>NW_027311913.1:0-719879 GCF_040954645.1 Diabrotica undecimpunctata | reverse complement strand
GTTTCTTAGTCTCTGTCTTAATATAAAGGCATATGACTTGTATTTTTATACTTTATGTATTCATTTATTGGTCTTTATCTTAGGTTTCGTCTATACCTTGTATTTTTTTTTATTTTTAAACTTTCTGTATTCGTTTCTTAGTCTCTGTCTTAATATAAAGGCATATAACTTGTATTTTTATACATTATGTATTCGTTTATTGGTCCCTATCTTAGGTTTCGTCTAATACTTGTATTTTTTCAATTTTTATACTTTCTGTATTCGTTTCTTAGTCTCTGTCTTAATATAAAGGCATATAACTTGTATTTTTATACTTTATGTATTCGTTTATTGGTCTTTATCTTAGGTTTCGTCTATAACTTGTATTTTTTAAAATTTTTATACTTTCTGTATTCGTTTCTTAGTCTCTGTCTTAATATAAAGGCATATAACTTGTATTTTTATACTTTATGTATTCGTTTATTGGTCTTTATCTTAGGTTTCGTCTATAACTTGTATTTTTTTATTTTTATATTTTCTGTATTCGTTTCTTAGTCTCTGTCCTAATATAAAGGCGTATAACTTGTATTTTTTTATACTTTATGTATTCGCTTATTGGTCTCTATCATAGGTTTCGTCTATGACTTGTATTTTTTTATTTTTATACTTTCTCAATTCGTTTCTAAGTCTCTGTCTTAATATAAAGGCATATAACTTGTATTTTTTTATACTTTATGTATTCGTTTATTAGTCTCTATCTTAGGTTTCGTCTATAACTTGTATTTTTTTATTTTTATACTTTCTGTAGTCGTTTCTTAGTCTCTGTTGTAATATAAAGGCATATAACTTGAATTTTATACTTTATGTATTCGTTTATTGGTCTCTATCTTAGGTTTCGTCTATAACTTGTATTATTTTATTGTTATACTTTCTGTATTCGTTTCTTAGTCTCTGTCTTAATATAAAGGCATATAACTTGTATTTTTATACTTTATGTATTCGTTTTTTGGTCTCTATCTTAGGTTTCGTCTATAACTTGTATTTTTTTATTTTTATACTTTCTGTATTCGTTTCTTAGTCTCTGTCTTAATATAAAGGCATATGACTTGTATTTTTATACTTTATGTATTCGTTTATTGGTCTTTATCTTAGGTTTCGTCTATAACTTGTATTTTTTTTATTTTTATACTTTCTGTATTCGTTTCTTAGGCTCTGTCCTAATATAAAGGCGTATAACTTGTATTTTTTTATACTTTATGTATTCGTTTATTGGTCTCTATCTTAGGTTTCGTCTATAACTTGTATTTTTTAAAATTTTTATACTTTCTGTATTCGTTTCTTAGTCTATGTCCTAATATAAAGGCATATAACTTGTATTTTTATACTTTATGTATTCGTTTATTGGTCTTTATTTTAAGTTTCGTCTATAACTTGTATTTTTTTATTTTTATACTTTCTGTATTCGTTTCTTAGTCTCTGTCTTAATGTAAAGGCATATAACTTGTATTTTTATACTTTATGTATTCGTTTATTGGTCTCTATCTTAGGTTTCGTCTATAACTTGTATTTTTTCATTTTTATACTTTCTGTATTCGTTTCTTAGTCTCTGTCTTAATATAAAGGCGTATAACTTGTATTTTTTTATACTTTATGTATTCGCTTATTGGTCTCTATCTTAGGTATTGTCTATAACTTTTTTTTTTATTTTTATACTTTCTGTATTCGTTTCTTAATCTCTGTCATAATATAAAGTCATATAACTTGTATTTTATACTTTATGTATTCGTTTATTGGTCTTTATCTTAGGTTTCGTCTATAACTTGTATTTTTTTTTATTTTTATACTTTCTGTATTCGTTTCTTAGTCTCTGTCTTAATGTAAAGGCATATAACTTGTATTTTTATACTTTATGTATTCGTTTCTTGGTCTCTATCTTAGGTTTCGTCTATAACTTTTATTTTTTTTATTTTTGTACTTTCTGTATTCGTTTCTTAGTCTCTGTCTTAATATAAAGGCATATAACTTGTATTTCTATACTTTATGTATTCGTTTATTGGTCTCTATCTTAGGTTTCGTCTATAACTTGTATTTTTTTTATTTTTATACTTTCTGTATTCGTTTCTTAGTCTCTGTCGTAATATAAAGGCATATAACTTGTATTTTATACTTTATGTATTCGTCTATTGGTCTTTATCTTAGGTTTCGTCTATAACTTGTATTTTTTTTTATTTTTATACTTTCTGTATTCGTTTCTTAGTCTCTGTCTTAATATAAAAGCGTATAACTTGTATTTTTTTATACTTTATGTATTCGCTTATTGGTCTCTATCTTAAGTTTCGTCTATAACTTGTATTTTTTTATTTTTATACTTTCTGTATTCGTTTCTTAGTCTCTGTCGTAATATAAAGGCATATAACTTGTATTTTATACTTTATGTATTCGCTTATTGGTCTCTATCTTAGGTTTGGTCAATAACTTGTATTTTTTTATTTTTAAACTTTCTGTATTCGTTTCTTAGTCTCTGTCTTTATGTAAAGGCATATAACTTGTATTTTTATACTTTATGTATTCGTTTCTTGGTTTCTATCTTAGGTTTCGTCTATAACTTGTATTTTTTTTATTTTTCTACTTTCTGTATTCGTTTCTTTGTCTCTGTCTTAATATAAAGGCGTATAACTTGTATTTTTTTATACTTTATGTATTCGCTTATTGGTCTCTATTTAGGTTTCGTCAATAACTTGTATTTTTTTATTTTTATACTTTCTGTATTCGTTTCTTAGTCTCTGTCTTTATGTAAAGGGATATAACTTGTATTTTTATACTTTATGTATTCGTTTCTTGGTTTCTATCTTAGGTTTCGTCTATAACTTGTATTTTTTTTATTTTTATACTTTCTGTATTCGTTTCTTAGTCTCTGTCGTAATATAAAGGCATATAACTTGTATTTTATACTTTATGTATTCGTTTATTGGTCTTTATCTTAGGTTTCGTCTATAACTTGTATTTTTTTTTATTTTTATACTTTCTGTATTCGTTTCTTAGTCTTTGTCTTAATATAAAGGCGTATAGCTTGTATTTTTTTATACTTTATGTATTCGCTTATTGGTCTCTATCTTAGGTTTCGTCTATAACTTGTATTTTTTTATTTTTATATTTTCTGTATTCGTTTCTTAGTCTCTGTCTTAATGTAAAGGCATATAACTTGTATTTCTATACTTTATGTATTCGTTTATTGGTCTCTATCTTAGGTTTCGTCTATAACTTGTATTTTTTTTTATTTTTATACATTCTGTATTTGTTTCTTAGTCTCTGTCTTAATATAAAGGCGTATAACTTGTATTTTTTTATACTTTATGTATTCGTTTATTGGTCTCTATCTTAGGTTTCGTCTATAACTTGTATTTTTTTTATTTTTATACTTTCTTTATTCGTTTCTAAGTCTCTGTCTTAATATAAAGGCATATAACTTGTATTTTTATACTTTATGTATCCGTTTATTGGGCTCTATCTTAGGTTTCGTCTATAACTTGTATTTTTTTTATTTTTATACTTTCTGTATTCGTTTCTTAGTCTCTGTCTTAATATAAAGGCATATAACTTGTATTTCTATACTTTATGTATTCGTTTATTGGTCTCTATCTTAGGTTTCGTCTATAACTTGTATTTTTTTTTATTTTTATACATTCTGTATTTGTTTCTTAGTCTCTGTCTTAATATAAAGGCGTATAACTTGTATTTTTTTATACTTTATGTATTCGTTTATTGGTCTCTATCTTAGGTTTCGTCTATAACTTGTATTTTTTTATTTTTATACTTTCTGTATTCGTTTCTTAGTCTCTGTCTTAATATAAAGGCGTATAACTTGTATTTTTTTATACTTTATGTATTCGCTAATTGGTCTCTATTTTAGGTTTCGTCTATAACTTGTATTTTTTTATTTTTATACTTTCTGTATTCGTTTCTTAGTCTCTGTCTTAATGTAAAGGCATATAACTTGTATTTTTATACTTTATGTATTCGTTTCTTGGTCTTTATGTTAGGTTTCGTCTATAACTTGTATTTTTTTTAATTTTTATACTTTCTGTATTCGTTTCTTAGTCTCTGTCTTAATGTAAAGGCGTATAACTTGTATTTTTTTATACTTTATGTATTCGCTTATTGGTCTCTATCTTAGGTTTCGTCTATAACTTGTATTTTTTTATTTTTATACTTTCTGTATTCGTTTCTTAGTCTCTGTCTTAATATAAAGGCATATAACTGGTATTTTTATACTTTATGTATTCGTTTATTGGTCTCTATCTTAGGTTTCGTCTATAACTTGTATTTTTTCATTTTTATACTTTCTGTATTCGTTTCTTAGTCTCTGTCTTAATATAAAGGCGTACAACTTGTATTTTTTTATACTTTATGTATTCGCTTATTGGTCTCTGTCTTAGGTATCGTCTATAACTTGTATTTTTTTATTTTTATACTTTCTGTATTCGTTTCTTAATCTCTATCGTAATATAAAGGCATATAACTTGTATTTTATACTTTATGTATTCGTTTATTGGTCTTTATCTTAGGTTTCGTCCAATACTTGTATTTTTTTTATTTTTATATTTTCTGTATTCGTTTTTTAGACTCTGTCTTAATATAAAGGCGTACACCTTGTATTTTTTTTATTTTTGTAGTTTCTGTAGTCGTTTCTTAGTCTCTGTCTTAATATAAGGGCATATAACTTGTATTTTTATACTTTATGTATTCGTTTATTGGTCTCTATCTTAGGTTTCGTCTATAACTTGTATTTTTTTTATTTTTATACTTTCTGTATTCGTTTCTTAGTCTCTGTCTTAATATAAAGGCATATAACTTGTATTTCTATACTTTATGTATTCGTTTATTGGTCTCTATCTTAGGTTTCGTTTATAACTTGTATTTTTTTTTATTTTTATACTTTCTGTATTCGTTTCTTAGTCTCTGTCGTAATATACAGGAATATAACTTGTACTTTATACTTTGTGTATTCGTTTATTGGTCTCTATCTTACGTTTCGTCTATAACTTGTATTTTTTTTATTTTTGTAGTTTCTGTAGTCGTTTCTTAGTCTCTGTCTTAATATAAGGGCATATAACTTGTATTTTTATACTTTATGTATTCCTTTATTGGTCTCTATCTTAGGTTTCGTCTATAACTTGTATTTTTTTTATTTTTATACTTTCTGTATTCGTTTCTTAGTCTCTGTCTTAATATAAAGGCGTATAACTTGTATTTTTATACTTTATGTATTCGTTTCTTGGTTTCTATCTTAGGTTTCGTCTATAACTTGTATTTTTTTTATTTTTATACTTTCTGTATTCGTTTCTTAGTCTCTGTCTTAATATAAAGGCGTATAACTTGTATTTTTTTATACTTTATGTATTCGCTTATTGGTCTCTATCTTAGGTTTCGTCTATAACTTGTATTTTTTTATTTTATACTTTCTGTATTCGTTTCTTAGTCTCTGTCTTTATGTAAAGGCATATAACTTGTATTTTTATACTTTATGTATTCGTTTCTTGGTTTCTATCTTAGGTTTCGTCTATAACTTGTATTTTTTTTATTTTTATACTTTCTGTATTCGTTTCTTAGTCTCTGTCTTTATGTAAAGGCATATAACTTGTATTTTTATACTTTATGTATTCGTTTCTTGGTTTCTATCTTAGGTTTCGTCTATAACTTGTATTTTTTTATTTTTATACTTTCTGTATTCGTTTCTTAGTCTCTGTCTTAATATAAAGGCGTATAACTTGTATTTTTTTATACTTTATGTATTCGCTTATTGGTCTCTACCTTAGGTTTCGTCTATAACTTGTATTTTTTTTATTTTTATACTTTCTGTATTCGTTTCTTAGTCTCTGTCTTAATATAAAGGCGTATAACTTGTATTTTTATACTTTATGTATTCGTTTCTTGGTTTCTATCTTAGGTTTCGTCTATAACTTGTATTTTTTTATTTTTATACTTTCTGTATTCGTTTCTTAGTCTCTGTCTTAATATAAAGGCGTATAACTTGTATTTTTTTATACTTTATGTATTCGCTTATTGGTCTCTATCTTAGGTTTCGTCTATAACTTGTATTTTTTTATTTTTATACTTTCTGTATTCGTTTCTTAGTCTCTGTCTTAATGTAAAGGCACATAACTTGTATTTTTATACTTTATGTATTCGTTTATTGGTCTCTATCTTAGGTTTCGTCTATAACTTGTATTTTTTTTATCTTTATACTTTCTGTATTCGTTTCTTAGTCTCTGTCTTAATGTAAAGGCATATAACTTGTATTTTTATACTTTATGTATTCGTTTATTGGTCTCTATCTTAGGTTTCGTCTATAACTTGTATTTTTTTTATTTTTGTACTTTCTGTAGTCGTTTTTTAGTCTCGGTCTTAATATTAGGGCATATAACTTGTATTTTTATACTTTATGTATTCGTTTATTGGTCTCTATCTTAGGTTTCGTCTATAACTTGTATTTTTTTTATTTTTATACTTTCTGTATTCGTTTCTTAGTCTCTGTCTTAATATAAAGGCATATAACTTGTATTTCTATACTTTATGTATTCGTTTATTGGTCTCTATCTTAGGTTTCGTCTATACCTTGTATTTTTTTTTTATTTTTATACTTTCTGTATTCGTTTCTTAGTCTCTGTCGTAATATAAAGGCATATGACTTGTATTTTATACTTTATGTATTCGCTTATTGGTCTCTATCTTAGGTTTCGTCTATAACTTGTATTTTTTTATTTTTATACTTTCTGTATTCGTTTCTTAGTCTCTGTCTTAATGTAAAGGCACATGACTTGTATTTTTATACTTTATGTATTCGTTTATTGGTCTCTATCTTAGGTTTCGTCTATAACTTGTATTTTTTTATTTTTATACTTTCTGTATTCGTTTCTTAGTCTCTGTCTTAATGTAAAGGCATATAACTTGTATTTTTATACTTTATGTATTCGTTTATTGGTCTCTATCTTAGGTTTCGTCTATAACTTGTATTTTTTTTATTTTTATACTTTCTGTATTCGTTTCTTAGTCTCTGTCTTAATGTAAAGGCATATAACTTGTATTTTTATACTTTATGTATTCGTTTCTTGGTCTCTATCTTAGGTTTCGTCTATAACTTTTATTTTTTTTATTTTTATACTTTCTGTATTCGTTTCTTAGTCTCTGTCTTAATGTAAAGGCATATAACTTGTATTTTTATACTTTATGTATTCGTTTATTGGTCTCTATCTTAGGTTTCGTCTATAACTTGTATTTTTTTTATTTTTATACTTTCTGTATTCGTTTCTTAGTCTCTGTCTTAATGTAAAGGCATATAACTTGTATTTTTATACTTTATGTATTCGTTTATTGGTCTCTATCTTAGGTTTCGTCTATAACTTGTATTTTTTTTATTTTTCTACTTTCTGTATTCGTTTCTTTGTCTCTGTCTTAATATAAAGGCGTATAACTTGTATTTTTTTATACTTTATGTATTCGCTTATTGGTCTCTATTTAGGTTTCGTCAATAACTTGTATTTTTTTATTTTTAAACTTTCTGTATTCGTTTCTTAGTCTCTGTCTTAATATAAAGGCATATAACTTGTATTTTTATACTTTATGTATTCGTTTATTGGTCTTTATCTTAGGTTTCGCCTATAACTTGTATTTTTTTATTTTTATACTTTCTGTATTCGTTTCTTAGTCTCTGTCTTAATGTAAAGACATATAACTTGTATTTTTATACTTTATGTATTCGTTTATTGGTCTCTATCTTAGGTTTCGTCTATAACTTGTATTTTTTTATTTTTATACTTTCTGTATTCGTTTCTTAGTCTCTGTCTTAATATAAAGGCATATAACTTGTATTTTTATAATTTATGTATTCGTTTATTGGTCTCTATCTTAGGTTTCGTCTATAACTTGTATTTTTTCATTTTTATACTTTCTGTATTCGTTTCTTAGTCTCTGTCTTAATATAAAGGCGTATAACTTGTATTTTTTTATACTTTATGTATTCGCTAATTGATCTCTATTTTAGGTTTCGTCTATAACTTGTATTTTTTTATTTTTAAACTTTCTGTATTCGTTTCTTAGTCTCTGTCTTAATATAAAGGCATATAACTTGTATTTTTATACTTTATGTATTCGTTTATTGGTCTTTATCTTAGGTTTCGCCTATAACTTGTATTTTTTTATTTTTATACTTTCTGTATTCGTTTCTTAGTCTCTGTCTTAATGTAAAGACATATAACTTGTATTTTTATACATTATGTATTCGTTTATTGGTCCCTATCTTAGGTTTCGTCTAATACTTGTATTTTTTTTATTTTTATACTTTCTGTATTCGTTTCTTAGTCTCTGTCTTAATATAAAGGCGTATAACTTGTATTTTTTTATACTTTATGTATTCGTTTATTGGTCTCTATCTTAGGTTTCGTCTATAACTTGTATTTTTTAAAAATTTTATACTTTCTGTATTCGTTTCTTAGTCTCTGTCTTAATATAAAGGCATATAACTTGTGTTTTTATACTTTATGTATTCGTTTATTGGTCTTTATCTTAGGTTTCGTCTATAACTTGTATTTTTTTTATTTTTATATTTTCTGTATTCGTTTCTTAGTCTCTGTCTTAATATAAAGGCGTATAACTTGTATTTTTTTATACTTTATGTATTCGCTTATTGGTCTCTATCATAGGTTTCGTCTATAACTTGTATTTTTTTATTTTTATACTTTCTCAATTCGTTTCTAAGTCTCTGTCTTAATATAAAGGCATATAACTTGTATTTTTTTATACTTTATGTATTCGTTAATTAGCCTCTATCTTAGGTTTCGTCTATAACTTGTATTTTTTTATTTTTATACTTTCTGTAGTCGTTTCTTAGTCTCTGTCGTGATATAAAGGCATATAACTTGAATTTTATACTTTATGTATTCGTTTATTGGTCTCTATCTTAGGTTTCGTCTATAACTTGTATTTTTTTATTTTTATACTTTCTGTATTCGTTTCTTAGTCTCTGTCTTAATATACAGGCATATAACTTGTATTTTTATACTTTATGTATTCGTTTTTTGGTCTCTATCTTAGGTTTCGTCTATAACTTGTATTTTTTTATTTTTATACTTTCTGTAGTCGTTTCTTAGTCTCTGTCGTAATATAAAGGCATATAACTTGAATTTTATACTTTATGTATTCGTTTGTTGGTCTCTATCTTAGGTTTCGTCTATAACTTGTATTTTTTTATTTTTATACTTTCTGTAGTCGTTTCTTAGTCTCTGTCGTAATATAAAGGCATATAACTTGAATTTTATACTTTATGTATTCGTTTATTGGTCTCTATCTTAGGTTTCGTCTATAACTTGTATTTTTTTATTTTTATACTTTCTGTATTCGTTTCTTAGTCTCTGTCTTAATATACAGGCATATAACTTGTATTTTTATACATTATGTATTCGTTTATTGGTCCCTATCTTAGGTTTCGTCTAATACTTGTATTTTTTTTATTTTTATACTTTCTGTATTCGTTTCTTAGTCTCTGTCTTAATATAAAGGCATATGACTTGTATTTTTATACTTTATGTATTCATTTATTGGTCTTTATCTTAGGTTTCGTCTATACCTTGTATTTTTTTTTATTTTTAAACTTTCTGTATTCGTTTCTTAGTCTCTGTCTTAATATAAAGGCATATAACTTGTATTTTTATACATTATGTATTCGTTTATTGGTCCCTATCTTAGGTTTCGTCTAATACTTGTATTTTTTCAATTTTTATACTTTCTGTATTCGTTTCTTAGTCTCTGTCTTAATATAAAGGCATATAACTTGTATTTTTATACTTTATGTATTCGTTTATTGGTCTTTATCTTAGGTTTCGTCTATAACTTGTATTTTTTAAAATTTTTATACTTTCTGTATTCGTTTCTTAGTCTCTGTCTTAATATAAAGGCATATAACTTGTATTTTTATACTTTATGTATTCGTTTATTAGTCTTTATCTTAGGTTTCGTCTATAACTTGTATTTTTTTTATTTTTATATTTTCTGTATTCGTTTCTTAGTCTCTGTCCTAATATAAAGGCGTATAACTTGTATTTTTTTATACTTTATGTATTCGCTTATTGGTCTCTATCATAGGTTTCGTCTATGACTTGTATTTTTTTATTTTTATACTTTCTCAATTCGTTTCTAAGTCTCTGTCTTAATATAAAGGCATATAACTTGTATTTTTTTATACTTTATGTATTCGTTTATTAGTCTCTATCTTAGGTTTCGTCTATAACTTGTATTTTTTTATTTTTATACTTTCTGTAGTCGTTTCTTAGTCTCTGTCGTAATATAAAGGCATATAACTTGCATTTTATACTTTATGTATTCGTTTATTGGTCTCTATCTTAGGTTTCGTCTATAACTTGTATTTTTTTATTTTTATACTTTCTGTATTCGTTTCTTAGTCTCTGTCTTAATATAAAGGCATATAACTTGTATTTTTATACTTTATGTATTCGTTTTTTGGTCTCTATCTTAGGTTTCGTCTATAACTTGTATTTTTTTATTTTTATACTTTCTGTATTCGTTTCTTAGTCTCTGTCGTAATATAAAGGCATATAACTTGTATTTTATACTTTATGTATTCGTCTATTGGTCTTTATCTTAGGTTTCGTCTATAACTTGTATTTTTTTTTATTTTTATACTTTCTGTATTCGTTTCTTAGTCTCTGTCTTAATATAAAAGCGTATAACTTGTATTTTTTTATACTTTATGTATTCGCTTATTGGTCTCTATCTTAAGTTTCGTCTATAACTTGTATTTTTTTATTTTTATACTTTCTGTATTCGTTTCTTAGTCTCTGTCGTAATATAAAGGCATATAACTTGTATTTTATACTTTATGTATTCGCTTATTGGTCTCTATCTTAGGTTTGGTCAATAACTTGTATTTTTTTATTTTTAAACTTTCTGTATTCGTTTCTTAGTCTCTGTCTTTATGTAAAGGCATATAACTTGTATTTTTATACTTTATGTATTCGTTTCTTGGTTTCTATCTTAGGTTTCGTCTATAACTTGTATTTTTTTTATTTTTCTACTTTCTGTATTCGTTTCTTTGTCTCTGTCTTAATATAAAGGCGTATAACTTGTATTTTTTTATACTTTATGTATTCGCTTATTGGTCTCTATTTAGGTTTCGTCAATAACTTGTATTTTTTTATTTTTATACTTTCTGTATTCGTTTCTTAGTCTCTGTCTTTATGTAAAGGGATATAACTTGTATTTTTATACTTTATGTATTCGTTTCTTGGTTTCTATCTTAGGTTTCGTCTATAACTTGTATTTTTTTATTTTTATACTTTCTGTATTCGTTTCTTAGTCTCTGTCGTAATATAAAGGCATATAACTTGTATTTTATACTTTATGTATTCGTTTATTGGTCTTTATCTTAGGTTTCGTCTATAACTTGTATTTTTTTTTATTTTTATACTTTCTGTATTCGTTTCTTAGTCTTTGTCTTAATATAAAGGCGTATAGCTTGTATTTTTTTATACTTTATGTATTCGCTTATTGGTCTCTATCTTAGGTTTCGTCTATAACTTGTATTTTTTTATTTTTATATTTTCTGTATTCGTTTCTTAGTCTCTGTCTTAATGTAAAGGCATATAACTTGTATTTCTATACTTTATGTATTCGTTTATTGGTCTCTATCTTAGGTTTCGTCTATAACTTGTATTTTTTTTTATTTTTATACATTCTGTATTTGTTTCTTAGTCTCTGTCTTAATATAAAGGCGTATAACTTGTATTTTTTTATACTTTATGTATTCGTTTATTGGTCTCTATCTTAGGTTTCGTCTATAACTTGTATTTTTTTTATTTTTATACTTTCTTTATTCGTTTCTAAGTCTCTGTCTTAATATAAAGGCATATAACTTGTATTTTTATACTTTATGTATCCGTTTATTGGGCTCTATCTTAGGTTTCGTCTATAACTTGTATTTTTAAAAATTTTATACTTTCTGTATTCGTTTCTTAGTCTCTGTCTTAATATAAAGGCATATAACTTGTGTTTTTATACTTTATGTATTCGTTTATTGGTCTTTATCTTAGGTTTCGTCTATAACTTGTATTTTTTTTATTTTTATATTTTCTGTATTCGTTTCTTAGTCTCTGTCTTAATATAAAGGCGTATAACTTGTATTTTTTTATACTTTATGTATTCGCTTATTGGTCTCTATCATAGGTTTCGTCTATAACTTGTATTTTTTTATTTTTATACTTTCTCAATTCGTTTCTAAGTCTCTGTCTTAATATAAAGGCATATAACTTGTATTTTTTTATACTTTATGTATTCGTTAATTAGCCTCTATCTTAGGTTTCGTCTATAACTTGTATTTTTTTATTTTTATACTTTCTGTAGTCGTTTCTTAGTCTCTGTCGTAATATAAAGGCATATAACTTGAATTTTATACTTTATGTATTCGTTTATTGGTCTCTATCTTAGGTTTCGTCTATAACTTGTATTTTTTTATTTTTATACTTTCTGTATTCGTTTCTTAGTCTCTGTCTTAATATACAGGCATATAACTTGTATTTTTATACTTTATGTATTCGTTTTTTGGTCTCTATCTTAGGTTTCGTCTATAACTTGTATTTTTTTATTTTTATACTTTCTGTAGTCGTTTCTTAGTCTCTGTCGTAATATAAAGGCATATAACTTGAATTTTATACTTTATGTATTCGTTTGTTGGTCTCTATCTTAGGTTTCGTCTATAACTTGTATTTTTTTATTTTTATACTTTCTGTAGTCGTTTCTTAGTCTCTGTCGTAATATAAAGGCATATAACTTGAATTTTATACTTTATGTATTCGTTTATTGGTCTCTATCTTAGGTTTCGTCTATAACTTGTATTTTTTTATTTTTATACTTTCTGTATTCGTTTCTTAGTCTCTGTCTTAATATACAGGCATATAACTTGTATTTTTATACATTATGTATTCGTTTATTGGTCCCTATCTTAGGTTTCGTCTAATACTTGTATTTTTTTTATTTTTATACTTTCTGTATTCGTTTCTTAGTCTCTGTCTTAATATAAAGGCATATGACTTGTATTTTTATACTTTATGTATTCATTTATTGGTCTTTATCTTAGGTTTCGTCTATACCTTGTATTTTTTTTTATTTTTAAACTTTCTGTATTCGTTTCTTAGTCTCTGTCTTAATATAAAGGCATATAACTTGTATTTTTATACATTATGTATTCGTTTATTGGTCCCTATCTTAGGTTTCGTCTAATACTTGTATTTTTTCAATTTTTATACTTTCTGTATTCGTTTCTTAGTCTCTGTCTTAATATAAAGGCATATAACTTGTATTTTTATACTTTATGTATTCGTTTATTGGTCTTTATCTTAGGTTTCGTCTATAACTTGTATTTTTTAAAATTTTTATACTTTCTGTATTCGTTTCTTAGTCTCTGTCTTAATATAAAGGCATATAACTTGTATTTTTATACTTTATGTATTCGTTTATTGGTCTTTATCTTAGGTTTCGTCTATAACTTGTATTTTTTTTATTTTTATATTTTCTGTATTCGTTTCTTAGTCTCTGTCCTAATATAAAGGCGTATAACTTGTATTTTTTTATACTTTATGTATTCGCTTATTGGTCTCTATCATAGGTTTCGTCTATGACTTGTATTTTTTTATTTTTATACTTTCTCAATTCGTTTCTAAGTCTCTGTCTTAATATAAAGGCATATAACTTGTATTTTTTTATACTTTATGTATTCGTTTATTAGTCTCTATCTTAGGTTTCGTCTATAACTTGTATTTTTTTATTTTTATACTTTCTGTAGTCGTTTCTTAGTCTCTGTTGTAATATAAAGGCATATAACTTGAATTTTATACTTTATGTATTCGTTTATTGGTCTCTATCTTAGGTTTCGTCTATAACTTGTATTATTTTATTTTTATACTTTCTGTATTCGTTTCTTAGTCTCTGTCTTAATATAAAGGCATATAACTTGTATTTTTATACTTTATGTATTCGTTTTTTGGTCTCTATCTTAGGTTTCGTCTATAACTTGTATTTTTTTATTTTTATACTTTCTGTATTCGTTTCTTAGTCTCTGTCTTAATATAAAGGCATATGACTTGTATTTTTATACTTTATGTATTCGTTTATTGGTCTTTATCTTAGGTTTCGTCTATAACTTGTATTTTTTTTATTTTTATACTTTCTGTATTCGTTTCTTAGGCTCTGTCCTAATATAAAGGCGTATAACTTGTATTTTTTTATACTTTATGTATTCGTTTATTGGTCTCTATCTTAGGTTTCGTCTATAACTTGTATTTTTTAAAATTTTTATACTTTCTGTATTCGTTTCTTAGTCTATGTCCTAATATAAAGGCATATAACTTGTATTTTTATACTTTATGTATTCGTTTATTGGTCTTTATTTTAAGTTTCGTCTATAACTTGTATTTTTTTATTTTTATACTTTCTGTATTCGTTTCTTAGTCTCTGTCTTAATGTAAAGGCATATAACTTGTATTTTTATACTTTATGTATTCGTTTATTGGTCTCTATCTTAGGTTTCGTCTATAACTTGTATTTTTTCATTTTTATACTTTCTGTATTCGTTTCTTAGTCTCTGTCTTAATATAAAGGCGTATAACTTGTATTTTTTTATACTTTATGTATTCGCTTATTGGTCTCTATCTTAGGTATTGTCTATAACTTTTTTTTTTATTTTTATACTTTCTGTATTCGTTTCTTAATCTCTGTCATAATATAAAGTCATATAACTTGTATTTTATACTTTATGTATTCGTTTATTGGTCTTTATCTTAGGTTTCGTCTATAACTTGTATTTTTTTTTATTTTTATACTTTCTGTATTCGTTTCTTAGTCTCTGTCTTAATGTAAAGGCATATAACTTGTATTTTTATACTTTATGTATTCGTTTCTTGGTCTCTATCTTAGGTTTCGTCTATAACTTTTATTTTTTTTATTTTTGTACTTTCTGTATTCGTTTCTTAGTCTCTGTCTTAATATAAAGGCATATAACTTGTATTTCTATACTTTATGTATTCGTTTATTGGTCTCTATCTTAGGTTTCGTCTATAACTTGTATTTTTTTTTATTTTTATACTTTCTGTATTCGTTTCTTAGTCTCTGTCGTAATATAAAGGCATATAACTTGTATTTTATACTTTATGTATTCGTCTATTGGTCTTTATCTTAGGTTTCGTCTATAACTTGTATTTTTTTTTATTTTTATACTTTCTGTATTCGTTTCTTAGTCTCTGTCTTAATATAAAAGCGTATAACTTGTATTTTTTTATACTTTATGTATTCGCTTATTGGTCTCTATCTTAAGTTTCGTCTATAACTTGTATTTTTTTATTTTTATACTTTCTGTATTCGTTTCTTAGTCTCTGTCGTAATATAAAGGCATATAACTTGTATTTTATACTTTATGTATTCGCTTATTGGTCTCTATCTTAGGTTTGGTCAATAACTTGTATTTTTTTATTTTTAAACTTTCTGTATTCGTTTCTTAGTCTCTGTCTTTATGTAAAGGCATATAACTTGTATTTTTATACTTTATGTATTCGTTTCTTGGTTTCTATCTTAGGTTTCGTCTATAACTTGTATTTTTTTTATTTTTCTACTTTCTGTATTCGTTTCTTTGTCTCTGTCTTAATATAAAGGCGTATAACTTGTATTTTTTTATACTTTATGTATTCGCTTATTGGTCTCTATTTAGGTTTCGTCAATAACTTGTATTTTTTTATTTTTATACTTTCTGTATTCGTTTCTTAGTCTCTGTCTTTATGTAAAGGGATATAACTTGTATTTTTATACTTTATGTATTCGTTTCTTGGTTTCTATCTTAGGTTTCGTCTATAACTTGTATTTTTTTTATTTTTATACTTTCTGTATTCGTTTCTTAGTCTCTGTCGTAATATAAAGGCATATAACTTGTATTTTATACTTTATGTATTCGTTTATTGGTCTTTATCTTAGGTTTCGTCTATAACTTGTATTTTTTTTTATTTTTATACTTTCTGTATTCGTTTCTTAGTCTTTGTCTTAATATAAAGGCGTATAGCTTGTATTTTTTTATACTTTATGTATTCGCTTATTGGTCTCTATCTTAGGTTTCGTCTATAACTTGTATTTTTTTATTTTTATATTTTCTGTATTCGTTTCTTAGTCTCTGTCTTAATGTAAAGGCATATAACTTGTATTTCTATACTTTATGTATTCGTTTATTGGTCTCTATCTTAGGTTTCGTCTATAACTTGTATTTTTTTTTATTTTTATACATTCTGTATTTGTTTCTTAGTCTCTGTCTTAATATAAAGGCGTATAACTTGTATTTTTTTATACTTTATGTATTCGTTTATTGGTCTCTATCTTAGGTTTCGTCTATAACTTGTATTTTTTTTATTTTTATACTTTCTTTATTCGTTTCTAAGTCTCTGTCTTAATATAAAGGCATATAACTTGTATTTTTATACTTTATGTATCCGTTTATTGGGCTCTATCTTAGGTTTCGTCTATAACTTGTATTTTTTTTATTTTTATACTTTCTGTATTCGTTTCTTAGTCTCTGTCTTAATATAAAGGCATATAACTTGTATTTCTATACTTTATGTATTCGTTTATTGGTCTCTATCTTAGGTTTCGTCTATAACTTGTATTTTTTTTTATTTTTATACATTCTGTATTTGTTTCTTAGTCTCTGTCTTAATATAAAGGCGTATAACTTGTATTTTTTTATACTTTATGTATTCGTTTATTGGTCTCTATCTTAGGTTTCGTCTATAACTTGTATTTTTTTATTTTTATACTTTCTGTATTCGTTTCTTAGTCTCTGTCTTAATATAAAGGCGTATAACTTGTATTTTTTTATACTTTATGTATTCGCTAATTGGTCTCTATTTTAGGTTTCGTCTATAACTTGTATTTTTTTATTTTTATACTTTCTGTATTCGTTTCTTAGTCTCTGTCTTAATGTAAAGGCATATAACTTGTATTTTTATACTTTATGTATTCGTTTCTTGGTCTTTATGTTAGGTTTCGTCTATAACTTGTATTTTTTTTAATTTTTATACTTTCTGTATTCGTTTCTTAGTCTCTGTCTTAATGTAAAGGCGTATAACTTGTATTTTTTTATACTTTATGTATTCGCTTATTGGTCTCTATCTTAGGTTTCGTCTATAACTTGTATTTTTTTATTTTTATACTTTCTGTATTCGTTTCTTAGTCTCTGTCTTAATATAAAGGCATATAACTGGTATTTTTATACTTTATGTATTCGTTTATTGGTCTCTATCTTAGGTTTCGTCTATAACTTGTATTTTTTCATTTTTATACTTTCTGTATTCGTTTCTTAGTCTCTGTCTTAATATAAAGGCGTACAACTTGTATTTTTTTATACTTTATGTATTCGCTTATTGGTCTCTGTCTTAGGTATCGTCTATAACTTGTATTTTTTTATTTTTATACTTTCTGTATTCGTTTCTTAATCTCTATCGTAATATAAAGGCATATAACTTGTATTTTATACTTTATGTATTCGTTTATTGGTCTTTATCTTAGGTTTCGTCCAATACTTGTATTTTTTTTATTTTTATATTTTCTGTATTCGTTTTTTAGACTCTGTCTTAATATAAAGGCGTACACCTTGTATTTTTTTTATTTTTGTAGTTTCTGTAGTCGTTTCTTAGTCTCTGTCTTAATATAAGGGCATATAACTTGTATTTTTATACTTTATGTATTCGTTTATTGGTCTCTATCTTAGGTTTCGTCTATAACTTGTATTTTTTTTATTTTTATACTTTCTGTATTCGTTTCTTAGTCTCTGTCTTAATATAAAGGCATATAACTTGTATTTCTATACTTTATGTATTCGTTTATTGGTCTCTATCTTAGGTTTCGTTTATAACTTGTATTTTTTTTTATTTTTATACTTTCTGTATTCGTTTCTTAGTCTCTGTCGTAATATACAGGAATATAACTTGTACTTTATACTTTGTGTATTCGTTTATTGGTCTCTATCTTACGTTTCGTCTATAACTTGTATTTTTTTTATTTTTGTAGTTTCTGTAGTCGTTTCTTAGTCTCTGTCTTAATATAAGGGCATATAACTTGTATTTTTATACTTTATGTATTCCTTTATTGGTCTCTATCTTAGGTTTCGTCTATAACTTGTATTTTTTTTATTTTTATACTTTCTGTATTCGTTTCTTAGTCTCTGTCTTAATATAAAGGCGTATAACTTGTATTTTTATACTTTATGTATTCGTTTCTTGGTTTCTATCTTAGGTTTCGTCTATAACTTGTATTTTTTTTATTTTTATACTTTCTGTATTCGTTTCTTAGTCTCTGTCTTAATATAAAGGCGTATAACTTGTATTTTTTTATACTTTATGTATTCGCTTATTGGTCTCTATCTTAGGTTTCGTCTATAACTTGTATTTTTTTATTTTTATACTTTCTGTATTCGTTTCTTAGTCTCTGTCTTTATGTAAAGGCATATAACTTGTATTTTTATACTTTATGTATTCGTTTCTTGGTTTCTATCTTAGGTTTCGTCTATAACTTGTATTTTTTTTATTTTTATACTTTCTGTATTCGTTTCTTAGTCTCTGTCTTTATGTAAAGGCATATAACTTGTATTTTTATACTTTATGTATTCGTTTCTTGGTTTCTATCTTAGGTTTCGTCTATAACTTGTATTTTTTTTATTTTTATACTTTCTGTATTCGTTTCTTAGTCTCTGTCTTAATATAAAGGCGTATAACTTGTATTTTTTTATACTTTATGTATTCGCTTATTGGTCTCTATCTTAGGTTTCGTCTATAACTTGTATTTTTTTTATTTTTATACTTTCTGTATTCGTTTCTTAGTCTCTGTCTTAATATAAAGGCGTATAACTTGTATTTTTATACTTTATGTATTCGTTTCTTGGTTTCTATCTTAGGTTTCGTCTATAACTTGTATTTTTTTTATTTTTATACTTTCTGTATTCGTTTCTTAGTCTCTGTCTTAATATAAAGGCGTATAACTTGTATTTTTTTATACTTTATGTATTCGCTTATTGGTCTCTATCTTAGGTTTCGTCTATAACTTGTATTTTTTTATTTTTATACTTTCTGTATTCGTTTCTTAGTCTCTGTCTTAATGTAAAGGCACATAACTTGTATTTTTATACTTTATGTATTCGTTTATTGGTCTCTATCTTAGGTTTCGTCTATAACTTGTATTTTTTTTATCTTTATACTTTCTGTATTCGTTTCTTAGTCTCTGTCTTAATGTAAAGGCATATAACTTGTATTTTTATACTTTATGTATTCGTTTATTGGTCTCTATCTTAGGTTTCGTCTATAACTTGTATTTTTTTTATTTTTGTACTTTCTGTAGTCGTTTTTTAGTCTCGGTCTTAATATTAGGGCATATAACTTGTATTTTTATACTTTATGTATTCGTTTATTGGTCTCTATCTTAGGTTTCGTCTATAACTTGTATTTTTTTTATTTTTATACTTTCTGTATTCGTTTCTTAGTCTCTGTCTTAATATAAAGGCATATAACTTGTATTTCTATACTTTATGTATTCGTTTATTGGTCTCTATCTTAGGTTTCGTCTATACCTTGTATTTTTTTTTTATTTTTATACTTTCTGTATTCGTTTCTTAGTCTCTGTCGTAATATAAAGGCATATGACTTGTATTTTATACTTTATGTATTCGCTTATTGGTCTCTATCTTAGGTTTCGTCTATAACTTGTATTTTTTTATTTTTATACTTTCTGTATTCGTTTCTTAGTCTCTGTCTTAATGTAAAGGCACATGACTTGTATTTTTATACTTTATGTATTCGTTTATTGGTCTCTATCTTAGGTTTCGTCTATAACTTGTATTTTTTTTATTTTTATACTTTCTGTATTCGTTTCTTAGTCTCTGTCTTAATGTAAAGGCATATAACTTGTATTTTTATACTTTATGTATTCGTTTATTGGTCTCTATCTTAGGTTTCGTCTATAACTTGTATTTTTTTTATTTTTATACTTTCTGTATTCGTTTCTTAGTCTCTGTCTTAATGTAAAGGCATATAACTTGTATTTTTATACTTTATGTATTCGTTTCTTGGTCTCTATCTTAGGTTTCGTCTATAACTTTTATTTTTTTATTTTTATACTTTCTGTATTCGTTTCTTAGTCTCTGTCTTAATGTAAAGGCATATAACTTGTATTTTTATACTTTATGTATTCGTTTATTGGTCTCTATCTTAGGTTTCGTCTATAACTTGTATTTTTTTTATTTTTATACTTTCTGTATTCGTTTCTTAGTCTCTGTCTTAATGTAAAGGCATATAACTTGTATTTTTATACTTTATGTATTCGTTTATTGGTCTCTATCTTAGGTTTCGTCTATAACTTGTATTTTTTTTATTTTTCTACTTTCTGTATTCGTTTCTTTGTCTCTGTCTTAATATAAAGGCGTATAACTTGTATTTTTTTATACTTTATGTATTCGCTTATTGGTCTCTATTTAGGTTTCGTCAATAACTTGTATTTTTTTATTTTTAAACTTTCTGTATTCGTTTCTTAGTCTCTGTCTTAATATAAAGGCATATAACTTGTATTTTTATACTTTATGTATTCTTTTATTGGTCTTTATCTTAGGTTTCGCCTATAACTTGTATTTTTTTATTTTTATACTTTCTGTATTCGTTTCTTAGTCTCTGTCTTAATGTAAAGACATATAACTTGTATTTTTATACTTTATGTATTCGTTTATTGGTCTCTATCTTAGGTTTCGTCTATAACTTGTATTTTTTTATTTTTATACTTTCTGTATTCGTTTCTTAGTCTCTGTCTTAATATAAAGGCATATAACTTGTATTTTTATAATTTATGTATTCGTTTATTGGTCTCTATCTTAGGTTTCGTCTATAACTTGTATTTTTTCATTTTTATACTTTCTGTATTCGTTTCTTAGTCTCTGTCTTAATATAAAGGCGTATAACTTGTATTTTTTTATACTTTATGTATTCGCTAATTGATCTCTATTTTAGGTTTCGTCTATAACTTGTATTTTTTTATTTTTAAACTTTCTGTATTCGTTTCTTAGTCTCTGTCTTAATATAAAGGCATATAACTTGTATTTTTATACTTTATGTATTCGTTTATTGGTCTTTATCTTAGGTTTCGCCTATAACTTGTATTTTTTTATTTTTATACTTTCTGTATTCGTTTCTTAGTCTCTGTCTTAATGTAAAGACATATAACTTGTATTTTTATACATTATGTATTCGTTTATTGGTCCCTATCTTAGGTTTCGTCTAATACTTGTATTTTTTTTATTTTTATACTTTCTGTATTCGTTTCTTAGTCTCTGTCTTAATATAAAGGCGTATAACTTGTATTTTTTTATACTTTATGTATTCGTTTATTGGTCTCTATCTTAGGTTTCGTCTATAACTTGTATTTTTTAAAAATTTTATACTTTCTGTATTCGTTTCTTAGTCTCTGTCTTAATATAAAGGCATATAACTTGTGTTTTTATACTTTATGTATTCGTTTATTGGTCTTTATCTTAGGTTTCGTCTATAACTTGTATTTTTTTTATTTTTATATTTTCTGTATTCGTTTCTTAGTCTCTGTCTTAATATAAAGGCGTATAACTTGTATTTTTTTATACTTTATGTATTCGCTTATTGGTCTCTATCATAGGTTTCGTCTATAACTTGTATTTTTTTATTTTTATACTTTCTCAATTCGTTTCTAAGTCTCTGTCTTAATATAAAGGCATATAACTTGTATTTTTTTATACTTTATGTATTCGTTAATTAGCCTCTATCTTAGGTTTCGTCTATAACTTGTATTTTTTTATTTTTATACTTTCTGTAGTCGTTTCTTAGTCTCTGTCGTGATATAAAGGCATATAACTTGAATTTTATACTTTATGTATTCGTTTATTGGTCTCTATCTTAGGTTTCGTCTATAACTTGTATTTTTTTATTTTTATACTTTCTGTATTCGTTTCTTAGTCTCTGTCTTAATATACAGGCATATAACTTGTATTTTTATACTTTATGTATTCGTTTTTTGGTCTCTATCTTAGGTTTCGTCTATAACTTGTATTTTTTTATTTTTATACTTTCTGTAGTCGTTTCTTAGTCTCTGTCGTAATATAAAGGCATATAACTTGAATTTTATACTTTATGTATTCGTTTGTTGGTCTCTATCTTAGGTTTCGTCTATAACTTGTATTTTTTTATTTTTATACTTTCTGTAGTCGTTTCTTAGTCTCTGTCGTAATATAAAGGCATATAACTTGAATTTTATACTTTATGTATTCGTTTATTGGTCTCTATCTTAGGTTTCGTCTATAACTTGTATTTTTTTATTTTTATACTTTCTGTATTCGTTTCTTAGTCTCTGTCTTAATATACAGGCATATAACTTGTATTTTTATACATTATGTATTCGTTTATTGGTCCCTATCTTAGGTTTCGTCTAATACTTGTATTTTTTTTATTTTTATACTTTCTGTATTCGTTTCTTAGTCTCTGTCTTAATATAAAGGCATATGACTTGTATTTTTATACTTTATGTATTCATTTATTGGTCTTTATCTTAGGTTTCGTCTATACCTTGTATTTTTTTTTATTTTTAAACTTTCTGTATTCGTTTCTTAGTCTCTGTCTTAATATAAAGGCATATAACTTGTATTTTTATACATTATGTATTCGTTTATTGGTCCCTATCTTAGGTTTCGTCTAATACTTGTATTTTTTCAATTTTTATACTTTCTGTATTCGTTTCTTAGTCTCTGTCTTAATATAAAGGCATATAACTTGTATTTTTATACTTTATGTATTCGTTTATTGGTCTTTATCTTAGGTTTCGTCTATAACTTGTATTTTTTAAAATTTTTATACTTTCTGTATTCGTTTCTTAGTCTCTGTCTTAATATAAAGGCATATAACTTGTATTTTTATACTTTATGTATTCGTTTATTAGTCTTTATCTTAGGTTTCGTCTATAACTTGTATTTTTTTTATTTTTATATTTTCTGTATTCGTTTCTTAGTCTCTGTCCTAATATAAAGGCGTATAACTTGTATTTTTTTATACTTTATGTATTCGCTTATTGGTCTCTATCATAGGTTTCGTCTATGACTTGTATTTTTTTATTTTTATACTTTCTCAATTCGTTTCTAAGTCTCTGTCTTAATATAAAGGCATATAACTTGTATTTTTTTATACTTTATGTATTCGTTTATTAGTCTCTATCTTAGGTTTCGTCTATAACTTGTATTTTTTTATTTTTATACTTTCTGTAGTCGTTTCTTAGTCTCTGTCGTAATATAAAGGCATATAACTTGCATTTTATACTTTATGTATTCGTTTATTGGTCTCTATCTTAGGTTTCGTCTATAACTTGTATTTTTTTATTTTTATACTTTCTGTATTCGTTTCTTAGTCTCTGTCTTAATATAAAGGCATATAACTTGTATTTTTATACTTTATGTATTCGTTTTTTGGTCTCTATCTTAGGTTTCGTCTATAACTTGTATTTTTTTATTTTTATACTTTCTGTATTCGTTTCTTAGTCTCTGTCGTAATATAAAGGCATATAACTTGTATTTTATACTTTATGTATTCGTCTATTGGTCTTTATCTTAGGTTTCGTCTATAACTTGTATTTTTTTTTATTTTTATACTTTCTGTATTCGTTTCTTAGTCTCTGTCTTAATATAAAAGCGTATAACTTGTATTTTTTTATACTTTATGTATTCGCTTATTGGTCTCTATCTTAAGTTTCGTCTATAACTTGTATTTTTTTATTTTTATACTTTCTGTATTCGTTTCTTAGTCTCTGTCGTAATATAAAGGCATATAACTTGTATTTTATACTTTATGTATTCGCTTATTGGTCTCTATCTTAGGTTTGGTCAATAACTTGTATTTTTTTATTTTTAAACTTTCTGTATTCGTTTCTTAGTCTCTGTCTTTATGTAAAGGCATATAACTTGTATTTTTATACTTTATGTATTCGTTTCTTGGTTTCTATCTTAGGTTTCGTCTATAACTTGTATTTTTTTTATTTTTCTACTTTCTGTATTCGTTTCTTTGTCTCTGTCTTAATATAAAGGCGTATAACTTGTATTTTTTTATACTTTATGTATTCGCTTATTGGTCTCTATTTAGGTTTCGTCAATAACTTGTATTTTTTTATTTTTATACTTTCTGTATTCGTTTCTTAGTCTCTGTCTTTATGTAAAGGGATATAACTTGTATTTTTATACTTTATGTATTCGTTTCTTGGTTTCTATCTTAGGTTTCGTCTATAACTTGTATTTTTTTTATTTTTATACTTTCTGTATTCGTTTCTTAGTCTCTGTCGTAATATAAAGGCATATAACTTGTATTTTATACTTTATGTATTCGTTTATTGGTCTTTATCTTAGGTTTCGTCTATAACTTGTATTTTTTTTTATTTTTATACTTTCTGTATTCGTTTCTTAGTCTTTGTCTTAATATAAAGGCGTATAGCTTGTATTTTTTTATACTTTATGTATTCGCTTATTGGTCTCTATCTTAGGTTTCGTCTATAACTTGTATTTTTTTATTTTTATATTTTCTGTATTCGTTTCTTAGTCTCTGTCTTAATGTAAAGGCATATAACTTGTATTTCTATACTTTATGTATTCGTTTATTGGTCTCTATCTTAGGTTTCGTCTATAACTTGTATTTTTTTTTATTTTTATACATTCTGTATTTGTTTCTTAGTCTCTGTCTTAATATAAAGGCGTATAACTTGTATTTTTTTATACTTTATGTATTCGTTTATTGGTCTCTATCTTAGGTTTCGTCTATAACTTGTATTTTTTTTATTTTTATACTTTCTTTATTCGTTTCTAAGTCTCTGTCTTAATATAAAGGCATATAACTTGTATTTTTATACTTTATGTATCCGTTTATTGGGCTCTATCTTAGGTTTCGTCTATAACTTGTATTTTTTTTATTTTTATACTTTCTGTATTCGTTTCTTAGTCTCTGTCTTAATATAAAGGCATATAACTTGTATTTCTATACTTTATGTATTCGTTTATTGGTCTCTATCTTAGGTTTCGTCTATAACTTGTATTTTTTTTTATTTTTATACATTCTGTATTTGTTTCTTAGTCTCTGTCTTAATATAAAGGCGTATAACTTGTATTTTTTTATACTTTATGTATTCGTTTATTGGTCTCTATCTTAGGTTTCGTCTATAACTTGTATTTTTTTATTTTTATACTTTCTGTATTCGTTTCTTAGTCTCTGTCTTAATATAAAGGCGTATAACTTGTATTTTTTTATACTTTATGTATTCGCTAATTGGTCTCTATTTAAGGTTTCGTCTATAACTTGTATTTTTTTATTTTTATACTTTCTGTATTCGTTTCTTAGTCTCTGTCTTAATGTAAAGGCATATAACTTGTATTTTTATACTTTATGTATTCGTTTCTTGGTCTTTATGTTAGGTTTCGTCTATAACTTGTATTTTTTTTAATTTTTATACTTTCTGTATTCGTTTCTTAGTCTCTGTCTTAATGTAAAGGCGTATAACTTGTATTTTTTTATACTTTATGTATTCGCTTATTGGTCTCTATCTTAGGTTTCGTCTATAACTTGTATTTTTTTATTTTTATACTTTCTGTATTCGTTTCTTAGTCTCTGTCTTAATATAAAGGCATATAACTGGTATTTTTATACTTTATGTATTCGTTTATTGGTCTCTATCTTAGGTTTCGTCTATAACTTGTATTTTTTCATTTTTATACTTTCTGTATTCGTTTCTTAGTCTCTGTCTTAATATAAAGGCGTATAACTTGTATTTTTTTATACTTTATGTATTCGCTTATTGGTCTCTGTCTTAGGTATCGTCTATAACTTGTATTTTTTTATTTTTATACTTTCTGTATTCGTTTCTTAATCTCTGTCGTAATATAAAGGCATATAACTTGTAATTTATACTTTATGTATTCGTTTATTGGTCTTTATCTTAGGTTTCGTCCAATACTTGTATTTTTTTTATTTTTATATTTTCTGTATTCGTTTTTTAGACTCTGTCTTAATATAAAGGCGTACACCTTGTATTTTTTTTATTTTTGTAGTTTCTGTAGTCGTTTCTTAGTCTCTGTCTTAATATAAGGGCATATAACTTGTATTTTTATACTTTATGTATTCGTTTATTGGTCTCTATCTTAGGTTTCGTCTATAACTTGTATTTTTTTTATTTTTATACTTTCTGTATTCGTTTCTTAGTCTCTGTCTTAATATAAAGGCATATAACTTGTATTTCTATACTTTATGTATTCGTTTATTGGTCTCTATCTTAGGTTTCGTTTATAACTTGTATTTTTTTTTATTTTTATACTTTCTGTATTCGTTTCTTAGTCTCTGTCGTAATATACAGGAATATAACTTGTATTTTATACTTTGTGTATTCGTTTATTGGTCTCTATCTTACGTTTCGTCTATAACTTGTATTTTTTTTATTTTTGTAGTTTCTGTAGTCGTTTCTTAGTCTCTGTCTTAATATAAGGGCATATAACTTGTATTTTTATACTTTATGTATTCCTTTATTGGTCTCTATCTTAGGTTTCGTCTATAACTTGTATTTTTTTTATTTTTATACTTTCTGTATTCGTTTCTTAGTCTCTGTCTTAATATAAAGGCGTATAACTTGTATTTTTATACTTTATGTATTCGTTTCTTGGTTTCTATCTTAGGTTTCGTCTATAACTTGTATTTTTTTTATTTTTATACTTTCTGTATTCGTTTCTTAGTCTCTGTCTTAATATAAAGGCGTATAACTTGTATTTTTTTATACTTTATGTATTCGCTTATTGGTCTCTATCTTAGGTTTCGTCTATAACTTGTATTTTTTTATTTTTATACTTTCTGTATTCGTTTCTTAGTCTCTGTCTTTATGTAAAGGCATATAACTTGTATTTTTATACTTTATGTATTCGTTTCTTGGTTTCTATCTTAGGTTTCGTCTATAACTTGTATTTTTTTTATTTTTATACTTTCTGTATTCGTTTCTTAGTCTCTGTCTTTATGTAAAGGCATATAACTTGTATTTTTATACTTTATGTATTCGTTTCTTGGTTTCTATCTTAGGTTTCGTCTATAACTTGTATTTTTTTTATTTTTATACTTTCTGTATTCGTTTCTTAGTCTCTGTCTTAATATAAAGGCGTATAACTTGTATTTTTTTATACTTTATGTATTCGCTTATTGGTCTCTATCTTAGGTTTCGTCTATAACTTGTATTTTTTTTATTTTTATACTTTCTGTATTCGTTTCTTAGTCTCTGTCTTAATATAAAGGCGTATAACTTGTATTTTTATACTTTATGTATTCGTTTCTTGGTTTCTATCTTAGGTTTCGTCTATAACTTGTATTTTTTTTATTTTTATACTTTCTGTATTCGTTTCTTAGTCTCTGTCTTAATATAAAGGCGTATAACTTGTATTTTTTTATACTTTATGTATTCGCTTATTGGTCTCTATCTTAGGTTTCGTCTATAACTTGTATTTTTTTATTTTTATACTTTCTGTATTCGTTTCTTAGTCTCTGTCTTAATGTAAAGGCACATAACTTGTATTTTTATACTTTATGTATTCGTTTATTGGTCTCTATCTTAGGTTTCGTCTATAACTTGTATTTTTTTTATCTTTATACTTTCTGTATTCGTTTCTTAGTCTCTGTCTTAATGTAAAGGCATATAACTTGTATTTTTATACTTTATGTATTCGTTTATTGGTCTCTATCTTAGGTTTCGTCTATAACTTGTATTTTTTTATTTTTGTACTTTCTGTAGTCGTTTTTTAGTCTCGGTCTTAATATTAGGGCATATAACTTGTATTTTTATACTTTATGTATTCGTTTATTGGTCTCTATCTTAGGTTTCGTCTATAACTTGTATTTTTTTTATTTTTATACTTTCTGTATTCGTTTCTTAGTCTCTGTCTTAATATAAAGGCATATAACTTGTATTTCTATACTTTATGTATTCGTTTATTGGTCTCTATCTTAGGTTTCGTCTATACCTTGTATTTTTTTTTTTATTTTTATACTTTCTGTATTCGTTTCTTAGTCTCTGTCGTAATATAAAGGCATATGACTTGTATTTTATACTTTATGTATTCGCTTATTGGTCTCTATCTTAGGTTTCGTCTATAACTTGTATTTTTTTATTTTTATACTTTCTGTATTCGTTTCTTAGTCTCTGTCTTAATGTAAAGGCACATGACTTGTATTTTTATACTTTATGTATTCGTTTATTGGTCTCTATCTTAGGTTTCGTCTATAACTTGTATTTTTTTTATTTTTATACTTTCTGTATTCGTTTCTTAGTCTCTGTCTTAATGTAAAGGCATATAACTTGTATTTTTATACTTTATGTATTCGTTTATTGGTCTCTATCTTAGGTTTCGTCTATAACTTGTATTTTTTTTATTTTTATACTTTCTGTATTCGTTTCTTAGTCTCTGTCTTAATGTAAAGGCATATAACTTGTATTTTTATACTTTATGTATTCGTTTCTTGGTCTCTATCTTAGGTTTCGTCTATAACTTTTATTTTTTTTATTTTTATACTTTCTGTATTCGTTTCTTAGTCTCTGTCTTAATGTAAAGGCATATAACTTGTATTTTTATACTTTATGTATTCGTTTATTGGTCTCTATCTTAGGTTTCGTCTATAACTTGTATTTTTTTTATTTTTATACTTTCTGTATTCGTTTCTTAGTCTCTGTCTTAATGTAAAGGCATATAACTTGTATTTTTATACTTTATGTATTCGTTTATTGGTCTCTATCTTAGGTTTCGTCTATAACTTGTATTTTTTTTATTTTTCTACTTTCTGTATTCGTTTCTTTGTCTCTGTCTTAATATAAAGGCGTATAACTTGTATTTTTTTATACTTTATGTATTCGCTTATTGGTCTCTATTTAGGTTTCGTCAATAACTTGTATTTTTTTATTTTTAAACTTTCTGTATTCGTTTCTTAGTCTCTGTCTTAATATAAAGGCATATAACTTGTATTTTTATACTTTATGTATTCGTTTATTGGTCTTTATCTTAGGTTTCGCCTATAACTTGTATTTTTTTATTTTTATACTTTCTGTATTCGTTTCTTAGTCTCTGTCTTAATGTAAAGACATATAACTTGTATTTTTATACTTTATGTATTCGTTTATTGGTCTCTATCTTAGGTTTCGTCTATAACTTGTATTTTTTTATTTTTATACTTTCTGTATTCGTTTCTTAGTCTCTGTCTTAATATAAAGGCATATAACTTGTATTTTTATAATTTATGTATTCGTTTATTGGTCTCTATCTTAGGTTTCGTCTATAACTTGTATTTTTTCATTTTTATACTTTCTGTATTCGTTTCTTAGTCTCTGTCTTAATATAAAGGCGTATAACTTGTATTTTTTTATACTTTTTGTATTCGCTAATTGGTCTCTATTTTAGGTTTCGTCTATAACTTGTATTTTTTTATTTTTAAACTTTCTGTATTCGTTTCTTAGTCTCTGTCTTAATATAAAGGCATATAACTTGTATTTTTATACTTTATGTATTCGTTTATTGGTCTTTATCTTAGGTTTCGCCTATAACTTGTATTTTTTTATTTTTATACTTTCTGTATTCGTTTCTTAGTCTCTGTCTTAATGTAAAGACATATAACTTGTATTTTTATACATTATGTATTCGTTTATTGGTCCCTATCTTAGGTTTCGTCTAATACTTGTATTTTTTTTATTTTTATACTTTCTGTATTCGTTTCTTAGTCTCTGTCTTAATATAAAGGCGTATAACTTGTATTTTTTTATACTTTATGTATTCGTTTATTGGTCTCTATCTTAGGTTTCGTCTATAACTTGTATTTTTTAAAAATTTTATACTTTCTGTATTCGTTTCTTAGTCTCTGTCTTAATATAAAGGCATATAACTTGTGTTTTTATACTTTATGTATTCGTTTATTGGTCTTTATCTTAGGTTTCGTCTATAACTTGTATTTTTTTTATTTTTATATTTTCTGTATTCGTTTCTTAGTCTCTGTCTTAATATAAAGGCGTATAACTTGTATTTTTTTATACTTTATGTATTCGCTTATTGGTCTCTATCATAGGTTTCGTCTATAACTTGTATTTTTTTATTTTTATACTTTCTCAATTCGTTTCTAAGTCTCTGTCTTAATATAAAGGCATATAACTTGTATTTTTTTATACTTTATGTATTCGTTAATTAGCCTCTATCTTAGGTTTCGTCTATAACTTGTATTTTTTTATTTTTATACTTTCTGTAGTCGTTTCTTAGTCTCTGTCGTGATATAAAGGCATATAACTTGAATTTTATACTTTATGTATTCGTTTATTGGTCTCTATCTTAGGTTTCGTCTATAACTTGTATTTTTTTATTTTTATACTTTCTGTATTCGTTTCTTAGTCTCTGTCTTAATATACAGGCATATAACTTGTATTTTTATACTTTATGTATTCGTTTTTTGGTCTCTATCTTAGGTTTCGTCTATAACTTGTATTTTTTTATTTTTATACTTTCTGTAGTCGTTTCTTAGTCTCTGTCGTAATATAAAGGCATATAACTTGAATTTTATACTTTATGTATTCGTTTGTTGGTCTCTATCTTAGGTTTCGTCTATAACTTGTATTTTTTTATTTTTATACTTTCTGTAGTCGTTTCTTAGTCTCTGTCGTAATATAAAGGCATATAACTTGAATTTTATACTTTATGTATTCGTTTATTGGTCTCTATCTTAGGTTTCGTCTATAACTTGTATTTTTTTATTTATACTTTCTGTATTCGTTTCTTAGTCTCTGTCTTAATATACAGGCATATAACTTGTATTTTTATACATTATGTATTCGTTTATTGGTCCCTATCTTAGGTTTCGTCTAATACTTGTATTTTTTTTATTTTTATACTTTCTGTATTCGTTTCTTAGTCTCTGTCTTAATATAAAGGCATATGACTTGTATTTTTATACTTTATGTATTCATTTATTGGTCTTTATCTTAGGTTTCGTCTATACCTTGTATTTTTTTTTATTTTTAAACTTTCTGTATTCGTTTCTTAGTCTCTGTCTTAATATAAAGGCATATAACTTGTATTTTTATACATTATGTATTCGTTTATTGGTCCCTATCTTAGGTTTCGTCTAATACTTGTATTTTTTCAATTTTTATACTTTCTGTATTCGTTTCTTAGTCTCTGTCTTAATATAAAGGCATATAACTTGTATTTTTATACTTTATGTATTCGTTTATTGGTCTTTATCTTAGGTTTCGTCTATAACTTGTATTTTTTAAAATTTTTATACTTTCTGTATTCGTTTCTTAGTCTCTGTCTTAATATAAAGGCATATAACTTGTATTTTTATACTTTATGTATTCGTTTATTGGTCTTTATCTTAGGTTTCGTCTATAACTTGTATTTTTTTTATTTTTATATTTTCTGTATTCGTTTCTTAGTCTCTGTCCTAATATAAAGGCGTATAACTTGTATTTTTTTATACTTTATGTATTCGCTTATTGGTCTCTATCATAGGTTTCGTCTATGACTTGTATTTTTTTATTTTTATACTTTCTCAATTCGTTTCTAAGTCTCTGTCTTAATATAAAGGCATATAACTTGTATTTTTTTATACTTTATGTATTCGTTTATTAGTCTCTATCTTAGGTTTCGTCTATAACTTGTATTTTTTTATTTTTATACTTTCTGTAGTCGTTTCTTAGTCTCTGTCGTAATATAAAGGCATATAACTTGCATTTTATACTTTATGTATTCGTTTATTGGTCTCTATCTTAGGTTTCGTCTATAACTTGTATTTTTTTATTTTTATACTTTCTGTATTCGTTTCTTAGTCTCTGTCTTAATATAAAGGCATATAACTTGTATTTTTATACTTTATGTATTCGTTTTTTGGTCTCTATCTTAGGTTTCGTCTATAACTTGTATTTTTTTATTTTTATACTTTCTGTATTCGTTTCTTAGTCTCTGTCTTAATATAAAGGCATATGACTTGTATTTTTATACTTTATGTATTCGTTTATTGGTCTTTATCTTAGGTTTCGTCTATAACTTGTATTTTTTTTATTTTTATACTTTCTGTATTCGTTTCTTAGTCTCTGTCCTAATATAAAGGCGTATAACTTGTATTTTTTTATACTTTATGTATTCGTTTATTGGTCTCTATCTTAGGTTTCGTCTATAACTTGTATTTTTTAAAATTTTTATACTTTCTGTATTCGTTTCTTAGTCTATGTCCTAATATAAAGGCATATAACTTGTATTTTTATACTTTATGTATTCGTTTATTGGTCTTTATCTTAGGTTTCGTCTATAACTTGTATTTTTTTATTTTTATACTTTCTGTATTCGTTTCTTAGTCTCTGTCTTAATGTAAAGGCATATAACTTGTATTTTTATACATTATGTATTCGTTTATTGGTCCCTATCTTAGGTTTTGTCTAATACTTGTATTTTTTTTTATTTTTATACTTTCTGTATTCGTTTCTTAGTCTCTGTCTTAATATAAAGGCATATAACTTGTATTTTTATACTTTATGTATTCGTTTATTAGTCTCTATCTTAGGTTTCGTCTATAACTTGTATTTTTTTATTTTTATACTTTCTGTAGTCGTTTCTTAGTCTCTGTGTAATATAAAGGCATATAACTTGCATTTTATACTTTATGTATTCGTTTATTGGTCTCTATCTTAGGTATTGTCTATAACTTTTTTTTTTTATTTTTATACTTTCTGTATTCGTTTCTTAATCTCTGTCATAATATAAAGTCATATAACTTGTATTTTATACTTTATGTATTCGTTTATTGGTCTTTATCTTAGGTTTCGTCTATAACTTGTATTTTTTTTTATTTTTATACTTTCTGTATTCGTTTCTTAGTCTCTGTCTTAATGTAAAGGCATATAACTTGTATTTTTATACTTTATGTATTCGTTTCTTGGTCTCTATCTTAGGTTTCGTCTATAACTTTTATTTTTTTTATTTTTATACTTTCTGTATTCGTTTCTTAGTCTCTGTCTTAATATAAAGGCATATAACTTGTATTTCTATACTTTATGTATTCGTTTATTGGTCTCTATCTTAGGTTTCGTCTATAACTTGTATTTTTTTTTATTTTTATACTTTCTGTATTCGTTTCTTAGTCTCTGTCGTAATATAAAGGCATATAACTTGTATTTTATACTTTATGTATTCGTCTATTGGTCTTTATCTTAGGTTTCGTCTATAACTTGTATTTTTTTTTATTTTTATACTTTCTGTATTCGTTTCTTAGTCTCTGTCTTAATATAAAAGCGTATAACTTGTATTTTTTTATACTTTATGTATTCGCTTATTGGTCTCTATCTTAAGTTTCGTCTATAACTTGTATTTTTTTATTTTTATACTTTCTGTATTCGTTTCTTAGTCTCTGTCGTAATATAAAGGCATATAACTTGTATTTTATACTTTATGTATTCGCTTATTGGTCTCTATCTTAGGTTTGGTCAATAACTTGTATTTTTTTATTTTTAAACTTTCTGTATTCGTTTCTTAGTCTCTGTCTTTATGTAAAGGCATATAACTTGTATTTTTATACTTTATGTATTCGTTTCTTGGTTTCTATCTTAGGTTTCGTCTATAACTTGTATTTTTTTTATTTTTCTACTTTCTGTATTCGTTTCTTTGTCTCTGTCTTAATATAAAGGCGTATAACTTGTATTTTTTTATACTTTATGTATTCGCTTATTGGTCTCTATTTAGGTTTCGTCAATAACTTGTATTTTTTTATTTTTATACTTTCTGTATTCGTTTCTTAGTCTCTGTCTTTATGTAAAGGGATATAACTTGTATTTTTATACTTTATGTATTCGTTTCTTGGTTTCTATCTTAGGTTTCGTCTATAACTTGTATTTTTTTTATTTTTATACTTTCTGTATTCGTTTCTTAGTCTCTGTCGTAATATAAAGGCATATAACTTGTATTTTATACTTTATGTATTCGCTTATTGGTCTCTATTTAGGTTTCGTCAATAACTTGTATTTTTTTATTTTTATACTTTCTGTATTCGTTTCTTAGTCTCTGTCTTTATGTAAAGGGATATAACTTGTATTTTTATACTTTATGTATTCGTTTCTTGGTTTCTATCTTAGGTTTCGTCTATAACTTGTATTTTTTTATTTTTATACTTTCTGTATTCGTTTCTTAGTCTTTGTCTTAATATAAAGGCGTATAGCTTGTATTTTTTTATACTTTATGTATTCGCTTATTGGTCTCTATCTTAGGTTTCGTCTATAACTTGTATTTTTTTATTTTTATATTTTCTGTATTCGTTTCTTAGTCTCTGTCTTAATGTAAAGGCATATAACTTGTATTTCTATACTTTACGTATTCGTTTATTGGTCTCTATCTTAGGTTTCGTCTATAACTTGTATTTTTTTTTATTTTTATACATTCTGTATTTGTTTCTTAGTCTCTGTCTTAATATAAAGGCGTATAACTTGTATTTTTTTATACTTTATGTATTCGTTTATTGGTCTCTATCTTAGGTTTCGTCTATAACTTGTATTTTTTTATTTTTATACTTTCTGTATTCGTTTCTTAGTCTCTGTCTTAATATAAAGGCGTATAACTTGTATTTTTTTATACTTTATGTATTCGCTAATTGGTCTCTATTTTAGGTTTCGTCTATAACTTGTATTTTTTTATTTTTATACTTTCTGTATTCGTTTCTTAGTCTCTGTCTTAATGTAAAGGCATATAACTTGTATTTTTATACTTTATGTATTCGTTTCTTGGTCTTTATGTTAGGTTTCGTCTATAACTTGTATTTTTTTTAATTTTTATACTTTCTGTATTCGTTTCTTAGTCTCTGTCTTAATGTAAAGGCGTATAACTTGTATTTTTTTATACTTTATGTATTCGCTTATTGGTCTCTATCTTAGGTTTCGTCTATAACTTGTATTTTTTTATTTTTATACTTTCTGTATTCGTTTCTTAGTCTCTGTCTTAATATAAAGGCATATAACTGGTATTTTTATACTTTATGTATTCGTTTATTGGTCTCTATCTTAGGTTTCGTCTATAACTTGTATTTTTTCATTTTTATACTTTCTGTATTCGTTTCTTAGTCTCTGTCTTAATATAAAGGCGTATAACTTGTATTTTTTTATACTTTATGTATTCGCTTATTGGTCTCTGTCTTAGGTATCGTCTATAACTTGTATTTTTTTATTTTTATACTTTCTGTATTCGTTTCTTAATCTCTGTCGTAATATAAAGGCATATAACTTGTATTTTATACTTTATGTATTCGTTTATTGGTCTTTATCTTAGGTTTCGTCCAATACTTGTATTTTTTTTATTTTTATATTTTCTGTATTCGTTTTTTAGACTCTGTCTTAATATAAAGGCGTACACCTTGTATTTTTTTTATTTTTGTAGTTTCTGTAGTCGTTTCTTAGTCTCTGTCTTAATATAAGGGCATATAACTTGTATTTTTATACTTTATGTATTCGTTTATTGGTCTCTATCTTAGGTTTCGTCTATAACTTGTATTTTTTTTATTTTTATACTTTCTTTATTCGTTTCTTAGTCTCTGTCTTAATATAAAGGCATATAACTTGTATTTCTATACTTTATGTATTCGTTTATTGGTCTCTATCTTAGGTTTCGTTTATAACTTGTATTTTTTTTTATTTTTATACTTTCTGTATTCGTTTCTTAGTCTCTGTCGTAATATACAGGAATATAACTTGTATTTTATACTTTGTGTATTCGTTTATTGGTCTCTATCTTACGTTTCGTCTATAACTTGTATTTTTTTTATTTTTGTAGTTTCTGTAGTCGTTTCTTAGTCTCTGTCTTAATATAAGGGCATATAACTTGTATTTTTATACTTTATGTATTCCTTTATTGGTCTCTATCTTAGGTTTCGTCTATAACTTGTATTTTTTTTATTTTTATACTTTCTGTATTCGTTTCTTAGTCTCTGTCTTAATATAAAGGCGTATAACTTGTATTTTTATACTTTATGTATTCGTTTCTTGGTTTCTATCTTAGGTTTCGTCTATAACTTGTATTTTTTTTATTTTTATACTTTCTGTATTCGTTTCTTAGTCTCTGTCTTAATATAAAGGCGTATAACTTGTATTTTTTTATACTTTATGTATTCGCTTATTGGTCTCTATCTTAGGTTTCGTCTATAACTTGTATTTTTTTATTTTTATACTTTCTGTATTCGTTTCTTAGTCTCTGTCTTTATGTAAAGGCATATAACTTGTATTTTTATACTTTATGTATTCGTTTCTTGGTTTCTATCTTAGGTTTCGTCTATAACTTGTATTTTTTTTATTTTTATACTTTCTGTATTCGTTTCTTAGTCTCTGTCTTTATGTAAAGGCATATAACTTGTATTTTTATACTTTATGTATTCGTTTCTTGGTTTCTATCTTAGGTTTCGTCTATAACTTGTATTTTTTTTATTTTTATACTTTCTGTATTCGTTTCTTAGTCTCTGTCTTAATATAAAGGCGTATAACTTGTATTTTTTTATACTTTATGTATTCGCTTATTGGTCTCTATCTTAGGTTTCGTCTATAACTTGTATTTTTTTTATTTTTATACTTTCTGTATTCGTTTCTTAGTCTCTGTCTTAATATAAAGGCGTATAACTTGTATTTTTATACTTTATGTATTCGTTTCTTGGTTTCTATCTTAGGTTTCGTCTATAACTTGTATTTTTTTTATTTTTATACTTTCTGTATTCGTTTCTTAGTCTCTGTCTTAATATAAAGGCGTATAACTTGTATTTTTTTATACTTTATGTATTCGCTTATTGGTCTCTATCTTAGGTTTCGTCTATAACTTGTATTTTTTTATTTTTATACTTTCTGTATTCGTTTCTTAGTCTCTGTCTTAATGTAAAGGCACATAACTTGTATTTTTATACTTTATGTATTCGTTTATTGGTCTCTATCTTAGGTTTCGTCTATAACTTGTATTTTTTTTATCTTTATACTTTCTGTATTCGTTTCTTAGTCTCTGTCTTAATGTAAAGGCATATAACTTGTATTTTTATACTTTATGTATTCGTTTATTGGTCTCTATCTTAGGTTTCGTCTATAACTTGTATTTTTTTTATTTTTGTACTTTCTGTAGTCGTTTTTTAGTCTCGGTCTTAATATTAGGGCATATAACTTGTATTTTTATACTTTATGTATTCGTTTATTGGTCTCTATCTTAGGTTTCGTCTATAACTTGTATTTTTTTTATTTTTATACTTTCTGTATTCGTTTCTTAGTCTCTGTCTTAATATAAAGGCATATAACTTGTATTTCTATACTTTATGTATTCGTTTATTGGTCTCTATCTTAGGTTTCGTCTATACCTTGTATTTTTTTTTTATTTTTATACTTTCTGTATTTGTTTCTTAGTCTCTGTCGTAATATAAAGGCATATGACTTGTATTTTATACTTTATGTATTCGCTTATTGGTCTCTATCTTACGTTTCGTCTATAACTTGTATTTTTTTATTTTTATACTTTCTGTATTCGTTTCTTAGTCTCTGTCTTAATGTAAAGGCACATGACTTGTATTTTTATACTTTATGTATTCGTTTATTGGTCTCTATCTTAGGTTTCGTCTATAACTTGTATTTTTTTTATTTTTATACTTTCTGTATTCGTTTCTTAGTCTCTGTCTTAATGTAAAGGCATATAACTTGTATTTTTATACTTTATGTATTCGTTTATTGGTCTCTATCTTAGGTTTCGTCTATAACTTGTATTTTTTTTATTTTTATACTTTCTGTATTCGTTTCTTAGTCTCTGTCTTAATGTAAAGGCATATAACTTGTATTTTTATACTTTATGTATTCGTTTCTTGGTCTCTATCTTAGGTTTCGTCTATAACTTTTATTTTTTTTATTTTTATACTTTCTGTATTCGTTTCTTAGTCTCTGTCTTAATGTAAAGGCATATAACTTGTATTTTTATACTTTATGTATTCGTTTATTGGTCTCTATCTTAGGTTTCGTCTATAACTTGTATTTTTTTTATTTTTATACTTTCTGTATTCGTTTCTTAGTCTCTGTCTTAATGTAAAGGCATATAACTTGTATTTTTATACTTTATGTATTCGTTTATTGGTCTCTATCTTAGGTTTCGTCTATAACTTGTATTTTTTTTATTTTTCTACTTTCTGTATTCGTTTCTTTGTCTCTGTCTTAATATAAAGGCGTATAACTTGTATTTTTTTATACTTTATGTATTCGCTTATTGGTCTCTATTTAGGTTTCGTCAATAACTTGTATTTTTTTATTTTTAAACTTTCTGTATTCGTTTCTTAGTCTCTGTCTTAATATAAAGGCATATAACTTGTATTTTTATACTTTATGTATTCGTTTATTGGTCTTTATCTTAGGTTTCGCCTATAACTTGTATTTTTTTATTTTTATACTTTCTGTATTCGTTTCTTAGTCTCTGTCTTAATGTAAAGACATATAACTTGTATTTTTATACTTTATGTATTCGTTTATTGGTCTCTATCTTAGGTTTCGTCTATAACTTGTATTTTTTTATTTTTATACTTTCTGTATTCGTTTCTTAGTCTCTGTCTTAATATAAAGGCATATAACTTGTATTTTTATAATTTATGTATTCGTTTATTGGTCTCTATCTTAGGTTTCGTCTATAACTTGTATTTTTTCATTTTTATACTTTCTGTATTCGTTTCTTAGTCTCTGTCTTAATATAAAGGCGTATAACTTGTATTTTTTTATACTTTATGTATTCGCTAATTGGTCTCTATTTTAGGTTTCGTCTATAACTTGTATTTTTTTATTTTTAAACTTTCTGTATTCGTTTCTTAGTCTCTGTCTTAATATAAAGGCATATAACTTGTATTTTTATACTTTATGTATTCGTTTATTGGTCTTTATCTTAGGTTTCGCCTATAACTTGTATTTTTTTATTTTTATACTTTCTGTATTCGTTTCTTAGTCTCTGTCTTAATGTAAAGACATATAACTTGTATTTTTATACATTATGTATTCGTTTATTGGTCCCTATCTTAGGTTTCGTCTAATACTTGTATTTTTTTTATTTTTATACTTTCTGTATTCGTTTCTTAGTCTCTGTCTTAATATAAAGGCGTATAACTTGTATTTTTTTATACTTTATGTATTCGTTTATTGGTCTCTATCTTAGGTTTCGTCTATAACTTGTATTTTTTAAAAATTTTATACTTTCTGTATTCGTTTCTTAGTCTCTGTCTTAATATAAAGGCATATAACTTGTGTTTTTATACTTTATGTATTCGTTTATTGGTCTTTATCTTAGGTTTCGTCTATAACTTGTATTTTTTTTATTTTTATATTTTCTGTATTCGTTTCTTAGTCTCTGTCTTAATATAAAGGCGTATAACTTGTATTTTTTTATACTTTATGTATTCGCTTATTGGTCTCTATCATAGGTTTCGTCTATAACTTGTATTTTTTTATTTTTATACTTTCTCAATTCGTTTCTAAGTCTCTGTCTTAATATAAAGGCATATAACTTGTATTTTTTTATACTTTATGTATTCGTTAATTAGCCTCTATCTTAGGTTTCGTCTATAACTTGTATTTTTTTATTTTTATACTTTCTGTAGTCGTTTCTTAGTCTCTGTCGTGATATAAAGGCATATAACTTGAATTTTATACTTTATGTATTCGTTTATTGGTCTCTATCTTAGGTTTCGTCTATAACTTGTATTTTTTTATTTTTATACTTTCTGTATTCGTTTCTTAGTCTCTGTCTTAATATACAGGCATATAACTTGTATTTTTATACTTTATGTATTCGTTTTTTGGTCTCTATCTTAGGTTTCGTCTATAACTTGTATTTTTTTATTTTTATACTTTCTGTAGTCGTTTCTTAGTCTCTGTCGTAATATAAAGGCATATAACTTGAATTTTATACTTTATGTATTCGTTTGTTGGTCTCTATCTTAGGTTTCGTCTATAACTTGTATTTTTTTATTTTTATACTTTCTGTAGTCGTTTCTTAGTCTCTGTCGTAATATAAAGGCATATAACTTGAATTTTATACTTTATGTATTCGTTTATTGGTCTCTATCTTAGGTTTCGTCTATAACTTGTATTTTTTTATATTTATACTTTCTGTATTCGTTTCTTAGTCTCTGTCTTAATATACAGGCATATAACTTGTATTTTTATACATTATGTATTCGTTTATTGGTCCCTATCTTAGGTTTCGTCTAATACTTGTATTTTTTTTATTTTTATACTTTCTGTATTCGTTTCTTAGTCTCTGTCTTAATATAAAGGCATATGACTTGTATTTTTATACTTTATGTATTCATTTATTGGTCTTTATCTTAGGTTTCGTCTATACCTTGTATTTTTTTTTATTTTTAAACTTTCTGTATTCGTTTCTTAGTCTCTGTCTTAATATAAGGCATATAACTTGTATTTTTATACATTATGTATTCGTTTATTGGTCCCTATCTTAGGTTTCGTCTAATACTTGTATTTTTTCAATTTTTATACTTTCTGTATTCGTTTCTTAGTCTCTGTCTTAATATAAAGGCATATAACTTGTATTTTTATACTTTATGTATTCGTTTATTGGTCTTTATCTTAGGTTTCGTCTATAACTTGTATTTTTTAAAATTTTTATACTTTCTGTATTCGTTTCTTAGTCTCTGTCTTAATATAAAGGCATATAACTTGTATTTTTATACTTTATGTATTCGTTTATTGGTCTTTATCTTAGGTTTCGTCTATAACTTGTATTTTTTTTATTTTTATATTTTCTGTATTCGTTTCTTAGTCTCTGTCCTAATATAAAGGCGTATAACTTGTATTTTTTTATACTTTATGTATTCGCTTATTGGTCTCTATCATAGGTTTCGTCTATGACTTGTATTTTTTTATTTTTATACTTTCTCAATTCGTTTCTAAGTCTCTGTCTTAATATAAAGGCATATAACTTGTATTTTTTTATACTTTATGTATTCGTTTATTAGTCTCTATCTTAGGTTTCGTCTATAACTTGTATTTTTTTATTTTTATACTTTCTGTAGTCGTTTCTTAGTCTCTGTCGTAATATAAAGGCATATAACTTGCATTTTATACTTTATGTATTCGTTTATTGGTCTCTATCTTAGGTTTCGTCTATAACTTGTATTTTTTTATTTTTATACTTTCTGTATTCGTTTCTTAGTCTCTGTCTTAATATAAAGGCATATAACTTGTATTTTTATACTTTATGTATTCGTTTTTTGGTCTCTATCTTAGGTTTCGTCTATAACTTGTATTTTTTTATTTTTATACTTTCTGTATTCGTTTCTTAGTCTCTGTCTTAATATAAAGGCATATGACTTGTATTTTTATACTTTATGTATTCGTTTATTGGTCTTTATCTTAGGTTTCGTCTATAACTTGTATTTTTTTTATTTTTATACTTTCTGTATTCGTTTCTTAGTCTCTGTCCTAATATAAAGGCGTATAACTTGTATTTTTTATACTTTATGTATTCGTTTATTGGTCTCTATCTTAGGTTTCGTCTATAACTTGTATTTTTTAAAATTTTTATACTTTCTGTATTCGTTTCTTAGTCTATGTCCTAATATAAAGGCATATAACTTGTATTTTTATACTTTATGTATTCGTTTATTGGTCTTTATCTTAGGTTTCGTCTATAACTTGTATTTTTTTATTTTTATACTTTCTGTATTCGTTTCTTAGTCTCTGTCTTAATGTAAAGGCATATAACTTGTATTTTTATACATTATGTATTCGTTTATTGGTCCCTATCTTAGGTTTTGTCTAATACTTGTATTTTTTTTTATTTTTATACTTTCTGTATTCGTTTCTTAGTCTCTGTCTTAATATAAAGGCATATAACTTGTATTTTTATACTTTATGTATTCGTTTATTAGTCTCTATCTTAGGTTTCGTCTATAACTTGTATTTTTTTATTTTTATACTTTCTGTAGTCGTTTCTTAGTCTCTGTGTAATATAAAGGCATATAACTTGCATTTTATACTTTATGTATTCGTTTATTGGTCTCTATCTTAGGTATTGTCTATAACTTTTTTTTTATTTTTATACTTTCTGTATTCGTTTCTTAATCTCTGTCATAATATAAAGTCATATAACTTGTATTTTATACTTTATGTATTCGTTTATTGGTCTTTATCTTAGGTTTCGTCTATAACTTGTATTTTTTTTTATTTTTATACTTTCTGTATTCGTTTCTTAGTCTCTGTCTTAATGTAAAGGCATATAACTTGTATTTTTATACTTTATGTATTCGTTTCTTGGTCTCTATCTTAGGTTTCGTCTATAACTTTTATTTTTTTATTTTTATACTTTCTGTATTCGTTTCTTAGTCTCTGTCTTAATATAAAGGCATATAACTTGTATTTCTATACTTTATGTATTCGTTTATTGGTCTCTATCTTAGGTTTCGTCTATAACTTGTATTTTTTTTATTTTTATACTTTCTGTATTCGTTTCTTAGTCTCTGTCGTAATATAAAGGCATATAACTTGTATTTTATACTTTATGTATTCGTCTATTGGTCTTTATCTTAGGTTTCGTCTATAACTTGTATTTTTTTTTATTTTTATACTTTCTGTATTCGTTTCTTAGTCTCTGTCTTAATATAAAAGCGTATAACTTGTATTTTTTTATACTTTATGTATTCGCTTATTGGTCTCTATCTTAAGTTTCGTCTATAACTTGTATTTTTTTATTTTTATACTTTCTGTATTCGTTTCTTAGTCTCTGTCGTAATATAAAGGCATATAACTTGTATTTTATACTTTATGTATTCGCTTATTGGTCTCTATCTTAGGTTTGGTCAATAACTTGTATTTTTTTATTTTTAAACTTTCTGTATTCGTTTCTTAGTCTCTGTCTTTATGTAAAGGCATATAACTTGTATTTTTATACTTTATGTATTCGTTTCTTGGTTTCTATCTTAGGTTTCGTCTATAACTTGTATTTTTTTTATTTTTCTACTTTCTGTATTCGTTTCTTTGTCTCTGTCTTAATATAAAGGCGTATAACTTGTATTTTTTTATACTTTATGTATTCGCTTATTGGTCTCTATTTAGGTTTCGTCAATAACTTGTATTTTTTTATTTTTATACTTTCTGTATTCGTTTCTTAGTCTCTGTCTTTATGTAAAGGGATATAACTTGTATTTTTATACTTTATGTATTCGTTTCTTGGTTTCTATCTTAGGTTTCGTCTATAACTTGTATTTTTTTTATTTTTATACTTTCTGTATTCGTTTCTTAGTCTCTGTCGTAATATAAAGGCATATAACTTGTATTTTATACTTTATGTATTCGCTTATTGGTCTCTATTTAGGTTTCGTCAATAACTTGTATTTTTTATTTTTATACTTTCTGTATTCGTTTCTTAGTCTCTGTCTTTATGTAAAGGGATATAACTTGTATTTTTATACTTTATGTATTCGTTTCTTGGTTTCTATCTTAGGTTTCGTCTATAACTTGTATTTTTTTATTTTTATACTTTCTGTATTCGTTTCTTAGTCTTTGTCTTAATATAAAGGCGTATAGCTTGTATTTTTTTATACTTTATGTATTCGCTTATTGGTCTCTATCTTAGGTTTCGTCTATAACTTGTATTTTTTTATTTTTATATTTTCTGTATTTGTTTCTTAGTCTCTGTCTTAATGTAAAGGCATATAACTTGTATTTCTATACTTTACGTATTCGTTTATTGGTCTCTATCTTAGGTTTCGTCTATAACTTGTATTTTTTTTTATTTTTATACATTCTGTATTTGTTTCTTAGTCTCTGTCTTAATATAAAGGCGTATAACTTGTATTTTTTTATACTTTATGTATTCGTTTATTGGTCTCTATCTTAGGTTTCGTCTATAACTTGTATTTTTTTTATTTTTATACTTTCTGTATTCGTTTCTAAGTCTCTGTCTTAATATAAAGGCATATAACTTGTATTTTTATACTTTATGTATCCGTTTATTGGGCTCTATCTTAGGTTTCGTCTATAACTTGTATTTTTTTTATTTTTATACTTTCTGTATTCGTTTCTTAGTCTCTGTCTTAATATAAAGGCATATAACTTGTATTTCTATACTTTATGTATTCGTTTATTGGTCTCTATCTTAGGTTTCGTCTATAACTTGTATTTTTTTTTATTTTTATACATTCTGTATTTGTTTCTTAGTCTCTGTCTTAATATAAAGGCGTATAACTTGTATTTTTTTATACTTTATGTATTCGTTTATTGGTCTCTATCTTAGGTTTCGTCTATAACTTGTATTTTTTTATTTTTATACTTTCTGTATTCGTTTCTTAGTCTCTGTCTTAATATAAAGGCGTATAACTTGTATTTTTTTATACTTTATGTATTCGCTAATTGGTCTCTATTTTAGGTTTCGTCTATAACTTGTATTTTTTTATTTTTATACTTTCTGTATTCGTTTCTTAGTCTCTGTCTTAATGTAAAGGCATATAACTTGTATTTTTATACTTTATGTATTCGTTTCTTGGTCTTTATGTTAGGTTTCGTCTATAACTTGTATTTTTTTTAATTTTTATAATTTCTGTATTCGTTTCTTAGTCTCTGTCTTAATGTAAAGGCGTATAACTAGTATTTTTTTATACTTTATGTATTCGCTTATTGGTCTCTATCTTAGGTTTCGTCTATAACTTGTATTTTTTTATTTTTATACTTTCTGTATTCGTTTCTTAGTCTCTGTCTTAATATAAAGGCATATAACTGGTATTTTTATACTTTATGTATTCGTTTATTGGTCTCTATCTTAGGTTTCGTCTATAACTTGTATTTTTTTTTATTTTTATACATTCTGTATTTGTTTCTTAGTCTCTGTCTTAATATAAAGGCGTATAACTTGTATTTTTTTATACTTTATGTATTCGTTTATTGGTCTCTATCTTAGGTTTCGTCTATAACTTGTATTTTTTTATTTTTATACTTTCTGTATTCGTTTCTTAGTCTCTGTCTTAATATAAAGGCGTATAACTTGTATTTTTTTATACTTTATGTATTCGCTAATTGGTCTCTATTTTAGGTTTCGTCTATAACTTGTATTTTTTTATTTTTATACTTTCTGTATTCGTTTCTTAGTCTCTGTCTTAATGTAAAGGCATATAACTTGTATTTTTATACTTTATGTATTCGTTTCTTGGTCTTTATGTTAGGTTTCGTCTATAACTTGTATTTTTTTTAATTTTTATAATTTCTGTATTCGTTTCTTAGTCTCTGTCTTAATGTAAAGGCGTATAACTAGTATTTTTTTATACTTTATGTATTCGCTTATTGGTCTCTATCTTAGGTTTCGTCTATAACTTGTATTTTTTTATTTTTATACTTTCTGTATTCGTTTCTTAGTCTCTGTCTTAATATAAAGGCATATAACTTGTATTTCTATACTTTATGTATTCGTTTATTGGTCTCTATCTTAGGTTTCGTCTATAACTTGTATTTTTTTTTATTTTTATACATTCTGTATTTGTTTCTTAGTCTCTGTCTTAATATAAAGGCGTATAACTTGTATTTTTTTATACTTTATGTATTCGTTTATTGGTCTCTATCTTAGGTTTCGTCTATAACTTGTATTTTTTTATTTTTATACTTTCTGTATTCGTTTCTTAGTCTCTGTCTTAATATAAAGGCGTATAACTTGTATTTTTTTATACTTTATGTATTCGCTAATTGGTCTCTATTTTAGGTTTCGTCTATAACTTGTATTTTTTTATTTTTATACTTTCTGTATTCGTTTCTTAGTCTCTGTCTTAATGTAAAGGCATATAACTTGTATTTTTATACTTTATGTATTCGTTTCTTGGTCTTTATGTTAGGTTTCGTCTATAACTTGTATTTTTTTTAATTTTTATAATTTCTGTATTCGTTTCTTAGTCTCTGTCTTAATATAAAGGCGTATAACTTGTATTTTTTTATACTTTATGTATTCGCTAATTGGTCTCTATTTTAGGTTTCGTCTATAACTTGTATTTTTTTATTTTTATACTTTCTGTATTCGTTTCTTAGTCTCTGTCTTAATGTAAAGGCATATAACTTGTATTTTTATACTTTATGTATTCGTTTCTTGGTCTTTATGTTAGGTTTCGTCTATAACTTGTATTTTTTTTAATTTTTATAATTTCTGTATTCGTTTCTTAGTCTCTGTCTTAATGTAAAGGCGTATAACTAGTATTTTTTTATACTTTATGTATTCGCTTATTGGTCTCTATCTTAGGTTTCGTCTATAACTTGTATTTTTTTATTTTTATACTTTCTGTATTCGTTTCTTAGTCTCTGTCTTAATATAAAGGCATATAACTTGTATTTCTATACTTTATGTATTCGTTTATTGGTCTCTATCTTAGGTTTCGTCTATAACTTGTATTTTTTTTTATTTTTATACATTCTGTATTTGTTTCTTAGTCTCTGTCTTAATATAAAGGCGTATAACTTGTATTTTTTTATACTTTATGTATTCGTTTATTGGTCTCTATCTTAGGTTTCGTCTATAACTTGTATTTTTTTATTTTTATACTTTCTGTATTCGTTTCTTAGTCTCTGTCTTAATATAAAGGCGTATAACTTGTATTTTTTTATACTTTATGTATTCGCTAATTGGTCTCTATTTTAGGTTTCGTCTATAACTTGTATTTTTTTATTTTTATACTTTCTGTATTCGTTTCTTAGTCTCTGTCTTAATGTAAAGGCATATAACTTGTATTTTTATACTTTATGTATTCGTTTCTTGGTCTTTATGTTAGGTTTCGTCTATAACTTGTATTTTTTTTAATTTTTATAATTTCTGTATTCGTTTCTTAGTCTCTGTCTTAATATAAAGGCGTATAACTTGTATTTTTTTATACTTTATGTATTCGCTTATTGGTCTCTGTCTTAGGTATCGTCTATAACTTGTATTTTTTTATTTTTATACTTTCTGTATTCGTTTCTTAATCTCTGTCGTAATATAAAGGCATATAACTTGTATTTTATACTTTATGTATTCGTTTATTGGTCTTTATCTTAGGTTTCGTCTAATACTTGTATTTTTTTTATTTTTATATTTTCTGTATTCGTTTTTTAGACTGTCTTAATATAAAGGCGTACACCTTGTATTTTTTTTATTTTTGTAGTTTCTGTAGTCGTTTCTTAGTCTCTGTCTTAATATAAGGGCATATAACTTGTATTTTTATACTTTATGTATTCGTTTATTGGTCTCTATCTTAGGTTTCGTCTATAACTTGTATTTTTTTTATTTTTATACTTTCTGTATTCGTTTCTTAGTCTCTGTCTTAATATAAAGGCATATAACTTGTATTTCTATACTTTATGTATTCGTTTATTGGTCTCTATCTTAGGTTTCGTTTATAACTTGTATTTTTTTTTATTTTTATACTTTCTGTATTCGTTTCTTAGTCTCTGTCGTAATATACAGGAATATAACTTGTATTTTATACTTTGTGTATTCGTTTATTGGTCTCTATCTTACGTTTCGTCTATAACTTGTATTTTTTTTATTTTTGTAGTTTCTGTAGTCGTTTCTTAGTCTCTGTCTTAATATAAGGGCATATAACTTGTATTTTTATACTTTATGTATTCCTTTATTGGTCTCTATCTTAGGTTTCGTCTATAACTTGTATTTTTTTTATTTTTATACTTTCTGTATTCGTTTCTTAGTCTCTGTCTTAATATAAAGGCGTATAACTTGTATTTTTATACTTTATGTATTCGTTTCTTGGTTTCTATCTTAGGTTTCGTCTATAACTTGTATTTTTTTATTTTTATACTTTCTGTATTCGTTTCTTAGTCTCTGTCTTAATATAAAGGCGTATAACTTGTATTTTTTTATACTTTATGTATTCGCTTATTGGTCTCTATCTTAGGTTTCGTCTATAACTTGTATTTTTTTATTTTTATACTTTCTGTATTCGTTTCTTAGTCTCTGTCTTTATGTAAAGGCATATAACTTGTATTTTTATACTTTATGTATTCGTTTCTTGGTTCTATCTTAGGTTTCGTCTATAACTTGTATTTTTTTTATTTTTATACTTTCTGTATTCGTTTCTTAGTCTCTGTCTTTATGTAAAGGCATATAACTTGTATTTTTATACTTTATGTATTCGTTTCTTGGTTTCTATCTTAGGTTTCGTCTATAACTTGTATTTTTTTATTTTTATACTTTCTGTATTCGTTTCTTAGTCTCTGTCTTAATATAAAGGCGTATAACTTGTATTTTTTATACTTTATGTATTCGCTTATTGGTCTCTATCTTAGGTTTCGTCTATAACTTGTATTTTTTTTATTTTTATACTTTCTGTATTCGTTTCTTAGTCTCTGTCTTAATATAAAGGCGTATAACTTGTATTTTTATACTTTATGTATTCGTTTCTTGGTTTCTATCTTAGGTTTCGTCTATAACTTGTATTTTTTTTATTTTTATACTTTCTGTATTCGTTTCTTAGTCTCTGTCTTAATATAAAGGCGTATAACTTGTATTTTTTTATACTTTATGTATTCGCTTATTGGTCTCTATCTTAGGTTTCGTCTATAACTTGTATTTTTTTATTTTTATACTTTCTGTATTCGTTTCTTAGTCTCTGTCTTAATGTAAAGGCACATAACTTGTATTTTATACTTTATGTATTCGTTTATTGGTCTCTATCTTAGGTTTCGTCTATAACTTGTATTTTTTTTATTTTTGTACTTTCTGTAGTCGTTTTTTAGTCTCGGTCTCAATATTAGGGCATATAACTTGTATTTTTATACTTTATGTATTCGTTTATTGGTCTCTATCTTAGGTTTCGTCTATAACTTGTATTTTTTTTATTTTTATACTTTCTGTATTCGTTTCTTAGTCTCTGTCTTAATATAAAGGCATATAACTTGTATTTCTATACTTTATGTATTCGTTTATTGGTCTCTATCTTAGGTTTCGTCTATACCTTGTATTTTTTTTTATTTTTATACTTTCTGTATTCGTTTCTTAGTCTCTGTCGTAATATAAAGGCATATGACTTGTATTTTATACTTTATGTATTCGCTTATTGGTCTCTATCTTAGGTTTCGTCTATAACTTGTATTTTTTTATTTTATACTTTCTGTATTCGTTTCTTAGTCTCTGTCTTAATGTAAAGGCACATGACTTGTATTTTTATACTTTATGTATTCGTTTATTGGTCTCTATCTTAGGTTTCGTCTATAACTTGTATTTTTTTTATTTTTATACTTTCTGTATTCGTTTCTTAGTCTCTGTCTTAATGTAAAGGCATATAACTTGTATTTTTATACTTTATGTATTCGTTTATTGGTCTCTATCTTAGGTTTCGTCTATAACTTGTATTTTTTTTATTTTTATACTTTCTGTATTCGTTTCTTAGTCTCTGTCTTAATGTAAAGGCATATAACTTGTATTTTTATACTTTATGTATTCGTTCTTGGTCTCTATCTTAGGTTTCGTCTATAACTTTTATTTTTTTTTATTTTTATACTTTCTGTATTCGTTTCTTAGTCTCTGTCTTAATATAAAGGCATATAACTTGTATTTCTATACTTTATGTATTCGTTTATTGGTCTCTATCTTAGGTTTCGTCTATAACTTGTATTTTTTTTTATTTTTATACTTTCTGTATTCGTTTCTTAGTCTCTGTCGTAATATAAAGGCATATAACTTGTATTTTATACTTTATGTATTCGTCTATTGGTCTTTATCTTAGGTTTCGTCTATAACTTGTATTTTTTTTTATTTTATACTTTCTGTATTCGTTTCTTAGTCTCTGTCTTAATATAAAAGCGTATAACTTGTATTTTTTTATACTTTATGTATTCGCTTATTGGTCTCTATCTTAAGTTTCGTCTATAACTTGTATTTTTTTATTTTTATACTTTCTGTATTCGTTTCTTAGTCTCTGTCGTAATATAAAGGCATATAACTTGTATTTTATACTTTATGTATTCGCTTATTGGTCTCTATCTTAGGTTTGGTCAATAACTTGTATTTTTTTATTTTTAAACTTTCTGTATTCGTTTCTTAGTCTCTGTCTTTATGTAAAGGCATATAACTTGTATTTTTATACTTTATGTATTCGTTCTTGGTTTCTATCTTAGGTTTCGTCTATAACTTGTATTTTTTTTATTTTTCTACTTTCTGTATTCGTTTCTTTGTCTCTGTCTTAATATAAAGGCGTATAACTTGTATTTTTTTATACTTTATGTATTCGCTTATTGGTCTCTATTTAGGTTTCGTCAATAACTTGTATTTTTTTATTTTTATACTTTCTGTATTCGTTTCTTAGTCTCTGTCTTTATGTAAAGGGATATAACTTGTATTTTTATACTTTATGTATTCGTTTCTTGGTTTCTATCTTAGGTTTCGTCTATAACTTGTATTTTTTTTATTTTTATACTTTCTGTATTCGTTTCTTAGTCTCTGTCGTAATATAAAGGCATATAACTTGTATTTTATACTTTATGTATTCGTTTATTGGTCTTTATCTTAGGTTTCGTCTATAACTTGTATTTTTTTTTATTTTTATACTTTCTGTATTCGTTTCTTAGTCTTTGTCTTAATATAAAGGCGTATAGCTTGTATTTTTTTATACTTTATGTATTCGCTTATTGGTCTCTATCTTAGGTTTCGTCTATAACTTGTATTTTTTTATTTTTATATTTTCTGTATTCGTTTCTAAGTCTCTGTCTTAATATAAAGGCATATAACTTGTATTTTTATACTTTATGTATCCGTTTATTGGGCTCTATCTTAGGTTTCGTCTATAACTTGTATTTTTTTATTTTTATACTTTCTGTATTCGTTTCTTAGTCTCTGTCTTAATATAAAGGCATATAACTTGTATTTCTATACTTTATGTATTCGTTTATTGGTCTCTATCTTAGGTTTCGTCTATAACTTGTATTTTTTTTTATTTTTATACATTCTGTATTTGTTTCTTAGTCTCTGTCTTAATATAAAGGCGTATAACTTGTATTTTTTTATACTTTATGTATTCGTTTATTGGTCTCTATCTTAGGTTTCGTCTATAACTTGTATTTTTTTATTTTTATACTTTCTGTATTCGTTTCTTAGTCTCTGTCTTAATATAAAGGCGTATAACTTGTATTTTTTTATACTTTATGTATTCGCTAATTGGTCTCTATTTTAGGTTTCGTCTATAACTTGTATTTTTTTATTTTTATACTTTCTGTATTCGTTTCTTAGTCTCTGTCTTAATGTAAAGGCATATAACTTGTATTTTTATACTTTATGTATTCGTTTCTTGGTCTTTATGTTAGGTTTCGTCTATAACTTGTATTTTTTTTAATTTTTATACTTTCTGTATTCGTTTCTTAGTCTCTGTCTTAATGTAAAGGCGTATAACTTGTATTTTTTTATACTTTATGTATTCGCTTATTGGTCTCTATCTTAGGTTTCGTCTATAACTTGTATTTTTTTATTTTTATACTTTCTGTATTCGTTTCTTAGTCTCTGTCTTAATATAAAGGCATATAACTGGTATTTTTATACTTTATGTATTCGTTTATTGGTCTCTATCTTAGGTTTCGTCTATAACTTGTATTTTTTCATTTTTATACTTTCTGTATTCGTTTCTTAGTCTCTGTCTTAATATAAAGGCGTATAACTTGTATTTTTTTATACTTTATGTATTCGCTTATTGGTCTCTGTCTTAGGTATCGTCTATAACTTGTATTTTTTTATTTTTATACTTTCTGTATTCGTTTCTTAATCTCTGTCGTAATATAAAGGCATATAACTTGTATTTTATACTTTATGTATTCGTTTATTGGTCTTTATCTTAGGTTTCGTCTAATACTTGTATTTTTTTATTTTTATATTTTCTGTATTCGTTTTTAGACTCTGTCTTAATATAAAGGCGTATACCTTGTATTTTTTTATTTTTGTAGTTTCTGTAGTCGTTTCTTAGTCTCTGTCTTAATATAAGGCATATAACTTGTATTTTTATACTTTATGTATTCGTTTATTGGTCTCTATCTTAGGTTTCGTCTATAACTTGTATTTTTTTATTTTTATACTTTCTGTATTCGTTTCTTAGTCTCTGTCTTAATATAAAGGCATATAACTTGTATTTCTATACTTTATGTATTCGTTTATTGGTCTCTATCTTAGGTTTCGTTTATAACTTGTATTTTTTTTTATTTTTATACTTTCTGTATTCGTTTCTTAGTCTCTGTCGTAATATACAGGAATATAACTTGTATTTTATACTTTATGTATTCGTTTATTGGTCTCTATCTTACGTTTTCGTCTATAACTTGTATTTTTTTATTTTTGTAGTTTCTGTAGTCGTTTCTTAGTCTCTGTCTTAATATAAGGGCATATAACTTGTATTTTTATACTTTATGTATTCCTTTATTGGTCTCTATCTTAGGTTTCGTCTATAACTTGTATTTTTTTTATTTTTATACTTTCTGTATTCGTTTCTTAGTCTCTGTCTTAATATAAAGGCGTATAACTTGTATTTTTATACTTTATGTATTCGTTTCTTGGTTTCTATCTTAGGTTTCGTCTATAACTTGTATTTTTTTATTTTTATACTTTCTGTATTCGTTTCTTAGTCTCTGTCTTAATATAAAGGCGTATAACTTGTATTTTTTTATACTTTATGTATTCGCTTATTGGTCTCTATCTTAGGTTTCGTCTATAACTTGTATTTTTTTATTTTTATACTTTCTGTATTCGTTTCTTAATCTCTGTCTTTATGTAAAGGCATATAACTTGTATTTTTATACTTTATGTATTCGTTTCTTGGTTTCTATCTTAGGTTTCATCTATAACTTGTATTTTTTTTATTTTTATACTTTCTGTATTCGTTTCTTAGTCTCTGTCTTTATGTAAAGGCATATAACTTGTATTTTTATACTTTATGTATCCGTTTCTTGGTTTCTATCTTAGGTTTCGTCTATAACTTGTATTTTTTTTATTTTTATACTTTCTGTATTCGTTTCTTAGTCTCTGTCTTAATATAAAGGCGTATAACTTGTATTTTTTTATACTTTATGTATTCGCTTATTGGTCTCTATCTTAGGTTTCGTCTATAACTTGTATTTTTTTTATTTTTATACTTTCTGTATTCGTTTCTTAGTCTCTGTCTTAATATAAAGGCGTATAACTTGTATTTTTATACTTTATGTATTCGTTTCTTGGTTTCTATCTTAGGTTTCGTCTATAACTTGTATTTTTTTTATTTTTGTACTTTCTGTATTCGTTTCTTAGTCTCTGTCTTAATATAAAGGCGTATAACTTGTATTTTTTTATACTTTATGTATTCGCTTATTGGTCTCTATCTTAGGTTTCGTCTATAACTTGTATTTTTTTATTTTTATACTTTCTGTATTCGTTTCTTAGCTCTGTCTTAATATAAAGGCATATAACTTGTATTTCTATACTTTATGTATCCGTTTATTGGTCTCTATTTTAGGTTTCGTCTATAACTTGTATTTTTTTTATTTTTATACTTTCTGTATTCGTTTCTTAGTCTCTGTCTTAATATAAAGGCATATAACTTGTATTTTATACTTTATGTATTCGTTTATTGGTCTTTATCTCAGGTTTCGTCTATAACTTGTATTTTTTTTATTTTTATACTTTCTGTATTCGTTTCTTAGTCTCTGTCTTAATATAAAGGCGTATAGCTTGTATTTTTTTATACTTTATGTATTCGCTTATTGGTCTCTATTTTAGGTTTCGTCTATAACTTGTATTTTTTTTATTTTTATACTTTCTGTATTCGTTTCTTAGTCTCTGTCTTAATATAAAGGCATATAACTTGTATTTCTATACTTTATGTATTCGTTTATTGGTCTCTATCTTAGGTTTCATCTATAACTTGTATTTTTTTATTTTTATACTTTCTGTATTCGTTTCTTAGTCTCTGTCTTAATATAAAGGCATATAACTTGTATTTTTATACTTTATGTATTCGTTTATTGGTCTCTATCTTAGGTTTCGTTTATAACTTGTATTTTTTCATTTTTATACTTTCTGTATTCGTTTCTTAGTCTCTGTCTTAATATAAAGGCGTATAAGTTGTATTTTTTTATACTTTATATATTCGCTTATTAATCTCTATCTTAGGTTTCGTCTATAACTTGTATTTTTTTATTTTTATACTTTCTGTATTCGTTTCTTAATCTCTGTCGTAATATAAAGGCATATAACTTGTATTTTATACTTTATGTATTCGTTTATTGGTCCTTATCTTAGGTTTCGTCTATAACTTGTATTTTTTTTATTTTTATACTTTCTGTAATCGTTTCTTAGTCTCTGTCTTAATATAAAGGCATATAACTTGTATTTTTATACTTTATGTATTCGTTTATTGGTCTCTATCTTAGGTTTCGTCCATAACTTGTATTTTTTCATTTTTATACTTTCTGTATTCGTTTCTTAGTCTCTGTCTTAATATAAAGGCGTATACCTTGTATTTTTTTATACTTTATGTATTCGCTTATTAATCTCTATCTTAGGTTTCGTCTATAACTTGTATTTTTGTATTTTTATACTTTCTGTATTCGTTTCTTAATCTCTGTCGTAATATAAAGGCATATAACTTGTATTTTATACTTTATGTATTCGTTTATCGGTCTTTATCTTAGGTTTCGTCTATAACTTGTATTTTTTTATTTTTATACTTTCTGTATTCGTTTCTTAGTCTCTGTCGTAATATAAAGGCATATAACTTGTATTTTATACTTTATGTATTCGTTTATTGGTCTCTATCTTAGGTTACGTCTATAACTTGTATTTTTTTATTTTTATACTTTCTGTATTCGTTTCTTAGTCTCCGTCTTAATATAAAGGCATATAACTTGTATTTTTATACTTTATGTATTCGTTTATTGGTCTCTATCTTAGGTTTCGTCTATAACTTGTATTTTTTCATTTTTATACTTTCTGTATTTATTTCTTAGTCTCTGTCTTAATATAAAGGCGTATAACTTGTATTTTTTTATACTTTATGTATTCGCTTATTGGTCTCTATCTTAGGTTTCGTCAATAACTTATATTTTTTTATTTTTATACTTTCTGTATTCGTTTCTTAGTCTCTGTCTTTATGTAAAGCCATATAACTTGTATTTTTATACTTTATGTATTCGTTTATTGGTCTCTATCTTAGGTTTCGTCTATAACTTGTATTTTTTTTATTTTTATACTTTCTGTATTCGTTTCTTAGTCTCTATCGTAATATAAAGGCATATAACTTGTATTTTATACTTTATGTATTCGTTTATTGGTCTTTATCTTAGGTTTCGTCTATAACTTGTATTTTTTTTTATTTTTATACTTTCTGTATTCGTTTCTTAGTCTCTGTCTTAATATAAAGGCGTATAGCTTGTATTTTTTTATACTTTATGTATTCGCTTATTGGTCTCTATTTTAGGTTTCGTCTATAACTTGTATTTTTTTTATTTTTATACTTTCTGTATTCGTTTCTTAGCTCTGTCTTAATATAAAGGCATATAACTTGTATTTCTATACTTTATGTATCCGTTTATTGGTCTCTATTTTAGGTTTCGTCTATAACTTGTATTTTTTTATTTTTATACTTTCTGTATTCGTTTCTTAGTCTCTGTCTTAATATAAAGGCATATAACTTGTATTTTATACTTTATGTATTCGTTTATTGGTCTTTATCTCAGGTTTCGTCTATAACTTGTATTTTTTTTTATTTTTATACTTTCTGTATTCGTTTCTTAGTCTCTGTCTTAATATAAAGGCGTATAGCTTGTATTTTTTTATACTTTCTGTATTCGTTTCTTAGTCTCTGTCTTAATATAAAGGCATATAACTTGTATTTCTATACTTTATGTATCTGTTTATTGGTCTCTATTTTAGGTTTCGTCTATAACTTGTATTTTTTTTATTTTTATACTTTCTGTATTCGTTTCTTAGTCTCTGTCTTAATATAAAGGCATATAACTTGTATTTCTATACTTTATGTATTCGTTTATTGGTCTCTATCTTAGGTTTCATCTATAACTTGTATTTTTTTATTTTTATACTTTCTGTATTCGTTTCTTAGTCTCTGTCTTAATATAAAGGCATATAACTTGTATTTTTATACTTTATGTATTCGTTTATTGGTCTCTATCTTAGGTTTCGTCTATAACTTGTATTTTTTTTTATTTTTATACTTTCTGTATTCGTTTCTTAGTCTCTGTCTTAATATAAAGGCGTATAGCTTGTATTTTTTTATACTTTATGTATTCGCTTATTGGTCCTTATCTTAGGTTTCGTCTATAACTTGTATTTTTTTTATTTTTATACTTTCTGTAATCGTTTCTTAGTCTCTGTCTTAATATAAAGGCATATAACTTGTATTTTTATACTTTATGTATTCGTTTATTGGTCTCTATCTTAGGTTTCGTCCATAACTTGTATTTTTTCATTTTTATACTTTCTGTATTCGTTTCTTAGTCTCTCTCTTAATATAAAGGCGTATACCTTGTATTTTTTTATACTTTATGTATTCGCTTATTAATCTCTATCTTAGGTTTCGTCTATAACTTGTATTTTTGTATTTTTATACTTTCTGTATTCGTTTCTTAATCTCTGTCGTAATATAAAGGCATATAACTTGTATTTTATACTTTATGTATTCGTTTATCGGTCTTTATCTTAGGTTTCGTCTATAACTTGTATTTTTTTATTTTTATACTTTCTGTATTCGTTTCTTAGTCTCTGTCGTAATATAAAGGCATATAACTTGTATTTTATACTTTATGTATTCGTTTATTGGTCTCTATCTTAGGTTTCGTCTATAACTTGTATTTTTTTATTTTTATACTTTCTGTATTCGTTTCTTAGTCTCCGTCTTAATATAAAGGCATATAACTTGTATTTTTATACTTTATGTATTCGTTTATTGGTCTCTATCTTAGGTTTCGTCTATAACTTGTATTTTTTCATTTTTATACTTTCTGTATTTATTTCTTAGTCTCTGTCTTAATATAAAGGCGTATAACTTGTATTTTTTTATACTTTATGTATTCGCTTATTGGTCTCTATCTTAGGTTTCGTCAATAACTTATATTTTTTTATTTTTATACTTTCTGTATTCGTTTCTTAGTCTCTGTCTTTATGTAAAGGCATATAACTTGTATTTTTATACTTTATGTATTCGTTTATTGGTTTCTATCTTAGGTTTCGTCTATAACTTGTATTTTTTTTATTTTTATACTTTCTGTATTCGTTTCTTAGTCTCTATCGTAATATAAAGGCATATAACTTGTATTTTATACTTTATGTATTCGTTTATTGGTCTTTATCTTAGGTTTCGTCTATAACTTGTATTTTTTTTTATTTTTATACTTTCTGTATTCGTTTCTTAGTCTCTGTCTTAATATAAAGGCGTATAGCTTGTATTTTTTTATACTTTATGTATTCGCTTATTGGTCTCTATTTTAGGTTTCGTCTATAACTTGTATTTTTTTTATTTTTATACTTTCTGTATTCGTTTCTTAGCTCTGTCTTAATATAAAGGCATATAACTTGTATTTCTATACTTTATGTATCCGTTTATTGGTCTCTATTTTAGGTTTCGTCTATAACTTGTATTTTTTTATTTTTATACTTTCTGTATTCGTTTCTTAGTCTCTGTCTTAATATAAAGGCATATAACTTGTATTTTATACTTTATGTATTCGTTTATTGGTCTTTATCTCAGGTTTCGTCTATAACTTGTATTTTTTTTTTATTTTTATACTTTCTGTATTCGTTTCTTAGTCTCTGTCTTAATATAAAGGCGTATAGCTTGTATTTTTATACTTTATGTATTCGTTTATTGGTCTCTATCTTAGGTTTCGTCCATAACTTGTATTTTTTCATTTTTATACTTTCTGTATTCGTTTCTTAGTCTCTGTCTTAATATAAAGGCGTATACCTTGTATTTTTTTATACTTTATGTATTCGCTTATTAATCTCTATCTTAGGTTTCGTCTATAACTTGTATTTTTGTATTTTTATACTTTCTGTATTCGTTTCTTAATCTCTGTCGTAATATAAAGGCATATAACTTGTATTTTATACTTTATGTATTCGTTTATCGGTCTTTATCTTAGGTTTCGTCTATAACTTGTATTTTTTTATTTTTATACTTTCTGTATTCGTTTCTTAGTCTCTGTCGTAATATAAAGGCATATAACTTGTATTTTATACTTTCTGTATTCGTTTCTTAGTCTCTGTCTTAATATAAAGGCGTATAAGTTGTATTTTTTTATACTTTATGTATTCGCTTATTAATCTCTATCTTAGGTTTCGTCTATAACTTGTATTTTTTTATTTTTATACTTTCTGTATTCGTTTCTTAATCTCTGTCGTAATATAAAGGCATATAACTTGTATTTTATACTTTATGTATTCGTTTATTGGTCCTTATCTTAGGTTTCGTCTATAACTTGTATTTTTTTTATTTTTATACTTTCTGTAATCGTTTCTTAGTCTCTGTCTTAATATAAAGGCATATAACTTGTATTTTTATACTTTATGTATTCGTTTATTGGTCTCTATCTTAGGTTTCGTCCATAACTTGTATTTTTTCATTTTTATACATTCGTTTCTTAGTCTCTGTCTTAATATAAAGGCGTATACCTTGTATTTTTTTATACTTTATGTATTCGCTTATTAATCTCTATCTTAGGTTTCGTCTATAACTTGTATTTTTGTATTTTTATACTTTCTGTATTCGTTTCTTAATCTCTGTCGTAATATAAAGGCATATAACTTGTATTTTATACTTTATGTATTCGTTTATCGGTCTTTATCTTAGGTTTCGTCTATAACTTGTATTTTTTTATTTTTATACTTTCTGTATTCGTTTCTTAGTCTCTGTCGTAATATAAAGGCATATAACTTGTATTTTATACTTTATGTATTCGTTTATTGGTCTCTATCTTAGGTTTCGTCTATAACTTGTATTTTTTTATTTTTATACTTTCTGTATTCGTTTCTTAGTCTCCGTCTTAATATAAAGGCATATAACTTGTATTTTTATACTTTATGTATTCGTTTATTGGTCTCTATCTTAGGTTTCGTCTATAACTTGTATTTTTTCATTTTTATACTTTCTGTATTTATTTCTTAGTCTCTGTCTTAATATAAAGGCGTATAACTTGTATTTTTTTATACTTTATGTATTCGCTTATTGGTCTCTATCTTAGGTTTCGTCAATAACTTATATTTTTTTATTTTTATACTTTCTGTATTCGTTTCTTAGTCTCTGTCTTTATGTAAAGGCATTTAACTTGTATTTTTATACTTTATGTATTCGTTTATTGGTCTCTATCTTAGGTTTCGTCTATAACTTGTATTTTTTTTATTTTTATACTTTCTGTATTCGTTTCTTAGTCTCTATCGTAATATAAAGGCATATAACTTGTATTTTATACTTTATGTATTCGTTTATTGGTCCTTATCTTAGGTTTCGTCTATAACTTGTATTTTTTTTTATTTTTATACTTTCTGTATTCGTTTCTTAGTCTCTGTCTTAATATAAAGGCGTATAGCTTGTATTTTTTTATACTTTATGTATTCGCTTATTGGTCTCTATTTTAGGTTTCGTCTATAACTTGTATTTTTTTTATTTTTATACTTTCTGTATTCGTTTCTTAGCTCTGTCTTAATATAAAGGCATATAACTTGTATTTCTATACTTTATGTATCCGTTTATTGGTCTCTATTTTAGGTTTCGTCTATAACTTGTATTTTTTTATTTTTATACTTTCTGTATTCGTTTCTTAGTCTCTGTCTTAATATAAAGGCATATAACTTGTATTTTATACTTTATGTATTCGTTTATTGGTCTTTATCTCAGGTTTCGTCTATAACTTGTATTTTTTTTTATTTTTATACTTTCTGTATTCGTTTCTTAGTCTCTGTCTTAATATAAAGGCGTATAGCTTGTATTTTTTTATACTTTATGTATTCGCTTATTGGTCTCTATTTTAGGTTTCGTCTATAACTTTTATTTTTTTTATTTTTATACTTTCTGTATTCGTTTCTTAGTCTCTGTCTTAATATAAAGGCATATAACTTGTATTTCTATACTTTATGTATCTGTTTATTGGTCTCTATTTTAGGTTTCGTCTATAACTTGTATTTTTTTTATTTTTATACTTTCTGTATTCGTTTCTTAGTCTCTGTCTTAATATAAAGGCATATAACTTGTATTTCTATACTTTATGTATTCGTTTATTGGTCTCTATCTTAGGTTTCATCTATAACTTGTATTTTTTTATTTTTATACTTTCTGTATTCGTTTCTTAGTCTCTGTCTTAATATAAAGGCATATAACTTGTATTTTTATACTTTATGTATTCGTTTATTGGTCTCTATCTTAGGTTTCGTCTATAACTTGTATTTTTTCATTTTTATACTTTCTGTATTCGTTTCTTAGTCTCTGTCTTAATATAAAGGCGTATAAGTTGTATTTTTTTATACTTTATGTATTCGCTTATTAATCTCTATCTTAGTTTTCGTCTATAACTTGTATTTTTTTATTTTTATACTTTCTGTATTCGTTTCTTAATCTCTGTCGTAATATAAAGGCATATAACTTGTATTTTATACTTTATGTATTCGTTTATTGGTCTTTATCTTAGGTTTCGTCTATAACTTGTATTTTTTTATTTTTATACTTTCTGTAATCGTTTCTTAGTCTCTGTCTTAATATAAAGGCATATAACTTGTATTTTTATACTTTATGTATTCGCTTATTGGTCTCTATCTTAGGTTTCGTCCATAACTTGTATTTTTTCATTTTTATACTTTCTGTATTCGTTTCTTAGTCTCTGTCTTAATATAAAGGCGTATAACTTGTATTTTTTTATACTTTATGTATTCGCTTATTAATCTCTATCTTAGGTTTCGTCTATAACTTGTATTTTTTTATTTTTATACTTTCTGTATTCGTTTCTTAATCTCTGTCGTAATATAAAGGCATATAACTTGTATTTTATACTTTATGTATTCGTTTATCGGTCTTTATCTTAGGTTTCGTCTATAACTTGTATTTTTTTATTTTTATACTTTCTGTATTTGTTTCTTAGTCTCTGTCGTAATATAAAGGCATATAACTTGTATTTTATACTTTATGTATTCGTTTATTGGTCTCTATCTTAGGTTTCGTCTATAACTTGTATTTTTTTATTTTTATACTTTCTGTATTCGTTTCTTAGTCTCCGTCTTAATATAAAGGCATATAACTTGTATTTTTATACTTTATGTATTCGTTTATTGGTCTCTATCTAAGGTTTCGTCTATAACTTGTATTTTTTCATTTTTATACTTTCTGTATTTGTTTCTTAGTCTCTGTCTTAATATAAAGGCGTATAACTTGTATTTTTTTATACTTTATGTATTCGCTTATTGGTCTCTATCTTAGGTTTCGTCAATAACTTATATTTTTTTATTTTTATACTTTCTGTATTCGTTTCTTAGTCTCTGTCTTTATGTAAAGGCATATAACTTGTATTTTTATACTATATGTATTCGTTTCTTGGTTTTTATCTTAGGTTTCGTCTATAACTTGTATTTTTTTTATTTTTATACTTTCTGTATTCGTTTCTTAGTCTCTATCGTAATATAAAGGCATATAACTTGTATTTTATACTTTATGTATTCGTTTATTGGTATTTATCTTAGGTTTCGTCTATAACTTGTATTTTTTTTTATTTTTATACTTTCTGTATTCGTTTCTTAGTCTCTGTCTTAATATAAAGGCGTATAGCTTGTATTTTTTTATACTTTATGTATTCGCTTATTGGTCTCTATTTTAGGTTTCGTCTATAACTTGTATTTTTTTTATTTTTATACTTTCTGTATTCGTTTCTTAGCTCTGTCTTAATATAAAGGCATATAACTTGTATTTCTATACTTTATGTATCCGTTTATTGGTTTCTATTTTAGGTTTCGTCTATAACTTGTATTTTTTTTATTTTTATACTTTCTGTATTCGTTTCTTAGTCTCTGTCTTAATATAAAGGCATATAACTTGTATTTCTATACTTTATGTATTCGTTTATTGGTCTCTATTTTAGGTTTCGTCTATAACTTGTATTTTTTTTATTTTTATACTTTCTGTATTCGTTTCTTAGTCTCTATCGTAATAAAAAGGCATATAACTTGTATTTTATACTTTATGTATTCGTTTATTGGCCTTTATCTTAGGTTTCGTCTATAACTTGTATTTTTTTTTTATTTTTATACTTTCTGTATTCGTTTCTTAGTCTCTGTCTTAATATAAAGGCGTATAGCTTATATTTTTTTATACTTTATGTATTCGCTTATTGGTCTCTATCTTAGGTTTCGTCTATAACTTGTATTTTTTTTATTTTTATACTTTCTGTATTCGTTTCTTAGTCTCTGTCTTAATATAAAGGCATATAACTTGTATTTTATACTTTATGTATTCGTTTATTGGTCTTTATCTCAGGTTTCGTCTATAACTTGTATTTTTTTTTATTTTTATACTTTCTGTATTCGTTTCTTAGTCTCTGTCTTAATATAAAGGCGTATAGCTTGTATTTTTTTATACTTTATGTATTCGCTTATTGGTCTCTATTTTACGTTTCGTCTATAACTTGTATTTTTTTTATTTTTATACTTTCTGTATTCGTTTCTTAGTCTCTGTCTTAATATAAAGGCATATAACTTGTATTTCTATACTTTATGTATCCGTTTATTGGTCTCTATTTTAGGTTTCGTCTATAACTTGTATTTTTTTTATTTTTATACTTTCTGTATTCGTTTCTTAGTCTCTGTCTTAATATAAAGGCATATAACTTGTATTTCTATACTTTATGTATTCGTTTATTGGTGTCTATCTTAGGTTTCATCTATAACTTGTATTTTTTTATTTTTATACTTTCTGTATTCGTTTCTTAGTCTCTGTCTTAATATAAAGGCATATAACTTGTATTTTTATACTTTATGTATTCGTTTATTGGTCTCTATCTTAGGTTTCGTCTATAACTTGTATTTTTTCATTTTTATACTTTCTGTATTCGTTTCTTAGTCTCTGTCTTAATATAAAGGCGTATAACTTGTATTTTTTTATACTTTATGTATTCGCTTATTAATCTCTATCTTAGGTTTCGTCTATAACTTGTATTTTTTTATTTTTATACTTTCTGTATTCGTTTCTTAATCTCTGTCGTAATATAAAGGCATATAACTTGTATTTTATACTTTATGTATTTGTTTATTGGTCTTTATCTTAGGTTTCGTCTATAACTTGTATTTCTTTATTTTTATACTTTCTGTATTCGTTTCTTAGTCTCTGTCTTAATATAAAGGCATATAACTTGTATTTTTATACTTTATGTATTCGTTTATTGGTCTCTATCTTAGGTTTCGTCTATAACTTGTATTTTTTTTATTTTTATACTTTCTGTATTCGTTTCTTAGTCTCTATCGTAATATAAAGGCATATAACTTGTATTTTATACTTTATGTATTCGTTTATTGGTCTTTATCTTAGGTTTCGTCTATAACTTGTATTTTTTTTTTATTTTTATACTTTCTGTATTCGTTTCTTAGTCTCTGTCTTAATATAAAGGCGTATAGCTTGTATTTTTTTATACTTTATGTATTCGCTTATTGGTCTCTATTTTAGGTTTCGTCTATAACTTGTATTTTTTTTATTTTTATACTTTCTGTATTCGTTTCTTAGCTCTGTCTTAATATAAAGGCATATAACTTGTATTTCTATACTTTATGTATCCGTTTATTGGTCTCTATTTTAGGTTTCGTCTATAACTTGTATTTTTTTTATTTTTATACTTTCTGTATTCGTTTCTTAGTCTCTGTCTTAATATAAAGGCATATAACTTGTATTTTATACTTTATGTATTCGTTTATTGGTCTTTATCTCAGGTTTCGTCTATAACTTGTATTTTTTTTTATTTTTATACTTTCTGTATTCGTTTCTTAGTCTCCGTCTTAATATAAAGGCGTATAGCTTGTATTTTTTTATACTTTATGTATTCGCTTATTGGTCTCTATTTTAGGTTTCGTCTATAACTTGTATTTTTTTTATTTTTATACTTTCTGTATTCGTTTCTTAGTCTCTGTCTTAATATAAAGGCATATAACTTGTATTTCTATACTTTATGTATCCGTTTATTGGTCTCTATTTTAGGTTTCGTCTATAACTTGTATTTTTTTTATTTTTATACTTTCTGTATTCGTTTCTTAGTCTCTGTCTTAATATAAAGGCATATAACTTGTATTTCTATACTTTATGTATTCGTTTATTGGTCTCTATCTTAGGTTTCATCTATAACTTGTATTTTTTTATTTTTATACTTTCTGTATTCGTTTCTTAGTCTCTGTCTTAATATAAAGGCATATAACTTGTATTTTTATACTTTATGTATTCGTTTATTGGTCTCTATCTTAGGTTTCGTCTATAACTTGTATTTTTTCATTTTTATACTTTCTGTATTCTTTTCTTAGTCTCTGTCTTAATATAAAGGCGTATAAGTTGTATTTTTTTATACTTTATGTATTCGCTTATTAATCTCTATCTTAGGTTTCTTCTATAACTTGTATTTTTTTATTTTTATACTTTCTGTATTCGTTTCTTAATCTCTGTCGTAATATAAAGGCATATAACTTGTATTTTATACTTTATGTATTCGTTTATTGGTCTTTATCTTAGGTTTCGTCTATAACTTGTATTTTTTTATTTTTATACTTTCTGTATTCGTTTCTTAGTCTCTGTCTTAATATAAAGGCGTATAACTTGTATTTTTTTATACTTTATGTATTCGCTTATTAATCTCTATCTTAGGTTTCGTCTATAACTTGTATTTTTTTATTTTTATACTTTCTGTATTCGTTTCTTAATCTCTGTCGTAATATAAAGGCATATAACTTGTATTTTATACTTTATGTATTCGTTTATCGGTCTTTATCTTAGGTTTCGTCTATAACTTGTATTTTTTTATTTTTATACTTTCTGTATTCGTTTCTTAGTCTCTGTCGTAATATAAAGGCATATAACTTGTATTTTATACTTTATGTATTCGTTTATTGGTCTCTATCTTAGGTTTTGTCTATAACTTGTATTTTTTTATTTTTATACTTTCTGTATTCGTTTCTTAGTCTCCGTCTTAATATAAAGGCATATAACTTGTATTTTTATACTTTATGTATTCGTTTATTGGTCTCTATCTTAGGTTTCGTCTATAACTTGTATTTTTTCATTTTTATACTTTCTGTATTCGTTTCTTAGTCTCTGTCTTAATATAAAGGCGTATAACTTGTATTTTATACTTTATGTATTCGTTTATCGGTCTTTATCTTAGGTTTCGTCTATAACTTGTATTTTTTTATTTTTATACTTTCTGTATTCGTTTCTTAGTCTCTGTCTTTATGTAAAGGCATATAACTTGTATTTTTATACTATATGTATTTGTTTCTTGGTTTTTATCTTAGGTTTCGTCTATAACTTGTATTTTTTTTATTTTTATACTTTCTGTATTCGTTTCTTAGTCTCTATCGTAATATAAAGGCATATAACTTGAATTTTATACTTTATGTATTCGTTTATTGGTCTTTATCTTAGGTTTCGTCTATAACTTGTATTTTTTTTTATTTTTATACTTTCTGTATTCGTTTTTTAGTCTCTGTCTTAATATAAAGGCGTATAGCTTGTATTTTTTTATACTTTATGTATTCGCTTATTGGTCTCTATCTTAGGTTTCGTCTATAACTTGTATTTTTTTTATTTTTATACTTTCTGTATTCGTTTTTTAGTCTCTGTCGTAATATAAAGGCATATAACTTGTATTTCTATACTTTATGTATCCGTTTATTGGTCTCTATTTTAGGTTTCGTCTATAACTTGTATTTTTTTTATTTTTATACTTTCTGTATTCGTTTCTTAGTCTCTGTCTGAATATAAAGGCATATAACTTGTATTTCTATACTTTATGTATTCGCTTATTGGTCTCTATTTTAGGTTTCGTCTATAACTTGTATTTTTTTTATTTTTATACTTTCTGTATTCGTTTCTTAGTCTCTGTCTTAATATAAAGGCATATAACTTGTATTTCTATACTTTATGTATCCGTTTATTGGTCTCTATTTTAGGTTTCGTCTATAACTTGTATTTTTTTTATTTTTATACTTTCTGTATTCGTTTCTTAGTCTCTGTCTTAATATAAAGGCATATAACTTGTATTTCTATACTTTATGTATTCGTTTATTGGTCTCTATCTTAGGTTTCATCTATAACTTGTATTTTTTTATTTTTATACTTTCTGTATTCGTTTCTTAGTCTCTGTCTTAATATAAAGGCATATAACTTGTATTTTTATACTTTATGTATTCGTTTATTGGTCTCTATCTTAGGTTTCGTCTATAACTTGTATTTTTTCATTTTTATACTTTCTGTATTCGTTTCTTAGTCTCTGTCTTAATATAAAGGCGTATAACTTGTATTTTTTTATACTTTATGTATTCGCTTATTAATCTCTATCTTAGGTTTCGTCTATAACTTGTATTTTTTTATTTTTATACTTTCTGTATTCGTTTCTTAATCTCTGTCGTAATATAAAGGCATATAACTTGTATTTTATACTTTATGTATTTGTTTATTGGTCTTTATCTTAGGTTTCGTCTATAACTTGTATTTTTTTATTTTTATACTTTCTGTATTCGTTTCTTAGTCTCTGTCTTAATATAAAGGCATATAACTTGTATTTTTATACTTTATGTATTCGTTTATTGGTCTCTATCTTAGGTTTCGTCTATAACTTGTATTTTTTTTATTTTTATACTTTCTGTATTCGTTTCTTAGTCTCTATCGTAATATAAAGGCATATAACTTGTATTTTATACTTTATGTATTCGTTTATTGGTCTTTATCTTAGGTTTCGTCTATAACTTGTATTTTTTTTTATTTTTATACTTTCTGTATTCGTTTCTTAGTCTCTGTCTTAATATAAAGGCGTATAGCTTGTATTTTTTTATACTTTATGTATTCGCTTATTGGTCTCTATTTTAGGTTTCGTCTATAACTTGTATTTTTTTTATTTTTATACTTTCTGTATTCGTTTCTTAGCTCTGTCTTAATATAAAGGCATATAACTTGTATTTCTATACTTTATGTATCCGTTTATTGGTCTCTATTTTAGGTTTCGTCTATAACTTGTATTTTTTTTATTTTTATACTTTCTGTATTCGTTTCTTAGTCTCTGTCTTAATATAAAGGCATATAACTTGTATTTTATACTTTATGTATTCGTTTATTGGTCTTTATCTCAGGTTTCGTCTATAACTTGTATTTTTTTTTATTTTTATACTTTCTGTATTCGTTTCTTAGTCTCCGTCTTAATATAAAGGCGTATAGCTTGTATTTTTTTATACTTTATGTATTCGCTTATTGGTCTCTATTTTAGGTTTCGTCTATAACTTGTATTTTTTTTATTTTTATACTTTCTGTATTCGTTTCTTAGTCTCTGTCTTAATATAAAGGCATATAACTTGTATTTCTATACTTTATGTATCCGTTTATTGGTCTCTATTTTAGGTTTCGTCTATAACTTGTATTTTTTTTATTTTTATACTTTCTGTATTCGTTTCTTAGTCTCTGTCTTAATATAAAGGCATATAACTTGTATTTCTATACTTTATGTATTCGTTTATTGGTCTCTATCTTAGGTTTCATCTATAACTTGTATTTTTTTATTTTTATACTTTCTGTATTCGTTTCTTAGTCTCTGTCTTAATATAAAGGCATATAACTTGTATTTTTATACTTTATGTATTCGTTTATTGGTCTCTATCTTAGGTTTCGTCTATAACTTGTATTTTTTCATTTTTATACTTTCTGTATTCTTTTCTTAGTCTCTGTCTTAATATAAAGGCGTATAAGTTGTATTTTTTTATACTTTATGTATTCGCTTATTAATCTCTATCTTAGGTTTCTTCTATAACTTGTATTTTTTTATTTTTATACTTTCTGTATTCGTTTCTTAATCTCTGTCGTAATATAAAGGCATATAACTTGTATTTTATACTTTATGTATTCGTTTATTGGTCTTTATCTTAGGTTTCGTCTATAACTTGTATTTTTTTATTTTTATACTTTCTGTATTCGTTTCTTAGTCTCTGTCTTAATATAAAGGCGTATAACTTGTATTTTTTTATACTTTATGTATTCGCTTATTAATCTCTATCTTAGGTTTCGTCTATAACTTGTATTTTTTTATTTTTATACTTTCTGTATTCGTTTCTTAATCTCTGTCGTAATATAAAGGCATATAACTTGTATTTTATACTTTATGTATTCGTTTATCGGTCTTTATCTTAGGTTTCGTCTATAACTTGTATTTTTTTATTTTTATACTTTCTGTATTCGTTTCTTAGTCTCTGTCGTAATATAAAGGCATATAACTTGTATTTTATACTTTATGTATTCGTTTATTGGTCTCTATCTTAGGTTTTGTCTATAACTTGTATTTTTTTATTTTTATACTTTCTGTATTCGTTTCTTAGTCTCCGTCTTAATATAAAGGCATATAACTTGTATTTTTATACTTTATGTATTCGTTTATTGGTCTCTATCTTAGGTTTCGTCTATAACTTGTATTTTTTCATTTTTATACTTTCTGTATTCGTTTCTTAGTCTCTGTCTTAATATAAAGGCGTATAACTTGTATTTTTTTATACTTTATGTATTCGCTTATTGGTCTCTATCTTAGGTTTCGTCAATAACTTGTATTTTTTTATTTTTATACTTTCTGTATTCGTTTCTTAGTCTCTGTCTTTATGTAAAGGCATATAACTTGTATTTTTATACTATATGTATTTGTTTCTTGGTTTTTATCTTAGGTTTCGTCTATAACTTGTATTTTTTTTATTTTTATACTTTCTGTATTCGTTTCTTAGTCTCTATCGTAATATAAAGGCATATAACTTGAATTTTATACTTTATGTATTCGTTTATTGGTCTTTATCTTAGGTTTCGTCTATAACTTGTATTTTTTTTTATTTTTATACTTTCTGTATTCGTTTTTTAGTCTCTGTCTTAATATAAAGGCGTATAGCTTGTATTTTTTTATACTTTATGTATTCGCTTATTGGTCTCTATCTTAGGTTTCGTCTATAACTTGTATTTTTTTTATTTTTATACTTTCTGTATTCGTTTTTTAGTCTCTGTCGTAATATAAAGGCATATAACTTGTATTTCTATACTTTATGTATCCGTTTATTGGTCTCTATTTTAGGTTTCGTCTATAACTTGTATTTTTTTTATTTTTATACTTTCTGTATTCGTTTCTTAGTCTCTGTCTGAATATAAAGGCATATAACTTGTATTTCTATACTTTATGTATTCGCTTATTGGTCTCTATTTTAGGTTTCGTCTATAACTTGTATTTTTTTTATTTTTATACTTTCTGTATTCGTTTCTTAGTCTCTGTCTTAATATAAAGGCATATAACTTGTATTTCTATACTTTATGTATCCGTTTATTGGTCTCTATTTTAGGTTTCGTCTATAACTTGTATTTTTTTTATTTTTATACTTTCTGTATTCGTTTCTTAGTCTCTGTCTTAATATAAAGGCATATAACTTGTATTTCTATACTTTATGTATTCGTTTATTGGTCTCTATCTTAGGTTTCATCTATAACTTGTATTTTTTTATTTTTATACTTTCTGTATTCGTTTCTTAGTCTCTGTCTTAATATAAAGGCATATAACTTGTATTTTTATACTTTATGTATTCGTTTATTGGTCTCTATCTTAGGTTTCGTCTATAACTTGTATTTTTTCATTTTTATACTTTCTGTATTCGTTTCTTAGTCTCTGTCTTAATATAAAGGCGTATAACTTGTATTTTTTTATACTTTATGTATTCGCTTATTAATCTCTATCTTAGGTTTCGTCTATAACTTGTATTTTTTTATTTTTATACTTTCTGTATTCGTTTCTTAATCTCTGTCGTAATATAAAGGCATATAACTTGTATTTTATACTTTATGTATTTGTTTATTGGTCTTTATCTTAGGTTTCGTCTATAACTTGTATTTTTTTATTTTTATACTTTCTGTATTCGTTTCTTAGTCTCTGTCTTAATATAAAGGCATATAACTTGTATTTTTATACTTTATGTATTCGTTTATTGGTCTCTATCTTAGGTTTCGTCTATAACTTGTATTTTTTTTATTTTTATACTTTCTGTATTCGTTTCTTAGTCTCTATCGTAATATAAAGGCATATAACTTGTATTTTATACTTTATGTATTCGTTTATTGGTCTTTATCTTAGGTTTCGTCTATAACTTGTATTTTTTTTTATTTTTATACTTTCTGTATTCGTTTCTTAGTCTCTGTCTTAATATAAAGGCGTATAGCTTGTATTTTTTTATACTTTATGTATTCGCTTATTGGTCTCTATTTTAGGTTTCGTCTATAACTTGTATTTTTTTTATTTTTATACTTTCTGTATTCGTTTCTTAGCTCTGTCTTAATATAAAGGCATATAACTTGTATTTCTATACTTTATGTATCCGTTTATTGGTCTCTATTTTAGGTTTCGTCTATAACTTGTATTTTTTTTATTTTTATACTTTCTGTATTCGTTTCTTAGTCTCTGTCTTAATATAAAGGCATATAACTTGTATTTTATACTTTATGTATTCGTTTATTGGTCTTTATCTCAGGTTTCGTCTATAACTTGTATTTTTTTTTATTTTTATACTTTCTGTATTCGTTTCTTAGTCTCTGTCTTAATATAAAGGCGTATAGCTTGTATTTTTTTATACTTTATGTATTCGCTTATTGGTCTCTATTTTAGGTTTCGTCTATAACTTGTATTTTTTTTATTTTTATACTTTCTGTATTCGTTTCTTAGTCTCTGTCTTAATATAAAGGCATATAACTTGTATTTCTATACTTTATGTATCCGTTTATTGGTCTCTATTTTAGGTTTCGTCTATAACTTGTATTTTTTTTATTTTTATACTTTCTGTATTCGTTTCTTAGTCTCTGTCTTAATATAAAGGCATATAACTTGTATTTCTATACTTTATGTATTCGTTTATTGGTCTCTATCTTAGGTTTCATCTATAACTTGTATTTTTTTATTTTTATACTTTCTGTATTCGTTTCTTAGTCTCTGTCTTAATATAAAGGCATATAACTTGTATTTTTATACTTTATGTATTCGTTTATTGGTCTCTATCTTAGGTTTCGTCTATAACTTGTATTTTTTCATTTTTATACTTTCTGTATTCGTTTCTGAGTCTCTGTCTTAATATAAAGGCGTATAAGTTGTATTTTTTTATACTTTATGTATTCGCTTATTAATCTCTATCTTAGGTTTCTTCTATAACTTGTATTTTTTTATTTTTATACTTTCTGTATTCGTTTCTTAATCTCTGTCGTAATATAAAGGCATATAACTTGTATTTTATACTTTATGTATTCGTTTATTGGTCTTTATCTTAGGTTTCGTCTATAACTTGTATTTTTTTATTTTTATACTTTCTGTATTCGTTTCTTAGTCTCTGTCTTAATATAAAGGCATATAACTTGTATTTTTATACTTTATGTATTCGTTTATTGGTCTCTATCTTAGGTTTCGTCCATATCTTGTATTTTTTCATTTTTATACTTTCTGTATTCGTTTCTTAGTCTCTGTCTTAATATAAAGGCGTATAACTTGTATTTTTTTATACTTTATGTATTCGCTTATTAATCTCTATCTTAGGTTTCGTCTATAACTTGTATTTTTTTATTTTTATACTTTTTGTATTCGTTTCTTAATCTCTGTCGTAATATAAAGGCATATAACTTGTATTTTATACTTTATGTATTCGTTTATCGGTCTTTATCTTAGGTTTCGTCTATAACTTGTATTTTTTTATTTTTATACTTTCTGTATTCGTTTCTTAGTCTCTGTCGTAATATAAAGGCATATAACTTGTATTTTATACTTTATGTATTCGTTTATTGGTCTCTATCTTAGGTTTCGTCTATAACTTGTATTTTTTTATTTTTATACTTTCTGTATTCGTTTCTTAGTCTCCGTCTTAATATAAAGGCATATAACTTGTATTTTTATACTTTATGTATTCGTTTATTGGTCTCTATCTTAGGTTTCGTCTATAACTTGTATTTTTTCATTTTTATACTTTCTGTATTCGTTTCTTAGTCTCTGTCTTAATATAAAGGCGTATAACTTGTATTTTTTTATACTTTATGTATTCGCTTATTGGTCTCTATCTTAGGTTTCGTCAATAACTTGTATTTTTTTATTTTTATACTTTCTGTATTCGTTTCTTAGTCTCTGTCTTTATGTAAAGGCATATAACTTGTATTTTTATACTATATGTATTCGTTTCTTGGTTTTTATCTTAGGTTTCGTCTATAACTTGTATTTTTTTTATTTTTATACTTTCTGTATTCGTTTCTTAGTCTCTATCGTAATATAAAGGCATATAACTTGTATTTTATACTTTATGTATTCGTTTATTGGTCTTTATCTTAGGTTTCGTCTATAACTTGTATTTTTTTTTATTTTTATACTTTCTGTATTCGTTTTTTAGTCTCTGTCTTAATATAAAGGCGTATAGCTTGTATTTTTTTATACTTTATGTATTCGCTTATTGGTCTCTATCTTAGGTTTCGTCTATAACTTGTATTTTTTTTATTTTTATACTTTCTGTATTCGTTTCTTAGTCTCTGTCTTTATGTAAAGGCATATAACTTGTATTTTTATAATTTATGTATTCGTTTCTTGGTTTCTATCTTAGGTTTCGTCTATAACTTGTATTTTTTTTATTTTTATACTTTCTGTATTCGTTTCTTAGTCTCTGTCTTAATATAAAGGCATACACCTTGTATTTTTATACTTTATGTATTCGTTTATTGGTCTCTATCTTAGGTTTCGTCTATAACTTGTATTTTTTTATTTTTATACTTTCTGTATTCGTTTCTTAGTCTCTGTCGTAATATAAAGGCATATAACTTGTATTTTATACTTTATGTATTCGTTTATTGGTCTCTATCTTAGGTTTCGTCTATAACTTGTATTTTTTTATTTTTATACTTTCTGTATTCGTTTCTTAGTCTCTGTCTTAATATAAAGGCATATAACTTGTATTTTTATACTTTATGTATTCGTTTATTGGTCTCTATCTTAGGTTTCGTCTATAACTTGTATTTTTTCATTTTTATACTTTCTGTATTCGTTTCTTAGTCTCTGTCTTAATATAAAGGCGTATAACTTGTTTTTTTTATACTTTATGTATTCGCTTATTGGTCTCTATCTTAGGTTTCGTCTATAACTTGTATTTTTTTATTTTTATACTTTCTGTATTCGTTTCTTAATCTCTGTCGTAATATAAAGGCATATAACTTGTATTTTATACTTTATGTATTCGTTTATTGGTCTTTATCTTAGGTTTCGTCTATAACTTGTATTTTTTTATTTTTATACTTTCTGTATTCGTTTCTTAGTCTCTGTCTTAATATAAAAGCATACATCTTGTATTTTTATACTTTATGTATTCGTTTATTGGTCTCTATCTTAGGTTTCGTCTATAACTTGTATTTTTTTTATTTTTATACTTTCTGTATTCGTTTCTTAGTCTCTGTCTTAATATAAAGGCATATAACTTGTATTTCTATACTTTATGTATTCGTTTATTGGTCTCTATCTTAGGTTTCGTCAATAACTTGTATTTTTTTATTTTTATACTTTCTGTATTCGTTTCTTAGACTCTGTCTTTATGTAAAGGCATATAACTTGTATTTTTATACTTTATGTATTCGTTTTTTGGTTTCTATCTTAGGTTTCGTCTATAACTTGTATTTTTTTTATTTTTATACTTTCTGTATTCGTTTCTTAGTCTCTGTCTTAATATAAAAGCATACACCTTGTATTTTTATACTTTATGTATTCGTTTATTGGTCTCTATCTTAGGTTTCGTCTATAACTTGTATTTTTTTTATTTTTATACTTTCTGTATTCGTTTCTTAGTCTCTGTCTTAATATAAAGGCATATAACTTGTATTTCTATACTTTATGTATTCGTTTATTGGTCTCTATCTTAGGTTTCGTCTATAACTTGTATTTTTTTTTATTTTTATACATTCTGTATTCGTTTCTTAGTCTCTGTCTTAATATAAAGGCGTATAACTTGTATTTTTTTTATTTGTTTATTGGTCTCCATCTTAGGTTTCGTCTATAACTTGTATTTTTTTATTTTTATACTTTCTGTATTCGTTTCTTAGTCTCTGTCTTAATATAAAGGCGTATAAGTTGTATTTTTTTATACTTTATGTATTCGCTTATTAATCTCTATCTTAGGTTTCTTCTATAACTTGTATTTTTTTATTTTTATACTTTCTGTATTCGTTTCTTAATCTCTGTCGTAATATAAAGGCATATAACTTGTATTTTATACTTTATGTATTCGTTTATTGGTCTTTATCTTAGGTTTCGTCTATAACTTGTATTTTTTTATTTTTATACTTTCTGTATTCGTTTCTTAGTCTCTGTCTTAATATAAAGGCGTATAACTTGTATTTTTTTATACTTTATGTATTCGCTTATTAATCTCTATCTTAGGTTTCGTCTATAACTTGTATTTTTTTATTTTTATACTTTCTGTATTCGTTTCTTAATCTCTGTCGTAATATAAAGGCATATAACTTGTATTTTATACTTTATGTATTCGTTTATCGGTCTTTATCTTAGGTTTCGTCTATAACTTGTATTTTTTTATTTTTATACTTTCTGTATTCGTTTCTTAGTCTCTGTCGTAATATAAAGGCATATAACTTGTATTTTATACTTTATGTATTCGTTTATTGGTCTCTATCTTAGGTTTCGTCTATAACTTGTATTTTTTTATTTTTATACTTTCTGTATTCGTTTCTTAGTCTCCGTCTTAATATAAAGGCATATAACTTGTATTTTTATACTTTATGTATTCGTTTATTGGTCTCTATCTTAGGTTTCGTCTATAACTTGTATTTTTTCATTTTTATACTTTCTGTATTCGTTTCTTAGTCTCTGTCTTAATATAAAGGCGTATAACTTGTATTTTTTTATACTTTATGTATTCGCTTATTGGTCTCTATCTTAGGTTTCGTCAATAACTTGTATTTTTTTATTTTTATACTTTCTGTATTCGTTTCTTAGTCTCTGTCTTTATGTAAAGGCATATAACTTGTATTTTTATACTATATGTATTTGTTTCTTGGTTTTTATCTTAGGTTTCGTCTATAACTTGTATTTTTTTTATTTTTATACTTTCTGTATTCGTTTCTTAGTCTCTATCGTAATATAAAGGCATATAACTTGTATTTTATACTTTATGTATTCGTTTATTGGTCTTTATCTTAGGTTTCGTCTATAACTTGTATTTTTTTTTATTTTTATACTTTCTGTATTCGTTTTTTAGTCTCTGTCTTAATATAAAGGCGTATAGCTTGTATTTTTTTATACTTTATGTATTCGCTTATTGGTCTCTATCTTAGGTTTCGTCTATAACTTGTATTTTTTTATTTTTATACTTTCTGTATTCGTTTTTTAGTCTCTGTCGTAATATAAAGGCATATAACTTGTATTTCTATACTTTATGTATCCGTTTATTGGTCTCTATTTTAGGTTTCGTCTATAACTTGTATTTTTTTTATTTTTATACTTTCTGTATTCGTTTCTTAGTCTCTGTCTTAATATAAAGGCATATAACTTGTATTTCTATACTTTATGTATCCGTTTATTGGTCTCTATTTTAGGTTTCGTCTATAACTTGTATTTTTTTTATTTTTATACTTTCTGTATTCGTTTCTTAGTCTCTGTCTTAATATAAAGGCATATAACTTGTATTTCTATACTTTATGTATTCGTTTATTGGTCTCTATCTTAGGTTTCATCTATAACTTGTATTTTTTTATTTTTATACTTTCTGTATTCGTTTCTTAGTCTCTGTCTTAATATAAAGGCATATAACTTGTATTTTTATACTTTATGTATTCGTTTATTGGTCTCTATCTTAGGTTTCGTCTATAACTTGTATTTTTTCATTTTTATACTTTCTGTATTCGTTTCTTAGTCTCTGTCTTAATATAAAGGCGTATAACTTGTATTTTTTTATACTTTATGTATTCGCTTATTAATCTCTATCTTAGGTTTCGTCTATAACTTGTATTTTTTTATTTTTATACTTTCTGTATTCGTTTCTTAATCTCTGTCGTAATATAAAGGCATATAACTTGTATTTTATACTTTATGTATTTGTTTATTGGTCTTTATCTTAGGTTTCGTCTATAACTTGTATTTTTTTATTTTTATACTTTCTGTATTCGTTTCTTAGTCTCTGTCTTAATATAAAGGCATATAACTTGTATTTTTATACTTTATGTATTCGTTTATTGGTCTCTATCTTAGGTTTCGTCTATAACTTGTATTTTTTTTATTTTTATACTTTCTGTATTCGTTTCTTAGTCTCTATCGTAATATAAAGGCATATAACTTGTATTTTATACTTTATGTATTCGTTTATTGGTCTTTATCTTAGGTTTCGTCTATAACTTGTATTTTTTTTTATTTTTATACTTTCTGTATTCGTTTCTTAGTCTCTGTCTTAATATAAAGGCGTATAGCTTGTATTTTTTTATACTTTATGTATTCGCTTATTGGTCTCTATTTTAGGTTTCGTCTATAACTTGTATTTTTTTTATTTTTATACTTTCTGTATTCGTTTCTTAGCTCTGTCTTAATATAAAGGCATATAACTTGTATTTCTATACTTTATGTATCCGTTTATTGGTCTCTATTTTAGGTTTCGTCTATAACTTGTATTTTTTTTATTTTTATACTTTCTGTATTCGTTTCTTAGTCTCTGTCTTAATATAAAGGCATATAACTTGTATTTTATACTTTATGTATTCGTTTATTGGTCTTTATCTCAGGTTTCGTCTATAACTTGTATTTTTTTTTATTTTTATACTTTCTGTATTCGTTTCTTAGTCTCTGTCTTAATATAAAGGCGTATAGCTTGTATTTTTTTATACTTTATGTATTCGCTTATTGGTCTCTATTTTAGGTTTCGTCTATAACTTGTATTTTTTTTATTTTTATACTTTCTGTATTCGTTTCTTAGTCTCTGTCTTAATATAAAGGCATATAACTTGTATTTCTATACTTTATGTATCCGTTTATTGGTCTCTATTTTAGGTTTCGTCTATAACTTGTATTTTTTTATTTTTATACTTTCTGTATTCGTTTCTTAGTCTCTGTCTTAATATAAAGGCATATAACTTGTATTTTTATACTTTATGTATTCGTTTATTGGTCTCTATCTTAGGTTTCGTCTATAACTTGTATTTTTTCATTTTTATACTTTCTGTATTCGTTTCTTAGTCTCTGTCTTAATATAAAGGCGTATAAGTTGTATTTTTTTATACTTTATGTATTCGCTTATTAATCTCTATCTTAGGTTTCTTCTATAACTTGTATTTTTTTATTTTTATACTTTCTGTATTCGTTTCTTAATCTCTGTCGTAATATAAAGGCATATAACTTGTATTTTATACTTTATGTATTCGTTTATTGGTCTTTATCTTAGGTTTCGTCTATAACTTGTATTTTTTTATTTTTATACTTTCTGTATTCGTTTCTTAGTCTCTGTCTTAATATAAAGGCATATAACTTGTATTTTTTTATACTTTATGTATTCGCTTATTAATCTCTATCTTAGGTTTCGTCTATAACTTGTATTTTTTTATTTTTATACTTTTTGTATTCGTTTCTTAATCTCTGTCGTAATATAAAGGCATATAACTTTTATTTTATACTTTATGTATTCGTTTATCGGTCTTTATCTTAGGTTTCGTCTATAACTTGTATTTTTTTATTTTTATACTTTCTGTATTCGTTTCTTAGTCTCTGTCGTAATATAAAGGCATATAACTTGTATTTTATACTTTATGTATTCGTTTATTGGTCTCTATCTTAGGTTTCGTCTATAACTTGTATTTTTTTATTTTTATACTTTATGTATTCGTTTATTGGTCTCTATCTTAGGTTTCGTCCATATCTTGTATTTTTTCATTTTTATACTTTCTGTATTCGTTTCTTAGTCTCTGTCTTAATATAAAGGCCTATAACTTGTATTTTTTTATACTTTATGTATTCGCTTATTAATCTCTATCTTAGGTTTCGTCTATAACTTGTATTTTTTTATTTTTATACTTTTTGTATTCGTTTCTTAATCTCTGTCGTAATATAAAGGCATATAACTTGTATTTTATACTTTATGTATTCGTTTATCGGTCTTTATCTTAGGTTTCGTCTATAACTTGTATTTTTTTATTTTTATACTTTCTGTATTCGTTTCTTAGTCTCTGTCGTAATATAAAGGCATATAACTTGTATTTTATACTTTATGTATTCGTTTATTGGTCTCTATCTTAGGTTTCGTCTATAACTTGTATTTTTTTATTTTTATACTTTCTGTATTCGTTTCTTAGTCTCCGTCTTAATATAAAGGCATATAACTTGTATTTTTATACTTTATGTATTCGTTTATTGGTCTCTATCTTAGGTTTCGTCTATAACTTGTATTTTTTCATTTTTATACTTTCTGTATTCGTTTCTTAGTCTCTGTCTTAATATAAAGGCGTATAACTTGTATTTTTTTATACTTTATGTATTCGCTTATTGGTCTCTATCTTAGGTTTCGTCAATAACTTGTATTTTTTTATTTTTATACTTTCTGTATTCGTTTCTTAGTCTCTGTCTTTATGTAAAGGCATATAACTTGTATTTTTATACTATATGTATTCGTTTCTTGGTTTTTATCTTAGGTTTCGTCTATAACTTGTATTTTTTTTATTTTTATACTTTCTGTATTCGTTTCTTAGTCTCTATCGTAATATAAAGGCATATAACTTGTATTTTATACTTTATGTATTCGTTTATTGGTCTTTATCTTAGGTTTCGTCTATAACTTGTATTTTTTTTTATTTTTATACTTTCTGTATTCGTTTTTTAGTCTCTGTCTTAATATAAAGGCGTATAGCTTGTATTTTTTTATACTTTATGTATTCGCTTATTGGTCTCTATCTTAGGTTTCGTCTATAACTTGTATTTTTTTTATTTTTATACTTTCTGTATTCGTTTTTTAGTCTCTGTCGTAATATAAAGGCATATAACTTGTATTTCTATACTTTATGTATCCGTTTATTGGTCTCTATTTTAGGTTTCGTCTATAACTTGTATTTTTTTTATTTTTATACTTTCTGTATTCGTTTCTTAGTCTCTGTCTGAATATAAAGGCATATAACTTGTATTTCTATACTTTATGTATTCGTTTATTGGTCTCTATCTTAGGTTTCGTCTATAACTTGTATTTTTTTTTATTTTTATACATTCTGTATTCGTTTCTTAGTCTCTGTCTTAATATAAAGGCGTATAACTTGTATTTTTTTATACTTTATGTATTCGGTTATTGGTCTCTATCTTAGGTTTCGTCTATAACTTGTATTTTTTTATTTTTATACTTTCTGTATTTGTTTCTTAGTCTCTGTCTTAATATAAAGGCATATAACTTGTATTTCTATACTTTATGTATTAGTATATTGGTCTCTATCTTAGGTTTCGTCTATAACTTGTATTTTTTTATTTTTATACTTTCTGTATTCGTTTCTTAGTCTCTGTCGTAATATAAAGGCATATAACTTGTATTTTATACTTTATGTATTCGTTTATTGGTCTCTATCTTAGGTTTCGTCTATAACTTGTATTTTTTTATTTTTATAGTTTCTGTATTCGTTTCTTAGTCTCCGTCTTAATATAAAGGCATATAACTTGTATTTTTATACTTTATGTATTCGTTTATTGGTCTCTATCTTAGGTTTCGTCTATAACTTGTATTTTTTCATTTTTATACTCTCTGTATTCGTTTCTTAGTCTCTGTCTTAATATAAAGGCGTATAACTTATATTTTTTTATACTTTATGTATTCGCTTATTGGTCTCTATCTTAGGTTTCGTCTATAACTTGTATTTTTTTATTTTTATACTTTCTGTATTCGTTTCTTAATCTCTGTCGTAATATAAAGGCATATAACTTGTATTTTATACTTTATGTATTCGTTTATTGGTCTTTATCTTAGGTTTCGTCTATAACTTGTATTTTTTTTTATTTTTATACTTTCTGTATTCGTTTCTTAGTCCCTGTCTTAATATAAAGGCGTATAACTTGTATTTTTTTATACTTTATGTATTCGCTTATTGGTCTCTATCTTAGGTTTCGTCAATAACTTGTATTTTTTTATTTTTATACTTTCTGTATTCGTTTCTTAGTCTCTGTCTTTATGTAAAGGCATATAACTTGTATTTTTATAATTTATGTATTCGTTTCTTGGTTTCTATCTTAGGTTTCGTCTATAACTTGTATTTTTTTTATTTTTATACTTTCTGTATTCGTTTCTTAGTCTCTGTCTTAATATAAAGGCATACACCTTGTATTTTTATACTTTATGTATTCGTTTATTGGTCTCTATCTTAGGTTTCGTCTATAACTTGTATTTTTTTATTTTTATACTTTCTGTATTCGTTTCTTAGTCTCTGTCGTAATATAAAGGCATATAACTTGTATTTTATACTTTATGTATTCGTTTATTGGTCTCTATCTTAGGTTTCGTCTATAACTTGTATTTTTTTATTTTTATACTTTCTGTATTCGTTTCTTAGTCTCTGTCTTAATATAAAGGCATATAACTTGTATTTTTATACTTTATGTATTCGTTTATTGGTCTCTATCTTAGGTTTCGTCTATAACTTGTATTTTTTCATTTTTATACTTTCTGTATTCGTTTCTTAGTCTCTGTCTTAATATAAAGGCGTATAACTTGTTTTTTTTATACTTTATGTATTCGCTTATTGGTCTCTATCTTAGGTTTCGTCTATAACTTGTATTTTTTTATTTTTATACTTTCTGTATTCGTTTCTTAATCTCTGTCGTAATATAAAGGCATATAACTTGTATTTTATACTTTATGTATTCGTTTATTGGTCTTTATCTTAGGTTTCGTCTATAACTTGTATTTTTTTTTATTTTTATACTTTCTGTATTCGTTTCTTAGTCTCTGTCTTAATATAAAGGCGTATAACTTGTATTTTTTTATACTTTATGTATTCGCTTATTGGTCTCTATCTTAGATTTCATCTATAACTTGTATTTTTTTATTTTTATACTTTCTGTATTCGTTTCTTAATCTCTGTCGTAATATAAAGGCATATAACTTGTATTTTATACTTTGTGTATTCGTTTATTGGTCTTTATCTTAGGTTTCGTCTATAACTTGTATTTTTTTATTTTTATACTTTCTGTATTCGTTTCTTAGTCTCTGTCTTAATATAAAAGCATACATCTTGTATTTTTATACTTTATGTATTCGTTTATTGGTCTCTATCTTAGGTTTCGTCTATAACTTGTATTTTTTTTATTTTTATACTTTCTGTATTCGTTTCTTAGTCTCTGTCTTAATATAAAGGCATATAACTTGTATTTCTATACTTTATGTATTCGTTTATTGGTCTCTATCTTAGGTTTCGTCAATAACTTGTATTTTTTTATTTTTATACTTTCTGTATTCGTTTCTTAGACTCTGTCTTTATGTAAAGGCATATAACTTGTATTTTTATACTTTATGTATTCGTTTTTTGGTTTCTATCTTAGGTTTCGTCTATAACTTGTATTTTTTTTATTTTTATACTTTCTGTATTCGTTTCTTAGTCTCTGTCTTAATATAAAAGCATACACCTTGTATTTTTATACTTTATGTATTCGTTTATTGGTCTCTATCTTAGGTTTCGTCTATAACTTGTATTTTTTTTATTTTTATACTTTCTGTATTCGTTTCTTAGTCTCTGTCTTAATATAAAGGCATATAGCTTGTATTTCTATACTTTATGTATTCGTTTATTGGTCTCTATCTTAGGTTTCGTCTATAACTTGTATTTTTTTTTATTTTTATACATTCTGTATTCGTTTCTTAGTCTCTGTCTTAATATAAAGGCGTATAACTTGTATTTTTTTTATTTGTTTATTGGTCTCTATCTTAGGTTTCGTCTATAACTTGTATTTTTTTATTTTTATACTTTCTGTATTCGTTTCTTAGTCTCTGTCTTAATATAAAGGCATATAACTTGTATTTCTATACTTTATGTATTCGTTTATTGGTCTCTATCTTAGGTTTCGTCTATAACTTGTATTTTTTTTTATTTTTATACATTCTGTATTCGTTTCTTAGTCTCTGTCTTAATATAAAGGCGTATAACTTGTATTTTTTTATACTTTATGTATTCATTTATTGGTCTCTATCTTTGGTTTCGCCTATAACTTGTATTTTTTTATTTTTATACTTTCTGTATTCGTTTCTTAGTCTCTGTCTTAATATAAAGGCATATAACTTGTATTTCTATACTTTATGTATTCGTTTATTGGTCTCTATCTTAGGTTTCGTCTATAACTTGTATTTTTTTTTATTTTTATACATTCTGTATTCGTTTCTTAGTCTCTGTCTTAATATAAAGGCGTATAGCTTGTATTTTTTTATACTTTTTGTATTCGTCTATTGGTCTCTATCTTAGGTTTCGTCTATAACTTGTATTTTTTTTATTTTTATACTTTCTGTATTCGTTTCTTAGTCTCTGTCTTAATATAAAGGCATATAACTTGTATTTTTACACTTTATGTATTCGTTTATTGGTCTTTATGTTAGGTTTCGTCTATAACTTGTATTTTTTTTTATTTTTATACTTTCTGTATTCGTTTCTTAGTCTCTTTCTTAATATAAAGGCGTATAACTTGTATTTTTTTATACTTTATGTATTCGCTTATTGGTCTCTATCTTAGGTTTCGTCTATAACTTGTATTTTTTTATTTTTATTCTTTCTGTATTCGTTTCTTAGTCTCTGTCTTAATGTAAAGGCATATAACTTGTATTTTTATACTTTATGTATTCGTTTATTGGTCTCTATAGGTTTCGTCTATTACTTGTATTTTTTTTATTTTTATACTTTCTGTATTCGTTTCTTAGTCTCTGTCTTAATATAAAGGCATATAGCTTGTATTTTTATACTTTATGTATTCGTTTATTGGTCTTTATCTTAGGTTTCGTCTATAACTTGTATTTTTTTATTTTTATACTTTCTGTATTCGTTTCTTAATCTCTGTCGTAATATAAAGGCATATAACTTGTATTTTATACTTTATGTATTCGCTTATTGGACTCTATCTTAGGTTTCGTCTATAACTTGTATTTTTTTATTTTTATACTTTCTGTATTCGTTTCTTAGTCTCTGTCTTAATGTAAAAGCATTTAACTTGTATTTTTATACTTTATGTATTCGTTTATTGGTCTCTATCTTAGGTTTCGTCTATAACTTGTATTTTTTTATTTTTATACTTTCTGTAATCGTTTCTTAGTCTCTGTCTTAATGTAAAGGTATATAACTTGTATTTTTATACTTTATGTATTCGTTTATTGGTCTTTATCTTAGGTTTCGTCTAAAACTTGTATTTTTTTATTTTTATACTTTCTGTATTCGTTTCTTAGTCTCTGTCTTAATGTAAAGGCATATAACTTGTATTTTTATACTTTATGTATTCGTTTATTAATCTCTATCTTAGGTTTCGTCTAATACTTGTATTTTTTTTATTTTTATATTTTCTGTATTCGTTTCTTAGTCTCTGTCTTAATATAAAGGCGTATAACTTGTATTTTTTTATACTTTGTGTATTCTCTTATTGGTCTCTATCTTAGGTTTCGTCTATAACTTGTATTTTTTTATTTTTATACTTTCTGTATTCGTTTCTTAGTCTCTGTCTTAATGTAAAGGCATATAACTTGTATTTTTATACTTTATGTACTCGTTTATTGGTCTTTATCTTAGGTTTCGTCTATAACTTGTATTTTTTAATTTTTATACTTTCTGTATTCGTTTCTTAGTCTCTGTCTTAATGTAAAGGCACATAACTTGTATTTTTATACTTTATGTATTGGTTTATTGGTCTCTATCTTAGGTTTCGTCTATAACTTGTATTTTTTCATTTTTATACTTTCTGTATTCGTTTCTTAGTCTCTGTCTTAATATAAAGGCGTATAACTTGTATTTTTTTATACTTTATGTATTCGCTTATTGGTCTCTATCTTAGGTTTCGTCTATAACTTGTATTTTTTTATTTTTATACTTTCTGTATTCGTTTCTTAATCTCTGTCGTAATATAAAGGCATATAACTTGTATTTTATACTTTATGTATTCGTTTATTGGTCTTTATCTTAGGTTTCGTCTATAACTTGTATTTTTTTATTTTTATACTTTCTGTATTCGTTTCTTAGTCTCTGTCGTAATATAAAGGCATATAACTTGTATTTTATACTTTATGTATTCGTTTATTGGTCTCTATCTTAGGTTTCGTCTACAACTTGTATTTTTTTATTTTTATACTTTCTGTATTCGTTTCTTAGTCTCCGTCTTAATATAAAGGCATATAACTTGTATTTTTATACTTTATGTATTCGTTTATTGGTCTCTATCTTAGGTTTCGTCTATAACTTGTATTTTTTCATTTTTATACTTTCTGTATTCGTTTCTTAGTCTCTGTCTTAATATAAAGGCGTATAACTTGTATTTTTTTATACTTTATGTATTCGCTTATTGGTCTCTATCTTAGGTTTCGTCTATAACTTGTATTTTTTTATTTTTATACTTTCTGTATTCGTTTCTTAATCTCTGTCGTAATATAAAGGCATATAACTTGTATTTTATACTTTATGTATTCGTTTATTGGTCTTTATCTTAGGTTTCGTCTATACCTTGTATTTTTTTTTTATTTTTATACTTTCTGTATTCGTTTCTTAGTCCCTGTCTTAATATAAAGGCGTATAACTTGTATTTTTTTATACTTTATGTATTCGCTTATTGGTCTCTATCTTAGATTTCGTCAATAACTTTTATTTTTTTATTTTTATACTTTCTGTATTCGTTTCTTAGTCTCTGTCTTTATGTAAAGGCATATAACTTGTATTTTTATACTTTATGTATTCGTTTCTTGGTTTCTATCTTAGGTTTCGTCTATAACTTGTATTTTTTTTATTTTTATACTTTCTGTATTCGTTTCTTAGTCTCTGTCTTAATATAAAGGCATACACCTTGTATTTTTATACTTTATGTATTCGTTTATTGGTCTCTATCTTAGGTTTCGTCTATAACTTGTATTTTTTTATTTTTATACTTTCTGTATTCGCTTCTTAGTCTCTGTCGTAATATAAAGGCATATAACTTGTATTTTGTACTTTATGTATTCGTTTATTGGTCTCTATCTTAGGTTTCGTCTATAACTTGTATTTTTTTATTTTTATACTTTCTGTATTCGTTTCTTAGTCTCTGTCTTAATATAAAGGCATATAACTTGTATTTTTATACTTTATGTATTCGTTTATTGGTCTCTATCTTAGGTTTCGTCTATAACTTGTATTTTTTCATTTTTATACTTTCTGTATTCGTTTCTTAGTCTCTGTCTTAATATAAAGGCGTATAACTTGCTTTTTTTATACTTTATGTATTCGCTTATTGGTCTCTATCTTAGGTTTCGTCTATAACTTGTATTTTTTTATTTTTATACTTTCTGTATTCGTTTCTTAATCTCTGTCGTAATATAAAGGCATATAACTTGTATTTTATACTTTATGTATTCGTTTATTGGTCTTTATCTTAGGTTTCGTCTATAACTTGTATTTTTTTTTATTTTTATACTTTTTGTATTCGTTTCTTAGTCTCTGTCTTAATATAAAGGCGTATAACTTGTATTTTTTTATACTTTATATATTCGCTTATTGGTCTCTATCTTAGATTTCGTCTATAGCTTGTATTTTTTTATTTTTATACTTTCTGTATTCGTTTCTTAATCTCTGTCGTAATATAAAGGCATATAACTTGTATTTTATACTTTATGTATTCGTTTATTGGTCTTTATCTTAGGTTTCGTCTATAACTTGTATTTTTTTATTTTTATACTTTCTGTATTCGTTTCTTAGTCTCTGTCGTAATATAAAGGCATATAACTTGTATTTTATACTTTATGTATTCGTTTATTGGTCTCTATCTTAGGTTTCGTCTATAACTTGTATTTTTTCATTTTTATACTTTCTGTATTCGTTTCTTAGTCTCTGTCTTAATATAAAGGCGTATAACTTGTATTTTTTTATACTTTATGTATTCGCTTATTGGTCTCTATCTTAGGTTTCGTCTATAACTTGTATTTTTTTATTTTTATACTTTCTGTATTCGTTTCTTAATCTCTGTCGTAATATAAAGGCATATAACTTGTATTTTATACTTTATGTATTCGTTTATTGGTCTTTATCTTAGGTTTCGTCTATAACTTGTATTTTTTTTTATTTTTATACTTTCTGTATTCGTTTCTTAGTCCCTGTCTTAATATAAAGGCGTATAACTTGTATTTTTTTATACTTTATGTATTCGCTTATTGGTCTCTATCTTAGATTTCGTCAATAACTTGTATTTTTTTATTTTTATACTTTCTGTATTCGTTTCTTAGTCTCTGTCTTTATGTAAAGGCATATAACTTGTATTTTTATACTTTATGTATTCGTTTCTTGGTTTCTATCTTAGGTTTCGTCTATAACTTGTATTTTTTTTATTTTTATACTTTCTGTATTCGTTTCTTAGTCTCTGTCTTAATATAAAGGCATACACCTTGTATTTTTATACTTTATGTATTCGTTTATTGGTCTCTATCTTAGGTTTCGTCTATAACTTGTATTTTTTTATTTTTATACTTTCTGTATTCGCTTCTTAGTCTCTGTCGTAATATAAAGGCATATAACTTGTATTTTATACTTTATGTATTCGTTTATTGGTCTCTATCTTAGGTTTCGTCTATAACTTGTATTTTTTTATTTTTATACTTTCTGTATTCGTTTCTTAGTCTCTGTCTTAATATAAAGGCATATAACTTGTATTTTTATACTTTATGTATTCGTTTATTGGTCTCTATCTTAGGTTTCGTCTATAACTTGTATTTTTTCATTTTTATACTTTCTGTATTCGTTTCTTAGTCTCTGTCTTAATATAAAGGCGTATAACTTGTTTTTTTTATACTTTATGTATTCGCTTATTGGTCTCTATCTTAGGTTTCGTCTATAACTTGTATTTTTTTATTTTTATACTTTCTGTATTCGTTTCTTAATCTCTGTCGTAATATAAAGGCATATAACTTGTATTTTATACTTTATGTATTCGTTTATTGGTCTTTATCTTAGGTTTCGTCTATAACTTGTATTTTTTTTTATTTTTATACTTTCTGTATTCGTTTCTTAGTCTCTGTCTTAATATAAAGGCGTATAACTTGTATTTTTTTATACTTTATGTATTCGCTTATTGGTCTCTATCTTAGATTTCGTCTATAGCTTGTATTTTTTTATTTTTATACTTTCTGTATTCGTTTCTTAATCTCTGTCGTAATATAAAGGCATATAACTTGTATTTTATATTTTGTGTATTCGTTTATTGGTCTTTATCTTAGGTTTCGTCTATAACTTGTATTTTTTTATTTTTATACTTTCTGTATTCGTTTCTTAGTCTCTGTCTTAATATAAAAACATACATCTTGTATTTTTATACTTTATGTATTCGTTTATTGGTCTCTATCTTAGGTTTCGTCAATAACTTGTATTTTTTTATTTTTATACTTTCTGTATTCGTTTCTTAGTCTCTGTCTTAATATAAAGGCATATAACTTGTATTTTATACTTTATGTATTCGTTTTTTGGTTTCTATCTTAGGTTTCGTCTATAACTTGTTTTTTTTTTATTTTTATACTTTCTGTATTCGTTTCTTAGTCTCTGTCTTAATATAAAAGCATACACCTTGTATTTTTATACTTTATGTATTCGTTTATTGGTCTCTATTTTAGGTTTCGTCTATAACTTGTATTTTTTTTATTTTTATACTTTCTGTATTCGTTTCTTAGTCTCTGTCTTAATATAAAGGCATATAACTTGTATTTCTATACTTTATGTATTCGTTTATTGGTCTCTATCTTAGGTTTCGTCTATAACTTGTATTTTTTTTTATTTTTATAAATTCTGTATTCGTTTATTAGTCTCTGTCTTAATATAAAGGCGTATAACTTGTATTTTTTTTATTTGTTTATTGGTCTCTATCTTAGGTTTCGTCTATAACTTGTATTTTTTTATTTTTATACTTTCTGTATTCGTTTCTTAGTCTCTGTCTTAATATAAAGGCATATAACTTGTATTTCTATACTTTATGTATTCGTTTATTGGTCTCTATCTTAGGTTTCGTCTATAACTTGTATTTTTTTTATTTTTATACTTTCTGTATTCGTTTCTTAGTCTCTGTCTTAATATAAAGGCGTATAACTTGTATTTTTTTATACTTTATGTATTCATTTATTGGTCTCTATCTTTGGTTTCGCCTATAACTTGTATTTTTTTTATTTTTATACTTTCTGTATTCGTTTCTTAGTCTCTGTCTTAATATAAAGGCATATAACTTGTATTTCTATACTTTATGTATTCGTTTATTGGTCTCTATCTTAGGTTTCGTCTATAACTTGTATTTTTTTTTTATTTTTATACATTCTGTATTCGTTTCTTAGTCTCTGTCTTAATATAAAGGCGTATAGCTTGTATTTTTTTATACTTTTTGTATTCGTCTATTGGTCTCTATCTTAGGTTTCGTCTATAACTTGTATTTTTTTTATTTTTATACTTTCTGTATTCGTTTCTTAGTCTCTGTCTTAATATAAAGGCATATAACTTGTATTTTTACACTTTATGTATTCGTTTATTGGTCTTTATGTTAGGTTTCGTCTATAACTTGTATTTTTTTTTATTTTTATACTTTCTGTATTCGTTTCTTAGTCTCTTTCTTAATGTAAAGGCGTATAACTTGTATTTTTTTATACTTTATGTATTCGCTTATTGGTCTCTATCTTAGGTTTCGTCTATAACTTGTATTTTTTTATTTTTATTCTTTCCGTATTCGTTTCTTAGTCTCTGTCTTAATGTAAAGGCATATAACTTGTATTTTTATACTTTATGTATTCGTTTATTGGTCTCAATAGGTTTCGTCTATTACTTGTATTTTTTTTATTTTTATTCTTTCTGTATTCGTTTCTTAGTCTCTGTCTTAATATAAAGGCATATAGCTTGTATTTTTATACTTTATGTATTCGTTTATTGGTCTTTATCTTAGGTTTCGTCTATAACTTGTATTTTTTTATTTTTATACTTTCTGTATTCGTTTCTTAGTCTCTGTCGTAATATAAAGGCATATAACTTGTATTTTATACTTTATGTATTCGCTTATTGGTCTCTATCTTAGGTTTCGTCAATAACTTGTATTTTTTTTATTTTTATACTTTCTGTATTCGTTTCTTAGTCTCTGTCTTAATATAAAGGCATATAACTTGTATTTCTATACTTTATGTATTCGTTTATTGGTCTCTATCTTAGGTTTCGTCTATAACTTGTATTTTTTTTTATTTTTATAAATTCTGTATTCGTTTCTTAGTCTCTGTCTTAATATAATGGCGTATAACTTGTATTTTTTTTATTTGTTTATTGGTCTCTATCTTAGGTTTCGTCTATAACTTGTATTTTTTTATTTTTATACTTTCTGTATTCGTTTCTTAGTCTCTGTCTTAATATAAAGGCATATAACTTGTATTTCTATACTTTATGTATTCGGTTATTGGTCTCTATCTTAGGTTTCGTCTATAACTTGTATTTTTTTTATTTTTATACTTTCTGTATTCGTTTCTTAGTCTCTGTCTTAATATAAAGGCGTATAACTTGTATTTTTTTATACTTTATGTATTCATTTATTGGTCTCTATCTTTGGTTTCGCCTATAACTTGTATTTTTTTTATTTTTATACTTTCTGTATTCGTTTCTTAGTCTCTGTCTTAATATAAAGGCATATAACTTGTATTTCTATACTTTATGTATTCGTTTATTGGTCTCTATCTTAGGTTTCGTCTATAACTTGTATTTTTTTTTTATTTTTATACATTCTGTATTCGTTTCTTAGTCTCTGTCTTAATATAAAGGCGTATAGCTTGTATTTTTTTATACTTTTTGTATTCGTCTATTGGTCTCTATCTTAGGTTTCGTCTATAACTTGTATTTTTTTTATTTTTATACTTTCTGTATTCGTTTCTTAGTCTCTGTCTTAATATAAAGGCATATAACTTGTATTTTTACACTTTATGTATTCGTTTATTGGTCTTTATGTTAGGTTTCGTCTATAACTTGTATTTTTTTTTATTTTTATACTTTCTGTATTCGTTTCTTAGTCTCTTTCTTAATGTAAAGGCGTATAACTTGTATTTTTTTATACTTTATGTATTCGCTTATTGGTCTCTATCTTAGGTTTCGTCTATAACTTGTATTTTTTTATTTTTATTCTTTCTGTATTCGTTTCTTAGTCTCTGTCTTAATGTAAAGGCATATAACTTGTATTTTTATACTTTATGTATTCGTTTATTGGTCTCAATAGGTTTCGTCTATTACTTGTATTTTTTTTATTTTTATTCTTTCTGTATTCGTTTCTTAGTCTCTGTCTTAATATAAAGGCATATAGCTTGTATTTTTATACTTTATGTATTCGTTTATTGGTCTTTATCTTAGGTTTCGTCTATGACTTGTATTTTTTTATTTTTATACTTTCTGTATTCGTTTCTTAGTCTCTGTCGTAATATAAAGGCATATAACTTGTATTTTATACTTTATGTATTCGCTTATTGGTCTCTATCTTAGGTTTCGTCAATAACTTGTATTTTTTTTATTTTTATACTTTCTGTATTCGTTTCTTAGTCTCTGTCTTAATATAAAGGCATATAACTTGTATTTCTATACTTTATGTATTCGTTTATTGGTCTCTATCTTAGGTTTCGTCTATAACTTGTATTTTTTTTTATTTTTATACATTCTGTATTCGTTTCTTAGTCTCTGTCTTAATATAAAGGCGTATAGCTTGTATTTTTTTATACTTTATGTATTCGCTTATTGGTCTCTATCTTAGGTTTCGTCAATAACTTGTATTTTTTTATTTTTATACTTTCTGTATTCGTTTCTTAGTCTCTGTCTTTATGTAAAGGCATAAAACTTGTATTTTTATACTTTATGTATTCGTTTCTTGGTTTCTATCTTAGGTTTCGTCTATAACTTGTATTTTTTTTATTTTTATACTTTCTGTATTCGTTTCTTAGTCTCTGTCTTAATATAAAGGCATACACCTTGTATTTTTATACTTTATGTATTTGTTTATTGGTCTCTATCTTAGGTTTCGTCTATAACTTGTATTTTTTCATTTTTATACTTTCTGTATTCGTTTCTTAGTCTCTGTCTTAATATAAAGGCGTATAACTTGTATTTTTTTATACTTTATGTATTCGCTTATTGGTCTCTATCTTAGGTTTCGTCTATAACTTGTATTTTTTTATTTTTATACTTTCTGTATTCGTTTCTTAATCTCTGTCGTAATATAAAAGCATATAACTTGTATTTTTTTATACTTTATGTATTCGTTTATTGGTCTTTATCTTAGGTTTCGTCTATAACTTGTATTTTTTTTATTTTTATACTTTCTGTATTCGTTTCTTAGTCTCTGTCTTAATATAAAGGCATATAACTTGTATTTTTACACTTTATGTATTCGTTTATTGGTCTTTATGTTAGGTTTCGTCTATAACTTGTATTTTTTTTTATTTTTATACTTTCTGTATTCGTTTCTTAATCTCTGTCGTAATATAAAAGCATATAACTTGTATTTTTTTATACTTTATGTATTCGTTTATTGGTCTTTATCTTAGGTTTCGTCTATAACTTGTATTTTTTTTATTTTTATACTTTCTGTATTCGTTTCTTAGTCTCTGTCTTAATATAAAGGCGTATAACTTGTATTTTTTTATACTTTATGTATTCATTTATTGGTCTCTATCTTTGGTTTCGCCTATAACTTGTATTTTTTTTATTTTTATACTTTCTGTATTCGTTTCTTAGTCTCTGTCTTAATATAAAGGCATATAACTTGTATTTCTATACTTTATGTATTCGTTTATTGGTCTCTATCTTAGGTTTCGTCTATAACTTGTATTTTTTTTTATTTTTATACATTCTGTATTCGTTTCTTAGTCTCTGTCTTAATATAAAGGCGTATAGCTTGTATTTTTTTATACTTTTTGTATTCGTCTATTGGTCTCTATCTTAGGTTTCGTCTATAACTTGTATTTTTTTAATTTTTATACTTTCTGTATTCGTTTCTTAGTCTCTGTCTTAATATAAAGGCATATAACTTGTATTTTTACACTTTATGTATTCGTTTATTGGTCTTTATGTTAGGTTTCGTCTATAACTTGTATTTTTTTTTATTTTTATACTTTCTGTATTCGTTTCTTAGTCTCTTTCTTAATGTAAAGGCGTATAACTTGTATTTTTTTATACTTTATGTATTCGCTTATTGGTCTCTATCTTAGGTTTCGTCTATAACTTGTATTTTTTTTTATTTTTATACATTCTGTATTCGTTTCTTAGTCTCTGTCTTAATATAAAGGCGTATAGCTTGTATTTTTTTATACTTTTTGTATTCGTCTATTGGTCTCTATCTTAGGTTTCGTCTATTACTTGTATTTTTTTTATTTTTATACTTTCTGTATTCGTTTCTTAGTCTCTGTCTTAATATAAAAGCATATAGCTTGTATTTTTATACTTTATGTATTCGTTTATTGGTCTTTATCTTAGGTTTCGTCTATAACTTGTATTTTTTTATTTTTATACTTTCTGTATTCGTTTCTTAATCTCTGTCTTAATATAAAGGCGTATAACTTGTATTTTTTTATACTTTATGTATTTGCTTATTGGTCTCTATCTTAGATTTCGTCTATAGCTTGTATTTTTTTATTTTTATACTTTCTGTATTCGTTTCTTAATCTCTGTCGTAATATAAAGGCATATAACTTGTATTTTATATTTTGTGTATTCGTTTATTGGTCTTTATCTTAGGTTTCGTCTATAACTTGTATTTTTTTATTTTTATACTTTCTGTATTCGTTTCTTAGTCTCTGTCTTAATATAAAAACATACATCTTGTATTTTTATACTTTATGTATTCGTTTATTGGTCTCTATCTTAGGTTTCGTCAATAACTTGTATTTTTTTATTTTTATACTTTCTGTATTCGTTTCTTAGTCTCTGTCTTAATATAAAGGCATATAACTTGTATTTTTACACTTTATGTATTCGTTTATTGGTCTTTATGTTAGGTTTCGTCTATAACTTGTATTTTTTTTTATTTTTATACTTTCTGTATTCGTTTCTTAGTCTCTTTCTTAATGTAAAGGCGTATAACTTGTATTTTTTTATACTTTATGTATTCGCTTATTGGTCTCTATCTTAGGTTTCGTCTATAACTTGTATTTTTTTTATTTTTATACTTTCTGTATTCGTTTCTTAGTCTCTGTCTTAATATAAAGGCATATAACTTGTATTTCTATACTTTATGTATTCGTTTATTGGTCTCTATCTTAGGTTTCGTCTATAACTTGTATTTTTTTTTATTTTTATAAATTCTGTATTCGTTTCTTAGTCTCTGTCTTAATATAAAGGCGTATAACTTGTATTTTTTTTATTTGTTTATTGGTCTCTATCTTAGGTTTCGTCTATAACTTGTATTTTTTTATTTTTATACTTTCTGTATTCGTTTCTTAGTCTCTGTCTTAATATAAAGGCATATAACTTGTATTTCTATACTTTATGTATTCGTTTATTGGTCTCTATCTTAGGTTTCGTCTATAACTTGTATTTTTTTTATTTTTATACTTTCTGTATTCGTTTCTTAGTCTCTGTCTTAATATAAAGGCGTATAACTTGTATTTTTTCATACTTTATGTATTCATTTATTGGTCTCTATCTTTGGTTTCGCCTATAACTTGTATTTTTTTTATTTTTATACTTTCTGTATTCGTTTCTTAGTCTCTGTCTTAATATAAAGGCATATAACTTGTATTTCTATACTTTATGTATTCGTTTATTGGTCTCTATCTTAGGTTTCGTCTATAACTTGTATTTTTTTTTTATTTTTATACATTCTGTATTCGTTTCTTAGTCTCTGTCTTAATATAAAGGCGTATAGCTTGTATTTTTTTATACTTTTTGTATTCGTCTATTGGTCTCTATCTTAGGTTTCGTCTATAACTTGTATTTTTTTTATTTTTATATTTTCTGTATTCGTTTCTTAGTCTCTGTCTTAATATAAAGGCATATAACTTGTATTTTTACACTTTATGTATTCGTTTATTGGTCTTTATGTTAGGTTTCGTCTATAACTTGTATTTTTTTTTATTTTTATACTTTCTGTATTCGTTTCTTAGTCTCTTTCTTAATGTAAAGGCGTATAACTTGTATTTTTTTATACTTTATGTATTCGCTTATTGGTCTCTATCTTAGGTTTCGTCTATAACTTGTATTTTTTTATTTTTATTCTTTCTGTATTCGTTTCTTAGTCTCTGTCTTAATGTAAAGGCATATAACTTGTATTTTTATACTTTATGTATTCGTTTATTGGTCTCTATAGGTTTCGTCTATTACTTGTATTTTTTTTATTTTTATACTTTCTGTATTCGTTTCTTAGTCTCTGTCTTAATATAAAAGCATATAGCTTGTATTTTTATACTTTATGTATTCGTTTATTGGTCTTTATCTTAGGTTTCGTCTATAACTTGTATTTTTTTATTTTTATACTTTCTGTATTCGTTTCTTAATCTCTGTCTTAATATAAAGGCGTATAACTTGTATTTTTTTATACTTTATGTATTTGCTTATTGGTCTCTATCTTAGATTTCGTCTATAGCTTGTATTTTTTTATTTTTATACTTTCTGTATTCGTTTCTTAATCTCTGTCGTAATATAAAGGCATATAACTTGTATTTTATATTTTGTGTATTCGTTTATTGGTCTTTATCTTAGGTTTCGTCTATAACTTGTATTTTTTTATTTTTATACTTTCTGTATTCGTTTCTTAGTCTCTGTCTTAATATAAAAACATACATCTTGTATTTTTATACTTTATGTATTCGTTTATTGGTCTCTATCTTAGGTTTCGTCAATAACTTGTATTTTTTTATTTTTATACTTTCTGTATTCGTTTCTTAGTCTCTGTCTTAATATAAAGGCATATAACTTGTATTTTTACACTTTATGTATTCGTTTATTGGTCTTTATGTTAGGTTTCGTCTATAACTTGTATTTTTTTTTATTTTTATACTTTCTGTATTCGTTTCTTAGTCTCTTTCTTAATGTAAAGGCGTATAACTTGTATTTTTTTATACTTTATGTATTCGCTTATTGGTCTCTATCTTAGGTTTCGTCTATAACTTGTATTTTTTTTATTTTTATACTTTCTGTATTCGTTTCTTAGTCTCTGTCTTAATATAAAGGCATATAACTTGTATTTCTATACTTTATGTATTCGTTTATTGGTCTCTATCTTAGGTTTCGTCTATAACTTGTATTTTTTTTTATTTTTATAAATTCTGTATTCGTTTCTTAGTCTCTGTCTTAATATAAAGGCGTATAACTTGTATTTTTTTTATTTGTTTATTGGTCTCTATCTTAGGTTTCGTCTATAACTTGTATTTTTTTATTTTTATACTTTCTGTATTCGTTTCTTAGTCTCTGTCTTAATATAAAGGCATATAACTTGTATTTCTATACTTTATGTATTCGTTTATTGGTCTCTATCTTAGGTTTCGTCTATAACTTGTATTTTTTTTATTTTTATACTTTCTGTATTCGTTTCTTAGTCTCTGTCTTAATATAAAGGCGTATAACTTGTATTTTTTTATACTTTATGTATTCATTTATTGGTCTCTATCTTTGGTTTCGCCTATAACTTGTATTTTTTTTATTTTTATACTTTCTGTATTCGTTTCTTAGTCTCTGTCTTAATATAAAGGCATATAACTTGTATTTCTATACTTTATGTATTCGTTTATTGGTCTCTATCTTAGGTTTCGTCTATAACTTGTATTTTTTTTTTATTTTTATACATTCTGTATTCGTTTCTTAGTCTCTGTCTTAATATAAAGGCGTATAGCTTGTATTTTTTTATACTTTTTGTATTCGTCTATTGGTCTCTATCTTAGGTTTCGTCTATAACTTGTATTTTTTTTATTTTTATATTTTCTGTATTCGTTTCTTAGTCTCTGTCTTAATATAAAGGCATATAACTTGTATTTTTACACTTTATGTATTCGTTTATTGGTCTTTATGTTAGGTTTTGTCTATAACTGGTATTTTTTTTTATTTTTATACTTTCTGTATTCGTTTCTTAGTCTCTTTCTTAATGTAAAGGCGTATAACTTGTATTTTTTTATACTTTATGTATTCGCTTATTGGTCTCTATCTTAGGTTTCGTCTATAACTTGTATTTTTTTATTTTTATTCTTTCTGTATTCGTTTCTTAGTCTCTGTCTTAATGTAAAGGCATATAACTTGTATTTTTATACTTTATGTATTCGTTTATTGGTCTCAATAGGTTTCGTCTATTACTTGTATTTTTTTTATTTTTATTCTTTCTGTATTCGTTTCTTAGTCTCTGTCTTAATATAAAGGCATATAGCTTGTATTTTTATACTTTATGTATTCGTTTATTGGTCTTTATCTTAGGTTTCGTCTATAACTTGTATTTTTTTATTTTTATACTTTCTGTATTCGTTTCTTAGTCTCTGTCGTAATATAAAGGCATATAACTTGTATTTTATACTTTATGTATTCGCTTATTGGTCTCTATCTTAGGTTTCGTCAATAACTTGTATTTTTTTTATTTTTATACTTTCTGTATTCGTTTCTTAGTCTCTGTCTTAATATAAAGGCATATAACTTGTATTTCTATACTTTATGTATTCGTTTATTGGTCTCTATCTTAGGTTTCGTCTATAACTTGTATTTTTTTTTATTTTTATAAATTCTGTATTCGTTTCTTAGTCTCTGTCTTAATATAAAGGCGTATAACTTGTATTTTTTTTATTTGTTTATTGGTCTCTATCTTAGGTTTCGTCTATAACTTGTATTTTTTTATTTTTATACTTTCTGTATTCGTTTCTTAGTCTCTGTCTTAATATAAAGGCATATAACTTGTATTTCTATACTTTATGTATTCGGTTATTGGTCTCTATCTTAGGTTTCGTCTATAACTTGTATTTTTTTTATTTTTATACTTTCTGTATTCGTTTCTTAGTCTCTGTCTTAATATAAAGGCGTATAACTTGTATTTTTTTATACTTTATGTATTCATTTATTGGTCTCTATCTTTGGTTTCGCCTATAACTTGTATTTTTTTTATTTTTATACTTTCTGTATTCGTTTCTTAGTCTCTGTCTTAATATAAAGGCATATAACTTGTATTTCTATACTTTATGTATTCGTTTATTGGTCTCTATCTTAGGTTTCGTCTATAACTTGTATTTTTTTTTTATTTTTATACATTCTGTATTCGTTTCTTAGTCTCTGTCTTAATATAAAGGCGTATAGCTTGTATTTTTTTATACTTTTTGTATTCGTCTATTGGTCTCTATCTTAGGTTTCGTCTATAACTTGTATTTTTTTTATTTTTATACTTTCTGTATTCGTTTCTTAGTCTCTGTCTTAATATAAAGGCATATAACTTGTATTTTTACACTTTATGTATTCGTTTATTGGTCTTTATGTTAGGTTTCGTCTATAACTTGTATTTTTTTTTATTTTTATACTTTCTGTATTCGTTTCTTAGTCTCTTTCTTAATGTAAAGGCGTATAACTTGTATTTTTTTATACTTTATGTATTCGCTTATTGGTCTCTATCTTAGGTTTCGTCTATAACTTGTATTTTTTTATTTTTATTCTTTCTGTATTCGTTTCTTAGTCTCTGTCTTAATGTAAAGGCATATAACTTGTATTTTTATACTTTATGTATTCGTTTATTGGTCTCAATAGGTTTCGTCTATTACTTGTATTTTTTTTATTTTTATTCTTTCTGTATTCGTTTCTTAGTCTCTGTCTTAATATAAAGGCATATAGCTTGTATTTTTATACTTTATGTATTCGTTTATTGGTCTTTATCTTATGTTTCGTCTATAACTTGTATTTTTTTATTTTTATACTTTCTGTATTCGTTTCTTAGTCTCTGTCGTAATATAAAGGCATATAACTTGTATTTTATACTTTATGTATTCGCTTATTGGTCTCTATCTTAGGTTTCGTCAATAACTTGTATTTTTTTTATTTTTATACTTTCTGTATTCGTTTCTTAGTCTCTGTCTTAATATAAAGGCATATAACTTGTATTTCTATACTTTATGTATTCGTTTATTGGTCTCTATCTTAGGTTTCGTCTATAACTTGTATTTTTTTTTATTTTTATACATTCTGTATTCGTTTCTTAGTCTCTGTCTTAATATAAAGGCGTATAGCTTGTATTTTTTTATACTTTATGTATTCGCTTATTGGTCTCTATCTTAGGTTTCGTCAATAACTTGTATTTTTTTATTTTTATACTTTCTGTATTCGTTTCTTAGTCTCTGTCTTTATGTAAAGGCATAAAACTTGTATTTTTATACTTTATGTATTTGTTTATTGGTCTCTATCTTAGGTTTCGTCTATAACTTGTATTTTTTCATTTTTATACTTTCTGTATTCGTTTCTTAGTCTCTGTCTTAATATAAAGGCGTATAACTTGTATTTTTTTATACTTTATGTATTCGCTTATTGGTCTCTATCTTAGGTTTCGTCTATAACTTGTATTTTTTTATTTTTATACTTTCTGTATTCGTTTCTTAATCTCTGTCGTAATATAAAAGCATATAACTTGTATTTTTTTATACTTTATGTATTCGTTTATTGGTCTTTATCTTAGGTTTCGTCTATAACTTGTATTTTTTTTATTTTTATACTTTCTGTATTCGTTTCTTAGTCTCTGTCTTAATATAAAGGCATATAACTTGTATTTTTACACTTTATGTATTCGTTTATTGGTCTTTATGTTAGGTTTCGTCTATAACTTGTATTTTTTTTTATTTTTATACTTTCTGTATTCGTTTCTTAATCTCTGTCGTAATATAAAAGCATATAACTTGTATTTTTTTATACTTTATGTATTCGTTTATTGGTCTTTATCTTAGGTTTCGTCTATAACTTGTATTTTTTTATTTTTATACTTTCTGTATTCGTTTCTTAGTCTCTGTCTTAATATAAAGGCATATAACTTGTATTTCTATACTTTATGTATTCGTTTATTGGTCTCTATCTTAGGTTTCGTCTATAACTTGTATTTTTTTTATTTTTATACTTTCTGTATTCGTTTCTTAGTCTCTGTCTTAATATAAAGGCGTATAACTTGTATTTTTTTATACTTTATGTATTCATTTATTGGTCTCTATCTTTGGTTTCGCCTATAACTTGTATTTTTTTTATTTTTATACTTTCTGTATTCGTTTCTTAGTCTCTGTCTTAATATAAAGGCATATAACTTGTATTTCTATACTTTATGTATTCGTTTATTGGTCTCTATCTTAGGTTTCGTCTATAACTTGTATTTTTTTTTATTTTTATACATTCTGTATTCGTTTCTTAGTCTCTGTCTTAATATAAAGGCGTATAGCTTGTATTTTTTTATACTTTTTGTATTCGTCTATTGGTCTCTATCTTAGGTTTCGTCTATAACTTGTATTTTTTTTATTTTTATACTTTCTGTATTCGTTTCTTAGTCTCTGTCTTAATATAAAGGCATATAACTTGTATTTTTACACTTTATGTATTCGTTTATTGGTCTTTATGTTAGGTTTCGTCTATAACTTGTATTTTTTTTTATTTTTATACTTTCTGTATTCGTTTCTTAGTCTCTTTCTTAATGTAAAGGCGTATAACTTGTATTTTTTTATACTTTATGTATTCGCTTATTGGTCTCTATCTTAGGTTTCGTCTATAACTTGTATTTTTTTATTTTTATTCTTTCTGTATTCGTTTCTTAGTCTCTGTCTTAATGTAAAGGCATATAACTTGTATTTTTATACTTTATGTATTCGTTTATTGGTCTCTATAGGTTTCGTCTATTACTTGTATTTTTTTTATTTTTATACTTTCTGTATTCGTTTCTTAGTCTCTGTCTTAATATAAAAGCATATAGCTTGTATTTTTATACTTTATGTATTCGTTTATTGGTCTTTATCTTAGGTTTCGTCTATAACTTGTATTTTTTTATTTTTATACTTTCTGTATTCGTTTCTTAATCTCTGTCGTAATATAAAGGCATATAACTTGTATTTTATACTTTATGTATTCGCTTATTGGACTCTATCTTAGGTTTCGTCTATAACTTGTATTTTTTTATTTTTATACTTTCTGTATTCGTTTCTTAGTCTCTGTCGTAATATAAAGGCATATAACTTGTATTTTATACTTTGTGTATTCGTTTATTGGTCTTTATCTTAGGTTTCGTCTATAACTTGTATTTTTTTTTATTTTTATACTTTCTGTATTCGTTTCTTAGTCTCTGTCTTAATATAAAGGCGTATAACTTGTATTTTTTTATACTTTATGTATTCGCTTATTGGTCTCTATCTTAGGTTTCGTCAATAACTTGTATTTTTTTTATTTTTATACTTTCTGTATTCGTTTCTTAGTCTCTGTCTTAATATAAAGGCATATAACTTGTATTTCTATACTTTATGTATTCGTTTATTGGTCTCTATCTTAGGTTTCGTCTATAACTTGTATTTTTTTTTATTTTTATACATTCTGTATTCGTTTCTTAGTCTCTGTCTTAATATAAAGGCGTATAGCTTGTATTTTTTTATACTTTATGTATTCGCTTATTGGTCTCTATCTTAGGTTTCGTCAATAACTTGTATTTTTTTATTTTTATACTTTCTGTATTCGTTTCTTAGTCTCTGTCTTTATGTAAAGGCATATAACTTGTATTTTTATACTTTATGTATTCGTTTCTTGGTTTCTATCTTAGGTTTCGTCTATAATTTTTATTTTTATACTTTCTGTATTCGTTTCTTAGTCTCTGTCTTAATATAAAGGCATACACCTTGTATTTTTATACTTTATGTATTTGTTTATTGGTCTCTATCTTAGGTTTCGTCTATAACTTGTATTTTTTCATTTTTATACTTTCTGTATTCGTTTCTTAGTCTCTGTCTTAATATAAAGGCGTATAACTTGTATTTTTTTATACTTTATGTATTCGCTTATTGGTCTCTATCTTAGGTTTCGTCTATAACTTGTATTTTTTTATTTTTATACTTTCTGTATTCGTTTATTAGTCTCTGTCTTAATGTAAAGGCATATAACTTGTATTTTTATACTTTATGTATTCGCTTATTGGTCTCTATCTTAGGTTTCGTCTATAACTTTTATTTTTTTATTTTTATTCTTTCTGTATTCGTTTCTTAGTCTCTGTCTTAATGTAAAGGCATATAACTTGTATTTTTATACTTTATGTATTCGTTTATTGGTCGCTATAGGTTTCGTCTATAACTTGTATTTTTTTTATTTTTATACTTTCTGTATTGGTTTCTTAGTCTCTGTCTTAATATAAAGGCATATAACTTGTATTTTTATACTTTATGTATTCGTTTATTGGTCTTTATCTTAGGTTTCGTCTATAACTTGTATTTTTTTATTTTTATACTTTCTGTAATCGTTTCTTAGTCTCTGTCTTAATGTAAAGGTATATAACTTGTATTTTTATACTTTATGTATTCGTTTATTGGTCTTTATCTTAGGTTTCGTCTATAACTTGTATTTTTTTATTTTTATACTTTCTGTATTCGTTTCTTAGTCTCTGTCTTAATGTAAAAGCATATAACTTGTATTTTTATACTTTATGTATTCGTTTATTGGTCTCTATCTTAGGTTTCGTCTATAACTTGTATTTTTTTATTTTTATACTTTCTGTAATCGTTTCTTAGTCTCTGTCTTAATGTAAAGGTATATAACTTGTATTTTTATACTTTATGTATTCGTTTATTGGTCTTTATCTTAGGTTTCGTCTAAAACTTGTATTTTTTTATTTTTATATTTTCTGTATTCGTTTCTTAGTCTCTGTCTTAATATAAAGGCGTATAACTTGTATTTTTTTATACTTTGTGTATTCTCTTATTGGTCTCTATCTTAGGTTTCGTCTATAACTTGTATTTTTTTATTTTTATACTTTCTGTATTCGTTTCTTAGTCTCTGTCTTAATGTAAAGGCATATAACTTGTATTTTTATACTTTATGTATTCGTTTATTGGTCTTTATCTTAGGTTTCGTCTATACCTTGTATTTTTTAATTTTTATACTTTCTGTATTCGTTTCTTAGTCTCTGTCTTAATGTAAAGGCATATAACTTGTATTTTTATACTTTATGTCTTGGTTTATTGGTCTCTATCTTAGGTTTCGTCTATAACTTGTATTTTTTCATTTTTATACTTTCTGTATTCGTTTCTTAGTCTCTGTCTTAATATAAAGGCGTATAACTTGTATTTTTTTATACTTTATGTATTCGCTTATTGGTCTCTATCTTAGGTTTCGTCTATAACTTGTATTTTTTTATTTTTATACTTTCTGTATTCGTTTCTTAATCTCTGTCGTAATATAAAGGCATATAACTTGTATTTTATACTTTATGTATTCGTTTATTGGTCTTTATCTTAGGTTTCGTCTATAACTTGTATTTTTTTATTTTTATACTTTCTGTATTCGTTTCTTAGTCTCTGTCGTAATATAAAGGCATATAACTTGTATTTTATACTTTATGTATTCGTTTATTGGTCTCTATCTTAGGTTTCGTCTATAACTTGTATTTTTTTATTTTTATACTTTCTGTATTCGTTTCTTAGTCTCCGTCTTAATATAAAGGCATATAACTTGTATTTTTATACTTTATGTATTCGTTTATTGGTCTCTATCTTAGGTTTCGTCTATAACTTGTATTTTTTCATTTTTATACTTTCTGTATTCGTTTCTTAGTCTCTGTCTTAATATAAAGGCGTATAACTTGTATTTTTTTATACTTTATGTATTCGCTTATTGGTCTCTATCTTAGATTTCGTCAATAACTTGTATTTTTTTATTTTTATACTTTCTGTATTCGTTTATTAGTCTCTGTCTTAATGTAAAGGCATATAACTTGTATTTTTATACTTTATGTATTTGTTTATTGGTCTCTATCTTAGGTTTCGTCTATAACTTGTATTTTTTCATTTTTATACTTTCTGTATTCGTTTCTTAGTCTCTGTCTTAATATAAAGGCGTATAACTTGTATTTTTTTATACTTTATGTATTCGCTTATTGGTCTCTATCTTAGGTTTCGTCTATAACTTGTATTTTTTTATTTTTATACTTTCTGTATTCGTTTCTTAGTCTCCGTCTTAATATAAAGGCATATAACTTGTATTTTTATACTTTATGTATTCGTTTATTGGTCTCTATCTTAGGTTTCGTCTATAACTTGTATTTTTTTATTTTTATACTTTCTGTATTCGTTTCTTAGTCTCCGTCTTAATATAAAGGCATATAACTTGTATTTTTATACTTTATGTATTCGTTTATTGGTCTCTATCTTAGGTTTCGTCTATAACTTGTATTTTTTTATTTTTATACTTTCTGTATTCGTTTATTAGTCTCTGTCTTAATGTAAAGGCATATAACTTGTATTTTTATACTTTATGTATTCGCTTATTGGTCTCTATCTTAGGTTTCGTCTATAACTTGTATTTTTTTATTTTTATTCTTTCTGTATTCGTTTCTTAGTCTCTGTCTTAATGTAAAGGCATATAACTTGTATTTTTATACTTTATTTATTCGTTTATTGGTCGCTATAGGTTTCGTCTATAACTTGTATTTTTTTTATTTTTATACTTTCTGTATTGGTTTCTTAGTCTCTGTCTTAATATAAAGGCATATAACTTGTATTTTTATACTTTATGTATTCGTTTATTGGTCTTTATCTTAGGTTTCGTCTATAACTTGTATTTTTTTATTTTTATACTTTCTGTAATCGTTTCTTAGTCTCTGTCTTAATGTAAAGGTATATAACTTGTATTTTTATACTTTATGTATTCGTTTATTGGTCTTTATCTTAGGTTTCGTCTATAACTTGTATTTTTTTATTTTTATATTTTCTGTATTCGTTTCTTAGTCTCTGTCTTAATGTAAAAGCATTTAACTTGTATTTTTATACTTTATGTATTCGTTTATTGGTCTCTATCTTAGGTTTCGTCTATAACTTGTATTTTTTTATTTTTATACTTTCTGTATTCGTTTATTAGTCTCTGTCTTAATGTAAAGGCATATAACTTGTATTTTTATACTTTATGTATTCGCTTATTGGTCTCTATCTTAGGTTTCGTCTATAACTTTTATTTTTTTATTTTTATTCTTTCTGTATTCGTTTCTTAGTCTCTGTCTTAATGTAAAGGCATATAACTTGTATTTTTATACTTTATGTATTCGTTTATTGGTCGCTATAGGTTTCGTCTATAACTTGTATTTTTTTTATTTTTATACTTTCTGTATTGGTTTCTTAGTCTCTGTCTTAATATAAAGGCATATAACTTGTATTTTTATACTTTATGTATTCGTTTATTGGTCTTTATCTTAGGTTTCGTCTATAACTTGTATTTTTTTATTTTTATACTTTCTGTAATCGTTTCTTAGTCTCTGTCTTAATGTAAAGGTATATAACTTGTATTTTTATACTTTATGTATTCGTTTATTGGTCTTTATCTTAGGTTTCGTCTATAACTTGTATTTTTTTATTTTTATACTTTCTGTATTCGTTTCTTAGTCTCTGTCTTAATGTAAAAGCATATAACTTGTATTTTTATACTTTATGTATTCGTTTATTGGTCTCTATCTTAGGTTTCGTCTATAACTTGTATTTTTTTATTTTTATACTTTCTGTAATCGTTTCTTAGTCTCTGTCTTAATGTAAAGGTATATAACTTGTATTTTTATACTTTATGTATTCGTTTATTGGTCTTTATCTTAGGTTTCGTCTAAAACTTGTATTTTTTTATTTTTATATTTTCTGTATTCGTTTCTTAGTCTCTGTCTTAATATAAAGGCGTATAACTTGTATTTTTTTATACTTTGTGTATTCTCTTATTGGTCTCTATCTTAGGTTTCGTCTATAACTTGTATTTTTTTATTTTTATACTTTCTGTATTCGTTTCTTAGTCTCTGTCTTAATGTAAAGGCATATAACTTGTATTTTTATACTTTATGTATTCGTTTATTGGTCTTTATCTTAGGTTTCGTCTATACCTTGTATTTTTTAATTTTTATACTTTCTGTATTCGTTTCTTAGTCTCTGTCTTAATGTAAAGGCATATAACTTGTATTTTTATACTTTATGTATTGGTTTATTGGTCTCTATCTTAGGTTTCGTCTATAACTTGTATTTTTTCATTTTTATACTTTCTGTATTCGTTTCTTAGTCTCTGTCTTAATATAAAGGCGTATAACTTGTATTTTTTTATACTTTATGTATTCGCTTATTGGTCTCTATCTTAGGTTTCGTCTATAACTTGTATTTTTTTATTTTTATACTTTCTGTATTCGTTTCTTAATCTCTGTCGTAATATAAAGGCATATAACTTGTATTTTATACTTTATGTATTCGTTTATTGGTCTTTATCTTAGGTTTCGTCTATAACTTGTATTTTTTTATTTTTATACTTTCTGTATTCGTTTCTTAGTCTCTGTCTTAATGTAAAGGCATATAACTTGTATTTTTATACTTTATGTATTCGTTTATTAATCTCTATCTTAGGTTTCGTCTAATACTTGTATTTTTTTTATTTTTATATTTTCTGTATTCGTTTCTTAGTCTCTGTCTTAATATAAAGGCGTATAACTTGTATTTTTTTATACTTTGTGTATTCTCTTATTGGTCTCTATCTTAGGTTTCGTCTATAACTTGTATTTTTTTATTTTTATACTTTCTGTATTCGTTTCTTAGTCTCTGTCTTAATGTAAAGGCATATAACTTGTATTTTTATACTTTATGTATTCGTTTATTGGTCTTTATCTTAGGTTTCGTCTATAACTTGTATTTTTTAATTTTTATACTTTCTGTATTCGTTTCTTAGTCTCTGTCTTAATGTAAAGGCACATAACTTGTATTTTTATACTTTATGTATTGGTTTATTGGTCTCTATCTTAGGTTTCGTCTATAACTTGTATTTTTTCATTTTTATACTTTCTGTATTCGTTTCTTAGTCTCTGTCTTAATATAAAGGCGTATAACTTGTATTTTTTTATACTTTATGTATTCGCTTATTGGTCTCTATCTTAGGTTTCGTCTATAACTTGTATTTTTTTATTTTTATACTTTCTGTATTCGTTTCTTAATCTCTGTCGTAATATAAAGGCATATAACTTGTATTTTATACTTTATGTATTCGTTTATTGGTCTTTATCTTAGGTTTCGTCTATAACTTGTATTTTTTTATTTTTATACTTTCTGTATTCGTTTCTTAGTCTCTGTCGTAATATAAAGGCATATAACTTGTATTTTATACTTTATGTATTCGTTTATTGGTCTCTATCTTAGGTTTCGTCTACAACTTGTATTTTTTTATTTTTATACTTTCTGTATTCGTTTCTTAGTCTCCGTCTTAATATAAAGGCATATAACTTGTATTTTTATACTTTATGTATTCGTTTATTGGTCTCTATCTTAGGTTTCGTCTATAACTTGTATTTTTTCATTTTTATACTTTCTGTATTCGTTTCTTAGTCTCTGTCTTAATATAAAGGCGTATAACTTGTATTTTTTTATACTTTATGTATTCGCTTATTGGTCTCTATCTTAGGTTTCGTCTATAACTTGTATTTTTTTATTTTTATACTTTCTGTATTCGTTTCTTAATCTCTGTCGTAATATAAAGGCATATAACTTGTATTTTATACTTTATGTATTCGTTTATTGGTCTTTATCTTAGGTTTCGTCTATAACTTGTATTTTTTTTTTATTTTTATACTTTCTGTATTCGTTTCTTAGTCCCTGTCTTAATATAAAGGCGTATAACTTGTATTTTTTTATACTTTATGTATTCGCTTATTGGTCTCTATCTTAGATTTCGTCAATAACTTTTATTTTTTTATTTTTATACTTTCTGTATTCATTTCTTAGTCTCTGTCTTTATGTAAAGGCATATAACTTGTATTTTTATACTTTATGTATTCGTTTCTTGGTTTCTATCTTAGGTTTCGTCTATAACTTGTATTTTTTTTATTTTTATACTTTCTGTATTCGTTTCTTAGTCTCTGTCTTAATATAAAGGCATACACCTTGTATTTTTATACTTTATGTATTCGTTTATTGGTCTCTATCTTAGGTTTCGTCTATAACTTGTATTTTTTTATTTTTATACTTTCTGTATTCGCTTCTTAGTCTCTGTCGTAATATAAAGGCATATAACTTGTATTTTGTACTTTATGTATTCGTTTATTGGTCTCTATCTTAGGTTTCGTCTATAACTTGTATTTTTTTATTTTTATACTTTCTGTATTCGTTTCTTAGTCTCTGTCTTAATATAAAGGCATATAACTTGTATTTTTATACTTTATGTATTCGTTTATTGGTCTCTATCTTAGGTTTCGTCTATAACTTGTATTTTTTCATTTTTATACTTTCTGTATTCGTTTCTTAGTCTCTGTCTTAATATAAAGGCGTATAACTTGCTTTTTTTATACTTTATGTATTCGCTTATTGGTCTCTATCTTAGGTTTCGTCTATAACTTGTATTTTTTTATTTTTATACTTTCTGTATTCGTTTCTTAATCTCTGTCGTAATATAAAGGCATATAACTTGTATTTTATACTTTATGTATTCGTTTATTGGTCTTTATCTTAGGTTTCGTCTATAACTTGTATTTTTTTTTATTTTTATACTTTTTGTATTCGTTTCTTAGTCTCTGTCTTAATATAAAGGCGTATAACTTGTATTTTTTTATACTTTATATATTCGCTTATTGGTCTCTATCTTAGATTTCGTCTATAGCTTGTATTTTTTTATTTTTATACTTTCTGTATTCGTTTCTTAATCTCTGTCGTAATATAAAGGCATATAACTTGTATTTTATACTTTATGTATTCGTTTATTGGTCTTTATCTTAGGTTTCGTCTATAACTTGTATTTTTTTATTTTTATACTTTCTGTATTCGTTTCTTAGTCTCTGTCGTAATATAAAGGCATATAACTTGTATTTTTATACTTTATGTATTCGTTTCTTGGTTTCTATCTTAGGTTTCGTCTATAACTTGTATTTTTTTTATTTTTATACTTTCTGTATTCGTTTCTTAGTCTCTGTCTTAATATAAAGGCATACACCTTGTATTTTTATACTTTATGTATTCGTTTATTGGTCTCTATCTTAGGTTTCGTCTATAACTTGTATTTTTTTATTTTTATACTTTCTGTATTCGCTTCTTAGTCTCTGTCGTAATATAAAGGCATATAACTTGTATTTTATACTTTATGTATTCGTTTATTGGTCTCTATCTTAGGTTTCGTCTATAACTTGTATTTTTTTATTTTTATACTTTCTGTATTCGTTTCTTAGTCTCTGTCTTAATATAAAGGCATATAACTTGTATTTTTATACTTTATGTATTCGTTTATTGGTCTCTATCTTAGGTTTCGTCTATAACTTGTATTTTTTCATTTTTATACTTTCTGTATTCGTTTCTTAGTCTCTGTCTTAATATAAAGGCGTATAACTTGTTTTTTTTATACTTTATGTATTCGCTTATTGGTCTCTATCTTAGGTTTCGTCTATAACTTGTATTTTTTTATTTTTATACTTTCTGTATTCGTTTCTTAATCTCTGTCGTAATATAAAGGCATATAACTTGTATTTTATACTTTATGTATTCGTTTATTGGTCTTTATCTTAGGTTTCGTCTATAACTTGTATTTTTTTTTATTTTTATACTTTCTGTATTCGTTTCTTAGTCTCTGTCTTAATATAAAGGCGTATAACTTGTATTTTTTTATACTTTATGTATTCGCTTATTGGTCTCTATCTTAGATTTCGTCTATAGCTTGTATTTTTTTATTTTTATACTTTCTGTATTCGTTTCTTAATCTCTGTCGTAATATAAAGGCATATAACTTGTATTTTATATTTTGTGTATTCGTTTATTGGTCTTTATCTTAGGTTTCGTCTATAACTTGTATTTTTTTATTTTTATACTTTCTGTATTCGTTTCTTAGTCTCTGTCTTAATATAAAAACATACATCTTGTATTTTTATACTTTATGTATTCGTTTATTGGTCTCTATCTTAGGTTTCGTCAATAACTTGTATTTTTTTATTTTTATACTTTCTGTATTCGTTTCTTAGTCTCTGTCTTAATATAAAGGCATATAACTTGTATTTTATACTTTATGTATTCGTTTTTTGGTTTCTATCTTAGGTTTCGTCTATAACTTGTTTTTTTTTTATTTTTATACTTTCTGTATTCGTTTCTTAGTCTCTGTCTTAATATAAAAGCATACACCTTGTATTTTTATACTTTATGTATTCGTTTATTGGTCTCTATTTTAGGTTTCGTCTATAACTTGTATTTTTTTAATTTTTATACTTTCTGTATTCGTTTCTTAGTCTCTGTCTTAATATAAAGGCATATAACTTGTATTTCTATACTTTATGTATTCGTTTATTGGTCTCTATCTTAGGTTTCGTCTATAACTTGTATTTTTTTTTATTTTTATAAATTCTGTATTCGTTTCTTAGTCTCTGTCTTAATATAAAGGCGTATAACTTGTATTTTATACTTTATGTATTCGTTTATTGGTCTCTATCTTAGGTTTCGTCTATAACTTGTATTTTTTTATTTTTATACTTTCTGTATTCGTTTCTTAGTCTCTGTCTTAATATAAAGGCATATAACTTGTATTTTTATACTTTATGTATTCGTTTATTGGTCTCTATCTTAGGTTTCGTCTATAACTTGTATTTTTTCATTTTTATACTTTCTGTATTCGTTTCTTAGTCTCTGTCTTAATATAAAGGCGTATAACTTGTTTTTTTTATACTTTATGTATTCGCTTATTGGTCTCTATCTTAGGTTTCGTCTATAACTTGTATTTTTTTATTTTTATACTTTCTGTATTCGTTTCTTAATCTCTGTCGTAATATAAAGGCATATAACTTGTATTTTATACTTTATGTATTCGTTTATTGGTCTTTATCTTAGGTTTCGTCTATAACTTGTATTTTTTTTTATTTTTATACTTTCTGTATTCGTTTCCTAGTCTCTGTCTTAATATAAAGGCGTATAACTTGTATTTTTTTATACTTTATGTATTCGCTTATTGGTCTCTATCTTAGATTTCGTCTATAGCTTGTATTTTTTTATTTTTATACTTTCTGTATTCGTTTCTTAATCTCTGTCGTAATATAAAGGCATATAACTTGTATTTTATATTTTGTGTATTCGTTTATTGGTCTTTATCTTAGGTTTCGTCTATAACTTGTATTTTTTTATTTTTATACTTTCTGTATTCGTTTCTTAGTCTCTGTCTTAATATAAAAACATACATCTTGTATTTTTATACTTTATGTATTCGTTTATTGGTCTCTATCTTAGGTTTCGTCTATAACTTGTATTTTTTTAATTTTTATACTTTCTGTATTCGTTTCTTAGTCTCTGTCTTAATATAAAGGCATATAACTTGTATTTCTATACTTTATGTATTCGTTTATTGGTCTCTATCTTAGGTTTCGTCTATAACTTGTATTTTTTTTTATTTTTATAAATTCTGTATTCGTTTCTTAGTCTCTGTCTTAATATAAAGGCGTATAACTTGTATTTTTTTTATTTGTTTATTGGTCTCTATCTTAGGTTTCGTCTATAACTTGTATTTTTTTATTTTTATACTTTCTGTATTCGTTTCTTAGTCTCTGTCTTAATATAAAGGCATATAACTTGTATTTCTATACTTTATGTATTCGGTTATTGGTCTCTATCTTAGGTTTCGTCTATAACTTGTATTTTTTTTATTTTTATACTTTCTGTATTCGTTTCTTAGTCTCTGTCTTAATATAAAGGCGTATAACTTGTATTTTTTTATACTTTATGTATTCATTTATTGGTCTCTATCTTTGGTTTCGCCTATAACTTGTATTTTTTTTATTTTTATACTTTCTGTATTCGTTTCTTAGTCTCTGTCTTAATATAAAGGCATATAACTTGTATTTCTATACTTTATGTATTCGTTTATTGGTCTCTATCTTAGGTTTCGTCTATAACTTGTATTTTTTTTTTATTTTTATACATTCTGTATTCGTTTCTTAGTCTCTGTCTTAATATAAAGGCGTATAGCTTGTATTTTTTTATACTTTTTGTATTCGTCTATTGGTCTCTATCTTAGGTTTCGTCTATAACTTGTATTTTTTTTATTTTTATACTTTCTGTATTCGTTTCTTAGTCTCTGTCTTAATATAAAGGCATATAACTTGTATTTTTACACTTTATGTATTCGTTTATTGGTCTTTATGTTAGGTTTCGTCTATAACTTGTATTTTTTTTTATTTTTATACTTTCTGTATTCGTTTCTTAGTCTCTTTCTTAATGTAAAGGCGTATAACTTGTATTTTTTTATACTTTATGTATTCGCTTATTGGTCTCTATCTTAGGTTTCGTCTATAACTTGTATTTTTTTATTTTTATTCTTTCTGTATTCGTTTCTTAGTCTCTGTCTTAATGTAAAGGCATATAACTTGTATTTTTATACTTTATGTATTCGTTTATTGGTCTCAATAGGTTTCGTCTATTACTTGTATTTTTTTTATTTTTATTCTTTCTGTATTCGTTTCTTAGTCTCTGTCTTAATATAAAGGCATATAGCTTGTATTTTTATACTTTATGTATTCGTTTATTGGTCTTTATCTTAGGTTTCGTCTATGACTTGTATTTTTTTATTTTTATACTTTCTGTATTCGTTTCTTAGTCTCTGTCGTAATATAAAGGCATATAACTTGTATTTTATACTTTATGTATTCGCTTATTGGTCTCTATCTTAGGTTTCGTCAATAACTTGTATTTTTTTTATTTTTATACTTTCTGTATTCGTTTCTTAGTCTCTGTCTTAATATAAAGGCATATAACTTGTATTTCTATACTTTATGTATTCGTTTATTGGTCTCTATCTTAGGTTTCGTCTATAACTTGTATTTTTTTTTATTTTTATACATTCTGTATTCGTTTCTTAGTCTCTGTCTTAATATAAAGGCGTATAGCTTGTATTTTTTTATACTTTATGTATTCGCTTATTGGTCTCTATCTTAGGTTTCGTCAATAACTTGTATTTTTTTATTTTTATACTTTCTGTATTCGTTTCTTAGTCTCTGTCTTTATGTAAAGGCATAAAACTTGTATTTTTATACTTTATGTATTCGTTTCTTGGTTTCTATCTTAGGTTTCGTCTATAACTTGTATTTTTTTTATTTTTATACTTTCTGTATTCGTTTCTTAGTCTCTGTCTTAATATAAAGGCATACACCTTGTATTTTTATACTTTATGTATTTGTTTATTGGTCTCTATCTTAGGTTTCGTCTATAACTTGTATTTTTTCATTTTTATACTTTCTGTATTCGTTTCTTAGTCTCTGTCTTAATATAAAGGCGTATAACTTGTATTTTTTTATACTTTATGTATTCGCTTATTGGTCTCTATCTTAGGTTTCGTCTATAACTTGTATTTTTTTATTTTTATACTTTCTGTATTCGTTTCTTAATCTCTGTCGTAATATAAAAGCATATAACTTGTATTTTTTTATACTTTATGTATTCGTTTATTGGTCTTTATCTTAGGTTTCGTCTATAACTTGTATTTTTTTTATTTTTATACTTTCTGTATTCGTTTCTTAGTCTCTGTCTTAATATAAAGGCATATAACTTGTATTTTTACACTTTATGTATTCGTTTATTGGTCTTTATGTTAGGTTTCGTCTATAACTTGTATTTTTTTTTATTTTTATACTTTCTGTATTCGTTTCTTAATCTCTGTCGTAATATAAAAGCATATAACTTGTATTTTTTTATACTTTATGTATTCGTTTATTGGTCTTTATCTTAGGTTTCGTCTATAACTTGTATTTTTTTTATTTTTATACTTTCTGTATTCGTTTCTTAGTCTCTGTCTTAATATAAAGGCGTATAACTTGTATTTTTTTATACTTTATGTATTCATTTATTGGTCTCTATCTTTGGTTTCGCCTATAACTTGTATTTTTTTTATTTTTATACTTTCTGTATTCGTTTCTTAGTCTCTGTCTTAATATAAAGGCATATAACTTGTATTTCTATACTTTATGTATTCGTTTATTGGTCTCTATCTTAGGTTTCGTCTATAACTTGTATTTTTTTTTATTTTTATACATTCTGTATTCGTTTCTTAGTCTCTGTCTTAATATAAAGGCGTATAGCTTGTATTTTTTTATACTTTTTGTATTCGTCTATTGGTCTCTATCTTAGGTTTCGTCTATAACTTGTATTTTTTTTATTTTTATACTTTCTGTATTCGTTTCTTAGTCTCTGTCTTAATATAAAGGCATATAACTTGTATTTTTACACTTTATGTATTCGTTTATTGGTCTTTATGTTAGGTTTCGTCTATAACTTGTATTTTTTTTTATTTTTATACTTTCTGTATTCGTTTCTTAGTCTCTTTCTTAATGTAAAGGCGTATAACTTGTATTTTTTTATACTTTATGTATTCGCTTATTGGTCTCTATCTTAGGTTTCGTCTATAACTTGTATTTTTTTATTTTTATTCTTTCTGTATTCGTTTCTTAGTCTCTGTCTTAATGTAAAGGCATATAACTTGTATTTTTATACTTTATGTATTCGTTTATTGGTCTCTATAGGTTTCGTCTATTACTTGTATTTTTTTTATTTTTATACTTTCTGTATTCGTTTCTTAGTCTCTGTCTTAATATAAAAGCATATAGCTTGTATTTTTATACTTTATGTATTCGTTTATTGGTCTTTATCTTAGGTTTCGTCTATAACTTGTATTTTTTTATTTTTATACTTTCTGTATTCGTTTCTTAATCTCTGTCTTAATATAAAGGCGTATAACTTGTATTTTTTTATACTTTATGTATTTGCTTATTGGTCTCTATCTTAGATTTCGTCTATAGCTTGTATTTTTTTATTTTTATACTTTCTGTATTCGTTTCTTAATCTCTGTCGTAATATAAAGGCATATAACTTGTATTTTATATTTTGTGTATTCGTTTATTGGTCTTTATCTTAGGTTTCGTCTATAACTTGTATTTTTTTATTTTTATACTTTCTGTATTCGTTTCTTAGTCTCTGTCTTAATATAAAAACATACATCTTGTATTTTTATACTTTATGTATTCGTTTATTGGTCTCTATCTTAGGTTTCGTCAATAACTTGTATTTTTTTATTTTTATACTTTCTGTATTCGTTTCTTAGTCTCTGTCTTAATATAAAGGCATATAACTTGTATTTTTACACTTTATGTATTCGTTTATTGGTCTTTATGTTAGGTTTCGTCTATAACTTGTATTTTTTTTTATTTTTATACTTTCTGTATTCGTTTCTTAGTCTCTTTCTTAATGTAAAGGCGTATAACTTGTATTTTTTTATACTTTATGTATTCGCTTATTGGTCTCTATCTTAGGTTTCGTCTATAACTTGTATTTTTTTTATTTTTATACTTTCTGTATTCGTTTCTTAGTCTCTGTCTTAATATAAAGGCATATAACTTGTATTTCTATACTTTATGTATTCGTTTATTGGTCTCTATCTTAGGTTTCGTCTATAACTTGTATTTTTTTTTATTTTTATAAATTCTGTATTCGTTTCTTAGTCTCTGTCTTAATATAAAGGCGTATAACTTGTATTTTTTTTATTTGTTTATTGGTCTCTATCTTAGGTTTCGTCTATAACTTGTATTTTTTTATTTTTATACTTTCTGTATTCGTTTCTTAGTCTCTGTCTTAATATAAAGGCATATAACTTGTATTTCTATACTTTATGTATTCGTTTATTGGTCTCTATCTTAGGTTTCGTCTATAACTTGTATTTTTTTTATTTTTATACTTTCTGTATTCGTTTCTTAGTCTCTGTCTTAATATAAAGGCGTATAACTTGTATTTTTTTATACTTTATGTATTCATTTATTGGTCTCTATCTTTGGTTTCGCCTATAACTTGTATTTTTTTTATTTTTATACTTTCTGTATTCGTTTCTTAGTCTCTGTCTTAATATAAAGGCATATAACTTGTATTTCTATACTTTATGTATTCGTTTATTGGTCTCTATCTTAGGTTTCGTCTATAACTTGTATTTTTTTTTTATTTTTATACATTCTGTATTCGTTTCTTAGTCTCTGTCTTAATATAAAGGCGTATAGCTTGTATTTTTTTATACTTTTTGTATTCGTCTATTGGTCTCTATCTTAGGTTTCGTCTATAACTTGTATTTTTTTTATTTTTATATTTTCTGTATTCGTTTCTTAGTCTCTGTCTTAATATAAAGGCATATAACTTGTATTTTTACACTTTATGTATTCGTTTATTGGTCTTTATGTTAGGTTTTGTCTATAACTTGTATTTTTTTTTATTTTTATACTTTCTGTATTCGTTTCTTAGTCTCTTTCTTAATGTAAAGGCGTATAACTTGTATTTTTTTATACTTTATGTATTCGCTTATTGGTCTCTATCTTAGGTTTCGTCTATAACTTGTATTTTTTTATTTTTATTCTTTCTGTATTCGTTTCTTAGTCTCTGTCTTAATGTAAAGGCATATAACTTGTATTTTTATACTTTATGTATTCGTTTATTGGTCTCAATAGGTTTCGTCTATTACTTGTATTTTTTTTATTTTTATTCTTTCTGTATTCGTTTCTTAGTCTCTGTCTTAATATAAAGGCATATAGCTTGTATTTTTATACTTTATGTATTCGTTTATTGGTCTTTATCTTAGGTTTCGTCTATAACTTGTATTTTTTTATTTTTATACTTTCTGTATTCGTTTCTTAGTCTCTGTCGTAATATAAAGGCATATAACTTGTATTTTATACTTTATGTATTCGCTTATTGGTCTCTATCTTAGGTTTCGTCAATAACTTGTATTTTTTTTATTTTTATACTTTCTGTATTCGTTTCTTAGTCTCTGTCTTAATATAAAGGCATATAACTTGTATTTCTATACTTTATGTATTCGTTTATTGGTCTCTATCTTAGGTTTCGTCTATAACTTGTATTTTTTTTTATTTTTATAAATTCTGTATTCGTTTCTTAGTCTCTGTCTTAATATAAAGGCGTATAACTTGTATTTTTTTTATTTGTTTATTGGTCTCTATCTTAGGTTTCGTCTATAACTTGTATTTTTTTATTTTTATACTTTCTGTATTCGTTTCTTAGTCTCTGTCTTAATATAAAGGCATATAACTTGTATTTCTATACTTTATGTATTCGGTTATTGGTCTCTATCTTAGGTTTCGTCTATAACTTGTATTTTTTTTATTTTTATACTTTCTGTATTCGTTTCTTAGTCTCTGTCTTAATATAAAGGCGTATAACTTGTATTTTTTTATACTTTATGTATTCATTTATTGGTCTCTATCTTTGGTTTCGCCTATAACTTGTATTTTTTTTATTTTTATACTTTCTGTATTCGTTTCTTAGTCTCTGTCTTAATATAAAGGCATATAACTTGTATTTCTATACTTTATGTATTCGTTTATTGGTCTCTATCTTAGGTTTCGTCTATAACTTGTATTTTTTTTTAATTTTTATACATTCTGTATTCGTTTCTTAGTCTCTGTCTTAATATAAAGGCGTATAGCTTGTATTTTTTTATACTTTTTGTATTCGTCTATTGGTCTCTATCTTAGGTTTCGTCTATAACTTGTATTTTTTTTATTTTTATACTTTCTGTATTCGTTTCTTAGTCTCTGTCTTAATATAAAGGCATATAACTTGTATTTTTACACTTTATGTATTCGTTTATTGGTCTTTATGTTAGGTTTCGTCTATAACTTGTATTTTTTTTTATTTTTATACTTTCTGTATTCGTTTCTTAGTCTCTTTCTTAATGTAAAGGCGTATAACTTGTATTTTTTTATACTTTATGTATTCGCTTATTGGTCTCTATCTTAGGTTTCGTCTATAACTTGTATTTTTTTATTTTTATTCTTTCTGTATTCGTTTCTTAGTCTCTGTCTTAATGTAAAGGCATATAACTTGTATTTTTATACTTTATGTATTCGTTTATTGGTCTCAATAGGTTTCGTCTATTACTTGTATTTTTTTTATTTTTATTCTTTCTGTATTCGTTTCTTAGTCTCTGTCTTAATATAAAGGCATATAGCTTGTATTTTTATACTTTATGTATTCGTTTATTGGTCTTTATCTTAGGTTTCGTCTATAACTTGTATTTTTTTATTTTTATACTTTCTGTATTCGTTTCTTAGTCTCTGTCGTAATATAAAGGCATATAACTTGTATTTTATACTTTATGTATTCGCTTATTGGTCTCTATCTTAGGTTTCGTCAATAACTTGTATTTTTTTTATTTTTATACTTTCTGTATTCGTTTCTTAGTCTCTGTCTTAATATAAAGGCATATAACTTGTATTTCTATACTTTATGTATTCGTTTATTGGTCTCTATCTTAGGTTTCGTCTATAACTTGTATTTTTTTTTATTTTTATACATTCTGTATTCGTTTCTTAGTCTCTGTCTTAATATAAAGGCGTATAGCTTGTATTTTTTTATACTTTATGTATTCGCTTATTGGTCTCTATCTTAGGTTTCGTCAATAACTTGTATTTTTTTATTTTTATACTTTCTGTATTCGTTTCTTAGTCTCTGTCTTTATGTAAAGGCATAAAACTTGTATTTTTATACTTTATGTATTTGTTTATTGGTCTCTATCTTAGGTTTCGTCTATAACTTGTATTTTTTCATTTTTATACTTTCTGTATTCGTTTCTTAGTCTCTGTCTTAATATAAAGGCGTATAACTTGTATTTTTTTATACTTTATGTATTCGCTTATTGGTCTCTATCTTAGGTTTCGTCTATAACTTGTATTTTTTTATTTTTATACTTTCTGTATTCGTTTCTTAATCTCTGTCGTAATATAAAAGCATATAACTTGTATTTTTTTTATTTTTATACTTTCTGTATTCGTTTCTTAGTCTCTGTCTTAATATAAAGGCATATAACTTGTATTTTTACACTTTATGTATTCGTTTATTGGTCTTTATGTTAGGTTTCGTCTATAACTTGTATTTTTTTTTATTTTTATACTTTCTGTATTCGTTTCTTAATCTCTGTCGTAATATAAAAGCATATAACTTGTATTTTTTTATACTTTATGTATTCGTTTATTGGTCTTTATCTTAGGTTTCGTCTATAACTTGTATTTTTTTATTTTTATACTTTCTGTATTCGTTTCTTAGTCTCTGTCTTAATATAAAGGCATATAACTTGTATTTCTATACTTTATGTATTCGTTTATTGGTCTCTATCTTAGGTTTCGTCTATAACTTGTATTTTTTTTATTTTTATACTTTCTGTATTCGTTTCTTAGTCTCTGTCTTAATATAAAGGCGTATAACTTGTATTTTTTTATACTTTATGTATTCATTTATTGGTCTCTATCTTTGGTTTCGCCTATAACTTGTATTTTTTTTATTTTTATACTTTCTGTATTCGTTTCTTAGTCTCTGTCTTAATATAAAGGCATATAACTTGTATTTCTATACTTTATGTATTCGTTTATTGGTCTCTATCTTAGGTTTCGTCTATAACTTGTATTTTTTTTTATTTTTATACATTCTGTATTCGTTTCTTAGTCTCTGTCTTAATATAAAGGCGTATAGCTTGTATTTTTTTATACTTTTTGTATTCGTCTATTGGTCTCTATCTTAGGTTTCGTCTATAACTTGTATTTTTTTTATTTTTATACTTTCTGTATTCGTTTCTTAGTCTCTGTCTTAATATAAAGGCATATAACTTGTATTTTTACACTTTATGTATTCGTTTATTGGTCTTTATGTTAGGTTTCGTCTATAACTTGTATTTTTTTTTATTTTTATACTTTCTGTATTCGTTTCTTAGTCTCTTTCTTAATGTAAAGGCGTATAACTTGTATTTTTTTATACTTTATGTATTCGCTTATTGGTCTCTATCTTAGGTTTCGTCTATAACTTGTATTTTTTTATTTTTATTCTTTCTGTATTCGTTTCTTAGTCTCTGTCTTAATGTAAAGGCATATAACTTGTATTTTTATACTTTATGTATTCGTTTATTGGTCTCTATAGGTTTCGTCTATTACTTGTATTTTTTTTATTTTTATACTTTCTGTATTCGTTTCTTAGTCTCTGTCTTAATATAAAAGCATATAGCTTGTATTTTTATACTTTATGTATTCGTTTATTGGTCTTTATCTTAGGTTTCGTCTATAACTTGTATTTTTTTATTTTTATACTTTCTGTATTCGTTTCTTAATCTCTGTCGTAATATAAAGGCATATAACTTGTATTTTATACTTTATGTATTCGCTTATTGGACTCTATCTTAGGTTTCGTCTATAACTTGTATTTTTTTATTTTTATACTTTCTGTATTCGTTTCTTAGTCTCTGTCGTAATATAAAGGCATATAACTTGTATTTTATACTTTGTGTATTCGTTTATTGGTCTTTATCTTAGGTTTCGTCTATAACTTGTATTTTTTTTATTTTTATACTTTCTGTATTCGTTTCTTAGTCTCTGTCTTAATATAAAGGCGTATAACTTGTATTTTTTTATACTTTATGTATTCGCTTATTGGTCTCTATCTTAGGTTTCGTCAATAACTTGTATTTTTTTTATTTTTATACTTTCTGTATTCGTTTCTTAGTCTCTGTCTTAATATAAAGGCATATAACTTGTATTTCTATACTTTATGTATTCGTTTATTGGTCTCTATCTTAGGTTTCGTCTATAACTTGTATTTTTTTTTATTTTTATACATTCTGTATTCGTTTCTTAGTCTCTGTCTTAATATAAAGGCGTATAGCTTGTATTTTTTTATACTTTATGTATTCGCTTATTGGTCTCTATCTTAGGTTTCGTCAATAACTTGTATTTTTTTATTTTTATACTTTCTGTATTCGTTTCTTAGTCTCTGTCTTTATGTAAAGGCATATAACTTGTATTTTTATACTTTATGTATTCGTTTCTTGGTTTCTATCTTAGGTTTCGTCTATAATTTTTATTTTTATACTTTCTGTATTCGTTTCTTAGTCTCTGTCTTAATATAAAGGCATACACCTTGTATTTTTATACTTTATGTATTTGTTTATTGGTCTCTATCTTAGGTTTCGTCTATAACTTGTATTTTTTCATTTTTATACTTTCTGTATTCGTTTCTTAGTCTCTGTCTTAATATAAAGGCGTATAACTTGTATTTTTTTATACTTTATGTATTCGCTTATTGGTCTCTATCTTAGGTTTCGTCTATAACTTGTATTTTTTTATTTTTATACTTTCTGTATTCGTTTATTAGTCTCTGTCTTAATGTAAAGGCATATAACTTGTATTTTTATACTTTATGTATTCGCTTATTGGTCTCTATCTTAGGTTTCGTCTATAACTTTTATTTTTTTATTTTTATTCTTTCTGTATTCGTTTCTTAGTCTCTGTCTTAATGTAAAGGCATATAACTTGTATTTTTATACTTTATGTATTCGTTTATTGGTCGCTATAGGTTTCGTCTATAACTTGTATTTTTTTTATTTTTATACTTTCTGTATTGGTTTCTTAGTCTCTGTCTTAATATAAAGGCATATAACTTGTATTTTTATACTTTATGTATTCGTTTATTGGTCTTTATCTTAGGTTTCGTCTATAACTTGTATTTTTTTATTTTTATACTTTCTGTAATCGTTTCTTAGTCTCTGTCTTAATGTAAAGGTATATAACTTGTATTTTTATACTTTATGTATTCGTTTATTGGTCTTTATCTTAGGTTTCGTCTATAACTTGTATTTTTTTATTTTTATACTTTCTGTATTCGTTTCTTAGTCTCTGTCTTAATGTAAAAGCATATAACTTGTATTTTTATACTTTATGTATTCGTTTATTGGTCTCTATCTTAGGTTTCGTCTATAACTTGTATTTTTTTATTTTTATACTTTCTGTAATCGTTTCTTAGTCTCTGTCTTAATGTAAAGGTATATAACTTGTATTTTTATACTTTATGTATTCGTTTATTGGTCTTTATCTTAGGTTTCGTCTAAAACTTGTATTTTTTTATTTTTATATTTTCTGTATTCGTTTCTTAGTCTCTGTCTTAATATAAAGGCGTATAACTTGTATTTTTTTATACTTTGTGTATTCTCTTATTGGTCTCTATCTTAGGTTTCGTCTATAACTTGTATTTTTTTATTTTTATACTTTCTGTATTCGTTTCTTAGTCTCTGTCTTAATGTAAAGGCATATAACTTGTATTTTTATACTTTATGTATTCGTTTATTGGTCTTTATCTTAGGTTTCGTCTATACCTTGTATTTTTTAATTTTTATACTTTCTGTATTCGTTTCTTAGTCTCTGTCTTAATGTAAAGGCATATAACTTGTATTTTTATACTTTATGTATTGGTTTATTGGTCTCTATCTTAGGTTTCGTCTATAACTTGTATTTTTTCATTTTTATACTTTCTGTATTCGTTTCTTAGTCTCTGTCTTAATATAAAGGCGTATAACTTGTATTTTTTTATACTTTATGTATTCGCTTATTGGTCTCTATCTTAGGTTTCGTCTATAACTTGTATTTTTTTATTTTTATACTTTCTGTATTCGTTTCTTAATCTCTGTCGTAATATTAAGGCATATAACTTGTATTTTATACTTTATGTATTCGTTTATTGGTCTTTATCTTAGGTTTCGTCTATAACTTGTATTTTTTTATTTTTATACTTTCTGTATTCGTTTCTTAGTCTCTGTCGTAATATAAAGGCATATAACTTGTATTTTATACTTTATGTATTCGTTTATTGGTCTCTATCTTAGGTTTCGTCTATAACTTGTATTTTTTTATTTTTATACTTTCTGTATTCGTTTCTTAGTCTCCGTCTTAATATAAAGGCATATAACTTGTATTTTTATACTTTATGTATTCGTTTATTGGTCTCTATCTTAGGTTTCGTCTATAACTTGTATTTTTTCATTTTTATACTTTCTGTATTCGTTTCTTAGTCTCTGTCTTAATATAAAGGCGTATAACTTGTATTTTTTTATACTTTATGTATTCGCTTATTGGTCTCTATCTTAGATTTCGTCAATAACTTGTATTTTTTTATTTTTATACTTTCTGTATTCGTTTATTAGTCTCTGTCTTAATGTAAAGGCATATAACTTGTATTTTTATACTTTATGTATTTGTTTATTGGTCTCTATCTTAGGTTTCGTCTATAACTTGTATTTTTTCATTTTTATACTTTCTGTATTCGTTTCTTAGTCTCTGTCTTAATATAAAGGCGTATAACTTGTATTTTTTTATACTTTATGTATTCGCTTATTGGTCTCTATCTTAGGTTTCGTCTATAACTTGTATTTTTTTATTTTTATACTTTCTGTATTCGTTTCTTAGTCTCCGTCTTAATATAAAGGCATATAACTTGTATTTTTATACTTTATGTATTCGTTTATTGGTCTCTATCTTAGGTTTCGTCTATAACTTGTATTTTTTTATTTTTATACTTTCTGTATTCGTTTCTTAGTCTTCGTCTTAATATAAAGGCATATAACTTGTATTTTTATACTTTATGTATTCGTTTATTGGTCTCTATCTTAGGTTTCGTCTATAACTTGTATTTTTTTATTTTTATACTTTCTGTATTCGTTTATTAGTCTCTGTCTTAATGTAAAGGCATATAACTTGTATTTTTATACTTTATGTATTCGCTTATTGGTCTCTATCTTAGGTTTCGTCTATAACTTGTATTTTTTTATTTTTATTCTTTCTGTATTCGTTTCTTAGTCTCTGTCTTAATGTAAAGGCATATAACTTGTATTTTTATACTTTATGTATTCGTTTATTGGTCGCTATAGGTTTCGTCTATAACTTGTATTTTTTTTATTTTTATACTTTCTGTATTGGTTTCTTAGTCTCTGTCTTAATATAAAGGCATATAACTTGTATTTTTATACTTTATGTATTCGTTTATTGGTCTTTATCTTAGGTTTCGTCTATAACTTGTATTTTTTTATTTTTATACTTTCTGTAATCGTTTCTTAGTCTCTGTCTTAATGTAAAGGTATATAACTTGTATTTTTATACTTTATGTATTCGTTTATTGGTCTTTATCTTAGGTTTCGTCTATAACTTGTATTTTTTTATTTTTATATTTTCTGTATTCGTTTCTTAGTCTCTGTCTTAATGTAAAAGCATTTAACTTGTATTTTTATACTTTATGTATTCGTTTATTGGTCTCTATCTTAGGTTTCGTCTATAACTTGTATTTTTTTATTTTTATACTTTCTGTATTCGTTTATTAGTCTCTGTCTTAATGTAAAGGCATATAACTTGTATTTTTATACTTTATGTATTCGCTTATTGGTCTCTATCTTAGGTTTCGTCTATAACTTTTATTTTTTTATTTTTATTCTTTCTGTATTCGTTTCTTAGTCTCTGTCTTAATGTAAAGGCATATAACTTGTATTTTTATACTTTATGTATTCGTTTATTGGTCGCTATAGGTTTCGTCTATAACTTGTATTTTTTTTATTTTTATACTTTCTGTATTGGTTTCTTAGTCTCTGTCTTAATATAAAGGCATATAACTTGTATTTTTATACTTTATGTATTCGTTTATTGGTCTTTATCTTAGGTTTCGTCTATAACTTGTATTTTTTTATTTTTATACTTTCTGTAATCGTTTCTTAGTCTCTGTCTTAATGTAAAGGTATATAACTTGTATTTTTATACTTTATGTATTCGTTTATTGGTCTTTATCTTAGGTTTCGTCTATAACTTGTATTTTTTTATTTTTATACTTTCTGTATTCGTTTCTTAGTCTCTGTCTTAATGTAAAAGCATATAACTTGTATTTTTATACTTTATGTATTCGTTTATTGGTCTCTATCTTAGGTTTCGTCTACAACTTGTATTTTTTTATTTTTATACTTTCTGTAATCGTTTCTTAGTCTCTGTCTTAATGTAAAGGTATATAACTTGTATTTTTATACTTTATGTATTCGTTTATTGGTCTTTATCTTAGGTTTCGTCTAAAACTTGTATTTTTTTATTTTTATATTTTCTGTATTCGTTTCTTAGTCTCTGTCTTAATATAAAGGCGTATAACTTGTATTTTTTTATACTTTGTGTATTCTCTTATTGGTCTCTATCTTAGGTTTCGTCTATAACTTGTATTTTTTTATTTTTATACTTTCTGTATTCGTTTCTTAGTCTCTGTCTTAATGTAAAGGCATATAACTTGTATTTTTATACTTTATGTATTCGTTTATTGGTCTTTATCTTAGGTTTCGTCTATACCTTGTATTTTTTAATTTTTATACATTCTGTATTCGTTTCTTAGTCTCTGTCTTAATGTAAAGGCATATAACTTGTATTTTTATACTTTATGTATTGGTTTATTGGTCTCTATCTTAGGTTTCGTCTATAACTTGTATTTTTTCATTTTTATACTTTCTGTATTCGTTTCTTAGTCTCTGTCTTAATATAAAGGCGTATAACTTGTATTTTTTTATACTTTATGTATTCGCTTATTGGTCTCTATCTTAGGTTTCGTCTATAACTTGTATTTTTTTATTTTTATACTTTCTGTATTCGTTTCTTAATCTCTGTCGTAATATAAAGGCATATAACTTGTATTTTATACTTTATGTATTCGTTTATTGGTCTTTATCTTAGGTTTCGTCTATAACTTGTATTTTTTTATTTTTATACTTTCTGTATTCGTTTCTTAGTCTCTGTCGTAATATAAAGGCATATAACTTGTATTTTATACTTTATGTATTCGTTTATTGGTCTCTATCTTAGGTTTCGTCTATAACTTGTATTTTTTTATTTTTATACTTTCTGTATTCGTTTCTTAGTCTCCGTCTTAATATAAAGGCATATAACTTGTATTTTTATACTTTATGTATTCGTTTATTGGTCTCTATCTTAGGTTTCGTCTATAACTTGTATTTTTTCATTTTTATACTTTCTGTATTCGTTTCTTAGTCTCTGTCTTAATATAAAGGCGTATAACTTGTATTTTTTTATACTTTATGTATTCGCTTATTGGTCTCTATCTTAGATTTCGTCAATAACTTGTATTTTTTTATTTTTATACTTTCTGTATTCGTTTATTAGTCTCTGTCTTAATGTAAAGGCATATAACTTGTATTTTTATACTTTATGTATTTGTTTATTGGTCTCTATCTTAGGTTTCGTCTATAACTTGTATTTTTTCATTTTTATACTTTCTGTATTCGTTTCTTAGTCTCTGTCTTAATATAAAGGCGTATAACTTGTATTTTTTTATACTTTATGTATTCGCTTATTGGTCTCTATCTTAGGTTTCGTCTATAACTTGTATTTTTTTATTTTTATACTTTCTGTATTCGTTTCTTAGTCTCCGTCTTAATATAAAGGCATATAACTTGTATTTTTATACTTTATGTATTCGTTTATTGGTCTCTATCTTAGGTTTCGTCTATAACTTGTATTTTTTTATTTTTATACTTTCTGTATTCGTTTCTTAGTCTCCGTCTTAATATAAAGGCATATAACTTGTATTTTTATACTTTATGTATTCGTTTATTGGTCTCTATCTTAGGTTTCGTCTATAACTTGTATTTTTTTATTTTTATACTTTCTGTATTCGTTTATTAGTCTCTGTCTTAATGTAAAGGCATATAACTTGTATTTTTATACTTTATGTATTCGCTTATTGGTCTCTATCTTAGGTTTCGTCTATAACTTGTATTTTTTTATTTTTATTCTTTCTGTATTCGTTTCTTAGTCTCTGTCTTAATGTAAAGGCATATAACTTGTATTTTTATACTTTATGTATTCGTTTATTGGTCGCTATAGGTTTCGTCTATAACTTGTATTTTTTTTATTTTTATACTTTCTGTATTGGTTTCTTAGTCTCTGTCTTAATATAAAGGCATATAACTTGTATTTTTATACTTTATGTATTCGTTTATTGGTCTTTATCTTAGGTTTCGTCTATAACTTGTATTTTTTTATTTTTATACTTTCTGTAATCGTTTCTTAGTCTCTGTCTTAATGTAAAGGTATATAACTTGTATTTTTATACTTTATGTATTCGTTTATTGGTCTTTATCTTAGGCTTCGTCTATAACTTGTATTTTTTTATTTTTATATTTTCTGTATTCGTTTCTTAGTCTCTGTCTTAATGTAAAAGCATTTAACTTGTATTTTTATACTTTATGTATTCGTTTATTGGTCTCTATCTTAGGTTTCGTCTATAACTTGTATTTTTTTATTTTTATACTTTCTGTAATCGTTTCTTAGTCTCTGTCTTAATGTAAAGGTATATAACTTGTATTTTTATACTTTATGTATTCGTTTATTGGTCTTTATCTTAGGTTTCGTCTAAAACTTGTATTTTTTTATTTTTATACTTTCTGTATTCGTTTCTTAGTCTCTATCTTAATGTAAAGGCATATAACTTGTATTTTTATACTTTATGTATTCGTTTATTAATCTCTATCTTAGGTTTCGTCTAGTACTTGTATTTTTTTTATTTTTATATTTTCTGTATTCGTTTCTTAGTCTCTGTCTTAATATAAAGGCGTATAACTTGTATTTTTTTATACTTTGTGTATTCTCTTATTGGTCTCTATCTTAGGTTTCGTCTATAACTTGTATTTTTTTATTTTTATACTTTCTGTATTCGTTTCTTAGTCTCTGTCTTAATGTAAAGGCATATAACTTGTATTTTTATACTTTATGTATTCGTTTATTGGTCTTTATCTTAGGTTTCGTCTATAACTTGTATTTTTTAATTTTTATACTTTCTGTATTCGTTTCTTAGTCTCTGTCTTAATGTAAAGGCATATAACTTGTATTTTTATACTTTATGTATTGGTTTATTGGTCTCTATCTTAGGTTTCGTCTATAACTTGTATTTTTTCATTTTTATACTTTCTGTATTCGTTTCTTAGTCTCTGTCTTAATATAAAGGCGTATAACTTGTATTTTTTTATACTTTATGTATTCGCTTATTGGTCTCTATCTTAGGTTTCGTCTATAACTTGTATTTTTTTATTTTTATACTTTCTGTATTCGTTTCTTAATCTCTGTCGTAATATAAAGGCATATAACTTGTATTTTATACTTTATGTATTCGTTTATTGGTCTTTATCTTAGGTTTCGTCTATAACTTGTATTTTTTTATTTTTATACTTTCTGTATTCGTTTCTTAGTCTCTGTCGTAATATAAAGGCATATAACTTGTATTTTATACTTTATGTATTCGTTTATTGGTCTCTATCTTAGGTTTCGTCTATAACTTGTATTTTTTTATTTTTATACTTTCTGTATTCGTTTCTTAGTCTCCGTCTTAATATAAAGGCATATAACTTGTATTTTTATACTTAATGTATTCGTTTATTGGTCTCTATCTTAGGTTTCGTCTATAACTTGTATTTTTTCATTTTTATACTTTCTGTATTCGTTTCTTAGTCTCTGTCTTAATATAAAGGCGTATAACTTGTATTTTTTTATACTTTATGTATTCGCTTATTGGTCTCTATCTTAGGTTTCGTCTATAACTTGTATTTTTTTATTTTTATACTTTCTGTATTCGTTTCTTAATCTCTGTCGTAATATAAAGGCATATAACTTGTATTTTATACTTTATGTATTCGTTTATTGGTCTTTATCTTAGGTTTCGTCTATAACTTGTATTTTTTTTTATTTTTATACTTTCTGTATTCGTTTCTTAGTCCCTGTCTTAATATAAAGGCGTATAACTTGTATTTTTTTATACTTTATGTATTCGCTTATTGGTCTCTATCTTAGATTTCGTCAATAACTTGTATTTTTTTATTTTTATACTTTCTGTATTCGTTTCTTAGTCTCTGTCTTTATGTAAAGGCATATAACTTGTATTTTTATACTTTATGTATTCGTTTCTTGGTTTCTATCTTAGGTTTCGTCTATAACTTGTATTTTTTTTATTTTTATACTTTCTGTATTCGTTTCTTAGTCTCTGTCTTAATATAAAGGCATACACCTTGTATTTTTATACTTTATGTATTCGTTTATTGGTCTCTATCTTAGGTTTCGTCTATAACTTGTATTTTTTTATTTTTATACTTTCTGTATTCGCTTCTTAGTCTCTGTCGTAATATAAAGGCATATAACTTGTATTTTATACTTTATGTATTCGTTTATTGGTCTCTATCTTAGGTTTCGTCTATAACTTGTATTTTTTTATTTTTATACTTTCTGTATTCGTTTCTTAGTCTCTGTCTTAATATAAAGGCATATAACTTGTATTTTTATACTTTATGTATTCGTTTATTGGTCTCTATCTTAGGTTTCGTCTATAACTTGTATTTTTTCATTTTTATACTTTCTGTATTCGTTTCTTAGTCTCTGTCTTAATATAAAGGCGTATAACTTGTTTTTTTTATACTTTATGTATTCGCTTATTGGTCTCTATCTTAGGTTTCGTCTATAACTTGTATTTTTTTATTTTTATACTTTCTGTATTCGTTTCTTAATCTCTGTCGTAATATAAAGGCATATAACTTGTATTTTATACTTTATGTATTCGTTTATTGGTCTGTATCTTAGGTTTCGTCTATAACTTGTATTTTTTTTTATTTTTATACTTTCTGTATTCGTTTCTTAGTCTCTGTCTTAATATAAAGGCGTATAACTTGTATTTTTTTATACTTTATGTATTCGCTTATTGGTCTCTATCTTAGATTTCGTCTATAGCTTGTATTTTTTTATTTTTATACTTTCTGTATTCGTTCCTAATCTCTGTCGTAATATAAAGGCATATAACTTGTATTTTATATTTTGTGTATTTGTTTATTGGTCTTTATCTTAGGTTTCGTCTATAACTTGTATTTTTTTATTTTTATATTTTCTGTATTCGTTTCTTAGTCTCTGTCTTAATATAAAAACATACATCTTGTATTTTTATACTTTATGTATTCGTTTATTGGTCTCTATCTTAGGTTTCGTCTATAACTTGTATTTTTTTTATTTTTATACTTTCTGTATTCGTTTCTTAGTCTCTGTCTTAATATAAAGGTATATAACTTGTATTTCTATACTTTATGTATTCGTTTATTGGTCTCTATCTTAGGTTTCGTCAATAACTTGTATTTTTTTATTTTTATACTTTCTGTATTCGTTTCTTAGTCTCTGTCTTAATATAAAGGCATATAACTTGTATTTTATACTTTATGTATTCGTTTTTTGGTTTCTATCTTAGGTTTCGTCTATAACTTGTATTTTTTTTTATTTTTATACTTTCTGTATTCGTTTCTTAGTCTCTATCTTAATGTAAAGGCATATAACTTGTATTTTTATACTTTATGTATTCGTTTATTAATCTCTATCTTAGGTTTCGTCTAGTACTTGTATTTTTTTTATTTTTATATTTTCTGTATTCGTTTCTTAGTCTCTGTCTTAATATAAAGGCGTATAACTTGTATTTTTTTATACTTTGTGTATTCTCTTATTGGTCTCTATCTTAGGTTTCGTCTATAACTTGTATTTTTTTATTTTTATACTTTCTGTATTCGTTTCTTAGTCTCTGTCTTAATGTAAAGGCATATAACTTGTATTTTTATACTTTATGTATTCGTTTATTGGTCTTTATCTTAGGTTTCGTCTATAACTTGTATTTTTTAATTTTTATACTTTCTGTATTCGTTTCTTAGTCTCTGTCTTAATGTAAAGGCATATAACTTGTATTTTTATACTTTATGTATTGGTTTATTGGTCTCTATCTTAGGTTTCGTCTATAACTTGTATTTTTTCATTTTTATACTTTCTGTATTCGTTTCTTAGTCTCTGTCTTAATATAAAGGCGTATAACTTGTATTTTTTTATACTTTATGTATTCGCTTATTGGTCTCTATCTTAGGTTTCGTCTATAACTTGTATTTTTTTATTTTTATACTTTCTGTATTCGTTTCTTAATCTCTGTCGTAATATAAAGGCATATAACTTGTATTTTATACTTTATGTATTCGTTTATTGGTCTTTATCTTAGGTTTCGTCTATAACTTGTATTTTTTTATTTTTATACTTTCTGTATTCGTTTCTTAGTCTCTGTCGTAATATAAAGGCATATAACTTGTATTTTATACTTTATGTATTCGTTTATTGGTCTCTATCTTAGGTTTCGTCTATAACTTGTATTTTTTTATTTTTATACTTTCTGTATTCGTTTCTTAGTCTCCGTCTTAATATAAAGGCATATAACTTGTATTTTTATACTTAATGTATTCGTTTATTGGTCTCTATCTTAGGTTTCGTCTATAACTTGTATTTTTTCATTTTTATACTTTCTGTATTCGTTTCTTAGTCTCTGTCTTAATATAAAGGCGTATAACTTGTATTTTTTTATACTTTATGTATTCGCTTATTGGTCTCTATCTTAGGTTTCGTCTATAACTTGTATTTTTTTATTTTTATACTTTCTGTATTCGTTTCTTAATCTCTGTCGTAATATAAAGGCATATAACTTGTATTTTATACTTTATGTATTCGTTTATTGGTCTTTATCTTAGGTTTCGTCTATAACTTGTATTTTTTTTTATTTTTATACTTTCTGTATTCGTTTCTTAGTCCCTGTCTTAATATAAAGGCGTATAACTTGTATTTTTTTATACTTTATGTATTCGCTTATTGGTCTCTATCTTAGATTTCGTCAATAACTTGTATTTTTTTATTTTTATACTTTCTGTATTCGTTTCTTAGTCTCTGTCTTTATGTAAAGGCATATAACTTGTATTTTTATACTTTATGTATTCGTTTCTTGGTTTCTATCTTAGGTTTCGTCTATAACTTGTATTTTTTTTATTTTTATACTTTCTGTATTCGTTTCTTAGTCTCTGTCTTAATATAAAGGCATACACCTTGTATTTTTATACTTTATGTATTCGTTTATTGGTCTCTATCTTAGGTTTCGTCTATAACTTGTATTTTTTTATTTTTATACTTTCTGTATTCGCTTCTTAGTCTCTGTCGTAATATAAAGGCATATAACTTGTATTTTATACTTTATGTATTCGTTTATTGGTCTCTATCTTAGGTTTCGTCTATAACTTGTATTTTTTTATTTTTATACTTTCTGTATTCGTTTCTTAGTCTCTGTCTTAATATAAAGGCATATAACTTGTATTTTTATACTTTATGTATTCGTTTATTGGTCTCTATCTTAGGTTTCGTCTATAACTTGTATTTTTTCATTTTTATACTTTCTGTATTCGTTTCTTAGTCTCTGTCTTAATATAAAGGCGTATAACTTGTTTTTTTTATACTTTATGTATTCGCTTATTGGTCTCTATCTTAGGTTTCGTCTATAACTTGTATTTTTTTATTTTTATACTTTCTGTATTCGCTTCTTAGTCTCTGTCGTAATATAAAGGCATATAACTTGTATTTTATACTTTATGTATTCGTTTATTGGTCTGTATCTTAGGTTTCGTCTATAACTTGTATTTTTTTTTATTTTTATACTTTCTGTATTCGTTTCTTAGTCTCTGTCTTAATATAAAGGCGTATAACTTGTATTTTTTTATACTTTATGTATTCGCTTATTGGTCTCTATCTTAGATTTCGTCTATAGCTTGTATTTTTTTATTTTTATACTTTCTGTATTCGTTCCTAATCTCTGTCGTAATATAAAGGCATATAACTTGTATTTTATATTTTGTGTATTTGTTTATTGGTCTTTATCTTAGGTTTCGTCTATAACTTGTATTTTTTTATTTTTATATTTTCTGTATTCGTTTCTTAGTCTCTGTCTTAATATAAAAACATACATCTTGTATTTTTATACTTTATGTATTCGTTTATTGGTCTCTATCTTAGGTTTCGTCTATAACTTGTATTTTTTTTATTTTTATACTTTCTGTATTCGTTTCTTAGTCTCTGTCTTAATATAAAGGTATATAACTTGTATTTCTATACTTTATGTATTCGTTTATTGGTCTCTATCTTAGGTTTCGTCAATAACTTGTATTTTTTTATTTTTATACTTTCTGTATTCGTTTCTTAGTCTCTGTCTTAATATAAAGGCATATAACTTGTATTTTATACTTTATGTATTCGTTTTTTGGTTTCTATCTTAGGTTTCGTCTATAACTTGTTTTTTTTTTATTTTTATACTTTCTGTATTCGTTTCTTAGTCTCTGTCTTAATATAAAAGCATACACCTTGTATTTTTATACTTTATGTATTCGTTTATTGGTCTCTATTTTAGGTTTCGTCTATAACTTGTATTTTTTTTATTTTTATACTTTCTGTATTCGTTTCTTAGTCTCTGTCTTAATATAAAGGCATATAACTTGTATTTCTATACTTTATGTATTCGTTTATTGGTCTCTATCTTAGGTTTCGTCTATAACTTGTATTTTTTTTTTATTTTTATACATTGTGTATTCGTTTCTTAGTCTCTGTCTTAATATAAAGGCGTATAGCTTGTATTTTTTTATACTTTTTGTATTCGTCTATTGGTCTCTATCTTAGGTTTCGTCTATAACTTGTATTTTTTTATTTTTATACTTTCTGTATTCGTTTCTTAATCTCTGTCGTAATATAAAGGCATATAACTTGTATTTTATACTTTATGTATTCGTTTATTGGTCTGTATCTTAGGTTTCGTCTATAACTTGTATTTTTTTTTATTTTTATACTTTCTGTATTCGTTTCTTAGTCTCTGTCTTAATATAAAGGCGTATAACTTGTATTTTTTTATACTTTATGTATTCGCTTATTGGTCTCTATCTTAGATTTCGTCTATAGCTTGTATTTTTTTATTTTTATACTTTCTGTATTCGTTCCTAATCTCTGTCGTAATATAAAGGCATATAACTTGTATTTTATATTTTGTGTATTTGTTTATTGGTCTTTATCTTAGGTTTCGTCTATAACTTGTATTTTTTTATTTTTATATTTTCTGTATTCGTTTCTTAGTCTCTGTCTTAATATAAAAACATACATCTTGTATTTTTATACTTTATGTATTCGTTTATTGGTCTCTATCTTAGGTTTCGTCTATAACTTGTATTTTTTTTATTTTTATACTTTCTGTATTCGTTTCTTAGTCTCTGTCTTAATATAAAGGTATATAACTTGTATTTCTATACTTTATGTATTCGTTTATTGGTCTCTATCTTAGGTTTCGTCAATAACTTGTATTTTTTTATTTTTATACTTTCTGTATTCGTTTTTTAGTCTCTGTCTTAATATAAAGGCATATAACTTGTATTTTATACTTTATGTATTCGTTTTTTGGTTTCTATCTTAGGTTTCGTCTATAACTTGTATTTTTTTTTATTTTTATACTTTCTGTATTCGTTTCTTAGTCTCTATCTTAATGTAAAGGCATATAACTTGTATTTTTATACTTTATGTATTCGTTTATTAATCTCTATCTTAGGTTTCGTCTAGTACTTGTATTTTTTTTATTTTTATATTTTCTGTATTCGTTTCTTAGTCTCTGTCTTAATATAAAGGCGTATAACTTGTATTTTTTTATACTTTGTGTATTCTCTTATTGGTCTCTATCTTAGGTTTCGTCTATAACTTGTATTTTTTTATTTTTATACTTTCTGTATTCGTTTCTTAGTCTCTGTCTTAATGTAAAGGCATATAACTTGTATTTTTATACTTTATGTATTCGTTTATTGGTCTCTATCTTAGGTTTCGTCTATAACTTGTATTTTTTTATTTTTATACTTTCTGTATTCGTTTCTTAATCTCTGTCGTAATATAAAGGCATATAACTTGTATTTTATACTTTATGTATTCGTTTATTGGTCTTTATCTTAGGTTTCGTCTATAACTTGTATTTTTTTTTATTTTTATACTTTCTGTATTCGTTTCTTAGTCCCTGTCTTAATATAAAGGCGTATAACTTGTATTTTTTTATACTTTATGTATTCGCTTATTGGTCTCTATCTTAGATTTCGTCAATAACTTGTATTTTTTTATTTTTATACTTTCTGTATTCGTTTCTTAGTCTCTGTCTTTATGTAAAGGCATATAACTTGTATTTTTATACTTTATGTATTCGTTTCTTGGTTTCTATCTTAGGTTTCGTCTATAACTTGTATTTTTTTTATTTTTATACTTTCTGTATTCGTTTCTTAGTCTCTGTCTTAATATAAAGGCATACACCTTGTATTTTTATACTTTATGTATTCGTTTATTGGTCTCTATCTTAGGTTTCGTCTATAACTTGTATTTTTTTATTTTTATACTTTCTGTATTCGCTTCTTAGTCTCTGTCGTAATATAAAGGCATATAACTTGTATTTTATACTTTATGTATTCGTTTATTGGTCTCTATCTTAGGTTTCGTCTATAACTTGTATTTTTTTATTTTTATACTTTCTGTATTCGTTTCTTAGTCTCTGTCTTAATATAAAGGCATATAACTTGTATTTTTATACTTTATGTATTCGTTTATTGGTCTCTATCTTAGGTTTCGTCTATAACTTGTATTTTTTCATTTTTATACTTTCTGTATTCGTTTCTTAGTCTCTGTCTTAATATAAAGGCGTATAACTTGTTTTTTTTATACTTTATGTATTCGCTTATTGGTCTCTATCTTAGGTTTCGTCTATAACTTGTATTTTTTTATTTTTATACTTTCTGTATTCGTTTCTTAATCTCTGTCGTAATATAAAGGCATATAACTTGTATTTTATACTTTATGTATTCGTTTATTGGTCTGTATCTTAGGTTTCGTCTATAACTTGTATTTTTTTTTATTTTTATACTTTCTGTATTCGTTTCTTAGTCTCTGTCTTAATATAAAGGCGTATAACTTGTATTTTTTTATACTTTATGTATTCGCTTATTGGTCTCTATCTTAGATTTCGTCTATAGCTTGTATTTTTTTATTTTTATACTTTCTGTATTCGTTCCTAATCTCTGTCGTAATATAAAGGCATATAACTTGTATTTTATATTTTGTGTATTTGTTTATTGGTCTTTATCTTAGGTTTCGTCTATAACTTGTATTTTTTTATTTTTATATTTTCTGTATTCGTTTCTTAGTCTCTGTCTTAATATAAAAACATACATCTTGTATTTTTATACTTTATGTATTCGTTTATTGGTCTCTATCTTAGGTTTCGTCTATAACTTGTATTTTTTTTATTTTTATACTTTCTGTATTCGTTTCTTAGTCTCTGTCTTAATATAAAGGTATATAACTTGTATTTCTATACTTTATGTATTCGTTTATTGGTCTCTATCTTAGGTTTCGTCAATAACTTGTATTTTTTTATTTTTATACTTTCTGTATTCGTTTCTTAGTCTCTGTCTTAATATAAAGGCATATAACTTGTATTTTATACTTTATGTATTCGTTTTTTGGTTTCTATCTTAGGTTTCGTCTATAACTTGTTTTTTTTTTATTTTTATACTTTCTGTATTCGTTTCTTAGTCTCTGTCTTAATATAAAAGCATACACCTTGTATTTTTATACTTTATGTATTCGTTTATTGGTCTCTATTTTAGGTTTCGTCTATAACTTGTATTTTTTTTATTTTTATACTTTCTGTATTCGTTTCTTAGTCTCTGTCTTAATATAAAGGCATATAACTTGTATTTCTATACTTTATGTATTCGTTTATTGGTCTCTATCTTAGGTTTCGTCTATAACTTGTATTTTTTTATTTTTATTCTTTCTGTATTCGTTTCTTAGTCTCTGTCTTAATGTAAAGGCATATAACTTGTATTTTTATACTTTATGTATTCGTTTATTGGTCTCAATTGGTTTCGTCTATTACTTGTATTTTTTTTATTTTTATTCTTTCTGTATTCGTTTCTTAGTCTCTGTCTTAATATAAAGGCATATAGCTTGTATTTTTATACTTTATGTATTCGTTTATTGGTCTTTATCTTAGGTTTCGTCTATAACTTGTATTTTTTTATTTTTATACTTTCTGTATTCGTTTCTTAGTCTCTGTCGTAATATAAAGGCATATAACTTGTATTTTATACTTTATGTATTCGCTTATTGGTCTCTATCTTAGGTTTCGTCAATAACTTGTATTTTTTTTATTTTTATACTTTCTGTATTCGTTTCTTAGTCTCTGTCTTAATATAAAGGCATATAACTTGTATTTCTATACTTTATGTATTCGTTTATTGGTCTCTATCTTAGGTTTCGTCTATAACTTGTATTTTTTTTTATTTTTATACATTCTGTATTCGTTTCTTAGTCTCTGTCTTAATATAAAGGCGTATAGCTTGTATTTTTTTATACTTTATGTATTCGCTTATTGGTCTCTATCTTAGGTTTCGTCAATAACTTGTATTTTTTTATTTTTATACTTTCTGTATTCGTTTCTTAGTCTCTGTCTTTATGTAAAGGCATATAACTTGTATTTTTATACTTTATGTATTCGTTTCTTGGTTTCTATCTTAGGTTTCGTCTATAACTTGTATTTTTTTTATTTTTATACTTTCTGTATTCGTTTCTTAGTCTCTGTCTTAATATAAAGGCATACACCTTGTATTTTTATACTTTATGTATTTGTTTATTGGTCTCTATCTTAGGTTTCGTCTATAACTTGTATTTTTTCATTTTTATACTTTCTGTATTCGTTTCTTAGTCTCTGTCTTAATATAAAGGCGTATAACTTGTATTTTTTTATACTTTATGTATTCGCTTATTGGTCTCTATCTTAGGTTTCGTCTATAACTTGTATTTTTTTATTTTTATACTTTCTGTATTCGTTTCTTAATCTCTGTCGTAATATAAAAGCATATAACTTGTATTTTTTTATACTTTATGTATTCGTTTATTGGTCTTTATCTTAGGTTTCGTCTATAACTTGTATTTTTTTTTATTTTTATACATTCTGTATTCGTTTCTTAGTCTCTGTCTTAATATAAAGGCGTATAACTTGTATTTTTTTATACTTTATGTATTCGCTTATTGGTCTCTATCTTAGGTTTCGTCTATAACTTGTATTTTTTTATTTTTATACTTTCTGTATTCGTTTATTAGTCTCTGTCTTAATGTAAAGGCATATAACTTGTATTTCTATACTTTATGTATTCGTTTATTGGTCTCGATCTTAGGTTTCGTCTATAACTTGTATTTTTTTTTATTTTTATACATTCTGTATTCGTTTCTTAGTCTCTGTCTTAATATAAAGGCGTATGGCTTGTATTTTTTTATACTTTATGTATTCGCTTATTGGTCTCTATCTTAGGTTTCGTCAATAACTTGTATTTTTTTATTTTTATACTTTCTGTATTCGTTTCTTAGTCTCTGTCTTTATGTAAAGGCATATAACTTGTATTTTTATACTTTATGTATTCGTTTCTTGGTTTCTATCTTAGGTTTCGTCTATAACTTGTATTTTTTTTATTTTTATACTTTCTGTATTCGTTTCTTAGTCTCTGTCTTAATATAAAGGCATACACCTTGTATTTTTATACTTTATGTATTCGTTTATTGGTCTCTATTTTAGGTTTCGTCTATAACTTGTATTTTTTTTATTTTTATACTTTCTGTATTCGTTTCTTAGTCTTTGTCTTAATATAAAGGCATATAACTTGTATTTCTATACTTTATGTATTCGTTTATTGGTCTCTATCTTAGGTTTCGTCTATAACTTGTATTTTTTTTTATTTTTATAAATTCTGTATTCGTTTCTTAGTCTCTGTCTTAATATAAAGGCGTATAACTTGTATTTTTTTTATTTGTTTATTGGTCTCTATCTTAGGTTTCGTCTATAACTTGTATTTTTTTATTTTTATACTTTCTGTATTCGTTTCTTAGTCTCTGTCTTAATATAAAGGCATATAACTTGTATTTCTATACTTTATGTATTCGTTTATTGGTCTCTATCTTAGGTTTCGTCTATAACTTGTATTTTTTTTATTTTTATACTTTTTGTATTCGTTTCTTAGTCTCTGTCTTAATATAAAGGCGTATAACTTGTATTTTTTTATACTTTATGTATTCATTTATTGGTCTCTATCTTTGGTTTCGCCTATAACTTGTATTTTTTTTATTTTTATACTTTCTTATTCGTTTCTTAGTCTCTGTCTTAATATAAAGGCATAAAACTTGTATTTCTATACTTTATGTATTCGTTTATTGGTCTCTATCTTAGGTTTCGTCTATAACTTGTATTTTTTTTTTATTTTTATACATTCTGTATTCGTTTCTTAGTCTCTGTCTTAATATAAAGGCGTATAGCTTGTATTTTTTTATACTTTTTGTATTCGTCTATTGGTCTCTATCTTAGGTTTCGTCTATAACTTGTATTTTTTTTATTTTTATACTTTCTGTATTCGTTTCTTAGTCTCTGTCTTAATATAAAGGCATATAACTTGTATTTTTACACTTTATGTATTCGTTTATTGGTCTTTATGTTAGGTTTCGTCTATAACTTGTATTTTTTTTTATTTTTATACTTTCTGTATTCGTTTCTTAGTCTCTTTCTTAATGTAAAGGCGTATAACTTGTATTTTTTTATACTTTATGTATTCGCTTATTGGTCTCTATCTTAGGTTTCGTCTATAACTTGTATTTTTTTATTTTTATTCTTTCTGTATTCGTTTCTTAGTCTCTGTCTTAATGTAAAGGCATATAACTTGTATTTTTATACTTTATGTATTCGTTTATTGGTCTCAATAGGTTTCGTCTATTACTTGTATTTTTTTTATTTTTATTCTTTCTGTATTCGTTTCTTAGTCTCTGTCTTAATATAAAGGCATATAGCTTGTATTTTTATACTTTATGTATTCGTTTATTGGTCTTTATCTTAGGTTTCGTCTATAACTTGTATTTTTTTATTTTTATACTTTCTGTATTCGTTTCTTAGTCTCTGTCGTAATATAAAGGCATATAACTTGTATTTTATACTTTATGTATTCGCTTATTGGTCTCTATCTTAGGTTTCGTCAATAACTTGTATTTTTTTTATTTTTATACTTTCTGTATTCGTTTCTTAGTGTCTGTCTTAATATAAAGGCATATAACTTGTATTTCTATACTTTATGTATTCGTTTATTGGTCTCTATCTTAGGTTTCGTCTATAACTTGTATTTTTTTTTATTTTTATACATTCTGTATTCGTTTCTTAGTCTCTGTCATAATATAAAGGCGTATAGCTTGTATTTTTTTATACTTTATGTATTCGCTTATTGGTCTCTATCTTAGGTTTCGTCAATAACTTGTATTTTTTTATTTTTATACTTTCTGTATTCGTTTCTTAGTCTCTGTCTTTATGTAAAGGCATATAACTTGTATTTTTATACTTTATGTATTCGTTTCTTGGTTTCTATCTTAGGTTTCGTCTATAACTTGTATTTTTTTTATTTTTATACTTTCTGTATTCGTTTCTTAGTCTCTGTCTTAATATAAAGGCATACACCTTGTATTTTTATACTTTATGTATTTGTTTATTGGTCTCTATCTTAGGTTTCGTCTATAACTTGTATTTTTTCATTTTTATACTTTCTGTATTCGTTTCTTAGTCTCTGTCTTAATATAAAGGCGTATAACTTGTATTTTTTTATACTTTATGTATTCGCTTATTGGTCTCTATCTTAGGTTTCGTCTATAACTTGTATTTTTTTATTTTTATACTTTCTGTATTCGTTTCTTAATCTCTGTCGTAATATAAAAGCATATAACTTGTATTTTTTTATACTTTATGTATTCGTTTATTGGTCTTTATCTTAGGTTTCGTCTATAACTTGTATTTTTTTTTATTTTTATACTTTCTGTATTCGTTTCTTAGTCTCTGTCTTAATATAAAGGCGTATAACTTGTATTTTTTTATACTTTATGTATTCGCTTATTGGTCTCTATCTTAGGTTTCGTCAATAACTTGTATTTTTAAATTTTTATACTTTCTGTATTCGTTTCTTAGTCTCTGTCTTTATGTAAAGGCATATAACTTGTATTTTTATACTTTATGTATTCGTTTCTTGGTCTCTATCTTAGGTTTCGTCAATAACTTGTATTTTTTTTATTTTTATACTTTCTGTATTCGTTTCTTAGTCTCTGTCTTAATATAAAGGCGTATAGCTTGTATTTTTTTATACTTTATGTATTCGCTTATTGGTCTCTATCTTAGGTTTCGTCAATAACTTGTATTTTTTTATTTTTATACTTTCTGTATTCGTTTCTTAGTCTCTGTCTTTATGTAAAGGCATATAACTTGTATTTTTATACTTTATGTATTCGTTTCTTGGTTTCTATCTTAGGTTTCGTCTATAACTTGTATTTTTTTTATTTTTATACTTTCTGTATTCGTTTCTTAGTCTCTGTCTTAATATAAAGGCATACACCTTGTATTTTTATACTTTATGTATTCGTTTATTGGTCTCTATTTTAGGTTTCGTCTATAACTTGTATTTTTTTTATTTTTATACTTTCTGTATTCGTTTCTTAGTCTTTGTCTTAATATAAAGGCATATAACTTGTATTTCTATACTTTATGTATTCGTTTATTGGTCTCTATCTTAGGTTTCGTCTATAACTTGTATTTTTTTTTATTTTTATAAATTCTGTATTCGTTTCTTAGTCTCTGTCTTAATATAAAGGCGTATAACTTGTATTTTTTTTATTTGTTTATTGGTCTCTATCTTAGGTTTCGTCTATAACTTGTATTTTTTTATTTTTATACTTTCTGTATTCGTTTCTTAGTCTCTGTCTTAATATAAAGGCATATAACTTGTATTTCTATACTTTATGTATTCGTTTATTGGTCTCTATCTTAGGTTTCGTCTATAACTTGTATTTTTTTTATTTTTATACTTTTTGTATTCGTTTCTTAGTCTCTGTCTTAATATAAAGGCGTATAACTTGTATTTTTTTATACTTTATGTATTCATTTATTGGTCTCTATCTTTGGTTTCGCCTATAACTTGTATTTTTTTTATTTTTATACTTTCTTATTCGTTTCTTAGTCTCTGTCTTAATATAAAGGCATAAAACTTGTATTTCTATACTTTATGTATTCGTTTATTGGTCTCGATCTTAGGTTTCGTCTATAACTTGTATTTTTTTTTTATTTTTATACATTCTGTATTCGTTTCTTAGTCTCTGTCTTAATATAAAGGCGTATAGCTTGTATTTTTTTATACTTTTTGTATTCGTCTATTGGTCTCTATCTTAGGTTTCGTCTATAACTTGTATTTTTTTTATTTTTATACTTTCTGTATTCGTTTCTTAGTCTCTGTCTTAATATAAAGGCATATAACTTGTATTTTTACACTTTATGTATTCGTTTATTGGTCTTTATGTTAGGTTTCGTCTATAACTTGTATTTTTTTTTATTTTTATACTTTCTGTATTCGTTTCTTAGTCTCTTTCTTAATGTAAAGGCGTATAACTTGTATTTTTTTATACTTTATGTATTCGCTTATTGGTCTCTATCTTAGGTTTCGTCTATAACTTGTATTTTTTTATTTTTATTCTTTCTGTATTCGTTTCTTAGTCTCTGTCTTAATGTAAAGGCATATAACTTGTATTTTTATACTTTATGTATTCGTTTATTGGTCTCAATAGGTTTCGTCTATTACTTGTATTTTTTTTATTTTTATTCTTTCTGTATTCGTTTCTTAGTCTCTGTCTTAATATAAAGGCATATAGCTTGTATTTTTATACTTTATGTATTCGTTTATTGGTCTTTATCTTAGGTTTCGTCTATAACTTGTATTTTTTTATTTTTATACTTTCTGTATTCGTTTCTTAGTCTCTGTCGTAATATAAAGGCATATAACTTGTATTTTATACTTTATGTATTCGCTTATTGGTCTCTATCTTAGGTTTCGTCAATAACTTGTATTTTTTTTATTTTTATACTTTCTGTATTCGTTTCTTAGTGTCTGTCTTAATATAAAGGCATATAACTTGTATTTCTATACTTTATGTATTCGTTTATTGGTCTCTATCTTAGGTTTCGTCTATAACTTGTATTTTTTTTTATTTTTATACATTCTGTATTCGTTTCTTAGTCTCTGTCATAATATAAAGGCGTATAGCTTGTATTTTTTTATACTTTATGTATTCGCTTATTGGTCTCTATCTTAGGTTTCGTCAATAACTTGTATTTTTTTATTTTTATACTTTCTGTATTCGTTTCTTAGTCTCTGTCTTAATATAAAGGCATATAGCTTGTATTTTTATACTTTATGTATTCGTTTATTGGTCTTTATCTTAGGTTTCGTCTATAACTTGTATTTTTTTATTTTTATACTTTCTGTATTCGTTTCTTAGTCTCTGTCGTAATATAAAGGCATATAACTTGTATTTTATACTTTATGTATTCGCTTATTGGTCTCTATCTTAGGTTTCGTCAATAACTTGTATTTTTTTTATTTTTATACTTTCTGTATTCGTTTCTTAGTGTCTGTCTTAATATAAAGGCATATAACTTGTATTTCTATACTTTATGTATTCGTTTATTGGTCTCTATCTTAGGTTTCGTCTATAACTTGTATTTTTTTTTATTTTTATACATTCTGTATTCGTTTCTTAGTCTCTGTCATAATATAAAGGCGTATAGCTTGTATTTTTTTATACTTTATGTATTCGCTTATTGGTCTCTATCTTAGGTTTCGTCAATAACTTGTATTTTTTTATTTTTATACTTTCTGTATTCGTTTCTTAGTCTCTGTCTTTATGTAAAGGCATATAACTTGTATTTTTATACTTTATGTATTCGTTTCTTGGTTTCTATCTTAGGTTTCGTCTATAACTTGTATTTTTTTTATTTTTATACTTTCTGTATTCGTTTCTTAGTCTCTGTCTTAATATAAAGGCATACACCTTGTATTTTTATACTTTATGTATTTGTTTATTGGTCTCTATCTTAGGTTTCGTCTATAACTTGTATTTTTTCATTTTTATACTTTCTGTATTCGTTTCTTAGTCTCTGTCTTAATATAAAGGCGTATAACTTGTATTTTTTTATACTTTATGTATTCGCTTATTGGTCTCTATCTTAGGTTTCGTCTATAACTTGTATTTTTTTATTTTTATACTTTCTGTATTCGTTTCTTAATCTCTGTCGTAATATAAAAGCATATAACTTGTATTTTTTTATACTTTATGTATTCGTTTATTGGTCTTTATCTTAGGTTTCGTCTATAACTTGTATTTTTTTTTATTTTTATACTTTCTGTATTCGTTTCTTAGTCTCTGTCTTAATATAAAGGCGTATAACTTGTATTTTTTTATACTTTATGTATTCGCTTATTGGTCTCTATCTTAGGTTTCGTCAATAACTTGTATTTTTAAATTTTTATACTTTCTGTATTCGTTTCTTAGTCTCTGTCTTTATGTAAAGGCATATAACTTGTATTTTTATACTTTATGTATTCGTTTCTTGGTCTCTATCTTAGGTTTCGTCAATAACTTGTATTTTTTTTATTTTTATACTTTCTGTATTCGTTTCTTAGTCTCTGTCTTAATATAAAGGCGTATAGCTTGTATTTTTTTATACTTTATGTATTCGCTTATTGGTCTCTATCTTAGGTTTCGTCAATAACTTGTATTTTTTTATTTTTATACTTTCTGTATTCGTTTCTTAGTCTCTGTCTTTATGTAAAGGCATATAACTTGTATTTTTATACTTTATGTATTCGTTTCTTGGTTTCTATCTTAGGTTTCGTCTATAACTTGTATTTTTTTTATTTTTATACTTTCTGTATTCGTTTCTTAGTCTCTGTCTTAATATAAAGGCATACACCTTGTATTTTTATACTTTATGTATTCGTTTATTGGTCTCTATTTTAGGTTTCGTCTATAACTTGTATTTTTTTTATTTTTATACTTTCTGTATTCGTTTCTTAGTCTTTGTCTTAATATAAAGGCATATAACTTGTATTTCTATACTTTATGTATTCGTTTATTGGTCTCTATCTTAGGTTTCGTCTATAACTTGTATTTTTTTTTATTTTTATAAATTCTGTATTCGTTTCTTAGTCTCTGTCTTAATATAAAGGCGTATAACTTGTATTTTTTTTATTTGTTTATTGGTCTCTATCTTAGGTTTCGTCTATAACTTGTATTTTTTTATTTTTATACTTTCTGTATTCGTTTCTTAGTCTCTGTCTTAATATAAAGGCATATAACTTGTATTTCTATACTTTATGTATTCGTTTATTGGTCTCTATCTTAGGTTTCGTCTATAACTTGTATTTTTTTTATTTTTATACTTTTTGTATTCGTTTCTTAGTCTCTGTCTTAATATAAAGGCGTATAACTTGTATTTTTTTATACTTTATGTATTCATTTATTGGTCTCTATCTTTGGTTTCGCCTATAACTTGTATTTTTTTTATTTTTATACTTTCTTATTCGTTTCTTAGTCTCTGTCTTAATATAAAGGCATAAAACTTGTATTTCTATACTTTATGTATTCGTTTATTGGTCTCGATCTTAGGTTTCGTCTATAACTTGTATTTTTTTTTTATTTTTATACATTCTGTATTCGTTTCTTAGTCTCTGTCTTAATATAAAGGCGTATAGCTTGTATTTTTTTATACTTTTTGTATTCGTCTATTGGTCTCTATCTTAGGTTTCGTCTATAACTTGTATTTTTTTTATTTTTATACTTTCTGTATTCGTTTCTTAGTCTCTGTCTTAATATAAAGGCATATAACTTGTATTTTTACACTTTATGTATTCGTTTATTGGTCTTTATGTTAGGTTTCGTCTATAACTTGTATTTTTTTTTATTTTTATACTTTCTGTATTCGTTTCTTAGTCTCTTTCTTAATGTAAAGGCGTATAACTTGTATTTTTTTATACTTTATGTATTCGCTTATTGGTCTCTATCTTAGGTTTCGTCTATAACTTGTATTTTTTTATTTTTATTCTTTCTGTATTCGTTTCTTAGTCTCTGTCTTAATGTAAAGGCATATAACTTGTATTTTTATACTTTATGTATTCGTTTATTGGTCTCAATAGGTTTCGTCTATTACTTGTATTTTTTTTATTTTTATTCTTTCTGTATTCGTTTCTTAGTCTCTGTCTTAATATAAAGGCATATAGCTTGTATTTTTATACTTTATGTATTCGTTTATTGGTCTTTATCTTAGGTTTCGTCTATAACTTGTATTTTTTTATTTTTATACTTTCTGTATTCGTTTCTTAGTCTCTGTCGTAATATAAAGGCATATAACTTGTATTTTATACTTTATGTATTCGCTTATTGGTCTCTATCTTAGGTTTCGTCAATAACTTGTATTTTTTTTATTTTTATACTTTCTGTATTCGTTTCTTAGTGTCTGTCTTAATATAAAGGCATATAACTTGTATTTCTATACTTTATGTATTCGTTTATTGGTCTCTATCTTAGGTTTCGTCTATAACTTGTATTTTTTTTTATTTTTATACATTCTGTATTCGTTTCTTAGTCTCTGTCATAATATAAAGGCGTATAGCTTGTATTTTTTTATACTTTATGTATTCGCTTATTGGTCTCTATCTTAGGTTTCGTCAATAACTTGTATTTTTTTATTTTTATACTTTCTGTATTCGTTTCTTAGTCTCTGTCTTTATGTAAAGGCATATAACTTGTATTTTTATACTTTATGTATTCGTTTCTTGGTTTCTATCTTAGGTTTCGTCTATAACTTGTATTTTTTTTATTTTTATACTTTCTGTATTCGTTTCTTAGTCTCTGTCTTAATATAAAGGCATACACCTTGTATTTTTATACTTTATGTATTTGTTTATTGGTCTCTATCTTAGGTTTCGTCTATAACTTGTATTTTTTCATTTTTCTACTTTCTGTATTCGTTTCTTAGTCTCTGTCTTAATATAAAGGCGTATAACTTGTATTTTTTTATACTTTATGTATTCGCTTATTGGTCTCTATCTTAGGTTTCGTCTATAACTTGTATTTTTTTATTTTTATACTTTCTGTATTCGTTTCTTAATCTCTGTCGTAATATAAAAGCATATAACTTGTATTTTTTTATACTTTATGTATTCGTTTATTGGTCTTTATCTTAGGTTTCGTCTATAACTTGTATTTTTTTTTATTTTTATACTTTCTGTATTCGTTTCTTAGTCTCTGTCTTAATATAAAGGCGTATAACTTGTATTTTTTTATACTTTATGTATTCGCTTATTGGTCTCTATCTTAGGTTTCGTCAATAACTTGTATTTTTAAATTTTTATACTTTCTGTATTCGTTTCTTAGTCTCTGTCTTTATGTAAAGGCATATAACTTGTATTTTTATACTTTATGTATTCGTTTCTTGGTCTCTATCTTAGGTTTCGTCAATAACTTGTATTTTTTTTATTTTTATACTTTCTGTATTCGTTTCTTAGTGTCTGTCTTAATATAAAGGCATATAACTTGTATTTCTATACTTTATGTATTCGTTTATTGGTCTCTATCTTAGGTTTCGTCTATAACTTGTATTTTTTTTTATTTTTATACATTCTGTATTCGTTTCTTAGTCTCTGTCATAATATAAAGGCGTATAGCTTGTATTTTTTTATACTTTATGTATTCGCTTATTGGTCTCTATCTTAGGTTTCGTCAATAACTTGTATTTTTTTATTTTTATACTTTCTGTATTCGTTTCTTAGTCTCTGTCTTTATGTAAAGGCATATAACTTGTATTTTTATACTTTATGTATTCGTTTCTTGGTTTCTATCTTAGGTTTCGTCTATAACTTGTATTTTTTTTATTTTTATACTTTCTGTATTCGTTTCTTAGTCTCTGTCTTAATATAAAGGCATACACCTTGTATTTTTATACTTTATGTATTTGTTTATTGGTCTCTATCTTAGGTTTCGTCTATAACTTGTATTTTTTCATTTTTATACTTTCTGTATTCGTTTCTTAGTCTCTGTCTTAATATAAAGGCGTATAACTTGTATTTTTTTATACTTTATGTATTCGCTTATTGGTCTCTATCTTAGGTTTCGTCTATAACTTGTATTTTTTTATTTTTATACTTTCTGTATTCGTTTCTTAATCTCTGTCGTAATATAAAAGCATATAACTTGTATTTTTTTATACTTTATGTATTCGTTTATTGGTCTTTATCTTAGGTTTCGTCTATAACTTGTATTTTTTTTTATTTTTATACTTTCTGTATTCGTTTCTTAGTCTCTGTCTTAATATAAAGGCGTATAACTTGTATTTTTTTATACTTTATGTATTCGCTTATTGGTCTCTGTCTTAGGTTTCGTCTATAACTTGTATTTTTTTATTTTTATACTTTCTGTATTCGTTTATTAGTCTCTGTCTTAATGTAAAGGCATATAACTTGTATTTCTATACTTTATGTATTCGTTTATTGGTCTCTATCTTAGGTTTCGTCTATAACTTGTATTTTTTTTTATTTTTATACATTCTGTATTCGTTTCTTAGTCTCTGTCTTAATATAAAGGCGTATAGCTTGTATTTTTTTATACTTTATGTATTCGCTTATTGGTCTCTATCTTAGGTTTCGTCAATAACTTGTATTTTTTTATTTTTATACTTTCTGTATTCGTTTCTTAGTCTCTGTCTTTATGTAAAGGCATATAACTTGTATTTTTATACTTTATGTATTCGTTTCTTGGTTTCTATCTTAGGTTTCGTCTATAACTTGTATTTTTTTTATTTTTATACTTTCTGTATTCGTTTCTTAGTCTCTGTCTTAATATAAAGGCATACACCTTGTATTTTTATACTTTATGTATTTGTTTATTGGTCTCTATCTTAGGTTTCGTCTATAACTTGTATTTTTTCATTTTTATACTTTCTGTATTCGTTTCTTAGTCTCTGTCTTATTATAAAGGCGTATAACTTGTATTTTTTTATACTTTATGTATTCGCTTATTGGTCTCTATCTTAGGTTTCGTCTATAACTTGTATTTTTTTATTTTTATACTTTCTGTATTCGTTTATTAGTCTCTGTCTTAATGTAAAGGCATATAACTTGTATTTCTATACTTTATGTATTCGTTTATTGGTCTCTATCTTAGGTTTCGTCTATAACTTGTATTTTTTTTTATTTTTATACATTCTGTATTCGTTTCTTAGTCTCTGTCTTAATATAAAGGCGTATAGCTTGTATTTTTTTATACTTTATGTATTCGCTTATTGGTCTCTATCTTAGGTTTCGTCAATAACTTGTATTTTTTTATTTTTATACTTTCTGTATTCGTTTCTTAGTCTCTGTCTTTATGTAAAGGCATATAACTTGTATTTTTATACTTTATGTATTCGTTTCTTGGTTTCTATCTTAGGTTTCGTCTATAACTTGTATTTTTTTTATTTTTATACTTTCTGTATTCGTTTCTTAATCTCTGTCGTAATATAAAGGCATATAACTTGTATTTTTTTATACTTTATGTATTCGTTTATTGGTCTTTATCTTAGGTTTCGTCTATAACTTGTATTTTTTTTTATTTTTATACTTTCTGTATTCGTTTCTTAGTCTCTGTCTTAATATAAAGGCGTATAACTTGTATTTTTTTATACTTTATGTATTCGCTTATTGGTCTCTATCTTAGGTTTCGTCTATAACTTGTATTTTTTTATTTTTATACTTTCTGTATTCGTTTATTAGTCTCTGTCTTAATGTAAAGGCATATAACTTGTATTTTTATACTTTATGTATTCGCTTATTGGTCTCTATCTTAGGTTTCGTCTATAACTTGTATTTTTTTATATTTATTCTTTCTGTATTCGTTTCTTAGTCTCTGTCTTAATGTAAAGGCATATAACTTGTATTTTTATACTTTATGTATTCGTTTATTGGTCTCTATAGGTTTCGTCTATAACTTGTATTTTTTTTATTTTTATACTTTCTGTATTGGTTTCTTAGTCTCTGTCTTAATATAAAGGCATATAACTTGTATTTTTATACTTTATGTATTCGTTTATTGGTCTTTATCTTAGGTTTCGTCTATAACTTGTATTTTTTTATTTTTATACTTTCTGTAATCGTTTCTTAGTCTCTGTCTTAATGTAAAGGTATATAACTTGTATTTTTATACTTTATGTATTCGTTTATTGGTCTTTATCTTAGGTTTCGTCTATAACTTGTATTTTTTTATTTTTATACTTTCTGTATTCGTTTCTTAGTCTCTGTCTTAATGTAAAGGCATATAACTTGTATTTTTATACTTTATGTATACGTTTATTGGTATCTATCTTAGGTTTCGTCTATAACTTGTATTTTTTTATTTTTATACTTTCTGTAATCGTTTCTTAGTCTCTGTCTTAATGTAAAGGTATATAACTTGTATTTTTATACTTTATGTATTCGTTTATTGGTCTTTATCTTAGGTTTCGTCTAAAACTTGTATTTTTTTATTTTTATACTTTCTGTATTCGTTTCTTAGTATCTGTCTTAATGTAAAGGCATATAACTTGTATTTTTATACTTTATGTATTCGTTTATTAATCTCTTTCTTAGGTTTCGTCTAATACTTGTATTTTTTTTATTTTTATATTTTCTGTATTCGTTTCTTAGTCTCTGTCTTAATATAAAGGCGTATAACTTGTATTTTTTTATACTTTATGTATTCTCTTATTGGTCTCTATCTTAGGTTTCGTCTATAACTTGTATTTTTTTATTTTTATACTTTCTGTATTCGTTTCTTAGTCTCTGTCTTAATGTAAAGGCATATAACTTGTATTTTTATACTTTATGTATTCGTTTATTGGTCTTTATCTTAGGTTTCGTCTATAACTTGTATTTTTTAATTTTGATACTTTCTGTATTCGTTTCTTAGTCTCTGTCTTAATGTAAAGGCATATAACTTGTATTTTTACACTTTATGTATTCGTTTATTGGTCTTTATGTTAGGTTTCGTCTATAACTTGTATTTTTTTTTATTTTTATACTTTCTGTATTCGTTTCTTAATCTCTTTCTTAATGTAAAGGCGTATAACTTGTATTTTTTTATACTTTATGTATTCGCTTATTGGTCTCTATCTTAGGTTTCGTCTATAACTTGTATTTTTTTATTTTTATTCTTTCTGTATTCGTTTCTTAGTCTCTGTCTTAATGTAAAGGCATATAACTTGTATTTTTATACTTTATGTATTCGTTTATTGGTCTCAATAGGTTTCGTCTATTACTTGTATTTTTTTTATTTTTATTCTTTCTGTATTCGTTTCTTAGTCTCTGTCTTAATATAAAGGCATATAGTTTGTATTTTTATACTTTATGTATTCGTTTATTGGTCTTTATCTTAGGTTTCGTCTATAACTTGTATTTTTTTATTTTTATACTTTCTGTATTCGTTTCTTAGTCTCTGTCGTAATATAAAGGCATATAACTTGTATTTTATACTTTATGTATTCGCTTATTGGTCTCTATCTTAGGTTTCGTCAATAACTTGTATTTTTTTTATTTTTATACTTTCTGTATTCGTTTCTTAGTGTCTGTCTTAATATAAAGGCATATAACTTGTATTTCTATACTTTATGTATTCGTTTATTGGTCTCTATCTTAGGTTTCGTCTATAACTTGTATTTTTTTTATTTTTATACATTCTGTATTCGTTTCTTAGTCTCTGTCATAATATAAAGGCGTATAGCTTGTATTTTTTTATACTTTATGTATTCGCTTATTGGTCTCTATCTTAGGTTTCGTCAATAACTTGTATTTTTTTATTTTTATACTTTCTGTATTCGTTTCTTAGTCTCTGTCTTTATGTAAAGGCATATAACTTGTATTTTTATACTTTATGTATTCGTTTCTTGGTTTCTATCTTAGGTTTCGTCTATAACTTGTATTTTTTTTATTTTTATACTTTCTGTATTCGTTTCTTAGTCTCTGTCTTAATATAAAGGCATACACCTTGTATTTTTATACTTTATGTATTTGTTTATTGGTCTCTATCTTAGGTTTCGTCTATAACTTGTATTTTTTCATTTTTATACTTTCTGTATTCGTTTCTTAGTCTCTGTCTTAATATAAAGGCGTATAACTTGTATTTTTTTATACTTTATGTATTCGCTTATTGGTCTCTATCTTAGGTTTCGTCTATAACTTGTATTTTTTTATTTTTATACTTTCTGTATTCGTTTCTTAATCTCTGTCGTAATATAAAAGCATATAACTTGTATTTTTTTATACTTTATGTATTCGTTTATTGGTCTTTATCTTAGGTTTCGTCTATAACTTGTATTTTTTTTTATTTTTATACTTTCTGTATTCGTTTCTTAGTCTCTGTCTTAATATAAAGGCGTATAACTTGTATTTTTTTATACTTTATGTATTCGCTTATTGGTCTCTGTCTTAGGTTTCGTCTATAACTTGTATTTTTTTATTTTTATACTTTCTGTATTCGTTTATTAGTCTCTGTCTTAATGTAAAGGCATATAACTTGTATTTCTATACTTTATGTATTCGTTTATTGGTCTCTATCTTAGGTTTCGTCTATAACTTGTATTTTTTTTTATTTTTATACATTCTGTATTCGTTTCTTAGTCTCTGTCTTAATATAAAGGCGTATAGCTTGTATTTTTTTATACTTTATGTATTCGCTTATTGGTCTCTATCTTAGGTTTCGTCAATAACTTGTATTTTTTTATTTTTATACTTTCTGTATTCGTTTCTTAGTCTCTGTCTTTATGTAAAGGCATATAACTTGTATTTTTATACTTTATGTATTCGTTTCTTGGTTTCTATCTTAGGTTTCGTCTATAACTTGTATTTTTTTTATTTTTATACTTTCTGTATTCGTTTCTTAGTCTCTGTCTTAATATAAAGGCATACACCTTGTATTTTTATACTTTATGTATTTGTTTATTGGTCTCTATCTTAGGTTTCGTCTATAACTTGTATTTTTTCATTTTTATACTTTCTGTATTCATTTCTTAGTCTCTGTCTTATTATAAAGGCGTATAACTTGTATTTTTTTATACTTTATGTATTCGCTTATTGGTCTCTATCTTAGGTTTCGTCTATAACTTGTATTTTTTTATTTTTATACTTTCTGTATTCGTTTATTAGTCTCTGTCTTAATGTAAAGGCATATAACTTGTATTTCTATACTTTATGTATTCGTTTATTGGTCTCTATCTTAGGTTTCGTCTATAACTTGAATTTTTTTTTATTTTTATACATTCTGTATTCGTTTCTTAGTCTCTGTCTTAATATAAAGGCGTATAGCTTGTATTTTTTTATACTTTATGTATTCGCTTATTGGTCTCTATCTTAGGTTTCGTCAATAACTTGTATTTTTTTATTTTTATACTTTCTGTATTCGTTTCTTAGTCTCTGTCTTTATGTAAAGGCATATAACTTGTATTTTTATACTTTATGTATTCGTTTCTTGGTTTCTATCTTAGGTTTCGTCTATAACTTGTATTTTTTTTATTTTTATACTTTCTGTATTCGTTTCTTAATCTCTGTCGTAATATAAAGGCATATAACTTGTATTTTTTTATACTTTATGTATTCGTTTATTGGTCTTTATCTTAGGTTTCGTCTATAACTTGTATTTTTTTTTATTTTTATACTTTCTGTATTCGTTTCTTAGTCTCTGTCTTAATATAAAGGCGTATAACTTGTATTTTTTTATACTTTATGTATTCGCTTATTGGTCTCTATCTTAGGTTTCGTCTATAACTTGTATTTTTTTATTTTTATACTTTCTGTATTCGTTTATTAGTCTCTGTCTTAATGTAAAGGCATATAACTTGTATTTTTATACTTTATGTATTCGCTTATTGGTCTCTATCTTAGGTTTCGTCTATAACTTGTATTTTTTTATTTTTATTCTTTCTGTATTCGTTTCTTAGTCTCTGTCTTAATGTAAAGGCATATAACTTGTATTTTTATACTTTATGTATTCGTTTATTGGTCTCTATAGGTTTCGTCTATAACTTGTATTTTTTTTATTTTTATACTTTCTGTATTGGTTTCTTAGTCTCTGTCTTAATATAAAGGCATATAACTTGTATTTTTATACTTTATGTATTCGTTTATTGGTCTTTATCTTAGGTTTCGTCTATAACTTGTATTTTTTTATTTTTATACTTTCTGTAATCGTTTCTTAGTCTCTGTCTTAATGTAAAGGTATATAACTTGTATTTTTATACTTTATGTATTCGTTTATTGGTCTTTATCTTAGGTTTCGTCTATAACTTGTATTTTTTTATTTTTATACTTTCTGTATTCGTTTCTTAGTCTCTGTCTTAATGTAAAGGCATATAACTTGTATTTTTATACTTTATGTATACGTTTATTGGTCTCTATCTTAGGTTTCGTCTATAACTTGTATTTTTTTATTTTTATACTTTCTGTAATCGTTTCTTAGTCTCTGTCTTAATGTAAAGGTATATAACTTGTATTTTTATACTTTATGTATTCGTTTATTGGTCTTTATCTTAGGTTTCGTCTAAAACTTGTATTTTTTTATTTTTATACTTTCTGTATTCGTTTCTTAGTCTCTGTCTTAATGTAAAGGCATATAACTTGTATTTTTATACTTTATGTATTCGTTTATTAATCTCTTTCTTAGGTTTCGTCTAATACTTGTATTTTTTTTATTTTTATATTTTCTGTATTCGTTTCTTAGTCTCTGTCTTAATATAAAGGCGTATAACTTGTATTTTTTTATACTTTATGTATTCTCTTATTGGTCTCTATCTTAGGTTTCGTCTATAACTTGTATTTTTTTATTTTTATACTTTCTGTATTCGTTTCTTAGTCTCTGTCTTAATGTAAAGGCATATAACTTGTATTTTTATACTTTATGTATTCGTTTATTGGTCTTTATCTTAGGTTTCGTCTATAACTTGTATTTTTTAATTTTGATACTTTCTGTATTCGTTTCTTAGTCTCTGTCTTAATGTAAAGGCATATAACTTGCATTTTTACACTTTATGTATTCGTTTATTGGTCTTTATGTTAGGTTTCGTCTATAACTTGTATTTTTTTTTATTTTTATACTTTCTGTATTCGTTTCTTAATCTCTTTCTTAATGTAAAGGCGTATAACTTGTATTTTTTTATACTTTATGTATTCGCTTATTGGTCTCTATCTTAGGTTTCGTCTATAACTTGTATTTTTTTATTTTTATTCTTTCTGTATTCGTTTCTTAGTCTCTGTCTTAATGTAAAGGCATATAACTTGTATTTTTATACTTTATGTATTCGTTTATTGGTCTCAATAGGTTTCGTCTATTGCTTGTATTTTTTTTATTTTTATACTTTCTGTATTCGTTTCTTAGTCTCTGTCTTAATATAAAGGCATATAGCTTGTATTTTTATACTTTATGTATTCGTTTATTGGTCTTTATCTTAGGTTTCGTCTATAACTTGTATTTTTTTATTTTTATACTTTTTGTATTCGTTTCTTAGTCTCTGTCTTAATGTAAAGGCATATAACTTGTATTTTTATACTTTATGTATTCGTTTATTAATCTCTTTCTTAGGTTTCGTCTAATACTTGTATTTTTTTTATTTTTATATTTTCTGTATTCGTTTCTTAGTCTCTGTCTTAATATAAAGGCGTATAACTTGTATTTTTTTATACTTTATGTATTCTCTTATTGGTCTCTATCTTAGGTTTCGTCTATAACTTGTATTTTTTTACTTTTATACTTTCTGTATTCGTTTCTTAGTCTCTGTCTTAATGTAAAGGCATATAACTTGTATTTTTATACTTTATGTATTCGTTTATTGGTCTTTATCTTAGGTTTCGTCTATAACTTGTATTTTTTAATTTTGATACTTTCTGTATTCGTTTCTTAGTCTCTGTCTTAATGTAAAGGCATATAACTTGTATTTTTACACTTTATGTATTCGTTTATTGGTCTTTATGTTAGGTTTCGTCTATAACTTGTATTTTTTTTTATTTTTATACTTTCTGTATTCGTTTCTTAATCTCTTTCTTAATGTAAAGGCGTATAACTTGTATTTTTTTATACTTTATGTATTCGCTTATTGGTCTCTATCTTAGGTTTCGTCTATAACTTGTATTTTTTTATTTTTATTCTTTCTGTATTCGTTTATTGGTCTCAATAGGTTTCGTCTATTACTTGTATTTTTTTTATTTTTATACTTTCTGTATTCGTTTCTTAGTCTCTGTCTTAATATAAAGGCATATAGCTTGTATTTTTATACTTTATGTATTCGTTTATTGGTCTTTATCTTAGGTTTCGTCTATAACTTGTATTTTTTTATTTTTATACTTTCTGTATTCGTTTCTTAGTCTCTGTCGTAATATAAAGGCATATAACTTGTATTTTAAACTTTATGTATTCGCTTATTGGTGTCTATCTTAGGTTTCGTCAATAACTTGTATTTTTTTTATTTTTATACTTTCTGTATTCGTTTCTTAGTCTCTGTCTTAATATAAAGGCATATAACTTGTATTTCTATACTTTATGTATTCGTTTATTGGTCTCTATCTTAGGTTTCGTCTATAACTTGTATTTTTTTTTATTTTTATACATTCTGTATTCGTTTCTTAGTCTCTGTCTTAATATAAAGGCGTATAGCTTGTATTTTTTTATACTTTATGTATTCGCTTATTGGTCTCTATCTTAGGTTTCGTCAATAACTTGTATTTTTTTATTTTTATACTTTCTGTATTCGTTTCTTAGTCTCTGTCTTTATGTAAAGGCATATAACTTGTATTTTTATACTTTATGTATTCGTTTCTTGGTTTCTATCTTAGGTTTCGTCTATAACTTGTATTTTTTTTATTTTTATACTGTCTGTATTCGTTTCTTAGTCTCTGTCTTAATATAAAGGCATACACCTTGTATTTTTATACTTTATGTATTTGTTTATTGGTCTCTATCTTAGGTTTCGTCTATAACTTGTATTTTTTCATTTTTATACTTTCTGTATTCGTTTCTTAGTCTCTGTCTTAATATAAAGGCGTATAACTTGTATTTTTTTATACTTTATGTATTCGCTTATTGGTCTCTATCTTAGGTTTCGTCTATAACTTGTATTTTTTTATTTTTATACTTTCTGTATTCGTTTCTTAATCTCTGTCGTAATATAAAGGCATATAACTTGTATTTTTTTATACTTTATGTATTCGTTTATTGGTCTTTATCTTAGGTTTCGTCTATAACTTGTATTTTTTTTTTATTTTTATACTTTCTGTATTCGTTTCTTAGTCTCTGTCTTAATATAAAGGCGTATAACTTGTATTTTTTTATACTTTATGTATTCGCTTATTGGTCTCTATCTTAGGTTTCGTCTATAACTTGTATTTTTTTATTTTTATACTTTCTGTATTCGTTTATTAGTCTCTGTCTTAATGTAAAGGCATATAACTTGTATTTCTATACTTTATGTATTCGTTTATTGGTCTCTATCTTAGGTTTCGTCTATAACTTGTATTTTTTTTTATTTTTATACATTCTGTATTCGTTTCTTAGTCTCTGTCTTAATATAAAGGCGTATAGCTTGTATTTTTTTATACTTTATGTATTCGCTTATTGGTCTCTATCTTAGGTTTCGTCAATAACTTGTATTTTTTTATTTTTATACTTTCTGTATTCGTTTCTTAGTCTCTGTCTTTATGTAAAGGCATATAACTTGTATTTTTATACTTTATGTATTCGTTTCTTGGTTTCTATCTTAGGTTTCGTCTATAACTTGTATTTTTTTTATTTTTATACTTTCTGTATTCGTTTCTTAGTCTCTGTCTTAATATAAAGGCATACACCTTGTATTTTTATACTTTATGTATTTGTTTATTGGTCTCTATCTTAGGTTTCGTCTATAACTTGTATTTTTTCATTTTTATACTTTCTGTATTCGTTTCTTAGTCTCTATCTTAATATAAAGGCGTATAACTTGTATTTTTTTATACTTTATGTATTCGCTTATTGGTCTCTATCTTAGGTTTCGTCTATAACTTGTATTTTTTTATTTTTATACTTTCTGTATTCGTTTCTTAATCTCTGTCGTAATATAAAGGCATATAACTTGTATTTTTTTATACTTTATGTATTCGTTTATTGGTCTTTATCTTAGGTTTCGTCTATAACTTGTATTTTTTTTTATTTTTATACTTTCTGTATTCGTTTCTTAGTCTCTGTCTTAATATAAAGGCGTATAACTTGTATTTTTTTATACTTTATGTATTCGCTTATTGGTCTCTATCTTAGGTTTCGTCTATAACTTGTATTTTTTTATTTTTATACTTTCTGTATTCGTTTCTTAATCTCTGTCGTAATATAAAGGCATATAACTTGTATTTTTTTATACTTTATGTATTCGTTTATTGGTCTTTATCTTAGGTTTCGTCTATAACTTGTATTTTTTTTTTATTTTTATACTTTCTGTATTCGTTTCTTAGTCTCTGTCTTAATGTAAAGGCATATAACTTGTATTTTTATACTTTATGTATTCGTTTATTGGTCTCTATAGGTTTCGTCTATAACTTGTATTTTTTTTATTTTTATACTTTCTGTATTGGTTTCTTAGTCTCTGTCTTAATATAAAGGCATATAACTTGTATTTTTATACTTTATGTATTCGTTTATTGGTCTTTATCTTAGGTTTCGTCTATAACTTGTATTTTTTTATTTTTATACTTTCTGTAATCGTTTCTTAGTCTCTGTCTTAATGTAAAGGTATATAACTTGTATTTTTATACTTTATGTATTCGTTTATTGGTCTTTATCTTAGGTTTCGTCTATAACTTGTATTTTTTTATTTTTATACTTTCTGTAATCGTTTCTTAGTCTCTGTCTTAATGTAAAGGTATATAACTTGTATTTTTATACTTTATGTATTCGTTTATTGGTCTCTATCTTAGGTTTCGTCTATAACTTGTATTTTTTTATTTTTATACTTTCTGTAATCGTTTCTTAGTCTCTGTCTTAATGTAAAGGTATATAACTTGTATTTTTATACTTTATGTATTCGTTTATTGGTCTTTATCTTAGGTTTCGTCTATAACTTGTATTTTTTTATTTTTATACTTTCTGTATTCGTTTCTTAGTCTCTGTCTTAATGTAAAGGCATATAACTTGTATTTTTATACTTTATATATTCGTTTCTTTGTCTCTATCTTAGGTTTCGTCTATAACTTGTATTTTTTTTATTTTTATACTTTCTGTATTCGTTTCTTAGTCTCTGTCTTAATATAAAGGCATATAACTTGTATTTTTATACTTTATGTATTCGTTTATTGGTCTCTATCTTAGGTTTCGTCTATAACTTGTATTTTTTTTATTTTTACACTTTCTGTATTCGTTTCTTAGTCTCCGTCTTAATATAAAGGCATATAACTTGTATTTCTATACTTTATGTATTCGTTTATTGGTCTCTATCTTAGGTTTCGTCTATAACTTGTATTTTTTTTTATTTTTATACATTCTGTATTCGTTTCTTAGTCTCTGTCTTAATATAAAGGCGTATAACTTGTATTTTTTTATACTTTATGTATTCGTTTATTGGTCTCTATCTTAGGTTTCGTCTATAACTTGTATTTTTTTATTTTTATACTTTCTGTATTCGTTTCTTAGTCTCTGTCTTAATATAAAGGCATATAACTTGTATTTTTATACTTTATGTATTCGTTTATTGGTCTCTATCTTAGGTTTCGTCTATAACTTGTATTTTTTTATTTTTATACTTTCTGTATTCGTTTCTTAGTCTCTGTCTTAATATAAAGGCATATAACTTGTATTTTTATACTTTATGTATTCGTTTATTGGTCTCTATCTTAGGTTTCGTCTATAACTTGTATTTTTTTATTTTTATACTTTCTGTATTCGTTTCTTAGTCTCTGTCTTAATATAAAGGCGTATAACTTGTATTTTTTTATACTTTATGTATTCGTTTATTGGTCTCTATCTTAGGTTTCGTCTATAACTTGTATTTTTTTATTTTTATACTTTCTGTATTCGTTTCTTAGTCTCTGTCTTAATATAAAGGCATATAACTTGTATTTTTATACTTTATGTATTCGTTTATTGGTCTCTATCTTAGGTTTCGTCTATAACTTGTATTTTTTTATTTTTATACTTTCTGTATTCGTTTCTTAGTCTCTGTCTTAATATAAAGGCGTATAACTTGTATTTTTATACTTTATGTATTCGTTTATTGGTCTCTATCTTAGGTTTCGTCTATAACTTGTATTTTTTTATTTTTATACTTTCTGTAATCGTTTCTTAGTCTCTGTCTTAATATAAAGGTATATAACTTGTATTTTTATACTTTATGTATTCGTTTATTGGTCTCTATCTTAGGTTTCGTCTATAACTTGTATTTTTTTATTTTTATACTTTCTGTATTCGTTTCTTAGTCTCTGTCTTAATATAAAGGCATATAACTTGTATTTTTATACTTTATGTATTCGTTTATTGGTCTCTATCTTAGGTTTCGTCTATAACTTGTATTTTTTTATTTTTATACTTTCTGTATTCGTTTCTTAGTCTCTGTCTTAATGTAAAGGCATATAACTTGTATTTTTATAATTTATGTATTCGTTTATTGGTCTCTCTCTTAGGTTTCGTCTATAACTTGTATTTTTTTATTTTTATACTTTCTGTAATCGTTTCTTAGTCTCTGTCTTAATGTAAAGGTATATAACTTGTATTTTTATACTTTATGTATTCGTTTATTGGTCTTTATCTTAGGTTTCGTCTAAAACTTGTATTTTTTTATTTTTATACTTTCTGTATTCGTTTCTTAGTCTCTGTCTTAATGTAAAGGCATATAACTTGTATTTTTATACTTTATGTATTCGTTTATTAATCTCTATCTTAGGTTTCGTCTAATACTTGTATTTTTTTTATTTTTATATTTTCTGTATTCGTTTCTTAGTCTCTGTCTTAATATAAAGGCGTATAACTTGTATTTTTTTATACTTTATGTATTCTCTTATTGGTCTCTATCTTAGGTTTCGTCTATAACTTGTATTTTTTTATTTTTATACTTTCTGTATTCGTTTCTTAGTCTCTGTCTTAATGTAAAGGCATATAACTTGTATTTTTATACTTTATGTATTCGTTTATTGGTCTTTATCTTAGGTTTCGTCTATAACTTGTATTTTTTAATTTTGATACTTTCTGTATTCGTTTCTTAGTCTCTGTCTTAATGTAAAGGCATATAACTTGTATTTTTATACTTTATGTATTGGTTTATTGGTCTCTATCTTAGGTTTCGTCTATAACTTGTATTTTTTGATTTTTATACTTTCTGTATTCGTTTATTAGTCTCTGTCGTAATGTAAAGGCATATAACTTGTATTTTTATACTTTATGTATTCTCTTATTGGTCTCTATCTTAGGTTTCGTCTATAACTTGTATTTTTTTATTTTTATACTTTCTGTATTCGTTTCTTAGTCTCTGTCTTAATATAAAGGCGTATAACTTGTATTTTTTGATACTTTATGTATTAGCTTATTGGTCTCTATCTTAGGTTTCGTCTATAACTTGTATTTTTTTATTTTCATACTTTCTGTATTCGTTGCTTAGTCTCTGTCTTAATGTAAAGGCATATAACTTGTATTTGTATACTTTATGTATTCGTTTCTTTGTCTCTATCTTAGGTTTCGTCTATAACTTGTATTTTTTTTTATTTTTATACTTTCTGTATTCGTTTCTTAGTCTCTGTCTTAATATAAAGGCATATAACTTGTATTTCTATACTTTATGTATTCGTTTATTGGTCTTTATCTTAGGTTTCGTCTATAACTTGTATTTTTTTATTTTTATAATTTCTGTATTCGTTTCTTAGCCTTTGTCTTAATGTAAAGGCATATAACTTGTATTTTTATACTTTATGTATTCTTTTCTTAGTCTCTATCTTAGGTTTCGTCTATAACTTGTAGTTTTTTTATTTTTATACTTTCTGTATTCGTTTCTTAGTCTCTGTCTTAATGTAAAGGCATATAACTTGTATTTTTATACTTTATGTATTCGTTTATTGGTCTCTATCTTAGGTTTCGTATATAACTTGTATTTTTTTATTTTTATACTTTCTGTATTCGTTTATTAGTCTCTGTCTTAATATAAAGGCGTATAACTTGTATTTTTTTATACTTTATGTATTCGCTTATTGGTCTCTATCTTAGGTTTCGTCTATAACTTGTATTTTTTAATTTTTATACTTTCTGTATTCGTTTCTTAGTCTCTGTCGTAATATAAAGGGATATAACTTGTATTTTATACTTTATGTATTCGTTTATTGGTCTTTATCTTAGGTGTCATCTACAACTTGTATTTTTTTTTATTTTTATACTTTCTGTATTCGTTTCTTAGTCTCTGTCTTAATATAAAGGCGTATAACTTGTATTTTTTTATACTTTAAGTATTCGCTTATTGGTCTCTATCTTAGGTTTCGTCTATAACTTGTATTTTTTTATTTTTATACTTTCTGTATTCGTTTCTTAGTCTCTGTCTTAATGTAAAGGCATATAACTTGTATTTTTATACTTTATGTATTCGTTTCTTGGTCTCTATCTTAGGTTTCGTCTATAACTTGTATTTTTTTTATTTTTATACTTTCTGTATTCGTTTCTTAGTCTCTGTCGTAATATAAAGGCATATAACTTATATTTTATACTTTATATATTCGTTTATTGGTCTTTATCTTAGGTTTCGTCTATAACTTGTATTTTTTTTTATTTTTATACTTTCTGTATTCGTTTCTTAGTCTCTGTCTTAATATAAAGGCGTATAACTTGTATTTTTTTATACTTTTTGTATTCGCTTATTGGTCTCTATCTTAGGTTTCGTCTATAACTTGTATTTTTTTATTTTTATACGTTCTGTATTCGTTTCTTAGTCTTTGTCTTAATGTAAAGGCATATAACTTGTATTTTTATACTTTATGTATTCGTTTAATGGTCTCTATCTTAGGTTTGGTCTATAACTTGTATTTTTTTATTTTTATACTTTCTGTATTCGTTTCTTAGTCTCTGTCTTAATATAAAGGCATATAACTTGTATTTTTATACTTTATGTATTCGTTTGTTGGTCTCTGTCTTAGGTTTCGTCTATAACTTGTATTTTTTTTTATTTTTATACTTTCTGTATTCGTTTCTTAGTCTCTATCTTACTATAAAGGCGTATAACTTGTATTTTTTTATACTTTTTGTATTCGCTTATTGGTCTCTATCTTAGGTTTCGTCTATAACTTGTATTTTTTTATTTTTATACTTTCTGTATTCGTTTCTTAGTCTCTGTCTTAATATAAAGGCATATATCTTGTATTTTTATACTTTATGTATTCGTTTGTTGGTCTCTGTCTTAGGTTTCGTCTATAACTTGTATTTTTTTTTATTTTTATACTTTCTGTATTCGTTCCTTAGTCTCTGTCTTAATATAAAGGCGTATAACTTGTATTTTTTTATACTTTATGTATTCGCTTATTGGTCTCTATCTTAGGTTTCGTCTATAACTTGTATTTTTTTATTTTTATACTTTCTGTATTCGTTTCTTAGTCTCTGTCTTAATGTAAAGGCATATAACTTGTATTTTTATACTTTATGTATTCGTTTCTTGGTCTCTATCTTAGGTTTCGTCTATAACTTGTATTTTTTTTATTTTTATACTTTCTGTATTCGTTTCTTAGTCTCTGTCGTAATATAAAGGCATATAACTTATATTTTATACTTTATATATTCGTTTATTGGTCTTTATCTTAGGTTTCGTCTATAACTTGTATTTTTTTTTATTTTTATACTTTCTGTATTCGTTTCTTAGTCTCTGTCTTAATATAAAGGCGTATAACTTGTATTTTTTTATACTTTTTGTATTCGCTTATTGGTCTCTATCTTAGGTTTCGTCTATAACTTGTATTTTTTTATTTTTATACGTTCTGTATTCGTTTCTTAGTCTTTGTCTTAATGTAAAGGCATATAACTTGTATTTTTATACTTTATGTATTCGTTTAATGGTCTCTATCTTAGGTTTGGTCTATAACTTGTATTTTTTTATTTTTATACTTTCTGTATTCGTTTCTTAGTCTCTGTCTTAATATAAAGGCATATAACTTGTATTTTTATACTTTATGTATTCGTTTGTTGGTCTCTGTCTTAGGTTTCGTCTATAACTTGTATTTTTTTTTATTTTTATACTTTCTGTATTCGTTTCTTAGTCTCTATCTTACTATAAAGGCATATAACTTGTATTTCTATACTTTATGTATTCGTTTATTGGTCTCTATCTTAGGTTTCGTCTATAACTTGTATTTTTTTTTAATTTTTATACTTTCTGTATTCGTTTCTTAGTCTCTGTCTTAATAGAAAGGCATATAACTTGTATTTTTATACTTTATGTATTCGTTTATTGGTCTTTATCTTAGGTTTCGTCTATAACTTGTATTTTTTTATTTGTATACTTTCTGTAATCGTTTCTTAGTCTCTGTCTTAATGTAAAGGCATATAACTTGTATTTTTATACTTTATGTATTCGTTTATTGGTCTTTATCTTAGGTTTCGTCTATAACTTGTATTTTTTTATTTTTATACTTTCTGTTTTCGTTTCTTAGTCTCTGTCTTAATGTAAAGGCATATAACTTGTATTTTTATACTTTATGTATTCGTTTATTGGTCTCTATCTTAGGATTCGTCTAATACTTGTTTTTTTTTTATTTTTATATTTTCTGTATTCGTTTCTTAGTCTCTGTCTTAATATAAAGGCATATAACTTGTATTTTTATACTTTATGTATTCGTTTATTGGTCTCTATCTTAGGTTTCGTCTATAACTTGTATTTTTTTTTATTTTTATACTTTCTGTATTCGTTTCTTAGTCTCTGTCTTAATAAAAAGGCATATAACTTGTATTTTTATACTTTATGTATTCGTTTATTGGTCTTTATCTTAGGTTTCGTCTATAACTTGTATTTTTTTTTATTTTTATACTTTTTGTATTCATTTCTTAGTCTCTGTCTTGATATAAAGGCGTATAACTTGTATTTTTTTATACTTTATGTATTCGCTTATTGGTCTCTATCTTAGGTTTCGTCTATAACTTGTATTTTTTTATTTTTATACTTTCTGTATTCGTTTCTTAATCTCTGTCGTAATATAAAGTCATACAACTTGTATTTTATATTTTATGTATTCGTTTATTTGTCTTTATCTTAGGTTTCGTCTATAACTTTATTTTTTTTTATTTTTATACTTTCTGTATTCGTTTCTTAGTCTCTGTCGTAATATAAAGGGATATAACTTGTATTTTATACTTTATGTATTCGTTTATTGGTCTTTATCTTAGGTGTCATCTATAACTTGTATTTTTTTTTATTTTTTTCCTTTCTGTATTCGTTTCTTAGTCTCTGTCTTAATATAAAGGCGTATAACTTGTATTTTTTTATACTTTATGTATTCGCTTATTGGTCTCTATCTTAGGTTTCGTCTATAACTTGTATTTTTTTATTTTTATACTTTCTGTATTCGTTTCTTAGTCTCTGTCTTAATGTAAAGGCATATAACTTGTATTTTTATACTTTATGTATTCTTTTCTTGGTCTCTATCTTAGGTTTCGTCTATAACTTGTATTTTTTTTATTTTTATACTTTCTGTATTCGTTTCTTAGTCTCTGTCGTAATATAAAGGCATATAACTTATATTTTATACTTTATATATTCGTTTATTGGTCTTTATCTTAGGTTTCGTCTATAACTTGTATTTTTTTATTTTTATACTTTCTGTATTCGTTTCTTAGTCTCTGTCTTAATATAAAGGCGTATAACTTGTATTTTTTTATACTTTTTGTATTCGCTTATTGGTCTCTATCTTAGGTTTCGTCTATAACTTGTATTTTTTTATTTTTATACTTTCTGTATTCGTTTCTTAATCTCTGTCGTAATATAAAGTCATATAACTTGTATTTTATATTTTATGTATTCGTTTATTTGTCTTTATCTTAGGTTTCGTCTATAACTTTATTTTTTTTTATTTTTATACTTTCTGTATTCGTTTCTTAGTCTCTGTCTTAATATAAAGGCGTATAACTTGTATCTTTTTATACTTTATGTATTCGCTTATTGGTCTCTATCTTAGGTTTCGTCTATAACTTGTATTTTTTTATTTTCATACTTTCTGTATTCGTTGCTTAGTCTCTGTCTTAATGTAAAGGCATATAACTTGTATTTTTATACTTTATGTATTCGTTTCTTTGTCTCTATCTTAGGTTTCGTCTATAACTTGTATTTTTTTTTATTTTTATACTTTCTGTATTCGTTTCTTAGTCTCTGTCTTAATATAAAGGCATATAACTTGTATTTCTATACTTTATGTATTCGTTTATTGGTCTTTATCTTAGGTTTCGTCTATAACTTGTATTTTTTTATTTTTATACTTTCTGTATTCGTTTCTTAGTCTCTGTCTTAATGTAAAGGCATATAACTTGTATTTTTATACTTTATGTATTCGTTTATTGGTCTTTATCTTAGGTTTCGTCTATAACTTGTATTTTTTTTTTATTTTTATACTTTCTGTATTCGTTTCTTAGTCTCTGTCTTAATATAAAGGCGTATAACTTGTATTTTTTTATACTTTATGTATTCGCTTATTGGTCTCTATCTTAGGTTTCGTCTATAACTTGTATTTTTTTATTTTCATACTTTCTGTATTCGTTTCTTAGTCTCTGTCTTAATGTAAAGGCATATAACTTGTATTTTTATACTTTATGTATTCGTTTCTTTGTCTCTATCTTAGGTTTCGTCTATAACTTTAATTTTTTTTTATTTTTATACTTTCTGTATTCGTTTCTTAGTCTCTGTCTTAATATAAAGGCATATAACTTGTATTTTTATACTTTATGTATTCGTTTATTGGTCTCTATCTTAGGTTTCGTCTATAACTTGAATTTTTTTTATTTTTATACTTTTTGTATTCGTTTCTTAGTCTCTGTCTTAATATAAAGGCATATAACTTGTATTTCTATACTTTATGTATTCGTTTATTGGTCTCTAACTTAGGTTTCGTCTATAACTTGTATTTTTTTATTTTTATACTTTCTGTATTCGTTTCTTAGTCTCTGTCTTAATATAAAGGCATATAACTTGTATTTTTATACTTTATGTATTCGTTTCTTTGTCTCTATCTTAGGTTTCGTCTATAACTTTTATTTTTTTTATTTTTATACTTTCTGTATTTGTTTCTTAGTCTCTGTCTTAATATAAAGGCATATAACTTGTATTTTTATACTTTATGTATTCGTTTATTAGTCTCTGTCTTAGGGTTCGTCTATAACTTGTATTTTTTTATTTTTATACTTTCTGTATTCGTTTCTTAGTCTCTGTCTTAATATAAAGGCGTATAACTTGTATTTTTTTATACTTTATGTATTCGCTTATTGGTCTCTATCTTAGGTTTCGTCTATAACCTGTATTTTTTTATTTTTATACTTTCTGTATTCGTTTCTTAGTCTCTGTCTTAATATAAAGGCATATAACTTGTATTTTTATACTTTATGTATTCGTTTATTGGTCTTTATCTTAGGTTTCGTCTATAACTTGTATTTTTTTATTTTTATACTTTCTGTATTCGTTTCTTAGTCTCTGTCTTAATATAAAGGCGTATAACTTGTATTTTTTTATACTTTATGTATTCGCTTATTGGTCTCTATCTTAGGTTTCGTCTATAACTTGTATTTTTTTATTTTTATACTTTCTGTATTCGTTTCTTAGTCTCTGTCTTAATATAAAGGCATATAACTTGTATTTTTATACTTTATGTACTCGTTTATTGGTCTCTATCTTAGGTTTCGTCTATAAGTTGTATTTTTTTATTTTTATACTTTCTGTATTCGTTTCTTAGTCTCTGTCTTAATATAAAGGCGTATAACTTGTATTTTTTTATACTTTATGTATTCGCTTATTGGTCTCTATCTTAGGTTTCGTCTATAACTTGTATTTTTTTATTTTTTTACTTTCTGTATTCGTTTCTTAGTCTCTGTCTTAATATAAAGGCATATAACTTGTATTTTTATACTTTATGTACTCGTTTATTGGTCTCTATCTTAGGTTTCGTCTATAACTTGTATTTTTTTATTTTTATACTTTCTGTATTCGTTTCTTAGTCTCTGTCTTAATATAAAGGCATATAACTTGTATTTTTATACTTTATGTACTCGTTTATTGGTCTCTATCTTAGGTTTCGTCTATAAGTTGTATTTTTTTATTTTATACTTTCTGTATTCGTTTCTTAGTCTCTGTCTTAATATAAAGGCATATAACTTGTATTTTTATACTTTATGTATTCGTTTATTGGTCTTTATCTTAGGTTTCGTCTATAACTTGTATTTTTTTATTTTTATACTTTCTGTATTCGTTTCTTAGTCTCTGTCTTAATATAAAGGCATATAACTTGTATTTTTATACTTTATGTACTCGTTTATTGTATGTACTCTGTCTTAATGTAAAGGCTTATAACTTGTATTTTTATACTTTATGTATTTGTTTCTTTGTCTCTATCTTAGGTTTCGTCTATAACTTGTATTTTTTTTTATTTTTATACTTTCTGTATTCGTTTCTTAGTCTCTGTCTTAATATAAAGGCATATAACTTGTATTTCTATACTTTATGTATTCGTTTATTGGTCTTTATCTTAGGTTTCGTCTATAACTTGTATTTTTTTATTTTTATACTTTCTGTATTCGTTTCTTAGTCTTTGTCTTAATGTAAAGGCATATAACTTGTATTTTTATACTTTATGTATTCTTTTCTTAGTCTCTATCTTAGGTTTCGTCTTTAACTTGTAGTTTTTTTATTTTTATACTTTCTGTATTCGTTTCTTAGTCTCTGTCTTAATGTAAAGGCATATAACTTGTATTTTTATACTTTATGTATTCGTTTATTGGTCTCTATCTTAGGTTTCGTCTATAACTTGTATTTTTTTATTTTTATACTTTCTGTATTCGTTTCTTAGTCTCTGTCTTAATATAAAGGCGTATAACTTGTATTTTTTTATACTTTATGTATTCGCTTATTGGTCTCTATCTTAGGTTTCGTCTATAACTTGTATTTTTTAATTTTTATACTTTCTGTATTCGTTTCTTAGTCTCTGTCGTAATATAAAGGGATATAACTTGTATTTTATACTTTATGTATTCGTTTATTGGTCTTTATCTTAGGTGTCATCTATAACTTGTATTTTTTTTTATTTTTATACTTTCTGTATTCGTTTCTTAATCTCTGTCTTAATATAAAGGCGTATAACTTGTATTTTTTTATACTTTATGTATTCGCTTATTGGTCTCTATCTTAGGTTTCGTCTATAACTTGTATTTTTTTATTTTTATACTTTCTGTATTCGTTTCTTAGTCTCTGTCTTAATGTAAAGGCATATAACTTGTATTTTTATACTTTATGTATTCGTTTCTTGGTCTCTATCTTAGGTTTCGTCTATAACTTTTATTTTTTTTATTTTTATACTTTCTGTATTTGTTTCTTAGTCTCTGTCTTAATATAAAGGCATATAACTTGTATTTTTATACTTTATGTATTCGTTTATTAGTCTCTGTCTTAGGTTTCGTCTATAACTTGTATTTTTTTATTTTTATACTTTCTGTATTCGTTTCTTAGTCTCTGTCTTAATATAAAGGCGTATAACTTGTATTTTTTTATACTTTATGTATTCGCGTATTGGTCTCTATCTTAGGTTTCGTCTATAACCTGTATTTTTTTATTTTTATACTTTCTGTATTCGTTTCTTAGTCTCTGTCTTAATATAAAGGCATATAACTTGTATTTTTATACTTTATGTATTCGTTTATTGGTCTTTATCTTAGGTTTCGTCTATAACTTGTATTTTTTTATTTTTATACTTTCTGTATTCGTTTCTTAGTCTCTGTCTTAATATAAAGGCGTATAACTTGTATTTTTTTATACTTTATGTATTCGCTTATTGGTCTCTATCTTAGGTTTCGTCTATAACTTGTATTTTTTTATTTTTATACTTTCTGTATTCGTTTCTTAGTCTCTGTCTTAATATAAAGGCATATAACTTGTATTTTTATACTTTATGTACTCGTTTATTGGTCTCTATCTTAGGTTTCGTCTATAAGTTGTATTTTTTTATTTTTATACTTTCTGTATTCGTTTCTTAGTCTCTGTCTTAATATAAAGGCGTATAACTTGTATTTTTTTATACTTTATGTATTCGCTTATTGGTCTCTATCTTAGGTTTCGTCTATAACTTGTATTTTTTTATTTTTTTACTTTCTGTATTCGTTTCTTAATCTCTGTCGTAATATAAAGTCATATAACTTGTATTTTATATTTTATGTATTCGTTTATTGGTCTTTATCTTAGGTTTCGTCTATAACTTTATTTTTTTTTATTTTTATACTTTCTGTATTCGTTTCTTAGTCTCTGTCTTAATATAAAGGCGTATAACTTGTATTTTTTTATACTTTATGTATTCGCTTATTGGTCTCTATCTTAGGTTTCGTCTATAACTTGTATTTTTTTATTTTCATACTTTCTGTATTCGTTGCTTAGTCTCTGTCTTAATGTAAAGGCTTATAACTTGTATTTTTATACTTTATGTATTCGTTTCTTTGTCACTATCTTAGGTTTCGTCTATAACTTGTATTTTTTTTTATTTTTATACTTTCTGTATTCGTTTCTTAGTCTCTGTCTTAATATAAAGGCATATAACTTGTATTTCTATACTTTATGTATTCGTTTATTGGTCTTTATCTTAGGTTTCGTCTATAACTTGTATTTTTTTATTTTTATACTTTCTGTATTCGTTTCTTAGTCTTTGTCTTAATGTAAAGGCATATAACTTGTATTTTTATACTTTATGTATTCTTTTCTTAGTCTCTATCTTAGGTTTCGTCTTTAACTTGTAGTTTTTTTATTTTTATACTTTCTGTATTCGTTTCTTAGTCTCTGTCTTAATGTAAAGGCATGTTACTTGTATTTTTATACTTTATGTATTCGTTTATTGGTCTCTATCTTAGGTTTCGTCTATAACTTGTATTTTTTTATTTTTATACTTTCTGTATTCGTTTCTTAGTCTCTGTCTTAATATAAAGGCGTATAACTTGTATTTTTTTATACTTTATGTATTCGTTTATTGGTCTCTATCTTAGGTTTCGTCTATAACTTGTATTTTTTTATTTTTATACTTTCTGTATTCGTTTCTTAGTCTTTGTCTTAATGTAAAGGCATATAACTTGTATTTTTATACTTTATGTATTCTTTTCTTAGTCTCTATCTTAGGTTTCGTCTTTAACTTGTAGTTTTTTTATGTTTATACTTTCTGTATTCGTTTCTTAGTCTCTGTCGTAATATAAAGGGATATAACTTGTATTTTATACTTTATGTATTCGTTTATTGGTCTTTATCTTAGGTGTCATCTATAACTTGTATTTTTTTTTATTTTTATACTTTCTGTATTCGTTTCTTAGTCTCTGTCTTAATATAAAGGCGTATAACTTGTATTTTTTTATACTTTATGTATTCGCTTATTGGTCTCTATCTTAGGTTTCGTCTATAACTTGTATTTTTTTATTTTTATACTTTCTGTATTCGTTTCTTAGTCTCTGTCTTAATGTAAAGGCATATAACTTGTATTTTTATACTTTATGTATTCGTTTCTTGGTCTCTATCTTAGGTTTGGTCTATAACTTGTATTTTTTTATTTTTATACTTTCTGTATTCGTTTCTTAGTCTCTGTCTCAATATAAAGGCATATAACTTGTATTTTTATACTTTATGTATTCGTTTGTTGGTCTTTATCTTAGGTGTCATCTATAACTTGTATTTTTTTTTATTTTTATACTTTCTGTATTCGTTTCTTAGTCTCTGTCTTAATATAAAGGCGTATAACTTGTATTTTTTTATACTTTTTGTATTCGCTTATTGGTCTCTATCTTAGGTTTCGTCTATAACTTGTATTTTTTTATTTTTATACGTTCTGTATTCGTTTCTTAGTCTTTGTTTTAATGTAAAGGCATATAACTTGTATTTTTATACTTTATGTATTCGTTTAATGGTCTCTATCTTAGGTTTGGTCTATAACTTGTATTTTTTTATTTTTATACTTTCTGTATTCGTTTCTTAGTCTCTGTCTTAATATAAAGGCATATAACTTGTATTTTTATACTTTATGTATTCGTTTGTTGGTCTCTGTCTTAGGTTTCGTCTATAACTTGTATTTTTTTTTATTTTTATATTTTCTGTATTCGTTTCTTAGTCTCTATCTTACTATAAAGGCATATAACTTGTATTTCTATACTTTATGTATTCGTTTATTGGTCTCTATCTTAGGTTTCGTCTATAACTTGTATTTTTTTTTAATTTTTATACTTTCTGTATTCGTTTCTTAGTCTCTGTCTTAATATAAAGGCATATAACTTGTATTTTTATACTTTATGTATTCGTTTATTGGTCTTTATCTTAGGTTTCGTCTATAACTTGTATTTTTTTATTTGTATACTTTCTGTAATCGTTTCTTAGTCTCTGTCTTAATGTAAAGGCATATAACTTGTATTTTTATACTTTATGTATTCGTTTATTGGTCTTTATCTTAGGTTTCGTCTATAACTTGTATTTTTTTATTTTTATACTTTCTGTTTTCGTTTCTTAGTCTCTGTCTTAATGTAAAGGCACATAACTTGTATTTTTATACTTTATGTATTCGTTTATTGGTCTCTATCTTAGGATTCGTCTAATACTTGTTTTTTTTTATTTTTATATTTTCTGTATTCGTTTCTTAGTCTCTGTCTTAATATAAAGGCATATAACTTGTATTTTTATACTTTATGTATTCGTTTATTGGTCTCTATCTTAGGTTTCGTCTATAACTTGTATTTTTTTTTATTTTTATACTTTCTGTATTCGTTTCTTAGTCTCTGTCTTAATAAAAAGGCATATAACTTGTATTTTTATACTTTATGTATTCGTTTATTGGTCTTTATCTTAGGTTTCGTCTATAACTTGTATTTTTTTTTTTATTTTTATACTTTTTGTATTCATTTCTTAGTCTCTGTCTTGATATAAAGGCGTATAACTTGTATTTTTTTATACTTTATGTATTCGCTTATTGGTCTCTATCTTAGGTTTCGTCTATAACTTGTATTTTTTTATTTTTATACTTTCTGTATTCGTTTCTTAATCTCTGTCGTAATATAAAGTCATATAACTTGTATTTTATATTTTATGTATTCGTTTATTTGTCTTTATCTTAGGTTTCGTTTATAACTTTATTTTTTTTATTTTTATACTTTCTGTATTCGTTTCTTAGTCTCTGTCTTAATATAAAGGCGTATAACTTGTATTTTTTTATACTTTATGTATTCGCTTATTGGTCTCTATCTTAGGTTTCGTCTATAACTTGTATTTTTTTATTTTCATACTTTCTGTATTCGTTGCTTAGTCTCTGTCTTAATGTAAAGGCATATAACTTGTATTTTTATACTTTATGTATTCGTTTCTTTGTCTCTATCTTAGGTTTCGTCTATAACTTGTATTTTTTTTTATTTTTATACTTTCTGTATTCGTTTCTTAGTCTCTGTCTTAATATAAAGGCATATAACTTGTATTTCTATACTTTATGTATTCGTTTATTGGTCTTTATCTTAGGTTTCGTCTATAACTTGTATTTTTTTATTTTTATACTTTCTGTATTCGTTTCTTAGTCTCTGTCTTAATGTAAAGGCATATAACTTGTATTTCTATACTTTATGTATTCGTTTATTGGTCTTTATCTTAGGTTTCGTCTATAACTTGTATTTTTTTATTTTTATACTTTCTGTATTCGTTTCTTAGTCTTTGTCTTAATGTAAAGGCATATAACTTGTATTTTTATACTTTATGTATTCTTTTCTTAGTCTCTATCTTAGGTTTCGTCTTTAACTTGTAGTTTTTTTATTTTTATACTTTCTGTATTCGTTTCTTAGTCTCTGTCTTAATGTAAAGGCATGTAACTTGTATTTTTATACTTTATGTATTCGTTTATTGGTCTCTATCTTAGGTTTCGTCTATAACTTGTATTTTTTTATTTTTATACATAAAGGCGTATAACTTGTATTTTTTTATACTTTATGTATTCGTTTATTGGTCTCTATCTTAGGTTTCGTCTATAACTTGTATTTTTTTATTTTTATACTTTCTGTATTCGTTTCTTAGTCTTTGTCTTAATGTAAAGGCATATAACTTGTATTTTTATACTTTATGTATTCTTTTCTTAGTCTCTATCTTAGGTTTCGTCTTTAACTTGTAGTTTTTTTATTTTTATACTTTCTGTATTCGTTTCTTAGTCTCTGTCTTAATGTAAAGGCATGTAACTTGTATTTTTATACTTTATGTATTCGTTTATTGGTCTCTATCTTAGGTTTCGTCTATAACTTGTATTTTTTTATTTTTATACTTTCTGTATTCGTTTCTTAGTCTCTGTCTTAATATAAAGGCGTATAACTTGTATTTTTTTATACTTTATGTATTCGCTTATTGGTCTCTATCTTAGGTTTCGTCTATAACTTGTATTTTTTTATTTTTATACTTTCTGTATTCGTTTCTTAGTCTCTGTCTTAATGTAAAGGCATATAACTTGTATTTTTATACTTTATGTATTCGTTTCTTGGTCTCTATCTTAGGTTTGGTCTATAACTTGTATTTTTTTATTTTTATACTTTCTGTATTCGTTTCTTAGTCTCTGTCTTAATATAAAGGCATATAACTTGTATTTTTATACTTTATGTATTCGTTTGTTGGTCTTTATCTTAGGTGTCATCTATAACTTGTATTTTTTTTTATTTTTATACTTTCTGTATTCGTTTCTTAGTCTCTGTCTTAATATAAAGGCGTATAACTTGTATTTTTTTATACTTTTTGTATTCGCTTATTGGTCTCTATCTTAGGTTTCGTCTATAACTTGTATTTTTTTATTTTTATACGTTCTGTATTCGTTTCTTAGTCTTTGTCTTAATGTAAAGGCATATAACTTGTATTTTTATACTTTATGTATTCGTTTAATGGTCTCTATCTTAGGTTTGGTCTATAACTTGTATTTTTTTATTTTTATACTTTCTGTATTCGTTTCTTAGTCTCTGTCTTAATATAAAGGCATATAACTTGTATTTTTATACTTTATGTATTCGTTTGTTGGTCTCTGTCTTAGGTTTCGTCTATAACTTGTATTTTTTTTTATTTTTATATTTTCTGTATTCGTTTCTTAGTCTCTATCTTACTATAAAGGCATATAACTTGTATTTCTATACTTTATGTATTCGTTTATTGGTCTCTATCTTAGGTTTCGTCTATAACTTGTATTTTTTTTTAATTTTTATACTTTCTGTATTCGTTTCTTAGTCTCTGTCTTAATATAAAGGCATATAACTTGTATTTTTATACTTTATGTATTCGTTTATTGGTCTTTATCTTAGGTTTCGTCTATAACTTGTATTTTTTTATTTGTATACTTTCTGTAATCGTTTCTTAGTCTCTGTCTTAATGTAAAGGCATATAACTTGTATTTTTATACTTTATGTATTCGTTTATTGGTCTTTATCTTAGGTTTCGTCTATAACTTGTATTTTTTTATTTTTATACTTTCTGTTTTCGTTTCTTAGTCTCTGTCTTAATGTAAAGGCACATAACTTGTATTTTTATACTTTATGTATTCGTTTATTGGTCTCTATCTTAGGATTCGTCTAATACTTGTTTTTTTTTATTTTTATATTTTCTGTATTCGTTTCTTAGTCTCTGTCTTAATATAAAGGCATATAACTTGTATTTTTATACTTTATGTATTCGTTTATTGGTCTCTATCTTAGGTTTCGTCTATAACTTGTATTTTTTTTTATTTTTATACTTTCTGTATTCGTTTCTTAGTCTCTGTCTTAATAAAAAGGCATATAACTTGTATTTTTATACTTTATGTATTCGTTTATTGGTCTTTATCTTAGGTTTCGTCTATAACTTGTATTTTTTTTTTATTTTTATACTTTTTGTATTCATTTCTTAGTCTCTGTCTTGATATAAAGGCGTATAACTTGTATTTTTTTATACTTTATGTATTCGCTTATTGGACTCTATCTTAGGTTTCGTCTATAACTTGTATTTTTTTATTTTTATACTTTCTGTATTCGTTTCTTAATCTCTGTCGTAATATAAAGTCATATAACTTGTATTTTATATTTTATGTATTCGTTTATTTGTCTTTATCTTAGGTTTCGTTTATAACTTTATTTTTTTTATTTTTACACTTTCTGTATTCGTTTCTTAGTCTCTGTCTTAATATAAAGGCGTATAACTTGTATTTTTTTATACTTTATGTATTCGCTTATTGGTCTCTATCTTAGGTTTCGTCTATAACTTGTATTTTTTTATTTTCATACTTTCTGTATTCGTTGCTTAGTCTCTGTCTTAATGTAAAGGCATATAACTTGTATTTTTATACTTTATGTATTCGTTTCTTTGTCTCTATCTTAGGTTTCGTCTATAACTTGTATTTTTTTTTATTTTTATACTTTCTGTATTCGTTTCTTATTCTCTGTCTTAATATAAAGGCATATAACTTGTATTTCTATACTTTATGTATTCGTTTATTGGTCTTTATCTTAGGTTTCGTCTATAACTTGTATTTTTTTATTTTTATACTTTCTGTATTCGTTTCTTAGTCTCTGTCTTAATGTAAAGGCATATAACTTGTATTTTTATACTTTATGTATTCGTTTCTTAGTCTCTATCTTAGGTTTCGTCTATAACTTGTATTTTTTTATTTTTATACTTTCTGTATTCGTTTCTTAGTCTCTGTCTTAATATAAAGGCGTATAACTTGTATTTTTTTATACTTTATGTATTCGCTTATTGGTCTCTATCTTAGGTTTCGTCTATAACTTGTATTTTTTTATTTTTATACTTTCTGTATTCGTTTCTTAGTCTCTGTCTTAATGTAAAGGCATATAACTTGTATTTTTATACTTTATGTATTCGTTTCTTGGTCTCTATCTTAGGTTTCGTCTATAACTTGTATTTTTTTTATTTTTATACTTTCTGTATTCGTTTCTTAGTCTCTGTCGTAATATAAAGGCATATAACTTATATTTTATACTTTATATATTCGTTTATTGGTCTTTATCTTAGGTTTCGTCTATAACTTGTATTTTTTTTTTATTTTTATACTTTCTGTATTCGTTTCTTAGTCTCTGTCTTAATATAAAGGCGTATAACTTGTATTTTTTTATACTTTTTGTATTCGCTTATTGGTCTCTATCTTAGGTTTCGTCTATAACTTGTATTTTTTTATTTTTATACGTTCTGTATTCGTTTCTTAGTCTTTGTCTTAATGTAAAGGCATATAACTTGTATTTTTATAGTTTATGTATTCGTTTAATGGTCTCTATCTTAGGTTTGGTCTATAACTTGTATTTTTTTATTTTTATACTTTCTGTATTCGTTTCTTAGTCTCTGTCTTAATATAAAGGCATATAACTTGTATTTTTATACTTTATGTATTCGTTTGTTGGTCTCTGTCTTAGGTTTCGTCTATAACTTGTATTTTTTTTTATTTTTATATTTTCTGTATTCGTTTCTTAGTCTCTATCTTACTATAAAGGCATATAACTTGTATTTCTATACTTTATGTATTCGTTTATTGGTCTCTATCTTAGGTTTCGTCTATAACTTGTATTTTTTTTTAATTTTTATACTTTCTGTATTCGTTTCTTAGTCTCTGTCTTAATATAAAGGCATATAACTTGTATTTTATAGTTTATTCGTCTTCGTCCCATTGTGACTACGATTAACTCTCCTACCTACAAACTCGCAAAGTACTTGTCGAATCAGTTTAAGACCTATACTGGTCGTACCTCTTCTTATGTCCGAAATTCCACACATTTCATCACCTTATTTTCCTCCCTCACGGTCGATCCCCAAGACATTCTCGTCAGTTTCGATGTATCATCCCTATTTACCAATATCCCCATACATGACTCTCTAGTTGTTCTGCGAGATCACTTGACCAATGATAACAAGTCTTTGGTTTTGGCAGATCTTGCGGAAAAATGCCTCCTTTCAACATATTTTTCTTTTAGAGGCAATTTCTACAAACAAATATCTGGAACACCAATGGGTTCTCCCCTTTCCCCTGTCATTGCTGACATGTTCATGGAAGCCTTTGAGTCTTTAGCCCTAGAATCTTACCCCTTAAAACCAAAAGTCTGGTTCCGCTACGTTGATGATACATTTATCATCTGGCCCCATGGTCAACATACCCTTTCTCCATTCCTAGATCATCTTAACTCACAACACCCGAGTATAAAATTCACAATGGAAGTAGAAAATAATCGGTCCCTTCCCTTTCTCGATGTGTTAGTCACCTCCAAGCCCAATGGCCGATTGGGTCACTCTGTTTATAGAAAAAAGACTCACACGAATCGTTACCTACATGCTTCATCACACCACCATCCTGCCCAAAAGAATTCTGTGATCAACTCTCTCATCCATCGGGCCATTTCGATTTCTGAACCTGACAACCTTAGAGAAGAACTTGGCCATCTGCAAAAAACCCTTGTCGCCAACGGTTACTCCAAGTCCACAATTCAAAATATTACACACCGACATCTACATCCCCCTTTACACCCTAGGACGACAAATTCAGAATCTTCGGGTAATACTCCTGTGGCTTTTCTTCCGTATATTCGAAGTGTCACTGATAGGATTGGCAAAATTCTTCGCAAAGAAGGTATCAGGACTACTTTTCGACCACCCAAGAAAATCTCACAATATCTACCCTCTCCTAAGGACCCATTACCGCCCCTATCTTCCTGTGGTGTCTATTCTATTCCTTGTTCCTGTGGACAAGTGTATATTGGCGAAACTGGTCGTTCCGTCAAAACTCGTATTCAAGAGCATCAAAGATGCATTCGATCAGGTCTTTTCTCCCATTCTGCAGTTGCAGAACACTGCCAAGAAACCGGTCATTCCATATTATTCGAAAAAACCCATATTATTTCTAAGAGCCCCTTCTTTTATTCCAGGAAAATCCGCGAATCTCTAGAGATCCGAAAAAATCCACATAATATCAATCGAGAGGAAGGATACTATTTGTCTCCCATCTGGAATCTCAGTCTAGAGCCGCCGTCCGGTCCCGCTACCACGATGCAGCCACATGATTGGCCAGCGCGCGCTTCTTGACGTTCGCGCCACGGAGTGTGCCGATACGTCCCGACACGACAGGTCACCGCGACTATAAATAGAGCGGTAGCGGAGTAATCGTCGGATTCACTCCCTGCCTCTCGACGCGTTAGTGTTCTGAGCTGTTGGACGTGAATCCCTATCCTGGCATTTGGTTTTCACCTCTGGCTGCGTTGAGTAGTTGAGTTACTGTGACCAAATGCCCATCTTGGTAGTTAGTATTCGCCTCTGGTTGCGTTGAGTAACTGAGTTACCGTTGCTAACTACCCATCTTCCTGTCTCTTGTTTTTCTTTTTTGTTCTCCTGAAGAAGCTACATACAATTGTAGCGAAACGTCGAGATGAACCCACTTTTGGGTCACTCACAAATGACACGGTCCAAACCCGGAAGACGAATAAACTATAATTCTGACTCTGGCCGTGGAAGCCTACGATTTCATTTGACCAACCTCTACGGGGAGGTTATATTCCGCAAAACCTCAGAGTTCTCCAATCTTCGCTCTAAAGTTTCATCTCTACTTTCTTCGCTCACCTTCCTCTCTAGATGTCGTGATAATAACTTGGTTCCCAATTTTCTTGTTCTAAAACATCACATTTCCTCTTCATCTTCTTCCCGAATTCTACATCGAGCCAGCCTATCTCTACTTCGTGAACGGATTCAACATATTCGAAAAACCCTTAATTTTCAATCCCAAAAACTTTTTAAGCTGCATCTTGAACTCTCCAGTATTCTTAGTGTCGATGATTGGTCACTTTTAGACCGCATTTCCTATCATCAAGCCGATAAAATCCTTCTTCTAAGCAACGAAACTCACAAAAAGAAATTCCAATCCCTTGTATCTAAGAAAAAATCACATTCCACCACTTCTACTTCTCATTCACCTCTTACTAACACCGTCGTCAATCTTTCTTCTCACCAATTAACAAGTGCAGAAAGCAGTCTTCTATCTAAAGGTCTTAATTTTGCTATCACTCCTTCCAGAATTCCTACCGAAGAAATAGTTTCAAATGTGGAAGCGGCACTTCGCACAATTCCCAAAATTCCAGCCGACCGTATCCGCTTTGACGTCGCTAAATGTCTTGATAAAGCCAAAATCCCTACTTCCAATATATCTCGTGAGGAATTCATAGCTCTCAAAAATCTCCGTTCTCTTTCTGAGATAATAATCCTTCCTGCAGACAAAGGTAATGCCACAGTCATCCTGGATACTCCTTCCTACATAGAGAAAGTAAACGACTTACTTAGGGATACATCCTCTTATAATACAATTTCTCGAGACCCCACTCCTAGAGTCGAACGCGAAATTTCCCATGCCATCAAACAATCCGATCTTTCCGATGATGTTAAGAAGTCCATAGTTCCGAAAAACTCCATCTGCCCCAGAATTTACGGTCTTCCCAAAATCCATAAAGACAACGTACCTCTTCGTCCCATTGTGACTACGATTAACTCTCCTACCTACAAACTCGCAAAGTACTTGTCGAATCAGTTTAAGACCTATACTGGTCGTACCTCTTCTTATGTCCGAAATTCCACACATTTCATCACCTTAATCTCCTCCCTCACGGTCGATCCCCAAGACATTCTCGTCAGTTTCGATGTATCATCCCTATTTACCAATATCCCCATACATGACTCTCTAGTTGTTCTGCGAGATCACTTGACCAATGATAACAAGTCTTTGGTTTTGGCAGATCTTGCGGAAAAATGCCTCCTTTCAACATATTTTTCTTTTAGAGGCAATTTCTACAAACAAATATCTGGAACACCAATGGGTTCTCCCCTTTCCCCTGTCATTGCTGACATGTTCATGGAAGCCTTTGAGTCTTTAGCCCTAGAATCTTACCCCTTAAAACCAAAAGTCTGGTTCCGCTACGTTGATGATACATTTATCATCTGGCCCCATGGTCAACATACCCTTTCTCCATTCCTAGATCATCTTAACTCACAACACCCGAGTATAAAATTCACAATGGAAGTAGAAAATAATCGGTCCCTTCCCTTTCTCGATGTGTTAGTCACCTCCAAGCCCAATGGCCGATTGGGTCACTCTGTTTATAGAAAAAAGACTCACACGAATCGTTACCTACATGCTTCATCACACCACCATCCTGCCCAAAAGAATTCTGTGATCAACTCTCTCATCCATCGGGCCATTTCGATTTCTGAACCTGACAACCTTAGAGAAGAACTTGGCCATCTGCAAAAAACCCTTGTCGCCAACGGTTACTCCAAGTCCACAATTCAAAATATTACACACCGACATCTACATCCCCCTTTACACCCTAGGACGACAAATTCAGAATCTTCGGGTAATACTCCTGTGGCTTTTCTTCCGTATATTCGAAGTGTCACTGATAGGATTGGCAAAATTCTTCGCAAAGAAGGTATCAGGACTACTTTTCGACCACCCAAGAAAATCTCACAATATCTACCCTCTCCTAAGGACCCATTACCGCCCCTATCTTCCTGTGGTGTCTATTCTATTCCTTGTTCCTGTGGACAAGTGTATATTGGCGAAACTGGTCGTTCCGTCAAAACTCGTATTCAAGAGCATCAAAGATGCATTCGATCAGGTCTTTTCTCCCATTCTGCAGTTGCAGAACACTGCCAAGAAACCGGTCATTCCATATTATTCGAAAAAACCCATATTATTTCTAAGAGCCCCTTCTTTTATTCCAGGAAAATCCGCGAATCTCTAGAGATCCGAAAAAATCCACATAATATCAATCGAGAGGAAGGATACTATTTGTCTCCCATCTGGAATCTCAGTCTAGAGCCGCCGTCCGGTCCCGCTACCACGATGCAGCCACATGATTGGCCAGCGCGCGCTTCTTGACGTTCGCGCCACGGAGTGTGCCGATACGTCCCGACACGACAGGTCACCGCGACTATAAATAGAGCGGTAGCGGAGTAATCGTCGGATTCACTCCCTGCCTCTCGACGCGTTAGTGTTCTGAGCTGTTGGACGTGAATCCCTGTCCTGGCATTTGGTTTTCACCTCTGGCTGCGTTGAGTAGTTGAGTTACTGTGACCAAATGCCCATCTTGGTAGTTAGTATTCGCCTCTGGTTGCGTTGAGTAACTGAGTTACCGTTGCTAACTACCCATCTTCCTGTCTCTTGTTTTTCTTTTTCTTTTTTGTTCTCCTGAAGAAGCTACATACAATTGTAGCGAAACGTCGAGATGAACCCACTTTTGGGTCACTCACAAATGACACGGTCCAAACCCGGAAGACGAATAAACTATAATTCTGACTCTGGCCGTGGAAGCCTACGATTTCATTTGACCAACCTCTACGGGGAGGTTATATTCCGCAAAACCTCAGAGTTCTCCAATCTTCGCTCTAAAGTTTCATCTCTACTTTCTTCGCTCACCTTCCTCTCTAGATGTCGTGATAATAACTTGGTTCCCAATTTTCTTGTTCTAAAACATCACATTTCCTCTTCATCTTCTTCCCGAATTCTACATCGAGCCAGCCTATCTCTACTTCGTGAACGGATTCAACATATTCGAAAAACCCTTAATTTTCAATCCCAAAAACTTTTTAAGCTGCATCTTGAACTCTCCAGTATTCTTAGTGTCGATGATTGGTCACTTTTAGACCGCATTTCCTATCATCAAGCCGATAAAATCCTTCTTCTAAGCAACGAAACTCACAAAAAGAAATTCCAATCCCTTGTATCTAAGAAAAAATCACATTCCACCACTTCTACTTCTCATTCACCTCTTACTAACACCGTCGTCAATCTTTCTTCTCACCAATTAACAAGTGCAGAAAGCAGTCTTCTATCTAAAGGTCTTAATTTTGCTATCACTCCTTCCAGAATTCCTACCGAAGAAATAGTTTCAAATGTGGAAGCGGCACTTCGCACAATTCCCAAAATTCCAGCCGACCGTATCCGCTTTGACGTCGCTAAATGTCTTGATAAAGCCAAAATCCCTACTTCCAATATATCTCGTGAGGAATTCATAGCTCTCAAAAATCTCCGTTCTCTTTCTGAGATAATAATCCTTCCTGCAGACAAAGGTAATGCCACAGTCATCCTGGATACTCCTTCCTACATAGAGAAAGTAAACGACTTACTTAGGGATACATCCTCTTATAATACAATTTCTCGAGACCCCACTCCTAGAGTCGAACGCGAAATTTCCCATGCCATCAAACAATCCGATCTTTCCGATGATGTTAAGAAGTCCATAGTTCCGAAAAACTCCATCTGCCCCAGAATTAACGGTCTTCCCAAAATCCATAAAGACAACGTACCTCTTCGTCCCATTGTGACTACGATTAACTCTCCTACCTACAAACTCGCAAAGTACTTGTCGAATCAGTTTAAGACCTATACTGGTCGTACCTCTTCTTATGTCCGAAATTCCACACATTTCATCACCTTAATCTCCTCCCTCACGGTCGATCCCCAAGACATTCTCGTCAGTTTCGATGTATCATCCCTATTTACCAATATCCCCATACATGACTCTCTAGTTGTTCTGCGAGATCACTTGACCAATGATAACAAGTCTTTGGTTTTGGCAGATCTTGCGGAAAAATGCCTCCTTTCAACATATTTTTCTTTTAGAGGCAATTTCTACAAACAAATATCTGGAACACCAATGGGTTCTCCCCTTTCCCCTGTCATTGCTGACATGTTCATGGAAGCCTTTGAGTCTTTAGCCCTAGAATCTTACCCCTTAAAACCAAAAGTCTGGTTCCGCTACGTTGATGATACATTTATCATCTGGCCCCATGGTCAACATACCCTTTCTCCATTCCTAGATCATCTTAACTCACAACACCCGAGTATAAAATTCACAATGGAAGTAGAAAATAATCGGTCCCTTCCCTTTCTCGATGTGTTAGTCACCTCCAAGCCCAATGGCCGATTGGGTCACTCTGTTTATAGAAAAAAGACTCACACGAATCGTTACCTACATGCTTCATCACACCACCATCCTGCCCAAAAGAATTCTGTGATCAACTCTCTCATCCATCGGGCCATTTCGATTTCTGAACCTGACAACCTTAGAGAAGAACTTGGCCATCTGCAAAAAACCCTTGTCGCCAACGGTTACTCCAAGTCCACAATTCAAAATATTACACACCGACATCTACATCCCCCTTTACACCCTAGGACGACAAATTCAGAATCTTCGGGTAATACTCCTGTGGCTTTTCTTCCGTATATTCGAAGTGTCACTGATAGGATTGGCAAAATTCTTCGCAAAGAAGGTATCAGGACTACTTTTCGACCACCCAAGAAAATCTCACAATATCTACCCTCTCCTAAGGACCCATTACCGCCCCTATCTTCCTGTGGTGTCTATTCTATTCCTTGTTCCTGTGGACAAGTGTATATTGGCGAAACTGGTCGTTCCGTCAAAACTCGTATTCAAGAGCATCAAAGATGCATTCGATCAGGTCTTTTCTCCCATTCTGCAGTTGCAGAACACTGCCAAGAAACCGGTCATTCCATATTATTCGAAAAAACCCATATTATTTCTAAGAGCCCCTTCTTTTATTCCAGGAAAATCCGCGAATCTCTAGAGATCCGAAAAAATCCACATAATATCAATCGAGAGGAAGGATACTATTTGTCTCCCATCTGGAATCTCAGTCTAGAGCCGCCGTCCGGTCCCGCTACCACGATGCAGCCACATGATTGGCCAGCGCGCGCTTCTTGACGTTCGCGCCACGGAGTGTGCCGATACGTCCCGACACGACAGGTCACCGCGACTATAAATAGAGCGGTAGCGGAGTAATCGTCGGATTCACTCCCTGCCTCTCGACGCGTTAGTGTTCTGAGCTGTTGGACGTGAATCCCTGTCCTGGCATTTGGTTTTCACCTCTGGCTGCGTTGAGTAGTTGAGTTACTGTGACCAAATGCCCATCTTGGTAGTTAGTATTCGCCTCTGGTTGCGTTGAGTAACTGAGTTACCGTTGCTAACTACCCATCTTCCTGTCTCTTGTTTTTCTTTTTCTTTTTTGTTCTCCTGAAGAAGCTACATACAATTGTAGCGAAACGTCGAGATGAACCCACTTTTGGGTCACTCACAAATGACACGGTCCAAACCCGGAAGACGAATAAACTATAATTCTGACTCTGGCCGTGGAAGCCTACGATTTCATTTGACCAACCTCTACGGGGAGGTTATATTCCGCAAAACCTCAGAGTTCTCCAATCTTCGCTCTAAAGTTTCATCTCTACTTTCTTCGCTCACCTTCCTCTCTAGATGTCGTGATAATAACTTGGTTCCCAATTTTCTTGTTCTAAAACATCACATTTCCTCTTCATCTTCTTCCCGAATTCTACATCGAGCCAGCCTATCTCTACTTCGTGAACGGATTCAACATATTCGAAAAACCCTTAATTTTCAATCCCAAAAACTTTTTAAGCTGCATCTTGAACTCTCCAGTATTCTTAGTGTCGATGATTGGTCACTTTTAGACCGCATTTCCTATCATCAAGCCGATAAAATCCTTCTTCTAAGCAACGAAACTCACAAAAAGAAATTCCAATCCCTTGTATCTAAGAAAAAATCACATTCCACCACTTCTACTTCTCATTCACCTCTTACTAACACCGTCGTCAATCTTTCTTCTCACCAATTAACAAGTGCAGAAAGCAGTCTTCTATCTAAAGGTCTTAATTTTGCTATCACTCCTTCCAGAATTCCTACCGAAGAAATAGTTTCAAATGTGGAAGCGGCACTTCGCACAATTCCCAAAATTCCAGCCGACCGTATCCGCTTTGACGTCGCTAAATGTCTTGATAAAGCCAAAATCCCTACTTCCAATATATCTCGTGAGGAATTCATAGCTCTCAAAAATCTCCGTTCTCTTTCTGAGATAATAATCCTTCCTGCAGACAAAGGTAATGCCACAGTCATCCTGGATACTCCTTCCTACATAGAGAAAGTAAACGACTTACTTAGGGATACATCCTCTTATAATACAATTTCTCGAGACCCCACTCCTAGAGTCGAACGCGAAATTTCCCATGCCATCAAACAATCCGATCTTTCCGATGATGTTAAGAAGTCCATAGTTCCGAAAAACTCCATCTGCCCCAGAATTTACGGTCTTCCCAAAATCCATAAAGACAACGTACCTCTTCGTCCCATTGTGACTACGATTAACTCTCCTACCTACAAACTCGCAAAGTACTTGTCGAATCAGTTTAAGACCTATACTGGTCGTACCTCTTCTTATGTCCGAAATTCCACACATTTCATCACCTTAATCTCCTCCCTCACGGTCGATCCCCAAGACATTCTCGTCAGTTTCGATGTATCATCCCTATTTACCAATATCCCCATACATGACTCTCTAGTTGTTCTGCGAGATCACTTGACCAATGATAACAAGTCTTTGGTTTTGGCAGATCTTGCGGAAAAATGCCTCCTTTCAACATATTTTTCTTTTAGAGGCAATTTCTACAAACAAATATCTGGAACACCAATGGGTTCTCCCCTTTCCCCTGTCATTGCTGACATGTTCATGGAAGCCTTTGAGTCTTTAGCCCTAGAATCTTACCCCTTAAAACCAAAAGTCTGGTTCCGCTACGTTGATGATACATTTATCATCTGGCCCCATGGTCAACATACCCTTTCTCCATTCCTAGATCATCTTAACTCACAACACCCGAGTATAAAATTCACAATGGAAGTAGAAAATAATCGGTCCCTTCCCTTTCTCGATGTGTTAGTCACCTCCAAGCCCAATGGCCGATTGGGTCACTCTGTTTATAGAAAAAAGACTCACACGAATCGTTACCTACATGCTTCATCACACCACCATCCTGCCCAAAAGAATTCTGTGATCAACTCTCTCATCCATCGGGCCATTTCGATTTCTGAACCTGACAACCTTAGAGAAGAACTTGGCCATCTGCAAAAAACCCTTGTCGCCAACGGTTACTCCAAGTCCACAATTCAAAATATTACACACCGACATCTACATCCCCCTTTACACCCTAGGACGACAAATTCAGAATCTTCGGGTAATACTCCTGTGGCTTTTCTTCCGTATATTCGAAGTGTCACTGATAGGATTGGCAAAATTCTTCGCAAAGAAGGTATCAGGACTACTTTTCGACCACCCAAGAAAATCTCACAATATCTACCCTCTCCTAAGGACCCATTACCGCCCCTATCTTCCTGTGGTGTCTATTCTATTCCTTGTTCCTGTGGACAAGTGTATATTGGCGAAACTGGTCGTTCCGTCAAAACTCGTATTCAAGAGCATCAAAGATGCATTCGATCAGGTCTTTTCTCCCATTCTGCAGTTGCAGAACACTGCCAAGAAACCGGTCATTCCATATTATTCGAAAAAACCCATATTATTTCTAAGAGCCCCTTCTTTTATTCCAGGAAAATCCGCGAATCTCTAGAGATCCGAAAAAATCCACATAATATCAATCGAGAGGAAGGATACTATTTGTCTCCCATCTGGAATCTCAGTCTAGAGCCGCCGTCCGGTCCCGCTACCACGATGCAGCCACATGATTGGCCAGCGCGCGCTTCTTGACGTTCGCGCCACGAAGTGTGCCGATACGTCCCGACACGACAGGTCACCGCGACTATAAATAGAGCGGTAGCGGAGTAATCGTCGGATTCACTCCCTGCCTCTCGACGCGTTAGTGTTCTGAGCTGTTGGACGTGAATCCCTATCCTGGCATTTGGTTTTCACCTCTGGCTGCGTTGAGTAGTTGAGTTACTGTGACCAAATGCCCATCTTGGTAGTTAGTATTCGCCTCTGGTTGCGTTGAGTAACTGAGTTACCGTTGCTAACTACCCATCTTCCTGTCTCTTGTTTTTCTTTTTTGTTCTCCTGAAGAAGCTACATACAATTGTAGCGAAACGTCGAGATGAACCCACTTTTGGGTCACTCACAAATGACACGGTCCAAACCCGGAAGACGAATAAACTATAATTCTGACTCTGGCCGTGGAAGCCTACGATTTCATTTGACCAACCTCTACGGGGAGGTTATATTCCGCAAAACCTCAGAGTTCTCCAATCTTCGCTCTAAAGTTTCATCTCTACTTTCTTCGCTCACCTTCCTCTCTAGATGTCGTGATAATAACTTGGTTCCCAATTTTCTTGTTCTAAAACATCACATTTCCTCTTCATCTTCTTCCCGAATTCTACATCGAGCCAGCCTATCTCTACTTCGTGAACGGATTCAACATATTCGAAAAACCCTTAATTTTCAATCCCAAAAACTTTTTAAGCTGCATCTTGAACTCTCCAGTATTCTTAGTGTCGATGATTGGTCACTTTTAGACCGCATTTCCTATCATCAAGCCGATAAAATCCTTCTTCTAAGCAACGAAACTCACAAAAAGAAATTCCAATCCCTTGTATCTAAGAAAAAATCACATTCCACCACTTCTACTTCTCATTCACCTCTTACTAACACCGTCGTCAATCTTTCTTCTCACCAATTAACAAGTGCAGAAAGCAGTCTTCTATCTAAAGGTCTTAATTTTGCTATCACTCCTTCCAGAATTCCTACCGAAGAAATAGTTTCAAATGTGGAAGCGGCACTTCGCACAATTCCCAAAATTCCAGCCGACCGTATCCGCTTTGACGTCGCTAAATGTCTTGATAAAGCCAAAATCCCTACTTCCAATATATCTCGTGAGGAATTCATAGCTCTCAAAAATCTCCGTTCTCTTTCTGAGATAATAATCCTTCCTGCAGACAAAGGTAATGCCACAGTCATCCTGGATACTCCTTCCTACATAGAGAAAGTAAACGACTTACTTAGGGATACATCCTCTTATAATACAATTTCTCGAGACCCCACTCCTAGAGTCGAACGCGAAATTTCCCATGCCATCAAACAATCCGATCTTTCCGATGATGTTAAGAAGTCCATAGTTCCGAAAAACTCCATCTGCCCCAGAATTTACGGTCTTCCCAAAATCCATAAAGACAACGTACCTCTTCGTCCCATTGTGACTACGATTAACTCTCCTACCTACAAACTCGCAAAGTACTTGTCGAATCAGTTTAAGACCTATACTGGTCGTACCTCTTCTTATGTCCGAAATTCCACACATTTCATCACCTTAATCTCCTCCCTCACGGTCGATCCCCAAGACATTCTCGTCAGTTTCGATGTATCATCCCTATTTACCAATATCCCCATACATGACTCTCTAGTTGTTCTGCGAGATCACTTGACCAATGATAACAAGTCTTTGGTTTTGGCAGATCTTGCGGAAAAATGCCTCCTTTCAACATATTTTTCTTTTAGAGGCAATTTCTACAAACAAATATCTGGAACACCAATGGGTTCTCCCCTTTCCCCTGTCATTGCTGACATGTTCATGGAAGCCTTTGAGTCTTTAGCCCTAGAATCTTACCCCTTAAAACCAAAAGTCTGGTTCCGCTACGTTGATGATACATTTATCATCTGGCCCCATGGTCAACATACCCTTTCTCCATTCCTAGATCATCTTAACTCACAACACCCGAGTATAAAATTCACAATGGAAGTAGAAAATAATCGGTCCCTTCCCTTTCTCGATGTGTTAGTCACCTCCAAGCCCAATGGCCGATTGGGTCACTCTGTTTATAGAAAAAAGACTCACACGAATCGTTACCTACATGCTTCATCACACCACCATCCTGCCCAAAAGAATTCTGTGATCAACTCTCTCATCCATCGGGCCATTTCGATTTCTGAACCTGACAACCTTAGAGAAGAACTTGGCCATCTGCAAAAAACCCTTGTCGCCAACGGTTACTCCAAGTCCACAATTCAAAATATTACACACCGACATCTACATCCCCCTTTACACCCTAGGACGACAAATTCAGAATCTTCGGGTAATACTCCTGTGGCTTTTCTTCCGTATATTCGAAGTGTCACTGATAGGATTGGCAAAATTCTTCGCAAAGAAGGTATCAGGACTACTTTTCGACCACCCAAGAAAATCTCACAATATCTACCCTCTCCTAAGGACCCATTACCGCCCCTATCTTCCTGTGGTGTCTATTCTATTCCTTGTTCCTGTGGACAAGTGTATATTGGCGAAACTGGTCGTTCCGTCAAAACTCGTATTCAAGAGCATCAAAGATGCATTCGATCAGGTCTTTTCTCCCATTCTGCAGTTGCAGAACACTGCCAAGAAACCGGTCATTCCATATTATTCGAAAAAACCCATATTATTTCTAAGAGCCCCTTCTTTTATTCCAGGAAAATCCGCGAATCTCTAGAGATCCGAAAAAATCCACATAATATCAATCGAGAGGAAGGATACTATTTGTCTCCCATCTGGAATCTCAGTCTAGAGCCGCCGTCCGGTCCCGCTACCACGATGCAGCCACATGATTGGCCAGCGCGCGCTTCTTGACGTTCGCGCCACGGAGTGTGCCGATACGTCCCGACACGACAGGTCACCGCGACTATAAATAGAGCGGTAGCGGAGTAATCGTCGGATTCACTCCCTGCCTCTCGACGCGTTAGTGTTCTGAGCTGTTGGACGTGAATCCCTGTCCTGGCATTTGGTTTTCACCTCTGGCTGCGTTGAGTAGTTGAGTTACTGTGACCAAATGCCCATCTTGGTAGTTAGTATTCGCCTCTGGTTGCGTTGAGTAACTGAGTTACCGTTGCTAACTACCCATCTTCCTGTCTCTTGTTTTTCTTTTTCTTTTTTGTTCTCCTGAAGAAGCTACATACAATTGTAGCGAAACGTCGAGATGAACCCACTTTTGGGTCACTCACAAATGACACGGTCCAAACCCGGAAGACGAATAAACTATAATTCTGACTCTGGCCGTGGAAGCCTACGATTTCATTTGACCAACCTCTACGGGGAGGTTATATTCCGCAAAACCTCAGAGTTCTCCAATCTTCGCTCTAAAGTTTCATCTCTACTTTCTTCGCTCACCTTCCTCTCTAGATGTCGTGATAATAACTTGGTTCCCAATTTTCTTGTTCTAAAACATCACATTTCCTCTTCATCTTCTTCCCGAATTCTACATCGAGCCAGCCTATCTCTACTTCGTGAACGGATTCAACATATTCGAAAAACCCTTAATTTTCAATCCCAAAAACTTTTTAAGCTGCATCTTGAACTCTCCAGTATTCTTAGTGTCGATGATTGGTCACTTTTAGACCGCATTTCCTATCATCAAGCCGATAAAATCCTTCTTCTAAGCAACGAAACTCACAAAAAGAAATTCCAATCCCTTGTATCTAAGAAAAAATCACATTCCACCACTTCTACTTCTCATTCACCTCTTACTAACACCGTCGTCAATCTTTCTTCTCACCAATTAACAAGTGCAGAAAGCAGTCTTCTATCTAAAGGTCTTAATTTTGCTATCACTCCTTCCAGAATTCCTACCGAAGAAATAGTTTCAAATGTGGAAGCGGCACTTCGCACAATTCCCAAAATTCCAGCCGACCGTATCCGCTTTGACGTCGCTAAATGTCTTGATAAAGCCAAAATCCCTACTTCCAATATATCTCGTGAGGAATTCATAGCTCTCAAAAATCTCCGTTCTCTTTCTGAGATAATAATCCTTCCTGCAGACAAAGGTAATGCCACAGTCATCCTGGATACTCCTTCCTACATAGAGAAAGTAAACGACTTACTTAGGGATACATCCTCTTATAATACAATTTCTCGAGACCCCACTCCTAGAGTCGAACGCGAAATTTCCCATGCCATCAAACAATCCGATCTTTCCGATGATGTTAAGAAGTCCATAGTTCCGAAAAACTCCATCTGCCCCAGAATTAACGGTCTTCCCAAAATCCATAAAGACAACGTACCTCTTCGTCCCATTGTGACTACGATTAACTCTCCTACCTACAAACTCGCAAAGTACTTGTCGAATCAGTTTAAGACCTATACTGGTCGTACCTCTTCTTATGTCCGAAATTCCACACATTTCATCACCTTAATCTCCTCCCTCACGGTCGATCCCCAAGACATTCTCGTCAGTTTCGATGTATCATCCCTATTTACCAATATCCCCATACATGACTCTCTAGTTGTTCTGCGAGATCACTTGACCAATGATAACAAGTCTTTGGTTTTGGCAGATCTTGCGGAAAAATGCCTCCTTTCAACATATTTTTCTTTTAGAGGCAATTTCTACAAACAAATATCTGGAACACCAATGGGTTCTCCCCTTTCCCCTGTCATTGCTGACATGTTCATGGAAGCCTTTGAGTCTTTAGCCCTAGAATCTTACCCCTTAAAACCAAAAGTCTGGTTCCGCTACGTTGATGATACATTTATCATCTGGCCCCATGGTCAACATACCCTTTCTCCATTCCTAGATCATCTTAACTCACAACACCCGAGTATAAAATTCACAATGGAAGTAGAAAATAATCGGTCCCTTCCCTTTCTCGATGTGTTAGTCACCTCCAAGCCCAATGGCCGATTGGGTCACTCTGTTTATAGAAAAAAGACTCACACGAATCGTTACCTACATGCTTCATCACACCACCATCCTGCCCAAAAGAATTCTGTGATCAACTCTCTCATCCATCGGGCCATTTCGATTTCTGAACCTGACAACCTTAGAGAAGAACTTGGCCATCTGCAAAAAACCCTTGTCGCCAACGGTTACTCCAAGTCCACAATTCAAAATATTACACACCGACATCTACATCCCCCTTTACACCCTAGGACGACAAATTCAGAATCTTCGGGTAATACTCCTGTGGCTTTTCTTCCGTATATTCGAAGTGTCACTGATAGGATTGGCAAAATTCTTCGCAAAGAAGGTATCAGGACTACTTTTCGACCACCCAAGAAAATCTCACAATATCTACCCTCTCCTAAGGACCCATTACCGCCCCTATCTTCCTGTGGTGTCTATTCTATTCCTTGTTCCTGTGGACAAGTGTATATTGGCGAAACTGGTCGTTCCGTCAAAACTCGTATTCAAGAGCATCAAAGATGCATTCGATCAGGTCTTTTCTCCCATTCTGCAGTTGCAGAACACTGCCAAGAAACCGGTCATTCCATATTATTCGAAAAAACCCATATTATTTCTAAGAGCCCCTTCTTTTATTCCAGGAAAATCCGCGAATCTCTAGAGATCCGAAAAAATCCACATAATATCAATCGAGAGGAAGGATACTATTTGTCTCCCATCTGGAATCTCAGTCTAGAGCCGCCGTCCGGTCCCGCTACCACGATGCAGCCACATGATTGGCCAGCGCGCGCTTCTTGACGTTCGCGCCACGGAGTGTGCCGATACGTCCCGACACGACAGGTCACCGCGACTATAAATAGAGCGGTAGCGGAGTAATCGTCGGATTCACTCCCTGCCTCTCGACGCGTTAGTGTTCTGAGCTGTTGGACGTGAATCCCTGTCCTGGCATTTGGTTTTCACCTCTGGCTGCGTTGAGTAGTTGAGTTACTGTGACCAAATGCCCATCTTGGTAGTTAGTATTCGCCTCTGGTTGCGTTGAGTAACTGAGTTACCGTTGCTAACTACCCATCTTCCTGTCTCTTGTTTTTCTTTTTCTTTTTTGTTCTCCTGAAGAAGCTACATACAATTGTAGCGAAACGTCGAGATGAACCCACTTTTGGGTCACTCACAAATGACACGGTCCAAACCCGGAAGACGAATAAACTATAATTCTGACTCTGGCCGTGGAAGCCTACGATTTCATTTGACCAACCTCTACGGTGAGGTTATATTCCGCAAAACCTCAGAGTTCTCCAATCTTCGCTCTAAAGTTTCATCTCTACTTTCTTCGCTCACCTTCCTCTCTAGATGTCGTGATAATAACTTGGTTCCCAATTTTCTTGTTCTAAAACATCACATTTCCTCTTCATCTTCTTCCCGAATTCTACATCGAGCCAGCCTATCTCTACTTCGTGAACGGATTCAACATATTCGAAAAACCCTTAATTTTCAATCCCAAAAACTTTTTAAGCTGCATCTTGAACTCTCCAGTATTCTTAGTGTCGATGATTGGTCACTTTTAGACCGCATTTCCTATCATCAAGCCGATAAAATCCTTCTTCTAAGCAACGAAACTCACAAAAAGAAATTCCAATCCCTTGTATCTAAGAAAAAATCACATTCCACCACTTCTACTTCTCATTCACCTCTTACTAACACCGTCGTCAATCTTTCTTCTCACCAATTAACAAGTGCAGAAAGCAGTCTTCTATCTAAAGGTCTTAATTTTGCTATCACTCCTTCCAGAATTCCTACCGAAGAAATAGTTTCAAATGTGGAAGCGGCACTTCGCACAATTCCCAAAATTCCAGCCGACCGTATCCGCTTTGACGTCGCTAAATGTCTTGATAAAGCCAAAATCCCTACTTCCAATATATCTCGTGAGGAATTCATAGCTCTCAAAAATCTCCGTTCTCTTTCTGAGATAATAATCCTTCCTGCAGACAAAGGTAATGCCACAGTCATCCTGGATACTCCTTCCTACATAGAGAAAGTAAACGACTTACTTAGGGATACATCCTCTTATAATACAATTTCTCGAGACCCCACTCCTAGAGTCGAACGCGAAATTTCCCATGCCATCAAACAATCCGATCTTTCCGATGATGTTAAGAAGTCCATAGTTCCGAAAAACTCCATCTGCCCCAGAATTAACGGTCTTCCCAAAATCCATAAAGACAACGTACCTCTTCGTCCCATTGTGACTACGATTAACTCTCCTACCTACAAACTCGCAAAGTACTTGTCGAATCAGTTTAAGACCTATACTGGTCGTACCTCTTCTTATGTCCGAAATTCCACACATTTCATCACCTTAATCTCCTCCCTCACGGTCGATCCCCAAGACATTCTCGTCAGTTTCGATGTATCATCCCTATTTACCAATATCCCCATACATGACTCTCTAGTTGTTCTGCGAGATCACTTGACCAATGATAACAAGTCTTTGGTTTTGGCAGATCTTGCGGAAAAATGCCTCCTTTCAACATATTTTTCTTTTAGAGGCAATTTCTACAAACAAATATCTGGAACACCAATGGGTTCTCCCCTTTCCCCTGTCATTGCTGACATGTTCATGGAAGCCTTTGAGTCTTTAGCCCTAGAATCTTACCCCTTAAAACCAAAAGTCTGGTTCCGCTACGTTGATGATACATTTATCATCTGGCCCCATGGTCAACATACCCTTTCTCCATTCCTAGATCATCTTAACTCACAACACCCGAGTATAAAATTCACAATGGAAGTAGAAAATAATCGGTCCCTTCCCTTTCTCGATGTGTTAGTCACCTCCAAGCCCAATGGCCGATTGGGTCACTCTGTTTATAGAAAAAAGACTCACACGAATCGTTACCTACATGCTTCATCACACCACCATCCTGCCCAAAAGAATTCTGTGATCAACTCTCTCATCCATCGGGCCATTTCGATTTCTGAACCTGACAACCTTAGAGAAGAACTTGGCCATCTGCAAAAAACCCTTGTCGCCAACGGTTACTCCAAGTCCACAATTCAAAATATTACACACCGACATCTACATCCCCCTTTACACCCTAGGACGACAAATTCAGAATCTTCGGGTAATACTCCTGTGGCTTTTCTTCCGTATATTCGAAGTGTCACTGATAGGATTGGCAAAATTCTTCGCAAAGAAGGTATCAGGACTACTTTTCGACCACCCAAGAAAATCTCACAATATCTACCCTCTCCTAAGGACCCATTACCGCCCCTATCTTCCTGTGGTGTCTATTCTATTCCTTGTTCCTGTGGACAAGTGTATATTGGCGAAACTGGTCGTTCCGTCAAAACTCGTATTCAAGAGCATCAAAGATGCATTCGATCAGGTCTTTTCTCCCATTCTGCAGTTGCAGAACACTGCCAAGAAACCGGTCATTCCATATTATTCGAAAAAACCCATATTATTTCTAAGAGCCCCTTCTTTTATTCCAGGAAAATCCGCGAATCTCTAGAGATCCGAAAAAATCCACATAATATCAATCGAGAGGAAGGATACTATTTGTCTCCCATCTGGAATCTCAGTCTAGAGCCGCCGTCCGGTCCCGCTACCACGATGCAGCCACATGATTGGCCAGCGCGCGCTTCTTGACGTTCGCGCCACGGAGTGTGCCGATACGTCCCGACACGACAGGTCACCGCGACTATAAATAGAGCGGTAGCGGAGTAATCGTCGGATTCACTCCCTGCCTCTCGACGCGTTAGTGTTCTGAGCTGTTGGACGTGAATCCCTGTCCTGGCATTTGGTTTTCACCTCTGGCTGCGTTGAGTAGTTGAGTTACTGTGACCAAATGCCCATCTTGGTAGTTAGTATTCGCCTCTGGTTGCGTTGAGTAACTGAGTTACCGTTGCTAACTACCCATCTTCCTGTCTCTTGTTTTTCTTTTTCTTTTTTGTTCTCCTGAAGAAGCTACATACAATTGTAGCGAAACGTCGAGATGAACCCACTTTTGGGTCACTCACAAATGACACGGTCCAAACCCGGAAGACGAATAAACTATAATTCTGACTCTGGCCGTGGAAGCCTACGATTTCATTCAACTTGTATTTTTATACTTTATGTATTCGTTTATTGGTCTCTATCTTAGGTTTCGTCTATAACTTGTATTTTTTTTATTTTTATACTTTCTGTATTCGTTTCTTAGTCTCTGTCTTAATAAAAAGGCATATAACTTGTATTTTTATACTTTATGTATTCGTTTATTGGTCTCTATCTTAGGTTTCGTCTATAACTTGTATTTTTTTTTATTTTTATACTTTCTGTATTCGTTTCTTAGTCTCTGTCTTAATAAAAAGGCATATAACTTGTATTTTTATACTTTATGTATTCGTTTATTGGTCTTTATCTTAGGTTTCGTCTATAACTTGTATTTTTTTTTTATTTTTATACTTTTTGTATTCATTTCTTAGTCTCTGTCTTGATATAAAGGCGTATAACTTGTATTTTTTTATACTTTATGTATTCGCTTATTGGTCTCTATCTTAGGTTTCGTCTATAACTTGTATTTTTTTATTTTTATACTTTCTGTATTCGTTTCTTAATCTCTGTCGTAATATAAAGTCATATAACTTGTATTTTATATTTTATGTATTCGTTTATTTGTCTTTATCTTAGGTTTCGTCTATAACTTGTATTTTTTTATTTTTATACTTTCTGTATTCGTTTCTTAGTCTCTGTCTTAATGTAAAGGCATATAACTTGTATTTTTATACTTTATGTATTCGTTTATTGGTCTCTATCTTAGGTTTCGTCTATAACTTGTATTTTTTTATTTTTATACTTTCTGTATTCGTTTCTTAGTCTCTGTCTTAATATAAAGGCGTATAACTTGTATTTTTTTATACTTTATGTATTCGCTTATTGGTCTCTATCTTAGGTTTCGTCTATAACTTGTATTTTTTAATTTTTATACTTTCTGTATTCGTTTCTTAGTCTCTGTCGTAATATAAAGGGATATAACTTGTATTTTATACTTTATGTATTCGTTTATTGGTCTTTATCTTAGGTGTCATCTATAACTTGTATTTTTTTTTATTTTTATACTTTCTGTATTCGTTTCTTAGTCTCTGTCTTAATATAAAGGCGTATAACTTGTATTTTTTTATACTTTATGTATTCGCTTATTGGTCTTTATCTTAGGTTTCGTCTATAACTTGTATTTTTTTATTTTTATATTTTCTGTTTTCGTTTCTTAGTCTCTGTCTTAATGTAAAGGCATATAACTTGTATTTTTATACTTTATGTATTCGTTTATTGGTCTCTATCTTAGGATTCGTCTAATACTTGTTTTTTTTTATTTTTATATTTTCTGTATTCGTTTCTTAGTCTCTGTCTTAATATAAAGGCATATAACTTGTATTTTTATACTTTATGTATTCGTTTATTGGTCTCTATCTTAGGTTTCGTCTATAACTTGGATTTTTTTTTAATTTTTATACTTTTTGTATTCATTTCTTAGTCTCTGTCTTGATATAAAGGCGTATAACTTGTATTTTTTTATACTTTATGTATTCGCTTATTGGTCTCTATCTTAGGTTTCGTCTATAACTTGTATTTTTTTATTTTTATACTTTCTGTATTCGTTTCTTAATCTCTGTCGTAATATAAAGTCATATAACTTGTATTTTATATTTTATGTATTCGTTTATTGGTCTTTATCTTAGGTTTCGTCTATAACTTTATTTTTTTTTATTTTTATACTTTCTGTATTCGTTTCTTAGTCTCTGTCTTAATATAAAGGCGTATAACTTGTATTTTTTTATACTTTATGTATTCGCTTATTGGTCTCTATCTTAGGTTTCGTCTATATCTTGTATTTTTTTATTTTCATACTTTCTGTATTCGTTGCTTAGTCTCTGTCTTAATGTAAAGGCATATAACTTGTATTTTTATACTTTATGTATTCGTTTCTTTGTCTCCATCTTAGGTTTCGTCTATAACTTGTATTTTTTTTTATTTTTATACTTTCTGTATTCGTTTCTTAGTCTCTGTCTTAATATAAAGGCATATAACTTGTATTTCTATACTTTATGTATTCGTTTATTGGTCTTTATCGTAGGTTTCGTCTATAACTTGTATTTTTTTATCTTTATACTTTCTGTATTCGTTTCTTAATCTCTGTCGTAATATAAAGTCATATAACTTGTATTTTATATTTTATGTATTCGTTTATTGGTCTTTATCTTAGGTTTCGTCTATAACTTTATTTTTTTTTATTTTTATACTTTCTGTATTCGTTTCTTAGTCTCTGTCTTAATATAAAGGCGTATAACTTGTATTTTTTTATACTTTATGTATTCGCTTATTGGTCTCTATCTTAGGTTTCGTCTATATCTTGTATTTTTTTATTTTCATACTTTCTGTATTCGTTGCTTAGTCTCTGTCTTAATTTAAAGGCATATAACTTGTATTTTTATACTTTATGTATTCGTTTCTTTGTCTCCATCTTAGGTTTCGTCTATAACTTTATTTTTTTTTATTTTTATACTTTCTGTATTCGTTTCTTAGTCTCTGTCTTAATATAAAGGCGTATAACTTGTATTTTTTTATACTTTATGTATTCGCTTATTGGTCTTTATCTTAGGTTTCGTCTATAACTTGTATTTTTTTATTTTTATACTTTCTGTATTCGTTTCTTAGTCTCTGTCGTAATATAAAGGGATATAACTTGTATTTTATACTTTATGTATTCGTTTATTGGTCTTTATCTTAGGTTTCGTCTATAACTTGTATTTTTTTATTTTTATACTTTCTGTATTCGTTTCTTAGTCTCTGTCTTAATGTAAAGGCATATAACTTGTATTTTTATACTTTATGTATTCGTTTCTTTGTCTCCATCTTAGGTTTCGTCTATAACTTGTATTTTTTTATTTTTATACTTTCTGTATTCGTTTCTTAGTCTCTGTCGTAATATAAAGGGATATAACTTGTATTTTATACTTTATGTATTCGTTTATTGGTCTTTATCTTAGGTTTCGTCTATAACTTGTATTTTTTTATTTTTATACTTTCTGTATTCGTTTCTTAGTCTCTGTCTTAATATAAAGGCGTATAACTTGTATTTTTTTATACTTTATGTATTCGCTTATTGGTCTCTATCTTAGGTTTCGTCTATAACTTGTATTTTTTAATTTTTATACTTTCTGTATTCGTTTCTTAGTCTCTGTCGTAATATAAAGGGATATAACTTGTATTTTATACTTTATGTATTCGTTTATTGGTCTTTATCTTAGGTGTCATCTATAACTTGTATTTTTTTTTATTTTTATACTTTCTGTATTCGTTTCTTAGTCTCTGTCTTAATATAAAGGCGTATAACTTGTATTTTTTTATACTTTATGTATTCGCTTATTGGTCTTTATCTTAGGTTTCGTCTATAACTTGTATTTTTTTATTTTTATATTTTCTGTTTTCGTTTCTTAGTCTCTGTCTTAATGTAAAGGCATATAACTTGTATTTTTATACTTTATGTATTCGTTTATTGGTCTCTATCTTAGGATTCGTCTAATACTTGTTTTTTTTTATTTTTATATTTTCTGTATTCGTTTCTTAGTCTCTGTCTTAATATAAAGGCATATAACTTGTATTTTTATACTTTATGTATTCGTTTATTGGTCTCTATCTTAGGTTTCGTCTATAACTTGTATTTTTTTTTATTTTTATACTTTCTGTATTCGTTTCTTAGTCTCTGTCTTAATAAAAAGGCATATAACTTGTATTTTTATACTTTATGTATTCGTTTATTGGTCTTTATCTTAGGTTTCGTCTATAACTTGGATTTTTTTTTAATTTTTATACTTTTTGTATTCATTTCTTAGTCTCTGTCTTGATATAAAGGCGTATAACTTGTATTTTTTTATACTTTATGTATTCGCTTATTGGTCTCTATCTTAGGTTTCGTCTATAACTTGTATTTTTTTATTTTTATACTTTCTGTATTCGTTTCTTAATCTCTGTCGTAATATAAAGTCATATAACTTGTATTTTATATTTTATGTATTCGTTTATTGGTCTTTATCTTAGGTTTCGTCTATAACTTTATTTTTTTTTATTTTTATACTTTCTGTATTCGTTTCTTAGTCTCTGTCTTAATATAAAGGCGTATAACTTGTATTTTTTTATACTTTATGTATTCGCTTATTGGTCTCTATCTTAGGTTTCGTCTATATCTTGTATTTTTTTATTTTCATACTTTCTGTATTCGTTGCTTAGTCTCTGTCTTAATGTAAAGGCATATAACTTGTATTTTTATACTTTATGTATTCGTTTCTTTGTCTCCATCTTAGGTTTCTTCTATAACTTGTATTTTTTTTTATTTTTATACTTTCTGTATTCGTTTCTTAGTCTCTGTCTTAATATAAAGGCATATAACTTGTATTTCTATACTTTATGTATTCGTTTATTGGTCTCTATCTTAGGTTTCGTCTATAACTTGTATTTTTTTATTTTTATACTTTCTGTATTCGTTTCTTAGTCTCTGTCTTAATGTAAAGGCATATAACTTGTATTTTTATACTTTATGTATTCGTTTATTGGTCTCTATCTTAGGTTTCGTCTATAACTTGTATTTTTTTATTTTTATACTTTCTGTATTCGTTTCTTAGTCTCTGTCTTAATATAAAGGCGTATAACTTGTATTTTTTTATACTTTATGTATTCGCTTATTGGTCTCTATCTTAGGTTTCGTCTATAACTTGTATTTTTTAATTTTTATACTTTCTGTATTCGTTTCTTAGTCTCTGTCGTAATATAAAGGGATATAACTTGTATTTTATACTTTATGTATTCGCTTATTGGTCTCTATCTTAGGTTTCGTCTATAACTTGTATTTTTTTATTTTTATACTTTCTGTATTCGTTTCTTAGTCTCTGTCTTAATGTAAAGGCATATAACTTGTATTTTTATACTTTATGTATTCGTTTCTTGGTCTCTATCTTAGGTTTCGTCTATAACTTGTATTTTTTTTATTTTTATACTTTTTGTATTCGTTTTTAGTCTCTGTCGTAATATAAAGGCATATAACTTGTATTTTATAATTTATATATTCGTTTATTGGTCTTTATCTTAGGTTTCGTCTATAACTTGTATTTTTTAATTTTTATACTTTCTGTATTCGTTTCTTAGTCTCTGTCGTAATATAAAGGGATATAACTTGTATTTTATACTTTATGTATTCGCTTATTGGTCTCTATCTTAGGTTTCGTCTATAACTTGTATTTTTTTATTTTTATACTTTCTGTATTCGTTTCTTAGTCTCTGTCTTAATGTAAAGGCATATAACTTGTATTTTTATACTTTATGTATTCGTTTCTTGGTCTCTATCTTAGGTTTCGTCTATAACTTGTATTTTTTTTATTTTTATACTTTCTGTATTCGTTTCTTAGTCTGTGTCGTAATATAAAGGGATATAACTTGTATTTTATACTTTATGTATTCGTTTATTGGTCTTTATCTTAGGTGTCATCTATAACTTGTATTTTTTTTTATTTTTATACTTTCTGTATTCGTTTCTTAGTCTCTGTCTTAATATAAAGGCGTATAACTTGTATTTTTTTATACTTTATGTATTCGCTTATTGGTCTCTATCTTAGGTTTCGTCTATAACTTGTATTTTTTTATTTTTATACTTTCTGTATTCGTTTCTTAGTCTGTGTCTTAATGTAAAGGCATATAACTTGTATTTTTATACTTTATGTATTCGTTTCTTGGTCTCTATCTTAGGTTTCGTCTATAACTTGTATTTTTTTTATTTTTATACTTTCTGTATTCGTTTCTTAGTCTCTGTCTTAATGTAAAGGCATATAACTTGTATTTTTATACTTTATGTATTCGTTTATTGGTCTCTATCTTAGGATTCGTCTAATACTTGTTTTTTTTTATTTTTATACTTTCTGTATTCGTTTCTTAGTCTCTGTCTTAATATAAAGGCGTATAACTTGTATTTTTTTATACTTTTTGTATTCGCTTATTGGTCTCTATCTTAGGTTTCGTCTATAACTTGTATTTTTTTATTTTTATACGTTCTGTATTCGTTTCTTAGTCTCTGTCTTAATGTAAAGGCATATAACTTGTATTTTTATACTTTATGTATTCGTTTAATGGTCTCTATCTTAGGTTTGGTCTATAACTTGTATTTTTTTATTTTTATACTTTCTGTATTCGTTTCTTAGTCTCTGTCTTAATATAAAGGCATATAACTTGTATTTTTATACTTTATGTATTCGTTTGTTGGTCTCTGTCTTAGGTTTCGTCTATAACTTGTATTTTTTTTATTTTTATACTTTCTGCATTCGTTTCTTAGTCTCTATCTTACTATAAAGGCATATAACTTGTATTTTTATACTTTATGTATTCGTTTATTGGTCTTTATCTTAGGTTTCGTCTATAACTTGTATTTTTTTATTTGTATACTTTCTGTAATCGTTTCTTAGTCTCTGTCTTAATGTAAAGGCATATAACTTGTATTTCTATACTTTATGTATTCGTTTATTGGTCTTTATCTTAGGTTTCGTCTATAACTTGTATTTTTTTATTTTTATACTTTCTGTATTCGTTTCTTAGTCTTTGTCTTAATGTAAAGGCATATAACTTGTATTTTTATACTTTATGTATTCTTTTCTTAGTCTCTATCTTAGGTTTCGTCTATAACTTGTAGTTTTTTTATTTTTATACTTTCTGTATTCGTTTCTTAGTCTCTGTCTTAATGTAAAGGCATATAACTTGTATTTTTATACTTTATGTATTCGTTTATTGGTCTCTATCTTAGGTTTCGTCTATAACTTGTATTTTTTTATTTTTATACTTTCTGTATTCGTTTCTTAGTCTCTGTCTTAATATAAAGGCGTATAACTTGTATTTTTTTATACTTTATGTATTCGCTTATTGGTCTCTATCTTAGGTTTCGTCTATAACTTGTATTTTTTAATTTTTATACTTTCTGTATTCGTTTCTTAGTCTCTGTCGTAATATAAAGGGATATAACTTGTATTTTATACTTTATGTATTCGTTTATTGGTCTTTATCTTAGGTGTCATCTATAACTTGTATTTTTTTTTATTTTTATACTTTCTGTATTCGTTTCTTAGTCTCTGTCTTAATGTAAAGGCATATAACTTGTATTTTTATACTTTATGTATTCGTTTATTGGTCTCTATCTTAGGTTTCGTCTATAACTTGTATTTTTTTATTTTTATACTTTCTGTAATCGTTTCTTAGTCTCTGTCTTAATGTAAAGGCATATAACTTGTATTTTTATACTTTATGTATTCGTTTATTGGTCTTTATCTTAGGTTTCGTCTATAACTTGTATTTTTTTTATTTTTATACTTTCTGTTTTCGTTTCTTAGTCTCTGTCGTAATATAAAGGGATATAACTTGTATTTTATACTTTATGTATTCGTTTATTGGTCTTTATCTTAGGTGTCATCTATAACTTGTATTTTTTTTTATTTTTATACTTTCTGTATTCGTTTCTTAGTCTCTGTCTTAATATAAAGGCGTATAACTTGTATTTTTTTATACTTTATGTATTCGCTTATTGGTCTCTATCTTAGGTTTCGTCTATAACTTGTATTTTTTTATTTTTATACTTTCTGTATTCGTTTCTTAGTCTCTGTCTTAATGTAAAGGCATATAACTTGTATTTTTATACTTTATGTATTCGTTTCTTGGTCTCTATCTTAGGTTTCGTCTATAACTTGTATTTTTTTTATTTTTATACTTTCTGTATTCGTTTCTTAGTCTCTGTCGTAATATAAAGGCATATAACTTATATTTTATACTTTATATATTCGTTTATTGGTCTTTATCTTAGGTTTCGTCTATAACTTGTATTTTTTTTTATTTTTATACTTTCTGTATTCGTTTCTTAGTCTCTGTCTTAATATAAAGGCGTATAACTTGTATTTTTTTATACTTTTTGTATTCGCTTATTGGTCTCTATCTTAGGTTTCGTCTATAACTTGTATTTTTTTATTTTTATACGTTCTGTATTCGTTTCTTAGTCTTTGTCTTAATGTAAAGGCATATAACTTGTATTTTTATACTTTATGTATTCGTTTAATGGTCTCTATCTTAGGTTTGGTCTATAACTTGTATTTTTTTATTTTTATACTTTCTGTATTCGTTTCTTAGTCTCTGTCTTAATATAAAGGCATATAACTTGTATTTTTATACTTTATGTATTCGTTTATTGGTCTCTATCTTAGGATTCGTCTAATACTTGTTTTTTTTTTATTTTTATATTTTCTGTATTCGTTTCTTAGTCTCTGTCTTAATATAAAGGCATATAACTTGTATTTTTATACTTTATGTATTCGTTTATTGGTCTCTATCTTAGGTTTCGTCTATAACTTGTATTTTTTTTTATTTTTATACTTTCTGTATTCGTTTCTTAGTCTCTGTCTTAACAAAAAGGCATATAACTTGTATTTTTATACTTTATGTATTCGTTTATTGGTCTTTATCTTAGGTTTCGTCTATAACTTGTATTTTTTTTTTATTTTTATACTTTTTGTATTCATTTCTTAGTCTCTGTCTTGATATAAAGGCGTATAACTTGTATTTTTTTATACTTTATGTATTCGCTTATTGGTCTCTATCTTAGGTTTCGTCTATAACTTGTATTTCTTTATTTTTATACTTTCTGTATTCGTTTCTTAATCTCTGTCGTAATATAAAGTCATATAACTTGTATTTTATATTTTATGTATTCGTTTATTTGTCTTTATCTTAGGTTTCGTCTATAACTTTATTTTTTTTTTATTTTTATACTTTCTGTATTCGTTTCTTAGTCTCTGTCTTAATATAAAGGCGTATAACTTGTATTTTTTTATACTTTATGTATTCGCTTATTGGTCTCTATCTTAGGTTTCGTCTATAACTTGTATTTTTTTATTTTCATACTTTCTGTATTCGTTGCTTAGTCTCTGTCTTAATGTAAAGGCATATAACTTGTATTTTTATACTTTATGTATTCGTTTCTTTGTCTCTATCTTAGGTTTCGTCTATAACTTGTATTTTTTTTTTATTTTTATACTTTCTGTATTCGTTTCTTAGTATCTGTCTTAATATAAAGGCATATAACTTGTATTTCTATACTTTATGTATTCGTTTATTGGTCTTTATCTTAGGTTTCGTCTATAACTTGTATTTTTTTATTTTTATACTTTCTGTATTCGTTTCTTAGTCTCTGTCTTAATGTAAAGGCATATAACTTGTATTTTTATACTTTATGTATTCGTTTCTTAGTCTCTATCTTAAGTTTCGTCTATAACTTGTATTTTTTTATTTTTATACTTTCTGTATTCGTTTCTTAGTCTCTGTCTTAATGTAAAGGCATATAACTTGTATTTTTATACTTTATGTATTCGTTTATTGGTCTCTATCTTAGGTTTCGTCTATAACTTGTATTTTTTTATTTTTATACTTTCTGTATTCGTTTCTTAGTCTCTGTCTTAATATAAAGGCGTATAACTTGTATTTTTTTATACTTTATGTATTCGCTTATTGGTCTCTATCTTAGGTTTCGTCTATAACTTGTATTTTTTAATTTTTATACTTTCTGTATTCGTTTCTTAGTCTCTGTCGTAATATAAAGGGATATAACTTGTATTTTATACTTTATGTATTCGTTTATTGGTCTTTATCTTAGGTGTCATCTATAACTTGTATTTTTTTTTTATTTTTATATTTTCTGTATTCGTTTCTTAGTCTCTGTCTTAATATAAAGGCATATAACTTGTATTTTTTTATACTTTATGTACTAGAGACTTATTGGTCTCTATCTTAGGTTTCGTCTATAACTTGTATTTTTTTATTTTTATACTTTCTGTATTCGTTTCTTAGTCTCTGTCTTAATGTAAAGGCATATAACTTGTATTTTTATACTTTATGTATTCGTTTCTTGGTCTCTATCTTAGGTTTCGTCTATAACTTGTATTTTTTTTATTTTTATACTTTCTGTATTCGTTTCTTAGTCTCTGTCGTAATATAAAGGCATATAACTTATATTTTATACTTTATATATTCGTTTATTGGTCTTTATCTTAGGTTTCGTCTATAACTTGTATTTTTTTTTATTTTTATACTTTCTGTATTCGTTTCTTAGTCTCTGTCTTAATATAAAGGCGTATAACTTGTATTTTTTTATACTTTTTGTATTCGCTTATTGGTCTCTATCTTAGGTTTCGTATTAGTATAAGTTAGTACAAGTATAACTTAAGTATAACTTGTATTTTTTTATTTTTATACGTTCTGTATTCGTTTCTTAGTCTTTGTCTTAATGTAAAGGCATATAACTTGTATTTTTATACTTTATGTATTCGTTTAATGGTCTCTATCTTAGGTTTGGTCTATAACTTGTATTTTTTTATTTTTATACTTTCTGTATTCGTTTCTTAGTCTCTGTCTTAATATAAAGGCATATAACTTGTATTTTTATACTTTATGTATTCGTTTGTTGGTCTCTGTCTTAGGTTTCGTCTATAACTTGTATTTTTTTATTTGTATACTTTCTGTAATCGTTTCTTAGTCTCTGTCTTAATGTAAAGGCATATAACTTGTATTTTTATACTTTATGTATTCGTTTATTGGTCTTTATCTTAGGTTTCGTCTATAACTTGTATTTTTTTATTTTTATACTTTCTGTTTTCGTTTCTTAGTCTCTGTCGTAATATAAAGGGATATAACTTGTATTTTATACTTTATGTATTCGTTTATTGGTCTTTATCTTAGGTGTCATCTATAACTTGTATTTTTTTTTATTTTTATACTTTCTGTATTCGTTTCTTAGTCTCTGTCTTAATATAAAGGCGTATAACTTGTATTTTTTTATACTTTATGTATTCGCTTATTGGTCTCTATCTTAGGTTTCGTCTATAACTTGTATTTTTTTATTTTTATACTTTCTGTATTCGTTTCTTAGTCTCTGTCTTAATGTAAAGGCATATAACTTGTATTTTTATACTTTATGTATTCGTTTCTTGGTCTCTATCTTAGGTTTCGTCTATAACTTGTATTTTTTTTATTTTTATACTTTCTGTATTCGTTTCTTAGTCTCTGTCGTAATATAAAGGCATATAACTTATATTTTATACTTTATATATTCGTTTATTGGTCTTTATCTTAGGTTTCGTCTATAACTTGTATTTTTTTTTATTTTTATACTTTCTGTATTCGTTTCTTAGTCTCTGTCTTAATATAAAGGCGTATAACTTGTATTTTTTTATACTTTTTGTATTCGCTTATTGGTCTCTATCTTAGGTTTCGTCTATAACTTGTATTTTTTTATTTTTATACGTTCTGTATTCGTTTCTTAGTCTTTGTCTTAATGTAAAGGCATATAACTTGTATTTTTATACTTTATGTATTCGTTTAATGGTCTCTATCTTAGGTTTGGTCTATAACTTGTATTTTTTTATTTTTATACTTTCTGTATTCGTTTCTTAGTCTCTGTCTTAATATAAAGGCATATAACTTGTATTTTTATACTTTATGTATTCGTTTATTGGTCTCTATCTTAGGATTCGTCTAATACTTGTTTTTTTTTTTATTTTTATATTTTCTGTATTCGTTTCTTAGTCTCTGTCTTAATATAAAGGCATATAACTTGTATTTTTATACTTTATGTATTCGTTTATTGGTCTCTATCTTAGGTTTCGTCTATAACTTGTATTTTTTTTTATTTTTATCCTTTCTGTATTCGTTTCTTAGTCTCTGTCTTAAACAAAAAGGCATATAACTTGTATTTTTATACTTTATGTATTCGTTTATTGGTCTTTATCTTAGGTTTCGTCTATAACTTGTATTTTTTTTTTATTTTTATACTTTTTGTATTCATTTCTTAGTCTCTGTCTTGATATAAAGGCGTATAACTTGTATTTTTTTATACTTTATGTATCCGCTTATTGGTCTCTATCTTAGGTTTCGTCTATATCTTGTATTTTTTTATTTTTATACTTTCTGTATTCGTTTCTTAATCTCTGTCGTAATATAAAGTCATATAACTTGTATTTTATATTTTATGTATTCGTTTATTGGTCTTTATCTTAGGTTTCGTCTATAACTTTATTTTTTTTTATTTTTATACTTTCTGTATTCGTTTCTTAGTCTCTGTCTTAATATAAAGGCGTATAACTTGTATTTTTTTATACTTTATGTATTCGCTTATTGGTCTCTATCTTAGGTTTCGTCTATATCTTGTATTTTTTTATTTTCATACTTTCTGTATTCGTTGCTTAGTCTCTGTCTTAATGTAAAGGCATATAACTTGTATTTTTATACTTTATGTATTCGTTTCTTTGTCTCTATCTTAGGTTTCGTCTATAACTTGTATTTTTTTTTATTTTTATACTTTCTGTATTCGTTTCTTAGTCTCTGTCTTAATATAAAGGCATATAACTTGTATTTCTATACTTTATGTATTCGTTTATTGGTCTTTATCTTAGGTTTCGTCTATAACTTGTATTTTTTTATTTTTATACTTTCTGTATTCGTTTCTTAGTCTCTGTCTTAATGTAAAGGCATATAACTTGTATTTTTATACTTTATGTATTCGTTTCTTAGTCTCTATCTTAGGTTTCGTCTATAACTTGTATTTTTTTATTTTTATACTTTCTGTATTCGTTTCTTAGTCTCTGTCTTAATGTAAAGGCATATAACTTGTATTTTTATACTTTATGTATTCGTTTATTGGTCTCTATCTTAGGTTTCGTCTATAACTTGTATTTTTTTATTTTTATACTTTCTGTATTCGTTTCTTAGTCTCTGTCTTAATATAAAGGCATATAACTTGTATTTTTATACTTTATGTATTCGTTTGTTGGTCTCTGTCTTAGGTTTCGTCTATAACTTGTATTTTTTTTATTTTTATACTTTCTGTATTTGTTTCTTAGTCTCTATCTTACTATAAAGGCATATAACTTGTATTTTTATACTTTATGTATTCGTTTATTGGTCTTTATCTTAGGTTTCGTCTATAACTTGTATTTTTTTATTTGTATACTTTCTGTAATCGTTTCTTAGTCTCTGTCTTAATGTAAAGGCATATAACTTGTATTTCTATACTTTATGTATTCGTTTATTGGTCTTTATCTTAGGTTTCGTCTATAACTTGTATTTTTTTATTTTTATAATTTCTGTATTCGTTTCTTAGTCTTTGTCTTAATGTAAAGGCATATAACTTGTATTTTTATACTTTATGTATTCTTTTCTTAGTCTCTATCTTAGGTTTCGTCTATAACTTGTAGTTTTTTAATTTTTATACTTTCTGTATTCGTTTCTTAGTCTCTGTCTTAATGTAAAGGCATATAACTTGTATTTTTATACTTTATGTATTCGTTTATTGGTCTCTATCTTAGGTTTCGTCTATAACTTGTATTTTTTTATTTTTATACTTTCTGTATTCGTTTCTTAGTCTCTGTCTTAATATAAAGGCGTATAACTTGTATTTTTTTATACTTTATGTATTCGCTTATTGGTCTCTATCTTAGGTTTCGTCTATAACTTGTATTTTTTAATTTTTATACTTTCTGTATTCGTTTCTTAGTCTCTGTCGTAATATAAAGGGATATAACTTGTATTTTATACTTTATGTATTCGTTTATTGGTCTTTATCTTAGGTGTCATCTATAACTTGTATTTTTTTTTATTTTTATACTTTCTGTATTCGTTTCTTAGTCTCTGTCTTAATATAAAGGCGTATAACTTGTATTTTTTTATACTTTATGTATTCGCTTATTGGTCTCTATCTTAGGTTTCGTCTATAACTTGTATTTTTTTATTTTTATACTTTCTGTATTCGTTTCTTAGTCTCTGTCTTAATGTAAAGGCATATAACTTGTATTTTTATACTTTATGTATTCGTTTCTTGGTCTCTATCTTAGGTTTCGTCTATAACTTGTATTTTTTTTATTTTTATACTTTCTGTATTCGTTTCTTAGTCTCTGTCGTAATATAAAGGCATATAACTTATATTTTATACTTTATATATTCGTTTATTGGTCTTTATCTTAGGTTTCGTCTATAACTTGTATTTTTTTTTATTTTTATACTTTCTGTATTCGTTTCTTAGTCTCTGTCTTAATATAAAGGCGTATAACTTGTATTTTTTTATACTTTTTGTATTCGCTTATTGGTCTCTATCTTAGGTTTCGTCTATAACTTGTATTTTTTTATTTTTATACGTTCTGTATTCGTTTCTTAGTCTTTGTCTTAATGTAAAGGCATATAACTTGTATTTTTATACTTTATGTATTCGTTTAATGGTCTCTATCTTAGGTTTGGTCTATAACTTGTATTTTTTTATTTTTATACTTTCTGTATTCGTTTCTTAGTCTCTGTCTTAATATAAAGGCATATAACTTGTATTTTTATACTTTATGTATTCGTTTGTTGGTCTCTGTCTTAGGTTTCGTCTATAACTTGTATTTTTTTATTTGTATACTTTCTGTAATCGTTTCTTAGTCTCTGTCTTAATGCATAGGCATATAACTTGTATTTTTATACTTTATGTATTCGTTTATTGGTCTTTATCTTAGGTTTCGTCTATAACTTGTATTTTTTTATTTTTATACTTTCTGTTTTCGTTTCTTAGTCTCTGTCTTAATGTAAAGGCATATAACTTGTATTTTTATACTTTATGTATTCGTTTATTGGTCTCTATCTTAGGATTCGTCTAATACTTGTTTTTTTTATTTTTATATTTTCTGTATTCGTTTCTTAGTCTCTGTCTTAATATAAAGGCATATAACTTGTATTTTTATACTTTATGTATTCGTTTATTGGTCTCTATCTTAGGTTTCGTCTATAACTTGTATTTTTTTTTATTTTTATACTTTCTGTATTCGTTTCTTAGTCTCTGTCTTAACAAAAAGGCATATAACTTGTATTTTTATACTTTATGTATTCGTTTATTGGTCTTTATCTTAGGTTTCGTCTATAACTTGTATTTTTTTTTTATTTTTATACTTTTTGTATTCATTTCTTAGTCTCTGTCTTGATATAAAGGCGTATAACTTGTATTTTTTTATACTTTATGTATTCGCTTATTGGTCTCTATCTTAGGTTTCGTCTATAACTTGTATTTCTTTATTTTTATACTTTCTGTATTCGTTTCTTAATCTCTGTCGTAATATAAAGTCATATAACTTGTATTTTATATTTTATGTATTCGTTTATTTGTCTTTATCTTAGGTTTCGTCTATAACTTTATTTTTTTTATTTTTATACTTTCTGTATTCGTTTCTTAGTCTCTGTCTTAATATAAAGGCGTATAACTTGTATTTTTTTATACTTTATGTATTCGCTTATTGGTCTCTATCTTAGGTTTCGTCTATAACTTGTATTTTTTTATTTTCATACTTTCTGTATTCGTTGCTTAGTCTCTGTCTTAATGTAAAGGCATATAACTTGTATTTTTATACTTTATGTATTCGTTTCTTTGTCTCTATCTTAGGTTTCGTCTATAACTTGTATTTTTTTTTATTTTTATACTTTCTGTATTCGTTTCTTAGTATCTGTCTTAATATAAAGGCATATAACTTGTATTTCTATACTTTATGTATTCGTTTATTGGTCTTTATCTTAGGTTTCGTCTATAACTTGTATTTTTTTATTTTTATACTTTCTGTATTCGTTTCTTAGTCTCTGTCTTAATGTAAAGGCATATAACTTGTATTTTTATACTTTATGTATTCGTTTCTTAGTCTCTATCTTAGGTTTCGTCTATAACTTGTATTTTTTTATTTTTATACTTTCTGTATTCGTTTCTTAGTCTCTGTCTTAATGTAAAGGCATATAACTTGTATTTTTATACTTTATGTATTCGTTTATTGGTCTCTATCTTAGGTTTCGTCTATAACTTGTATTTTTTTTTATTTTTATACTTTCTGTATTCGTTTCTTAGTCTCTGTCTTAACAAAAAGGCATATAACTTGTATTTTTATACTTTATGTATTCGTTTATTGGTCTTTATCTTAGGTTTCGTCTATAACTTGTATTTTTTTTTTATTTTTATACTTTTTGTATTCATTTCTTAGTCTCTGTCTTGATATAAAGGCGTATAACTTGTATTTTTTTATACTTTATGTATTCGCTTATTGGTCTCTATCTTAGGTTTCGTCTATAACTTGTATTTCTTTATTTTTATACTTTCTGTATTCGTTTCTTAATCTCTGTCGTAATATAAAGTCATATAACTTGTATTTTATATTTTATGTATTCGTTTATTTGTCTTTATCTTAGGTTTCGTCTATAACTTTATTTTTTTTATTTTTATACTTTCTGTATTCGTTTCTTAGTCTCTGTCTTAAATAAAGGCGTATAACTTGTATTTTTTTATACTTTATGTATTCGCTTATTGGTCTCTATCTTAGGTTTCGTCTATAACTTGTATTTTTTTATTTTCATACTTTCTGTATTCGTTGCTTAGTCTCTGTCTTAATGTAAAGGCATATAACTTGTATTTTTATACTTTATGTATTCGTTTCTTTGTCTCTATCTTAGGTTTCGTCTATAACTTGTATTTTTTGTTATTTTTATACTTTCTGTATTCGTTTCTTAGTATCTGTCTTAATATAAAGGCATATAACTTGTATTTCTATACTTTATGTATTCGTTTATTGGTCTTTATCTTAGGTTTCGTCTATAACTTGTATTTTTTTATTTTTATACTTTCTGTATTCGTTTCTTAGTCTCTGTCTTAATGTAAAGGCATATAACTTGTATTTTTATACTTTATGTATTCGTTTCTTAGTCTCTATCTTAGGTTTCGTCTATAACTTGTATTTTTTTATTTTTATACTTTCTGTATTCGTTTCTTAGTCTCTGTCTTAATGTAAAGGCATATAACTTGTATTTTTATACTTTATGTATTCGTTTATTGGTCTCTATCTTAGGTTTCGTCTATAACTTGTATTTTTTTATTTTTATACTTTCTGTATTCGTTTCTTAGTCTCTGTCTTAATATAAAGGCGTATAACTTGTATTTTTTTATACTTTATGTATTCGCTTATTGGTCTCTATCTTAGGTTTCGTCTATAACTTGCATTTTTTAATTTTTATACTTTCTGTATTCGTTTCTTAGTCTCTGTCGTAATATAAAGGGATATAACTTGTATTTTTATACTTTATGTATTCGTTTCTTAGTCTCTATCTTAGGTTTCGTCTATAACTTGTATTTTTTTATTTTTATACTTTCTGTATTCGTTTCTTAGTCTCTGTCTTAATGTAAAGGCATATAACTTGTATTTTTATACTTTATGTATTCGTTTATTGGTCTCTATCTTAGGTTTCGTCTATAACTTGTATTTTTTTATTTTTATACTTTCTGTATTCGTTTCTTAGTCTCTGTCTTAATATAAAGGCGTATAACTTGTATTTTTTTATACTTTATGTATTCGCTTATTGGTCTTTATCTTAGGTTTCGTCTATAACTTGTATTTTTTTATTTTTATATTTTCTGTTTTTGTTTCTTAGTCTCTGTCTTAATGTAAAGGCATATAACTTGTATTTTTATACTTTATGTATTCGTTTATTAGTCTCTATCTTAGGATTCGTCTAATACTTGTTTTTTTTTTATTTTTATATTTTCTGTATTCGTTTCTTAGTCTCTGTCTTAATATAAAGGCATATAACTTGTATTTTTATACTTTATGTATTCGTTTATTGGTCTCTATCTTAGGTTTCGTCTATAACTTGTATTTTTTTTTATTTTTATACTTTATGTATTCGTTTATTGGTCTTTATCTTAGGTTTCGTCTATAACTTGTATTTTTTTTTAATTTTTATACTTTTTGTATTCATTTCTTAGTCTCTGTCTTGATATATAGGCGTATAACTTGTATTTTTTTATACTTTATGTATTCGCTTATTGGTCTCTATCTTAGGTTTCGTCTATAACTTGTATTTTTTTATTTTTATACTTTCTGTATTCGTTTCTTAATCTCTGTCGTAATATAAAGTCATATAACTTGTATTTTATATTTTATGTATTCGTTTATTGGTCTTTATCTTAGGTTTCGTCTATAACTTTATTTTTTTTTATTTTTATACTTTCTGTATTCGTTTCTTAGTCTCTGTCTTAATATAAAGGCGTATAACTTGTATTTTTTTATACTTTATGTATTCGCTTATTGGTCTCTATCTTAGGTTTCGTCTATATCTTGTATTTTTTTATTTTCATACTTTCTGTATTCGTTGCTTAGTCTCTGTCTTAATGTAAAGGCATATAACTTGTATTTTTATACTTTATGTATTCGTTTCTTTGTCTCTATCTTAGGTTTCGTCTATAACTTGTATTTTTTTTTATTTTTATACTTTCTGTATTCGTTTCTTAGTCTCTGTCTTAATATAAAGGCATATAACTTGTATTTCTATACTTTATGTATTCGTTTATTGGTCTTTATCTTAGGTTTCGTCTATAACTTGTATTTTTTTATTTTTATACTTTCTGTATTCGTTTCTTAGTCTCTGTCTTAATGTAAAGGCATATAACTTGTATTTTTATACTTTATGTATTCGTTTCTTAGTCTCTATCTTAGGTTTCGTCTATAACTTGTATTTTTTTATTTTTATACTTTCTGTATTCGTTTCTTAGTCTCTGTCTTAATGTAAAGGCATATAACTTGTATTTTTATACTTTATGTATTCGTTTCTTAGTCTCTATCTTAGGTTTCGTCTATAACTTGTATTTTTTTATTTTTATACTTTCTGTATTCGTTTCTTAGTCTCTGTCTTAATATAAAGGCGTATAACTTGTATTTTTTTATACTTTATGTATTCGCTTATTGGTCTCTATCTTAGGTTTCGTCTATAACTTGTATTTTTTTATTTTTATACTTTCTGTATTCGTTTCTTAGTCTCTGTCTTAATGTAAAGGCATATAACTTGTATTTTTATACTTTATGTATTCGTTTCTTGGTCTCTATCTTAGGTTTCGTCTATAACTTGTATTTTTTTTATTTTTATACTTTCTGTATTCGTTTCTTAGTCTCTGTCGTAATATAAAGGCATATAACTTGTATTTTATACTTTATATATTCGTTTATTGGTCTTTATCTTAGGTTTCGTCTATAACTTGTATTTTTTAATTTTTATACTTTCTGTATTCGTTTCTTAGTCTCTGTCGTAATATAAAGGGATATAACTTGTATTTTATACTTTATGTATTCGCTTATTGGTCTCTATCTTAGGTTTCGTCTATAACTTGTATTTTTTTATTTTTATACTTTCTGTATTCGTTTCTTAGTCTCTGTCTTAATGTAAAGGCATTTAACTTGTATTTTTATACTTTATGTATTCGTTTCTTGGTCTCTATCTTAGGTTTCGTCTATAACTTGTATTTTTTTTATTTTTATACTTTCTGTATTCGTTTCTTAGTCTCTGTCGTAATATAAAGGGATATAACTTGTATTTTATACTTTATGTATTCGTTTATTGGTCTTTATCTTAGGTGTCATCTATAACTTGTATTTTTTTTTATTTTTATACTTTCTGTATTCGTTTCTTAGTCTCTGTCTTAATGTAAAGGCATATAACTTGTATTTTTATACTTTATGTATTCGTTTATTGGTCTCTATCTTAGGATTCGTCTAATACTTGTTTTTTTTTATTTTTATACTTTCTGTATTCGTTTCTTAGTCTCTGTCTTAATATAAAGGCGTATAACTTGTATTTTTTTATACTTTTTGTATTCGCTTATTGGTCTCTATCTTAGGTTTCGTCTATAACTTGTATTATTTTATTTTTATACGTTCTGTATTCGTTTCTTAGTCTCTGTCTTAATGTAAAGGCATATAACTTGTATTTTTATACTTTATGTATTCGTTTAATGGTCTCTATCTTAGGTTTGGTCTATAACTTGTATTTTTTTATTTTTATACTTTCTGTATTCGTTTCTTAGTCTCTGTCTTAATATAAAGGCATATAACTTGTATTTTTATACTTTATGTATTCGTTTGTTGGTCTCTGTCTTAGGTTTCGTCTATAACTTGTATTTTTTTTATTTTTATACTTTCTGTATTCGTTTCTTAGTCTCTATCTTACTATAAAGGCATATAACTTGTATTTCTCTATCTTAGGTTTCGTCTATAACTTTTATTTTTTTTTTATTTTTATACTTTCTGTATTCGTTTCTTAGTCTCTGTCTTAATATAAAGGCATATAACTTGTATTTTTATACTTTATGTATTCGTTTATTGGTCTTTATCTTAGGTTTCGTCTATAACTTGTATTTTTTTATTTTTATACTTTCTGTAATCGTTTCTTAGTCTCTGTCTTAATGTAAATGCATATAACTTGTATTTTTATACTTTATGTATTCGTTTATTGGTCTTTATCTTAGGTTTCGTCTATAACTTGTATTTTTTTATTTTTATACTTTCTGTTTTCGTTTCTTAGTCTCTGTCTTAATGTAAAGGCATATAACTTGTATTTTTATACTTTATGTATTCGTTTATTGGTCTCTATCTTAGGATTCGTCTAATACTTGTTTTTTTTTTATTTTTATATTTCCTGTATTCGTTTCTTAGTCTCTGTCTTAATATAAAGGCATATAACCTGTACTTTTATACTTTATGTATTCGTTTATTGGCCTCTATCTTAGGTTTCGTCTATAACTTGTATTTTTTTTTATTTTTATACTTTCTGTATTCGTTTCTTAGTCTCTGTCTTAATAAAAAGGCATATAACTTGTATTTTTATACTTTATGTATTCGTTTATTGGTCTTTATCTTAGGTTTCGTCTATAACTTGTATTTTTTTTTATTTTTATACTTTTTGTATTCATTTCTAAGTCTCTGTCTTGATATAAAGGCGTATAACTTGTATTTTTATACTTTATGTATTCGTTTATTGGTCTCTATCTTAGGTTTCGTCTATAACTTGTGTTTTTTTATTTTTATACTTTCTGTATTCGCTTCTTAGTCTCTGTCTTAATGTAAAGGCATATAACTTGTATTTTTATACTCTATGTATTGGTTTATTGGTCTCTATCTTAGGTTTCGTCTATAACTTGTATTGTTTTATTTTTATACTTTCTGTATTCGTTTCTTAGTCTCTGTCTTAATAAAAAGGCATATAACTTGTATTTTTATACTTTATGTATTCGTTTATTGGTCTTTATCTTAGGTCTCGTCTATAACTTGTATTTTTTTTTTATTTTTATACTTTCTGTATTCGTTTCTTAGTCTCTGTCTTAATAAAAAGGCATATAACTTGTATTTTTATACTTTATGTATTCGTTTCTTGGTCTCTATCTTAGGTTTCGTCTATAACTTGTGTTTTTTTATTTTTATACTTTCTGTATTCGTTTCTTAGTCTCTGTCTTAATGTAAAGGCATATAACTTGTATTTTTATACTCTATGTATTGGTTTATTGGTCTCTATCTTAGGTTTCGTCTATAACTTGTATTGTTTTATTTTTATACTTTCTGTATTCGTTTCTTAGTCTCTGTCTTAATATAAAGGCATATAACTTGTATTTTTTTATACTTTATGTATTCGCTTATTGGTCTCTATCTTAGGTTTCGTCTATAACTTGTGTTTTTTTATTTTTATACTTTCTGTATTCGTTTCTTAGTCTCTGTCTTAATGTAAAGGCATATAACTTGTATTTTTATACTTTATGTATTCGTTTATTGGTCTCTATCTTAGGTTTCGTCTATAACTTGTATTTTTTTATTTTTATACTTTCTGTATTCGTTTCTTAGTCTCTGTCTTAATATAAAGGCGTATAACTTGTATTTTTTTATACTTTATGTATTCGCTTATTGGTCTCTATCTTAGGTTTCGTCTATAACTTGTATTTTTTTATTTTCATACTTTCTGTATTCGTTGCTTAGTCTCTGTCTTAATGTAAAGGCATATAACTTGTATTTTTATACTTTATGTATTCGTTTCTTTGTCTCTATCTTAGGTTTCGTCTATAACTTGTATTTTTTGTTATTTTTATACTTTCTGTATTCGTTTCTTAGTATCTGTCTTAATATAAAGGCATATAACTTGTATTTCTATACTTTATGTATTCGTTTATTGGTCTTTATCTTAGGTTTCGTCTATAACTTGTATTTTTTTATTTTTATACTTTCTGTATTCGTTTCTTAGTCTCTGTCTTAATGTAAAGGCATATAACTTGTATTTTTATACTTTATGTATTCGTTTCTTAGTCTCTATCTTAGGTTTCGTCTATAACTTGTATTTTTTTATTTTTATACTTTCTGTATTCGTTTCTTAGTCTCTGTCTTAATGTAAAGGCATATAACTTGTATTTCTATACTTTATGTATTCGTTTATTGGTCTTTATCTTAGGTTTCGTCTATAACTTGTATTTTTTTATTTTTATACTTTCTGTATTCGTTTCTTAGTCTCTGTCTTAATGTAAAGGCATATAACTTGTATTTTTATACTTTATGTATTCGTTTCTTAGTCTCTATCTTAGGTTTCGTCTATAACTTGTATTTTTTGTTATTTTTATACTTTCTGTATTCGTTTCTTAGTATCTGTCTTAATATAAAGGCATATAACTTGTATTTCTATACTTTATGTATTCGTTTATTGGTCTCTATCTTAGGTTTCGTCTATAACTTGTATTTTTTTATTTTTATACTTTCTGTATTCGTTTCTTAGTCTCTGTCTTAATATAAAGGCGTATAACTTGTATTTTTTTATACTTTATGTATTCGCTTATTGGTCTCTATCTTAGGTTTCGTCTATAACTTGCATTTTTTAATTTTTATACTTTCTGTATTCGTTTCTTAGTCTCTGTCGTAATATAAAGGGATATAACTTGTATTTTATACTTTATGTATTCGTTTATTGGTCTTTATCTTAGGTGTCATCTATAACTTGTATTTTTTTTTATTTTTATACTTTCTGTATTCGTTTCTTAGTCTCTGTCTTAATATAAAGGCGTATAACTTGTATTTTTTTATACTTTATGTATTCGCTTATTGGTCTTTATCTTAGGTTTCGTCTATAACTTGTATTTTTTTATTTTTATATTTTCTGTTTTTGTTTCTTAGTCTCTGTCTTAATGTAAAGGCATATAACTTGTATTTTTATACTTTATGTATTCGTTTATTAGTCTCTATCTTAGGATTCGTCTAATACTTGTTTTTTTTTATTTTTATATTTTCTGTATTCGTTTCTTAGTCTCTGTCTTAATATAAAGGCATATAACTTGTATTTTTATACTTTATGTATTCGTTTATTGGTCTCTATCTTAGGTTTCGTCTATAACTTGTATTTTTTTTTATTTTTATACTTTATGTATTCGTTTATTGGTCTTTATCTTAGGTTTCGTCTATAACTTGTATTTTTTTTTAATTTTTATACTTTTTGTATTCATTTCTTAGTCTCTGTCTTGATATATAGGCGTATAACTTGTATTTTTTTATACTTTATGTATTCGCTTATTGGTCTCTATCTTAGGTTTCGTCTATAACTTGTATTTTTTTATTTTTATACTTTCTGTATTCGTTTCTTAATCTCTGTCGTAATATAAAGTCATATAACTTGTATTTTATATTTTATGTATTCGTTTATTGGTCTTTATCTTAGGTTTCGTCTATAACTTTATTTTTTTTTATTTTTATACTTTCTGTATTCGTTTCTTAGTCTCTGTCTTAATATAAAGGCGTATAACTTGTATTTTTTTATACTTTATGTATTCGCTTATTGGTCTCTATCTTAGGTTTCGTCTATATCTTGTATTTTTTTATTTTCATACTTTCTGTATTCGTTGCTTAGTCTCTGTCTTAATGTAAAGGCATATAACTTGTATTTTTATACTTTATGTATTCGTTTCTTTGTCTCTATCTTAGGTTTCGTCTATAACTTGTATTTTTTTTTATTTTTATACTTTCTGTATTCGTTTCTTAGTCTCTGTCTTAATATAAAGGCATATAACTTGTATTTCTATACTTTATGTATTCGTTTATTGGTCTTTATCTTAGGTTTCGTCTATAACTTGTATTTTTTTATTTTTATACTTTCTGTATTCGTTTCTTAGTCTCTGTCTTAATGTAAAGGCATATAACTTGTATTTTTATACTTTATGTATTCGTTTCTTAGTCTCTATCTTAGGTTTCGTCTATAACTTGTATTTTTTTATTTTTATACTTTCTGTATTCGTTTCTTAGTCTCTGTCTTAATGTAAAGGCATATAACTTGTATTTTTATACTTTATGTATTCGTTTCTTAGTCTCTATCTTAGGTTTCGTCTATAACTTGTATTTTTTTATTTTTATACTTTCTGTATTCGTTTCTTAGTCTCTGTCTTAATATAAAGGCGTATAACTTGTATTTTTTTATACTTTATGTATTCGCTTATTGGTCTCTATCTTAGGTTTCGTCTATAACTTGTATTTTTTTATTTTTATACTTTCTGTATTCGTTTCTTAGTCTCTGTCTTAATGTAAAGGCATATAACTTGTATTTTTATACTTTATGTATTCGTTTCTTGGTCTCTATCTTAGGTTTCGTCTATAACTTGTATTTTTTTTATTTTTATACTTTCTGTATTCGTTTCTTAGTCTCTGTCGTAATATAAAGGCATATAACTTGTATTTTATACTTTATATATTCGTTTATTGGTCTTTATCTTAGGTTTCGTCTATAACTTGTATTTTTTAATTTTTATACTTTCTGTATTCGTTTCTTAGTCTCTGTCGTAATATAAAGGGATATAACTTGTATTTTATACTTTATGTATTCGCTTATTGGTCTCTATCTTAGGTTTCGTCTATAACTTGTATTTTTTTATTTTTATACTTTCTGTATTCGTTTCTTAGTCTCTGTCTTAATGTAAAGGCATTTAACTTGTATTTTTATACTTTATGTATTCGTTTCTTGGTCTCTATCTTAGGTTTCGTCTATAACTTGTATTTTTTTTATTTTTATACTTTCTGTATTCGTTTCTTAGTCTCTGTCGTAATATAAAGGGATATAACTTGTATTTTATACTTTATGTATTCGTTTATTGGTCTTTATCTTAGGTGTCATCTATAACTTGTATTTTTTTTTATTTTTATACTTTCTGTATTCGTTTCTTAGTCTCTGTCTTAATGTAAAGGCATATAACTTGTATTTTTATACTTTATGTATTCGTTTATTGGTCTCTATCTTAGGATTCGTCTAATACTTGTTTTTTTTTATTTTTATACTTTCTGTATTCGTTTCTTAGTCTCTGTCTTAATATAAAGGCGTATAACTTGTATTTTTTTATACTTTTTGTATTCGCTTATTGGTCTCTATCTTAGGTTTCGTCTATAACTTGTATTATTTTATTTTTATACGTTCTGTATTCGTTTCTTAGTCTCTGTCTTAATGTAAAGGCATATAACTTGTATTTTTATACTTTATGTATTCGTTTAATGGTCTCTATCTTAGGTTTGGTCTATAACTTGTATTTTTTTATTTTTATACTTTCTGTATTCGTTTCTTAGTCTCTGTCTTAATATAAAGGCATATAACTTGTATTTTTATACTTTATGTATTCGTTTGTTGGTCTCTGTCTTAGGTTTCGTCTATAACTTGTATTTTTTTTATTTTTATACTTTCTGTATTCGTTTCTTAGTCTCTATCTTACTATAAAGGCATATAACTTGTATTTCTCTATCTTAGGTTTCGTCTATAACTTTTATTTTTTTTTTATTTTTATACTTTCTGTATTCGTTTCTTAGTCTCTGTCTTAATATAAAGGCATATAACTTGTATTTTTATACTTTATGTATTCGTTTATTGGTCTTTATCTTAGGTTTCGTCTGTAACTTGTATTTTTTTATTTTTATACTTTCTGTAATCGTTTCTTAGTCTCTGTCTTAATGTAAATGCATATAACTTGTATTTTTATACTTTATGTATTCGTTTATTGGTCTTTATCTTAGGTTTCGTCTATAACTTGTATTTTTTTATTTTTATACTTTCTGTTTTCGTTTCTTAGTCTCTGTCTTAATGTAAAGGCATATAACTTGTATTTTTATACTTTATGTATTCGTTTATTGGTCTCTATCTTAGGATTCGTCTAATACTTGTTTTTTTTTTATTTTTATATTTCCTGTATTCGTTTCTTAGTCTCTGTCTTAATATAAAGGCATATAACCTGTACTTTTATACTTTATGTATTCGTTTATTGGCCTCTATCTTAGGTTTCGTCTATAACTTGTATTTTTTTTTATTTTTATACTTTCTGTATTCGTTTCTTAGTCTCTGTCTTAATAAAAAGGCATATAACTTGTATTTTTATACTTTATGTATTCGTTTATTGGTCTTTATCTTAGGTTTCGTCTATAACTTGTATTTTTTTTTATTTTTATACTTTTTGTATTCATTTCTAAGTCTCTGTCTTGATATAAAGGCGTATAACTTGTATTTTTATACTTTATGTATTCGTTTATTGGTCTCTATCTTAGGTTTCGTCTATAACTTGTGTTTTTTTATTTTTATACTTTCTGTATTCGCTTCTTAGTCTCTGTCTTAATGTAAAGGCATATAACTTGTATTTTTATACTCTATGTATTGGTTTATTGGTCTCTATCTTAGGTTTCGTCTATAACTTGTATTGTTTTATTTTTATACTTTCTGTATTCGTTTCTTAGTCTCTGTCTTAATAAAAAGGCATATAACTTGTATTTTTATACTTTATGTATTCGTTTATTGGTCTTTATCTTAGGTCTCGTCTATAACTTGTATTTTTTTTTTATTTTTATACTTTCTGTATTCGTTTCTTAGTCTCTGTCTTAATAAAAAGGCATATAACTTGTATTTTTATACTTTATGTATTCGTTTCTTGGTCTCTATCTTAGGTTTCGTCTATAACTTGTGTTTTTTTATTTTTATACTTTCTGTATTCGTTTCTTAGTCTCTGTCTTAATGTAAAGGCATATAACTTGTATTTTTATACTCTATGTATTGGTTTATTGGTCTCTATCTTAGGTTTCGTCTATAACTTGTATTGTTTTATTTTTATACTTTCTGTATTCGTTTCTTAGTCTCTGTCTTAATATAAAGGCATATAACTTGTATTTTTTTATACTTTATGTATTCGCTTATTGGTCTCTATCTTAGGTTTCGTCTATAACTTGTGTTTTTTTATTTTTATACTTTCTGTATTCGTTTCTTAGTCTCTGTCTTAATGTAAAGGCATATAACTTGTATTTTTATACTTTATGTATTCGTTTATTGGTCTCTATCTTAGGTTTCGTCTATAACTTGTATTTTTTTATTTTTATACTTTCTGTATTCGTTTCTTAGTCTCTGTCTTAATATAAAGGCGTATAACTTGTATTTTTTTTATACTTTATGTATTCACTTATTGGTCTCTATCTTAGGTTTCGTCTATAACTTGTATTTTTAATTTTTATACTTTCTGTATTCGTTTCTTAGTCTCTGTCGTAATATAAAGGCATATAACTTGTATTTTATACTTTATGTATTCGTTTATTGGTCTTTATCTTAGGTGTCATCTATAACTTGTATTATTTTTTATTTTTATACTTTCTGTATTCGTTTCTTAGTCTCTGTCTTAATATAAAGGCGTATAACTTGTATTTTTTTATACTTTATGTATTCGCTTATTGGTCTCTATCTTAGGTTTCGTCTATAACTTGTATTTTTTTATTTTTATACTTTCTGTATTCGTTTCTTAGTCTCTGTCTTAATGTAAAGGCATATAACTTGTATTTTTATACTTTATGTATTCGTTTCTTGGTCTCTATCTTAGGTTTCGTCTATAACTTGTATTTTTTTTATTTTTATACTTTCTGTATTCGTTTCTTAGTCTCTGTCGTAATATAAAGGCATATAACTTGTATTTTGTACTTTATATATTCGTTTGTTGGTCTTTATCTTAGGTTTCGTCTATAACTTGTATTTTTTTTTATTTTTATACTTTCTGTATTCGTTTCTTAGTCTCTGTCTTAATATAAAGGCGTATAACTTGTATTTTTTTATACTTTATGTATTCGTTTATTGGTCTCTATCTTAGGTTTCGTCTATAACTTGTGTTTTTTTATTTTTATACTTTCTGTATTCGTTTCTTAGTCTCTGTCTTAATGTAAAGGCATATAACTTGTATTTTTATACTTTATGTATTCGTTTATTGGTCTCTATCTTAGGTTTCGTCTATAAATTGTATTTTTTTATTTTTATACTTTCTGTATTCGTTTCTTAGTCTCTGTCTTAATATAAAGGCGTATAACTTGTATTTTTTTTATACTTTATGTATTCACTTATTGGTCTCTATCTTAGGTTTCGTCTATAACTTGTATTTTTTAATTTTTATACTTTCTGTATTCGTTTCTTAGTCTCTGTCGTAATATAAAGGCATATAACTTGTATTTTATACTTTATGTATTCGTTTATTGGTCTTTATCTTAGGTGTCATCTATAACTTGTATTATTTTTTATTTTTATACTTTCTGTATTCGTTTCTTAGTCTCTGTCTTAATATAAAGGCGTATAACTTGTATTTTTTTTATACTTTATTTATTCACTTATTGGTCTCTATCTTAGGTTTCGTCTATAACTTGTATTTTTTAATTTTTATACTTTCTGTATTCGTTTCTTAGTCTCTGTCGTAATATAAAGGCATATAACTTGTATTTTATACTTTATGTATTCGTTTATTGGTCTTTATCTTAGGTGTCATCTATAACTTGTATTATTTTTTATTTTTATACTTTCTGTATTCGTTTCTTAGTCTCTGTCTTAATATAAAGGCGTATAACTTTTATTTTTTTATACTTTATGTATTCGCTTATTGGTCTCTATCTTAGGTTTCGTCTATAACTTGTATTTTTTTATTTTTATACTTTCTGTATTCGTTTCTTAGTCTCTGTCTTAATATAAAGGCATATAACTTGTATTTCTATACTTTATGTATTCGTTTATTGGTCTTTATCTTAGGTTTCGTCTATAACTTGTATTTTTTTATTTTTATACTTTCTGTATTCGTTTCTTAGTCTCTGTCTTAATGTAAAGGCATATAACTTGTATTTTTATACTTTATGTATTCGTTTCTTAGTCTCTATCTTAGGTTTCGTCTATAACTTGTATTTTTTTTTATTTTTATACTTTTTGTATTCGTTTTTTAGTCTCTGTCTTAATATAAAGGCATATAACTTGTATTTCTATACTTTATGTATTCGTTTATTGGTCTTTATCTTAGGTTTCGTCTATAACTTGTATTTTTTTTTTATTTTTATACTTTCTGTATTCGTTTCTTAGTCTCTGTCTTAATATAAAGGCGTATAACTTGTATTTTTTTATACTTTTTGTATTCGCTTATTGGTCTCTATCTTAGGTTTCGTCTATAACTTGTATTTTATTATTTTTATACGTTCTGTATTCGTTTCTTAGTCTCTGTCTTAATGTAAAGGCATATAACTTGTATTTTTATACTTTATGTATTCGTTTATTGGTCTCTATCTTAGGTTTGGTCTATAACTTGTATTTTTTTTATTTTTATACTTTCTGTATTCGTTTCTTAGTCTCTGTCTTAATATAAAGGCATATAACTTGTATTTTTATACTTTATGTATTCGTTTGTTGGTCTCTGTCTTAGGTTTCGTCTATAACTTGTATTTTTTTTATTTTTATACTTTCTGTATTCGTTTCTTAGTCTCTATCTTAATATAAAGGCATATAACTTGTATTTCTATACTTTATGTATTCGTTTATTGGTCTCTATCTTAGGTTTCGTCTATAACTTGTATTTTTTTTTTATTTTTATACTTTCTGTATTCGTTTCTTAGTCTCTGTCTTAATATAAAGGCGTATAACTTGTATTTTTTTATACTTTATGTATTCGTTTATTGGTTTCTATCTTAGGTTTCGTCTATAACTTGTATTTTTTTTATTTTTATACTTTCTGTATTCGTTTCTTAGTCTATGTCTTAATATAAAGGCATATAACTTGTATTTTTATACTTTATGTATTCGTTTATTGGTCTTTATGTTAGGTTTCGTCTATAACTTGTATTTTTTTTATTTTTATACTTTCTGTATTCGTTTCTTAGTCTCTGTCTTAACATAAAGGCGTATAACTTGTATTTTTTTATACTTTATGTATTCGCTTATTGGTCTCTATATTAGGTTTCGTCTATACCTTGTATTTTTTTTATTTTTATACTTTCTGTATTCGTTTCTTAGTCTCTGTCTTAATATAAAGGCATATAACTTGTATTTTTATACTTTATGTATTCGTTTATTGGTCTCTATAGGTTTCGTCTATAACTTGTATTTTTTTTTATTTTTATACTTTCTGCATTCGTTTCTTAGTCTCTGTCTTAATATAAAGGCATATAGCTTGTATTTTTATACTTTATGTATTCGCTTATTGGTCTCTATCTTAGGTTTCGTCTATAACTTGTATTTTTTTATTTGTATACTTTCTGTAATCGTTTCTTAGTCTCTGTCTTAATGTAAAGGCATATAACTTGTATTTTTATACTTTATGTATTCGTTTATTGGTCTTTATCTTAGGTTTCGTCTATAACTTTTATTTTTGTTTTATTTTTATACTTTCTGTATTCGTTTCTTAGTCTCTGTCTTAATATAAAGGCATATAACTTGTATTTTTATACTTTATGTATTCGTTTATTGGTCTTTATCTTAGGTTTCGTCTATAACTTGTATTTTTTTATTTGTATACTTTCTGTAATCGTTTCTTAGTCTCTGTCTTAATGTAAAGGCATATAACTTGTATTTTTATACTTTATGTATTCGTTTATTGGTCTTTATCTTAGGTTTCGTCTATAACTTGTATTTTTTTATTTTTATACTTTCTGTATTCGTTTCTTAGTCTCTGTCTTAATATAAAGGCATATAACTTGTATTTTTATACTTTATGTATTCGTTTATTGGTCTCTATAGGTTTCGTCTATAACTTGTATTTTTTTTTATTTTTATACTTTCTGCATTCGTTTCTTAGTCTCTGTCTTAATATAAAGGCATATAACTTGTATTTTTATACTTTATGTATTCGCTTATTGGTCTCTAGCTTAGTTTTCGTCTATAACTTGTATTTTTTTATTTTTATACTTTCTGTATTCGTTTCTTAGTCTCTGTCTTAATATAAAGGCGTATAACTTGTATTTTTTTATACTTTATGTATTCGCTTATTGGTCTCTATCTTAGGTTTCGTCTATAACTTGTATTTTTTAATTTTTATACTTTCTGTATTCGTTTCTTAGTCTCTGTCGTAATATAAAGGGATATAACTTGTATTTTATACTTTATGTATTCGTTTATTGGTCTTTATCTTAGGTGTCATCTATAACTTGTATTTTTTTTTATTTTTATACTTTCTGTATTCGTTCTTAGTCTCTGTCTTAATATAAAGGCGTATAACTTGTATTTTTTTATACTTTATGTATTCGCTTATTGGTCTCTATCTTAGGTTTCGTCTATAACTTGTATTTTTTTATTTTTATACTTTCTGTATTCGTTTCTTAGTCTCTGTCTTAATGTAAAGGCATATAACTTGTATTTTTATACTTTATGTATTCGTTTCTTGGTCTCTATCTTAGGTTTCGTCTATAACTTGTATTTTTTTTATTTTTATACTTTCTGTATTCGTTTCTTAGTCTCTGTCGTAATATAAAGGCATATAACTTATATTTTATACTTTATATATTCGTTTATTGGTCTTTATCTTAGGTTTCGTCTATAACTTGTATTTTTTTTTATTTTTATACTTTCTGTATTCGTTTCTTAGTCTCTGTCTTAATATAAAGGCGTATAACTTGTATTTTTTTATACTTTTTGTATTCGCTTATTGGTCTCTATCTTAGGTTTCGTCTATAACTTGTATTTTTTTATTTTTATACGTTCTGTATTCGTTTCTTAGTCTTTGTCTTAATGTAAAGGCATATAACTTGTATTTTTATACTTTATGTATTCGTTTAATGGTCTCTATCTTAGGTTTGGTCTATAACTTGTATTTTTTTATTTTTATACTTTCTGTATTCGTTTCTTAGTCTCTGTCTTAATATAAAGGCATATAACTTGTATTTTTATACTTTATGTATTCGTTTGTTGGTCTCTGTCTTAGGTTTCGTCTATAACTTGTATTTTTTTATTTGTATACTTTCTGTAATCGTTTCTTAGTCTCTGTCTTAATGTAAAGGCATATTACTTGTATTTTTATACTTTATGTATTCGTTTATTGGTCTTTATCTTAGGTTTCGTCTATAACTTGTATTTTTTTATTTTTATACTTTCTGTTTTCGTTTCTTAGTCTCTGTCTTAATGTAAAGGCATATAACTTGTATTTTTATACTTTATGTATTCGTTTATTGGTCTCTATCTTAGGATTCGTCTAATACTTGTTTTTTTTTATTTTTATATTTTCTGTATTCGTTTCTTAGTCTCTGTCTTAATATAAAGGCATATAACTTGTATTTTTATACTTTATGTATTCGTTTATTAGTCTCTATCTTAGGTTTCGTCTATAACTTGTATTTTTTTTTATTTTTATACTTTCTGTATTCGTTTCTTAGTCTCTGTCTTAACAAAAAGGCATATAACTTGTATTTTTATACTTTATGTATTCGTTTATTGGTCTTTATCTTAGGTTTCGTCTATAACTTGTATTTTTTTTTATTTTTATACTTTTTGTATTCATTTCTTAGTCTCTGTCTTGATATAAAGGCGTATAACTTGTATTTTTTTATACTTTATGTATTCGCTTATTGGTCTCTATCTTAGGTTTCGTCTATAACTTGTATTTCTTTATTTTTATACTTTCTGTATTCGTTTCTTAACCTTTAACTACACGCGCTGGCGTATTTTGTACGCCAAATTTAATAATTGTACTACAAATATATTTAAAAATTTAAAGACCGACCCTGTTTATGTATCTAACCTATCACTGGAACGTGCTTTACAACTGGTTTTAGTTTCAGTAAAATCGGCGTTCTGAGAAGGTCGTAATTAGCCTTTTATTATTTGTTGTTCCCGGTGGTGTACAAAATACGCCACGCGTGCAGTAATGTAAGTATAATCGTTCAATTGTTTTTTAAGAAATATGGCACAAAATTAATTTTTCTTTATAAAGAATGCTATTTCTCATGTAGATAAAAAATTTTATTAGTAATTTTATTTTTCCAGGGATCAGATTCCAGTTAGAAATCCCAATCGACTTACTGATACTGAACTCCAAGCATTCGCTGATGCATTATTTCGAGAAGAAGATGAAGAAGTAATTGGGGGAGATCCTGATACTTCGGATGAAGAAGTTATTTTTAACGAAGAACCTAGTTCTGATTCGAATGGAGAATCAAGTGAAACTTCTAGCGAAAATGAAGACGAATTAAGTTCAGAAGACTTCTATGAAGGCAAGGATGGAATAAAATGGTATAAGTCTTCTTTGAAAAGTAAGTTTAGTAAAACTAGCAAAACGAACATCGTAAAAGTACTTCCTGGACCCAAAGCGTACGCTAAAGATATTACAAATGAGGCAAGTGCTTTTACTAAACTATTTACTGATGACATTATTGAAAATATTGTTGTTTGTACCAATATGCAAATAGAAAAGATGCGTCCGAATTACAATCGCGAAAGAGACGCCAGAAATACAACCAAATCTGAAATTATGGCATTGATAGGACTTTTGTTTCTAACAGGGCTTAAAAAACAAGGTCATACACATTTTTTGGAATTGTGGACAACTGATGGAACGGGCTCAGAAATTTTCAGAGCTTGCATGAGCTGCAACCGATTTTTATTTCTCTTATGTGCTCTTAGATTCGACAATAAAGAAACAAGACCTCAAAGAAAAGCTACTGACAAACTTGCCCCTGTACGATTTATGATTGACCGCTTTTCCGACAATTGTTATAATAGCTATACATTAGGTGAACATTTGACAATTGACGAAATGCTTATTCCTTTTCGAGGGAGATGCAGCTTTTTACAGTATATCCCAAATAAGCCAGCGAAATATGGGATAAAAGCGTTTGTATTGTGTGACTCACAAACATTTTATGTGAGCGGTATCGAGTTATACTGTGGGCAACAACCAGATGGGCCTTACAAAAAATCCAATAAGCCAGAGGATATTACCCAACGATTGGTTGAACAATGGAACGGAAAATACCGCAATCTAACTTGTGATAACTGGTACACCAGTTACAGGTTAGCAACAGATCTGTTAAAAAAGAAGACTACAATAGTTGGAACATTAAAAAAAAATAAGAGAGAGATCCCAAAAAATTTTTTACCCAACAAAAGTCGAATAGAAGGTTCATCCCTTTTTGGGTTTCAACAGGAAGCTACACTTGTGTCATTTGTACCAAAAAAGAACAGAGCGGTCATTTTACTTTCCACAATGCATTATGATTCTTCTATAGATCAGGTCACTAATAAGCCTAGTATTATTATGGACTATAACTCTCACAAAGGTGGCGTTGACACCGTAGATAAAATGTGCTCTACGTATTCTGTAGCAAGACGTACCCGTAGGTGGCCTTTAGTTATATTTTTTCAGATGTTGAATGTGGCAGGAATAAATAGTCAAATATTGTATAATTTTGCTCACTCCAACAGTCCAACTAAGTTTAGAAGAAATTTTTTAAAATCTTTATCGATATCATTGATGAAACCACATCTTTCAGAACGAGCTGAAATAAATACTTTGCCATCCAACATAAGGCTTTTTCTAAATACATATAAGCAGCCTCAAATCGATCAACCGAATGGAGAACCCCCAGCCAAAGTACGAGGAAGGTGTTTTTCTTGTGGTAGACAGAAAAACAGGACTACAACGATAACCTGCAGCATTTGTCTTAGATCAGTCTGCAAGGATCATTCTGTTGCTGTTGTCACTTGCACACAATGTCAAAATAAAGATGACAGTTTAGATAACTTGTGATAAATATTTATCATTTTGACTGTTATTTTTTATAGTAGTATTGTGTATATTATTTTCAAAAAATTTGTTGATAACAATTTCTTTCTATATGACTTACTCAAAATGTTTAATATTATTAATATGTTAATAAATAAAGTTTATAACAGACAACTAATTGTATTTTTTCAAAAAAAAAACAAAACCGCTGTTTTTAAGTGTATTCTCTAGTGGTGTATAAAGTACGCCACGCGTGTAGTTATGTTATAACTTGATGCGCGAGTAGTTAAAGGTTAATCTCTGTCGTAATATAAAGTCATATAACTTGTATTTTATATTTTATGTATTCGTTTATTTGTCTTTATCTTAGGTTTCGTCTATAACTTTATTTTTTTTTATTTTTATACTTTCTGTATTCGTTTCTTAGTCTCTGTCTTAATATAAAGGCGTATAACTTGTATTTTTTTATACTTTATGTATTCGCTTATTGGTCTCTATCTTAGGTTTCGTCTATAACTTGTATTTTTTTATTTTCATACTTTCTGTATTCGTTGCTTAGTCTCTGTCTTAATGTAAAGGCATATAACTTGTATTTTTATACTTTATGTATTCGTTTCTTTGTCTCTATCTTAGGTTTCGTCTATAACTTGTATTTTTTTTTATTTTTATACTTTCTGTATTCGTTTCTTAGTATCTGTCTTAATATAAAGGCATATAACTTGTATTTCTATACTTTATGTATTCGTTTATTGGTCTTTATCTTAGGTTTCGTCTATAACTTGTATTTTTTTATTTTTATACTTTCTGTATTCGTTTCTTAGTCTCTGTCTTAATGTAAAGGCATATAACTTGTATTTTTATACTTTATGTATTCGTTTCTTAGTCTCTATCTTAGGTTTCGTCTATAACTTGTATTTTTTTATTTTTATACTTTCTGTATTCGTTTCTTAGCCTCTGTCTTAATGTAAAGGCATATAACTTGTATTTTTATACTTTATGTATTCGTTTATTGGTCTCTATCTTAGGTTTCGTCTATAACTTGTATTTTTATATTTTTATACTTTCTGTATTCGTTTCTTAGTCTCTGTCTTAATATAAAGGCGTATAACTTGTATTTTTTTATACTTTATGTATTCGCTTATTGGTCTCTATCTTAGGTTTCGTCTATAACTTGCATTTTTTAATTTTTATACTTTCTGTATTCGTTTCTTAGTCTCTATCTTAGGTTCCGTCTATAACTTGTATTTTTTTATTTTCATACTTTCTGTATTCGTTGCTTAGTCTCTGTCTTAATGTAAAGGCATATAACTTGTATTTTTATACTTTATGTATTCGTTTCTTTGTCTCTATCTTAGGTTTCGTCTATAACTTGTATTTTTTTTTATTTTTATACTTTCTGTATTCGTTTCTTAGTCTCTGTCGTAATATAAAGGCATATAACTTGTATTTTATACTTTATATATTCGTTTATTGGTCTTTATCTTAGGTTTCGTCTATAACTTGTATTTTTTAATTTTTATACTTTCTGTATTCGTTTCTTAGTCTCTGTCGTAATATAAAGGGATATAACTTGTATTTTATACTTTATGTATTCGCTTATTGGTCTCTATCTTAGGTTTCGTCTATAACTTGTATTTTTTTATTTTTATACTTTCTGTATTCGTTTCTTAATCTCTGTCGTAATATAAAGTCATATAACTTGTATTTTATATTTTATGTATTCGTTTATTGGTCTTTATCTTAGGTTTCGTCTATAACTTTATTTTTTTTTATTTTTATACTTTCTGTATTCGTTTCTTAGTCTCTGTCTTAATATAAAGGCGTATAACTTGTATTTTTTTATACTTTATGTATTCGCTTATTGGTCTCTATCTTAGGTTTCGTCTATAACTTGTATTTTTTAATTTTTATACTTTCTGTATTCGTTTCTTAGTCTCTGTCGTAATATAAAGGGATATAACTTGTATTTTATACTTTATGTATTCGCTTATTGGTCTCTATCTTAGGTTTCGTCTATAACTTGTATTTTTTTATTTTTATACTTTCTGTATTCGTTTCTTAGTCTCTGTCTTAATGTAAAGGCATATAACTTGTATTTTTATACTTTATGTATTCGTTTCTTGGTCTCTATCTTAGGTTTCGTCTATAACTTGTATTTTTTTATTTTTATACTTTCTGTATTCGTTTCTTAGTCTCTGTCGTAATATAAAGGCATATAACTTGTATTTTATACTTTATATATTCGTTTATTGGTCTTTATCTTAGGTTTCGTCTATAACTTGTATTTTTTAATTTTTATACTTTCTGTATTCGTTTCTTAGTCTCTGTCGTAATATAAAGGAATATAACTTGTATTTTATACTTTATGTATTCGCTTATTGGTCTCTATCTTAGGTTTCGTCTATAACTTGTATTTTTTAATTTTTATACTTTCTGTATTCGTTTCTTAGTCTCTGTCGTAATATAAAGGGATATAACTTGTATTTTATACTTTATGGATTCGTTTATTGGTCTTTATCTTAGGTGTCATCTATAACTTGTATTTTTTTTTATTTTTATACTTTCTGTATTCGTTTCTTAGTCTCTGTCTTAATGTAAAGGCATATAACTTGTATTTTTATACTTTATGTATTCGTTTCTTGGTCTCTATCTTAGGTTTCGTCTATAACTTGTATTTTTTTTATTTTTATACTTTCTGTATTCGTTTCTTAGTCTCTGTCTTAATGTAAAGGCATATAACTTGTATTTTTATACTTTATGTATTCGTTTATTGGTCTCTATCTTAGGATTCGTCTAATACTTGTTTTTTTTTATTTTTATACTTTCTGTATTCGTTTCTTAGTCTCTGTCTTAATATAAAGGCGTATAACTTGTATTTTTTTATACTTTTTGTATTCGCTTATTGGTCTCTATCTTAGGTTTCGTCTATAACTTGTATTTTTTTATTTTTATACGTTCTGTATTCGTTTCTTAGTCTCTGTCTTAATGTAAAGGCATATAACTTGTATTTTTATACTTTATGTATTCGTTTAATGGTCTCTATCTTAGGTTTGGTCTATAACTTGTATTTTTTTATTTTTATACTTTCTGTATTCGTTTCTTAGTCTCTGTCTTAATATAAAGGCATATAACTTGTATTTTTATACTTTATGTATTCGTTTGATGGTCTCTGTCTTAGGTTTCGTCTATAACTTGTATTTTTTTTATTTTTATACTTTCTGTATTCGTTTCTTAGTCTCTATCTTACTATAAAGGCATATAACTTGTATTTCTCTATCTTAGGTTTCGTCTATAACTTTTATTTTTTTTTTATTTTTATACTTTCTGTATTCGTTTCTTAGTCTCTGTCTTAATATAAAGGCATATAACTTGTATTTTTATACTTTATGTATTCGTTTATTGGTCTTTATCTTAGGTTTCGTCTATAACTTGTATTTTTTTATTTTTATACTTTCTGTAATCGTTTCTTAGTCTCTGTCTTAATGTAAAGGCATATAACTTGTATTTTTATACTTTATATATTCGTTTATTGGTCTTTATCTTAGGTTTCGTCTATAACTTGTATTTTTTTATTTTTATACTTTCTGTTTTCGTTTCTTAGTCTCTGTCTTAATGTAAAGGCATATAACTTGTATTTTTATACTTTATGTATTCGTTTATTGGTCTCTATCTTAGGATTCGTCTAATACTTGTTTTTTTTTATTTTTATATTTTCTGTATTCGTTTCTTAGTCTCTGTCTTAATATAAAGGCATATAACCTGTATTTTTATACTTTATGTATTCGTTTATTGGTCTCTATCCTAGGTTTCGTCTATAACTTGTATTTTTTTTTATTTTTATACTTTCTGTATTCGTTTCTTAGTCTCTGTCTTAATAAAAAGGCATATAACTTGTATTTTTATACTTTATGTATTCGTTTATTGGTCTTTATCTTAGGTTTCGTCTATAACTTGTATTTTTTTTTTATTTTTATACTTTTTGTATTCATTTCTAAGTCTCTGTCTTGATATAAAGGCGTATAAATTGTATTTTTATACTTTATGTATTCGTTTATTGGTCTCTATCTTAGGTTTCGTCTATAACTTGTGTTTTTTTATTTTTATACTTTCTGTATTCGTTTCTTAGTCTCTGTCGTAATGTAAAGGCATATAACTTGTATTTTTATACTCTATGTATTGGTTTATTGGTCTCTATCTTAGGTTTCGTCTATAACTTGTATTGTTTTATTTTTATACTTTCTGTATTCGTTTCTTAGTCTCTGTCTTAATATAAAGGCATATAACTTGTATTTTTTTATACTTTATGTATTCGCTTATTGGTCTCTATCTTAGGTTTCGTCTATAACTTGTGTTTTTTTATTTTTATACTTTCTGTATTCGTTTCTTAGTCTCTGTCTTAATGTAAAGGCATATAACTTGTATTTTTATACTTTATGTATTCGTTTATTGGTCTCTATCTTAGGTTTCGTCTATAACTTGTATTTTTTTATTTTTATACTTTCTGTATTCGTTTCTTAGTCTCTGTCTTAATATAAAGGCGTATAACTTGTATTTTTTTTATACTTTATGTATTCGCTTATTGGTCTCTATCTTAGGTTTCGTCTATAACTTGTATTTTTTAATTTTTATACTTTCTGTATTCGTTTCTTAGTCTCTGTCTTAATGTAAAGGCATATAACTTGTATTTTTATACTTTATGTATTCGTTTCTTGGTCTCTATCTTAGGTTTCGTCTATAACTTGTATTTTTTTTATTTTTATACTTTCTGTATTCGTTTCTTAGTCTCTGTCGTAATATAAAGGCATATAACTTGTATTTTATACTTTATATATTCGTTTATTGGTCTTTATCTTAGGTTTCGTCTATAACTTGTATTTTTTTTTATTTTTATACTTTCTGTATTCGTTTCTTAGTCTCTGTCGTAATATAAAGGCATATAACTTGTATTTTATACTTTATATATTCGTTTATTGGTCTTTATCTTAGGTTTCGTCTATAACTTGTATTTTTTTTATTTTTATACTTTTTGTATTCGTTTCTTAGTCTCTGTCTTAATATAAAGGCATATAACTTGTATTTCTATACTTTATGTATTCGTTTATTGGTCTTTATCTTAGGTTTCGTCTATAACTTGTATTATTTTTTATTTTTATACTTTCTGTATTCGTTTCTTAGTCTCTGTCTTAATATAAAGGCGTATAACTTGTATTTTTTTATACTTTATGTATTCGCTTATTGGTCTCTATCTTAGGTTTCGTCTATAACTTGTATTTTTTTATTTTTATACTTTCTGTATTCGTTTCTTAGTCTCTGTCTTAATGTAAAGGCATATAACTTGTATTTTTATACTTTATGTATTCGTTTCTTGGTCTCTATCTTAGGTTTCGTCTATAACTTGTATTTTTTTTATTTTTATACTTTCTGTATTCGTTTCTTAGTCTCTGTCGTAATATAAAGGCATATAACTTGTATTTTATACTTTATATATTCGTTTATTGGTCTTTATCTTAGGTTTCGTCTATAACTTGTATTTTTTTTTATTTTTATACTTTCTGTATTCGTTTCTTAGTCTCTGTCGTAATATAAAGGCATATAACTTGTATTTTATACTTTATATATTCGTTTATTGGTCTTTATCTTAGGTTTCGTCTATAACTTGTATTTTTTTTATTTTTATACTTTTTGTATTCGTTTCTTAGTCTCTGTCTTAATATAAAGGCATATAACTTGTATTTCTATACTTTATGTATTCGTTTATTGGTCTTTATCTTAGGTTTCGTCTATAACTTGTATTTTTTTTTATTTTTATACTTTCTGTATTTGTTTCTTAGTCTCTGTCTTAATATAAAGGCGTATAACTTGTATTTTTTTATACTTTTTGTATTCGCTTATTGGTCTCTATCTTAGGTTTCGTCTATAACTTGTATTTTATTATTTTTATACGTTCTGTATTCGTTTCTTAGTCTCTGTCTTAATGTAAAGGCATATAACTTGTATTTTTATACTTTATGTATTCGTTTATTGGTCTCTATCTTAGGTTTGGTCTATAACTTGTATTTTTTTTATTTTTATACTTTCTGTATTCGTTTCTTAGTCTCTGTCTTAATATAAAGGCATATAACTTGTATTTTTATACTTTATGTATTCGTTTGTTGGTCTCTGTCTTAGGTTTCGTCTATAACTTGTATTTTTTTTATTTTTATACTTTCTGTATTCGTTTCTTAGTCTCTATCTTAATATAAAGGCATATAACTTGTATTTCTATAATTTATGTATTCGTTTATTGGTCTCTATCTTAGGTTTCGTCTATAACTTGTATTTTTTTTTTATTTTTACACTTTCTGTATTCGTTTCTTAGTCTCTGTCTTAATATAAAGGCGTATAACTTGTATTTTTTTATACTTTATGTATTCGTTTATTGGTTTCTATCTTAGGTTTCGTCTATAACTTGTATTTTTTTTTATTTTTATACTTTCTGTATTCGTTTCTTAGTCTATGTCTTAATATAAAGGCATATAACTTGTATTTTTATACTTTATGTATTCGTTTATTGGTCTTTATGTTAGGTTTCGTCTATAACTTGTATTTTTTTTTATTTTTATACTTTCTGTATTCGTTTCTTAGTCTCTGTCTTAATATAAAGGCGTATAACTTGTATTTTTTTATACTTTATGTATTCGTTTATTGGTCTCTATCTTAGGTTTCGTCTATAACTTGTATTTTTTTTATTTTTATATTTTCTGTATTCGTTTCTTAGTCTCTGTCTTAATATAAAGGCATATAACTTGTATTTTTATACTTTATGTATTCGTTTATTGGTCTCTATAGGTTTCGTCTATAACTTGTATTTTTTTTTATTTTTATACTTTCTGCATTCGTTTCTTAGTCTCTGTCTTAATATAAAGGCATATAACTTGTATTTTTATACTTTATGTATTCGCTTATTGGTCTCTAGCTTAGTTTTCGTCTATAACTTGTATTTTTTTTATTTTTATACTTTCTGTATTCGTTTCTTAGTCTCTGTCTTAATAAAAAGGCATATAACTTGTATTTTTATACTTTATGTATTCGTTTATTAGTCTCTATCTTAGGTTTCGTCTATAACTTGTATTTTTTTATTTGTATACTTTCTGTAATAGTTTCTTAGTCTCTGTCTTAATGTAAAGGCATATAACTTGTATTTTTATACTTTATGTATTCGTTTATTGGTCTTTATCTTAGGTTTCGTCTATAACTTTTATTTCTGTTTTATTTTTATACTTTCTGTATTCGTTTCTTAGTCTCTGTCTTAATATAAAGGCATATAACTTGTATTTTTATACTTTATGTATTCGTTTATTGGTCTTTATCTTAGGTTTCGTCTATAACTTGTATTTTTTTATTTGTATACTTTCTGTAATCGTTTATTAGTCTCTGTCTTAATGTAAAGGCATATAACTTGTATTTTTATACTTTATGTATTCGTTTATTGGTCTTTATCTTAGGTTTCGTCTATAACTTGTATTTTTTTATTTTTATACTTTCTGTTTTCGTTTCTTAGTCTCTGTCTTAATGTATAGGCATATAACTTGTATTTTTATACTTTATGTATTCGTTTCTTGGTCTCTATCTTAGGTTTCGTCTATAACTTGTATTTTTTTTTATTTTTATACTTTCTGTATTCGTTTCTTAGTATCTGTCGTAATATAAAGGCATATAACTTTTATTTTATACTTTATATATTCGTTTATTGGTCTTTATCTTAGGTCTCGTCTATAACTTGTATTTTTTAATTTTTATACTTTCTGTATTCGTTTCTTAGTCTCTGTCGTAATATAAAGGGATATAACTTGTATTTTATACTTTATGTATTCGTTTATTGGTCTTTATCTTAGGTGTCATCTATAACTTGTATTTTTTTTAATTTTTATACTTTCTGTATTCGTTTCTTAGTCTCTGTCGTAATATAAAGGGATATAACTTGTATTTTATACTTTATGTATTCGCTTATTGGTCTCTATCTTAGGTTTCGTCTATAACTTGTATTTTTTTATTTTTATACTTTCTGTATTCGTTTCTTAGTCTCTGTCTTAATGTAAAGGCATATAACTTGTATTTTTATACTTTATGTATTCGTTTTTTGGTCTCTATCTTAAGTTTCGTCTATAACTTGTATTTTTTTTATTTTTATACTTTCTGTATTCGTTTCTTAGTCTCTGTCTTAATGTAAAGGCATATAACTTGTATTTTTATACTGTATGTATTCGTTTATTGGTCTCTATCTTAGGATTCGTCTAATACTTGTTTTTTTTTTATTTTTATACTTTCTGTATTCGTTTCTTAGTCTCTGTCTTAATATAAAGGCGTATAACTTGTATTTTTTTATACTTTTTGTATTCGCTTATTGGTCTCTATCTTAGGTTTCGTCTATAACTTGTATTTTTTTATTTTTATACGTTCTGTATTCGTTTCTTAGTCTCTGTCTTAATGTAAAGGCATATAACTTGTATTTTTATACTTTATGTATTCGTTTAATGGTCTCTATCTTAGGTTTGGTCTATAACTTGTATTTTTTTATTTTTATACTTTCTGTATTCGTTTCTTAGTCTCTGTCTTAATATAAAGGCATATAACTTGTATTTTTATACTTTATGTATTCGTTTGTTGGTCTCTGTCTTAGGTTTCGTCTATAACTTGTATTTTTTTTAATTTTATACTTTCTGTATTCGTTTCTTAGTCTCTATCTTACTATAAAGGCATATAACTTGTATTTCTATACTTTATGTATTCGTTTATTGGTCTCTATCTTAGGTTTCGTCTATAACTTTTATTTTTTTTTTTTATTTTTATACTTGCTGTATTCGTTTCTTAGTCTCTGTCTTAATATAAAGGCATATAACTTGTATTTTTATACTTTATGTATTCGTTTATTGGTCTTTATCTTAGGTTTCGTCTATAACTTGTATTTTTTTATTTGTATACTTTCTGTAATCGTTTCTTAGTCTCTGTCTTAATGTAAAGGCATATAACTTGTATTTTTATACTTTATGTATTCGTTTATTGGTCTTTATCTTAGGTTTCGTCTATAACTTGTATTTTTTTATTTTTATACTTTCTGTTTTCGTTTCTTAGTCTCTGTCTTAATGTAAAGGCATATAACTTGTATTTTTATACTTTATGTATTCGTTTATTGGTCTCTATCTTAGGATTCGTCTAATACTTGTTGTTTTTTTATTTTTATATATGTTCTGTATTTGTTTCTTAGTCTCTGTCTTAATATAAAGGCATATAACTTGTATTTTTATACTTTATGTATTCGTTTATTGGTCTCTATCTTAGGTTTCGTCTATAACTTGTATTTTTTTTTTATTTTTATACTTTCTGTATTCGTTTCTTAGTCTCTGTCTTAATAAAAAGGCATATAACTTGTATTTTTATACTTTATGTATTCGTTTATTGGTCTTTATCTTAGGTTTCGTCTATAACTTGTATTTTTTTTTATTTTTATACTTTCTGTATTTGTTTCTTAGTCGCTGTCTTAATATAAAGGCGTATAACTTGTATTTTTTTATACTTTATGTATTCGCTTATTGGTCTCTATCATAGGTTTCGCTCATAACTTGTATTTTTTTGTTTTTATACTTTCTGTATTCGTTTCTTAGTCTCTGTCTTAATGTAAAGGCATATAACTGGTATTTTTATACTTTATGTATTCGTTTATTGGTCTCTATCTTAGGTTTCGTCTATAACTTGTATTTTTTTTATTTTTATACTTTCTGTATTCGTTTCTTAGTCTCTGTCTTAATATAAAGGCATATAACTTGTATTTTTATACTTTATGTATTCGTTTGTTGGTCTCTATCTTAGGTTTCGTCTATAACTTGTATTTTTTTTATTTTTATACTTTCTGTATTCGTTTCTTAGTCTCTGTCTTAATATAAAGGCATATAACTTGTATTTTTATACTTTATGTATTCGTTTGTTGGTCTTTATGTTAGGTTTCGTCTATATCTTGTATTTTTTTTTATTTTTATACTTTCTGTATTCGTTTCTTAGTCTCTGTCTTAATGTAAAGGCATATAACTTGTATTTTTATACTTTATGTATTCGTTTAATGGTCTCTATCTTAGGTTTGGTCTATAACTTGTATTTTTTTATTTTTATACTTTCTGTATTCGTTTCTTAGTCTCTGTCTTAATATAAAGGCATATAACTTGTATTTTTATACTTTATGTATTCGTTTGTTGGTCTCTGTCTTAGGTTTCGTCTATAACTTGTATTTTTTTTAATTTTATACTTTCTGTATTCGTTTCTTAGTCTCTATCTTACTATAAAGGCATATAACTTGTATTTCTATACTTTATGTATTCGTTTATTGGTCTCTATCTTAGGTTTCGTCTATAACTTTTATTTTTTTTTATTTTTATAGTTTCTGTTTTCGTTTCTTAGTCTCTGTCTTAATGTAAAGGCATATAACTTGTATTTTTATACTTTATGTATTCGTTTATTGGTCTCTATCTTAGGATTCGTCTAATACTTGTTTTTTTTTTATTTTTATATTTTCTGTATTTGTTTCTTAGTCTCTGTCTTAATATAAAGGCATATAACTTGTATTTTTATACTTTATGTATTCGTTTATTGGTCTCTATCTTAGGTTTCGTCTATAACTTGTATTTTTTTTATTTTTATACTTTCCGTATTCGTTTCTTAGTCTCTGTCTTAATATAAAGGCATATAACTTGTATTTTTATACTTTATGTATTCGTTTGTTGGTCTTTATGTTAGGTTTCGTCTATATCTTGTATTTTTTTTTATTTTTATACTTTCTGTATTCGTTTCTTAGTCTCTGTCTTAATGTAAAGGCATATAACTTGTATTTTTATACTTTATGTATTCGTTTAATGGTCTCTATCTTAGGTTTGGTCTATAACTTGTATTTTTTTATTTTTATACTTTCTGTATTCGTTTCTTAGTCTCTGTCTTACTATAAAGGCATATAACTTGTATTTTTATACTTTATGTATTCGTTTATTGGTCTCTATATTAGGTTTGGTCTATAACTTGTATTTTTTTTATTTTTATACTTTCTGTATTCGTTTCTTAGTCTCTGTCTTAATATAAAGGCATATAACTTGTATTTTTATACTTTATGTATTCGTTTGTTGGTCTCTGTCTTAGGTTTCGTCTATAACTTGTATTTTTTTTATTTTTATACTTTCTGTATTCGTTTCTTAGTCTCTATCTTAATATAAAGGCATATAACTTGTATTTCTATACTTTATGTTTTCGTTTATTGGTCTCTATCTTAGGTTTCGTCTATAACTTGTATTTTTTTTTTATTTTTATACTTTCTGTATTCGTTTCTTAGTCTCTGTCTTAATATAAAGGCGTATAACTTGTATTTTTTTATACTTTATGTATTCGTTTATTGGTTTCTATCTTAGGTTTCGTCTATAACTTGTATTTTTTTTATTTTTATACTTTCTGTATTCGTTTCTTAGTCTATGTCTTAATATAAAGGCATATAACTTGTATTTTTATACTTTATGTATTCGTTTATTGGTCTTTATGTTAGGTTTCGTCTATAACTTGTATTTTTTTTTATTTTTATACTTTCTGTATTCGTTTCTTAGTCTCTGTCTTAATATAAAGGCGTATAACTTGTATTTTTTTATACTTTATGTATTCGCTTATTGGTCTCTATCTTAGGTTTCGTCTATAACTTGTATTTTTTTTATTTTTATACTTTCTGTATTCGTTTCTTAGTCTCTGTCTTAATATAAAGGCATATAACTTGTATTTTTATACTTTATGTATTCGTTTATTGGTCTCTATAGGTTTCGTCTATAACTTGTATTTTTTTTATTTTTATACTTTCTGCATTCGTTTCTTAGTCTCTGTCTTAATATAAAGGCATATAACTTGTATTTTTATACTTTATGTATTCGCTTATTGGTCTCTAGCTTAGTTTTCGTCTATAACTTGTATTTTTTTTATTTTTATACTTTCTGTATTCGTTTCTTAGTCTCTGTCTTAATAAAAAGGCATATAACTTGTATTTTTATACTTTATGTATTCGTTTATTGGTCTCTATCTTAGGTTTCGTCTATAACTTGTATTTTTTTATTTGTATACTTTCTGTAATCGTTTCTTAGTCTCTGTCTTAATGTAAAGGCATATAACTTGTATTTTTATACTTTATGTATTCGTTTATTGGTCTTTATCTTAGGTTTCGTCTATAACTTTTATTTTTGTTTTATTTTTATACTTTCTGTATTCGTTTCTTAGTCTCTGTCTTAATATAAAGGCATATAACTTGTATTTTTATACTTTATGTATTCGTTTATTGGTCTTTATCTTAGGTTTCGTCTATAACTTGTATTTTTTTATTTGTATACTTTCTGTAATCGTTTCTTAGTCTCTGTCTTAATGTAAAGGCATATAACTTGTATTTTTATACTTTATGTATTCGTTTATTGGTCTTTATCTTAGGTTTCGTCTATAACTTGTATTTTTTTATTTTTATACTTTCTGTATTCGTTTCTTAGTATCTGTCGTAATATAAAGGCATATAACTTTTATTTTATACTTTATATATTCGTTTATTGGTCTTTATCTTAGGTTTCGTCTATAACTTGTATTTTTTAATTTTTATACTTTCTGTATTCGTTTCTTAGTCTCTGTCGTAATATAAAGGGATATAACTTGTATTTTATACTTTATGTATTCGTTTATTGGTCTTTATCTTAGGTGTCATCTATAACTTGTATTTTTTTTAATTTTTATACTTTCTGTATTCGTTTCTTAGTCTCTGTCTTAATATAAAGGCGTATAACTTGTATTTTTTTATACTTTATGTATTCGCTTATTGGTCTCTATCTTAGGTTTCGTCTATAACTTGTATTTTTTTATTTTTATACTTTCTGTATTCGTTTCTTAGTCTCTGTCTTAATGTAAAGGCATATAACTTGTATTTTTATACTTTATGTATTCGTTTCTTGGTCTCTATCTTAGGTTTCGTCTATAACTTGTATTTTTTTTATTTTTATACTTTCTGTATTCGTTTCTTAGTCTCTGTCTTAATGTAAAGGCATATAACTTGTATTTTTATACTGTATGTATTCGTTTATTGGTCTCTATCTTAGGATTCGTCTAATACTTGTTTTTTTTTTATTTTTATACTTTCTGTATTCGTTTCTTAGTCTCTGTCTTAATATAAAGGCGTATAACTTGTATTTTTTTATACTTTTTGTATTCGCTTATTGGTCTCTATCTTAGGTTTCGTCTATAACTTGTATTTTTTTATTTTTATACTTTCTGTATTCGTTTCTTAGTCTCTGTCTTAATGTAAAGGCATATAACTTGTATTTTTATACTTTATGTATTCGTTTCTTGGTCTCTATCTTAGGTTTCGTCTATAACTTGTATTTTTTTTATTTTTATACTTTCTGTATTCGTTTCTTAGTCTCTGTCTTAATGTAAAGGCATATAACTTGTATTTTTATACTTTATGTATTCGTTTATTGGTCTTTATCTTAGGTTTCGTCTATAACTTGTATTTTTTTATTTTTATACTTTCTGTATTCGTTTCTTAGTATCTGTCGTAATATAAAGGCATATAACTTTTATTTTATACTTTATATATTCGTTTATTGGTCTTTATCTTAGGTTTCGTCTATAACTTGTATTTTTTAATTTTTATACTTTCTGTATTCGTTTCTTAGTCTCTGTCGTAATATAAAGGGATATAACTTGTATTTTATACTTTATGTATTCGTTTATTGGTCTTTATCTTAGGTGTCATCTATAACTTGTATTTTTTTTAATTTTTATACTTTCTGTATTCGTTTCTTAGTCTCTGTCTTAATATAAAGGCGTATAACTTGTATTTTTTTATACTTTATGTATTCGCTTATTGGTCTCTATCTTAGGTTTCGTCTATAACTTGTATTTTTTTATTTTTATACTTTCTGTATTCGTTTCTTAGTCTCTGTCTTAATGTAAAGGCATATAACTTGTATTTTTATACTTTATGTATTCGTTTCTTGGTCTCTATCTTAGGTTTCGTCTATAACTTGTATTTTTTTTATTTTTATACTTTCTGTATTCGTTTCTTAGTCTCTGTCTTAATGTAAAGGCATATAACTTGTATTTTTATACTTTATGTATTCGTTTAATGGTCTCTATCTTAGGTTTGGTCGATAACTTGTATTTTTTTATTTTTATACTTTCTGTATTCGTTTCTTAGTCTCTGTCTTAATATAAAGGCATATAACTTGTATTTTTATACTTTATGTATTCGTTTGTTGGTCTCTGTCTTAGGTTTCGTCTATAACTTGTATTTTTTTTTAATTTTATACTTTCTGTATTCGTTTCTTAGTCTCTATCTTACTATAAAGGCATATAACTTGTATTTCTATACTTTATGTATTCGTTTATTGGTCTCTATCTTAGGTTTCGTCTATAACTTTTATTTTTTTTTTATTTTTATACTTTCTGTATTCGTTTCTTAGTCTCTGTCTTAATATAAAGGCATATAACTTGTATTTTTATACTTTATGTATTCGTTTATTGGTCTTTATCTTAGGTTTCGTCTATAACTTGTATTTTTTTATTTGTATACTTTCTGTAATCGTTTCTTAGTCTCTGTCTTAATGTAAAGGCATATAACTTGTATTTTTATACTTTATGTATTCGTTTATTGGTCTTTATCTTAGGTTTCGTCTATAACTTGTATTTTTTTATTTTTATACTTTCTGTTTTCGTTTCTTAGTCTCTGTCTTAATGTAAAGGCATATAACTTGTATTTTTATACTTTGTGTATTCGTTTATTGGTCTCTATCTTAGGATTCGTCTAATACTTGTTTTTTTTTTATTTTTATATATGTTCTGTATTTGTTTCTTAGTCTCTGTCTTAATATAAAGGCATATAACTTGTATTTTTATACTTTATGTATTCGTTTATTGGTCTCTATCTTAGGTTTCGTCTATAACTTGTATTTTTTTTTATTTTTATACTTTCTGTATTCGTTTCTTAGTCTCTGTCTTAATAAAAAGGCATATAACTTGTATTTTTATACTTTATGTATTCGTTTATTGGTCTTTATCTTAGGTTTCGTCTATAACTTGTATTTTTTTTTATTTTTATACTTTTTGTATTCATTTTTTAGTCTCTGTCTTGATATAAAGGCGTATAACTTGTATTTTTTTATACTTTATGTATTCGCTTATTGGTCTCTATCTTAGGTTTCGTCTATAACTTGTATTTTTTTTTATTTTTATACTTTCTGTATTTGTTTCTTAGTCGCTGTCTTAATATAAAGGCGTATAACTTGTATTTTTTTATACTTTATGTATTCGCTTATTGGTCTCTATCTTAGGTTTCGCCTATAACTTGTATTTTTTTATTTTTATACTTTCTGTATTCGTTTCTTAGTCTCTGTCTTAATGTAAAGGCATATAACTGGTATTTTTATACTTTATGTATTCGTTTATTGGTCTCTATCTTAGGTTTCGTCTATAACTTGTATTTTTTTTATTTTTATACTTTCTGTATTCGTTTCGTAGTCTCTGTCTTAATATAAAGGCATATAACTTGTATTTTTATACTTTATGTATTCGTTTATTGGTCTCTATCTTAGGTTTCGTCTATAACTTGTATTTTTTTTATTTTTATACTTTCTGTATTCGTTTCTTAGTCTCTGTCTTAATATAAAGGCATATAACTTGTATTTTTATACTTTATGTATTCGTTTGTTGGTCTTTATGTTAGGTTTCGTCTATATCTTGTATTTTTTTTTATTTTTATACTTTCTGTATTCGTTTCTTAGTCTCTGTCTTAATGTAAAGGCATATAACTTGTATTTTTATACTTTATGTATTCGTTTAATGGTCTCTATCTTAGGTTTGGTCTATAACTTGTATTTTTTTATTTTTATACTTTCTGTATTCGTTTCTTAGTCTCTGTCTTAATATAAAGGCATATAACTTGTATTTTTATACTTTATGTATTCGTTTGTTGGTCTCTGTCTTAGGTTTCGTCTATAACTTGTATTTTTTTTAATTTTATACTTTCTGTATTCGTTTCTTAGTCTCTATCTTACTATAAAGGCATATAACTTGTATTTCTATACTTTATGTATTCTTTTATTGGTCTCTATCTTAGGTTTCGTCTATAACTTTTATTTTTTTTTTATTTTTATACTTTCTGTATTCGTTTCTTAGTCTCTGTCTTAATATAAAGGCATATAACTTGTATTTTTATACTTTATGTATTCGTTTATTGGTCTTTATCTTAGGTTTCGTCTATAACTTGTATTTTTTTATTTGTATACTTTCTGTAATCGTTTCTTAGTCTCTGTCTTAATGTAAAGGCATATAACTTGTATTTTTATACTTTATGTATTCGTTTATTGGTCTTTATCTTAGGTTTCGTCTATAACTTGTATTTTTTTATTTTTATACTTTCTGTTTTCGTTTCTTAGTCTCTGTCTTAATGTAAAGGCATATAACTTGTATTTTTATACTTTATGTATTCGTTTATTGGTCTCTATCTTAGGATTCGTCTAATACTTGTTTTTTTTTTATTTTTATATTTTCTGTATTTGTTTCTTAGTCTCTGTCTTAATATAAAGGCATATAACTTGTATTTTTATACTTTATGTATTCGTTTATTGGTCTCTATCTTAGGTTTCGTCTATAACTTGTATTTTTTTTTATTTTTATACTTTATGTATTCGTTTGTTGGTCTCTGTCTTAGGTTTCGTCTATAACTTGTATTTTTTTTAATTTTATACTTTCTGTATTCGTTTCTTAGTCTCTATCTTACTATAAAGGCATATAACTTGTATTTCTATACTTTATGTATTCGTTTATTGGTCTCTATCTTAGGTTTCGTCTATAACTTTTATTTTTTTTTTATTTTTATACTTTCTGTATTCGTTTCTTAGTCTCTGTCTTAATATAAAGGCATATAACTTGTATTTTTATACTTTATGTATTCGGTTATTGGTCTTTATCTTAGGTTTCGTCTATAACTTGTATTTTTTTATTTGTATACTTTCTGTAATCGTTTCTTAGTCTCTGTCTTAATGTAAAGGCATATAACTTGTATTTTTATACTTTATGTATTCGTTTATTGGTCTTTATCTTAGGTTTCGTCTATAACTTGTATTTTTTTATTTTTATACTTTCTGTTTTCGTTTCTTAGTCTCTGTCTTAATGTAAAGGCATATAACTTGTATTTTTATACTTTATGTATTCGTTTATTGGTCTCTATCTTAGGATTCGTCTAATACTTGTTTTTTTTTTATTTTTATATTTTCTGTATTTGTTTCTTAGTCTCTGTCTTAATATAAAGGCATATAACTTGTATTTTTATACTTTATGTATTCGTTTATTGGTCTCTATCTTAGGTTTCGTCTATAACTTGTATTTTTTTTTATTTTTATACTTTCTGTATTCGTTTCTTAGTCTCTGTCTTAATAAAAAGGCATATAACTTGTATTTTTATACTTTATGTATTCGTTTATTGGTCTTTATCTTAGATTTCGTCTATAACTTGTATTTTTTTTTTATTTTTATACTTTTTGTATTCATTTTTTAGTCTCTGTCTTGATATAAAGGCGTATAACTTGTATTTTTTTATACTTTATGTATTCGCTTATTGGTCTCTATCTTAGGTTTCGTCTATAACTTGTATTTTTTTTTATTTTTATACTTTCTGTATTCGTTTCTTAGTCTCTGTCTTAATATAAAGGCATATAACTTGTATTTTTATACTTTATGTATTCGTTTATTGGTCTCTATCTTAGGTTTCGTCTATAACTTGTATTTTTTTTATTTTTATACTTTCTGTATTCGTTTCTTAGTCTCTGTCTTAATATAAAGGCATATAACTTGTATTTTTATACTTTATGTATTCGTTTGTTGGTCTTTATGTTAGGTTTCGTCTATATCTTGTATTCTTTTTTATTTTTATACTTTCTGTATTCGTTTCTTAGTCTCTGTCTTAATATAAAGGCGTATAACTTGTATTTTTTTATACTTTATGTATTCGCTTATTGGTCTCTATCTTAGGTTTCGTCTATAACTTGTATTTTTTTATTTTTATTCTTTCTGTATTCATTTCTTAGTCTCTGTCTTAATGTAAAGGCATATAACTTGTATTTTTATACTTTATGTATTCGTTTATTGGTCTCTATAGGTTTCGTCTATAACTCGTATTTTTTTTTATTTTTATACTTTCTGTATTCGTTTCTTAGTCTCTGTCTTAATATAAAGGCGTATAACTTGTATTTTTTTATACTTTATGTATTCGTTTATTGGTCTCTATCTTAGGATTCGTCTATAACTTGTATTTTTTTTATTTTTATAATTTCTGTATTCGTTTCTTAGTCTCTGTCTTAATATAAAGGCATATAACTTGTATTTTTATACTTTATGTATTCGTTTATTGGTCTTTATGTTAGGTTTCGTCTATAACTTGTATTTTTTTTTTTATTTTTATACATTCTGTATTCGTTTCTTAGTCTCTGTCTTAATATAAAGGCGTATAACTTGTATTTTTCTATACTTTATGTATTCGCTTATTGGTCTTTATCCTAGGCTTCGTCTATAACTTGTATTTTTTTATTTTTATTCTTTCTGTATTCATTTCTTAGTCTCTGTCTTAATGTAAAGGCATATAACTTGTATTTTTATACTTTATGTATTCGTTTATTGGTCTTTATCTTAGGTTTCGTCTATAACTTGTATTTTTTTTTATTTTTATACTTTTTGTATTCGTTTCTTAGTCTCTGTCTTAATATAAAGGCATGTAACTTGTATTTTAATACTTTATGTATTCGCTTATTGGTCTCTATCTTAGGTTTCGTCTATAACTTGTATTTTATTATTTTTATACTTTCTGTATTCGTTTCTTAGTCTCTGTCTTAATGTAAAGGCATATAACTGGTATTTTTATACTTTATGTATTCGTTTATTGGTCTCTATCTTAGGTTTCGTCTATAACTTGTATTTTTTTTATTTTTATACTTTCTGTATTCGTTTCTTAGTCTCTGTCTTAATATAAAGGCATATAACTTGTATTTTTATACTTTATGTATTCGTTTATTGGTCTCTATCTTAGGTTTCGTCTATAACTTGTATTTTTTTTATTTTTATACTTTCTGTATTCGTTTCTTAGTCTCTGTCTTAATATAAAGGCATATAACTTGTATTTTTATACTTTATGTATTCGTTTGTTGGTCTTTATGTTAGGTTTCGTCTATATCTTGTATTTTTTTTTATTTTTATACTTTCTGTATTCGTTTCTTAGTCTCTGTCTTAATGTAAAGGCATATAACTTGTATTTTTATACTTTATGTATTCGTTTAATGGTCTCTATCTTAGGTTTGGTCTATAACTTGTATTTTTTTATTTTTATACTTTCTGTATTCGTTTCTTAGTCTCTGTCTTAATATAAAGGCATATAACTTGTATTTTTATACTTTATGTATTCGTTTGTTGGTCTCTGTCTTAGGTTTCGTCTATAACTTGTATTTTTTTTAATTTTATACTTTCTGTATTCGTTTCTTAGTCTCTATCTTACTATAAAGGCATATAACTTGTATTTCTATACTTTATGTATTCGTTTATTGGTCTCTATCTTAGGTTTCGTCTATAACTTTTATTTTTTTTTTATTTTTATACTTTCTGTATTCGTTTCTTAGTCTCTGTCTTAATATAAAGGCATATAACTTGTATTTTTATACTTTATGTATTCGTTTATTGGTCTTTATCTTAGGTTTCGTCTATAACTTGTATTTTTTTATTTGTATACTTTCTGTAATCGTTTCTTAGTCTCTGTCTTAATGTAAAGGCATATAACTTGTATTTTTATACTTTATGTATTCGTTTATTGGTCTTTATCTTAGGTTTCGTCTATAACTTGTATTTTTTTATTTTTATACTTTCTGTTTTCGTTTCTTAGTCTCTGTCTTAATGTAAAGGCATATAACTTGTATTTTTATGCTTTATGTATTCGTTTATTGGTCTCTATCTTAGGATTCGTCTAATACTTGTTTTTTTTTTATTTTTATATTTTCTGTATTTGTTTCTTAGTCTCTGTCTTAATATAGAGGCATATAACTTGTATTTTTATACTTTATGTATCCGTTTATTGGTCTCTCTCTTAGGTTTCGTCTATAACTTGTATTTTTTTTTATTTTTATACTTTCTGTATTCGTTTCTTAGTCTCTGTCTTAATAAAAAGGCATATAACTTGTATTTTTATACTTTATGTATTCGTTTATTGGTCTTTATCTTAGGTTTCGTCTATAACTTGTATTTTTTTTTTTATTTTTATACTTTTTGTATTCATTTTTTAGTCTCTGTCTTGATATAAAGGCGTATAACTTGTATTTTTTTATACTTTATGTATTCGCTTATTGGTCTCTATCTTAGGTTTCGTCTATAACTTGTATTTTTTTTTATTTTTATACTTTCTGTATTTGTTTCTTAGTCGCTGTCTTAATATAAAGGCGTATAACTTGTATTTTTTTATACTTTATGTATTCGCTTATTGGTCTCTATCTTAGGTTTCGCCTATAACTTGTATTTTTTTATTTTTATACTTTCTGTATTCGTTTCTTAGTCTCTGTCTTAATGTAAAGGCATATAACTGGTATTTTTATACTTTATGTATTCGTTTATTGGTCTCTATCTTAGGTTTCGTCTATAACTTGTATTTTTTTTATTTTTATACTTTCTGTATTCGTTTCTTAGTCTCTGTCTTAATATAAAGGCATATAACTTGTATTTTTATACTTTATGTATTCGTTTATTGGTCTCTATCTTAGGTTTCGTCTATAACTTGTATTTTTTTTTATTTTTATACTTTCTGTATTCGTTTCTTAGTCTCTGTCTTAATATAAAGGCATATAACTTGTATTTTTATACTTTATGTATTCGTTTGTTGGTCTTTATGTTAGGTTTTGTCTATATCTTGTATTTTTTTTTATTTTTATACTTTCTGTATTCGTTTCTTAGTCTCTGTCTTAATATAAAGGCGTATAACTTGTATTTTTTTATACTTTATGTATTCGCTTATTGGTCTCTATCTTAGGTTTCGTCTATAACTTGTATTTTTTTATTTTTATTCTTTCTGTATTCATTTCTTAGTCTCTGTCTTAATGTAAAGGCATATAACTTGTATTTTTATACTTTATGTATTCGTTTATTGGTCTCTATAGGTTTCGTCTATAACTCGTATTTTTTTTTATTTTTATACTTTCTGTATTCGTTTCTTAGTCTCTGTCTTAATATAAAGGCGTATAACTTGTATTTTTTTATACTTTATGTATTCGTTTATTGGTCTCTATCTTAGGTTTCGTCTATAACTTGTATTTTTTTTATTTTTATAATTTCTGTATTCGTTTCTTAGTCTCTGTCTTAATATAAAGGCATATAACTTGTATTTTTATACTTTATGTATTCGTTTATTGGTCTTTATGTTAGGTTTCGTCTATAACTTGTATTTTTTTTTTATTTTTATACATTGTGTATTCGTTTCTTAGTCTCTGTCTTAATATAAAGGCGTATAACTTGTATTTTTCTATACTTTATGTATTCGCTTATTGGTCTTTATCCTAGGCTTCGTCTATAACTTGTATTTTTTTATTTTTATTCTTTCTGTATTCATTTCTTAGTCTCTGTCTTAATGTAAAGGCATATAACTTGTATTTTTATACTTTATGTATTCGTTTATTGGTCTTTATCTTAGGTTTCGTCTATAACTTGTATTTTTTTTTATTTTTATACTTTTTGTATTCGTTTCTTAGTCTCTGTCTTAATATAAAGGCATGTAACTTGTATTTTAATACTTTATGTATTCGCTTATTGGTCTCTATCTTAGGTTTCGTCTATAACTTGTATTTTATTATTTTTATACTTTCTGTATTCGTTTCTTAGTCTCTGTCTTAATGTAAAGGCATATAACTTGTATTTTTATACTTTGTGTATTGGTTTATTGGTCTCTATCTTAGGTTTCGTCTATAACTTGTATTTTTTTTTTATTTTTATACTTTTTGTATTCGTTTCTGAGTCTCTGTCTTAATATAAAGGCGTATAACTTGTATTTTTTTATACTTTATGTATTCGTTTATTGGTCTCTATCTTAGGTTTCGTGTATAACTTGTATTTTTTTTATTTTTATACTTTCTGTATGCGTTTCTTAGTCTCTGTCTTAATATAAATGCATATAACTTGTATTTTTCTATACTTTATGTATTCGCTTATTGGTCTTTATCCTAGGCTTCGTCTATAACTTGTATTTTTTTATTTTTATTCTTTCTGTATTCATTTCTTAGTCTCTGTCTTAATGTAAAGGCATATAACTTGTATTTTTATACTTTATGTATTCGTTTATTGGTCTTTATCTTAGGTTTCGTCTATAACTTGTATTTTTTTTTATTTTTATACTTTTTGTATTCGTTTCTTAGTCTCTGTCTTAATATAAAGGCATGTAACTTGTATTTTAATACTTTATGTATTCGCTTATTGGTCTCTATCTTAGGTTTCGTCTATAACTTGTATTTTATTATTTTTATACTTTCTGTATTCGTTTCTTAGTCTCTGTCTTAATGTAAAGGCATATAACTTGTATTTTTATACTTTGTGTATTGGTTTATTGGTCTCTATCTTAGGTTTCGTCTATAACTTGTATTTTTTTTTATTTTTATACTTTCTGTATTCGTTTCTGAGTCTCTGTCTTAATATAAAGGCGTATAACTTGTATTTTTTTATACTTTATGTATTCGTTTATTGGTCTCTATCTTAGGTTTCGTGTATAACTTGTATTTTTTTTATTTTTATACTTTCTGTATGCGTTTCTTAGTCTCTGTCTTAATATAAATGCATATAACTTGTATTTTTATACTTTATGTATTCGTTTATTGGTCTCTATCTTAGGTTTCGTCTATAACTTGTATTTTTTTTATTTTTATACATTCTGTATTCGTTTCTTAGTCTCTGTCTTAATGTAAAGGCACATAACTTGTATTTTTATACTTTATGTATTCGCTTATTGGTCTCTATAGGTTTCGTCTATAACTTGTATTTTTTTTTATTTTTATACTTTCTGTATTCGTTTCTTAGTCTCTGTCTTAATATAAAGGCATATAACTTGTATTTTTATACTTTATGTATTCGTTTATTGGTCTCTATCTTAGGTTTCGTCTATAACTTGTATTTTTTTTATTTTTATACTTTCTGTATTCGTTTCTTAGTCTCTGTCTTAATATAAAGGCATATAACTTGTATTTTTATACTTTATGTATTCGTTTATTGGTCTCTATCTTAGGTTTCGTCTATAACTTGTATTTTTTTTATTTTTATACTTTCTGTATTCGTTTCTTAGTCTCTGTCTTAATATAAAGGCATATAACTTGTATTTTTATACTTTATGTATTCGTTTGTTGGTCTTTATGTTAGGTTTCGTCTATATCTTGTATTTTTTTTATTTTTATACTTTCTGTATTCGTTTCTTAGTCTCTGTCTTAATATAAAGGCGTATAACTTGTATTTTTTTATACTTTATGTATTCGCTTATTGGTCTCTATCTTAGGTTTCGTCTATAACTTGTATTTTTTTATTTTTATTCTTTCTGTATTCATTTCTTAGTCTCTGTCTTAATGTAAAGGCATATAACTTGTATTTTTATACTTTATGTATTCGTTTATTGGTCTCTATAGGTTTCGTTCATAACTCGTATTTTTTTTTATTTTTATACTTTCTGTATTCGTTTCTTAGTCTCTGTCTTAATATAAAGGCGTATAACTTGTATTTTTTTATACTTTATGTATTCGTTTATTGGTCTCTATCTTAGGTTTCGTCTATAACTTGTATTTTTTTTATTTTTATAATTTCTGTATTCGTTTCTTAGTCTCTGTCTTAATATAAAGGCATATAACTTGTATTTTTATACTTTATGTATTCGTTTATTGGTCTTTATGTTAGGTTTCGTCTATAACTTGTATTTTTTTTTTATTTTTATACATTCTGTATTCGTTTCTTAGTCTCTGTCTTAATATAAAGGCGTATAACTTGTATTTTTTTTATACTTTATGTATTCGCTTATTGGTCTTTATCCTAGGCTTCGTCTATAACTTGTATTTTTTTATTTTTATTCTTTCTGTATTCATTTCTTAGTCTCTGTCTTAATGTAAAGGCATATAACTTGTATTTTTATACTTTATGTATTCGTTTATTGGTCTTTATCTTAGGTTTCGTCTATAACTTGTATTTTTTTTATTTTTATACTTTTTGTATTCGTTTCTTAGTCTCTGTCTTAATATAAAGGCATGTAACTTGTATTTTAATACTTTATGTATTCGCTTATTGGTCTCTATCTTAGGTTTCGTCTATAACTTGTATTTTATTATTTTTATACTTTCTGTATTCGTTTCTTAGTCTCTGTCTTAATGTAAAGGCATATAACTTGTATTTTTATACTTTGTGTATTGGTTTATTGGTCTCTATCTTAGGTTTCGTCTATAACTTGTATTTTTTTTTTATTTTTATACTTTCTGTATTCGTTTCTGAGTCTCTGTCTTAATATAAAGGCGTATAACTTGTATTTTTTTATACTTTATGTATTCGTTTATTGGTCTCTATCTTAGGTTTCGTGTATAACTTGTATTTTTTTTATTTTTATACTTTCTGTATGCGTTTCTTAGTCTCTGTCTTAATATAAATGCATATAACTTGTATTTTTATACTTTATGTATTCGTTTATTGGTCTCTATCTTAGGTTTCGTCTATAACTTGTATTTTTTTTATTTTTATACTTTCTGTATTCGTTTCTTAGTCTCTGTCTTAATGTAAAGGCATATAACTTGTATTTTTATACTTTATGTATTCGCTTATTGGTCTCTATAGGTTTCGTCTATAACTTGTATTTTTTTTTATTTTTATACTTTCTGTATTCGTTTCTTAGTCTCTGTCTTAATATAAAGGCGTATAACTTGTATTTTTTTATACTTTATGTATTCGCTTATTGGTCTCTATCTTAGGTTTCATCTATAACTTGTATTTTTTTATTTTTATACTTTCTGTACTCGTTTCTTAGTCTCTGTCTTAATGTAAAGGCATATAACTTGTATTTTTATACTTTATGTATTCGTTTATTCGTCTCTATCTTAGGTTTCGTCTATAACTTGGATTTTTTTTTTATTTTTATACTTTCTGTATTCGTTTCTTAGTCTCTGTCTTAATATAAAGGCATATAACTTGTATTTTTATACTTCATATATTCGTTTATTGGTCTCTATCTTAGGTTTCGTCTATAACTTGTATTTTTTTTTATTTTATACTTTCTGTATTCGTTTCTTAGTCTCTGTCTTAATGTAAAGGCATATAACTTGTATTTTTATACTTTATGTATTCGCTTATTGGTCTCTATAGGTTTCGTCTATAACTTGTATTTTTTTTATTTTTATACTTTCTGTATTCGTTTCTTAGTCTCTGTTTTAATATAAAGGCACATAACTTGTATTTTTATACTTTATGTATTCGTTTATTGGTCTTTATGTTAGGTTTCGTCTATAACTTGTATTTTTTTTATTTTTATACTTTCTGTATTCGTTTCTTAGTCTCTGTCTTAATATAAAGGCGTATAACTTGTATTTTTTTATACTTTATGTATTCGCTTATTGGTCTCTATTTTAGGTTTCGTCTATAACTTGTATTTTTTTATTTTTATTCTTTCTGTATTCATTTCTTAGTCTCTGTCTTAATGTAAAGGCATATAACTTGTATTGTTATACTTTATGTATTCGTTTATTGGTCTCTATAGGTTTCGTCTATAACTTGTTTTTTTATTTTTATACTTTCTGTATTCGTTTCTTAGTCTCTGTCTTAATATAAAGGCGTATAACTTGTATTTTTTTATACTTTATGTATTCGTTTATTGGTCTCTATCTTAGGTTTCGTCTATAACTTGTATTTTTTTTATTTTTATACTTTCTGTATTCGTTTCTTAGTCTCTGTCTTAATGTAAAGGCATATAACTTGTATTTTTATACTTTATGTATTCGTTTATTGGTCTCTATCTTAGGTTTCGTCTATAACTTGGATTTTTTTTTTATTTTTATACTTTCTGTATTCGTTTCTTAGTCTCTGTCTTAATATAAAGGCATATAACTTGTATTTTTATACTTTATGTATTCGCTTATTGGTCTCTATAGGTTTCGTCTATAACTTGTATTTTTTTTATTTTTATACTTTCTGTATTCGTTTCTTAGTCTCTGTTTTAATATAAAGGCACATAACTTGTATTTTTATACTTTATGTATTCGTTTATTGGTCTTTATGTTAGGTTTCGTCTATAACTTGTATTTTTTTTATTTTTATACATTCTGTATTCGTTTCTTAGTCTCTGTCTTAATATAAAGGCGTATAACTTGTATTTTTTTATACTTTATGTATTCGCTTATTGGTCTCTATTTTAGGTTTCGTCTATAACTTGTATTTTTTTATTTTTATTCTTTCTGTATTCATTTCTTAGTCTCTGTCTTAATGTAAAGGCATATAACTTGTATTTTTATACTTTATGTATTCGTTTATTGGTCTCTATCTTAGGTTTCGTCTATAACTTGTATTTTTTTTATTTTTATACTTTCTGTATTCGTTTCTTAGTCTCTGTCTTAATGTAAAGGCATATAACTTGTATTTTTATACTTTATGTATTCGCTTATTGGTCTCTATAGGTTTCGTCTATAACTTGTATTTTTTTTTATTTTTATACTTTCTGTATTCGTTTCTTAGTCTCTGTCTTAATATAAAGGCATATAACTTGTATTTTTATACTTTATGTATTCGTTTATTGGTCTCTATAGGTTTCGTCTATAACTTGTATTTTTTTTTATTTTTATACTTTCTGTATTCGTTTCTTAGTCTCTGTCTTAATGTAAAGGCATATAACTTGTATTTTTATACTTTATGTATTCGTTTATTGGTCTCTATCTTAGGTTTCGTCTATAACTTGGATTTTTTTTTATTTTTATACTTTCTGTATTCGTTTCTTAGTCTCTGTCTTAATATAAAGGCATATAACTTGTATTTTTATACTTCATATATTCGTTTATTGGTCTCTATCTTAGGTTTCGTCTATAACTTGTATTTTTTTTATTTTATACTTTCTGTATTCGTTTCTTAGTCTCTGTCTTAATGTAAAGGCATATAACTTGTATTTTTATACTTTATGTATTCGCTTATTGGTCTCTATAGGTTTCGTCTATAACTTGTACTTTTTTTATTTTTATACTTTCTGTATTCGTTTCTTAGTCTCTGTTTTAATATAAAGGCACATAACTTGTATTTTTATACTTTATGTATTCGTTTATTGGTCTTTATGTTAGGTTTCGTCTATAACTTGTATTTTTTTTATTTTTATACTTTCTGTATTCGTTTCTTAGTCTCTGTCTTAATATAAAGGCGTATAACTTGTATTTTTTTATACTTTATGTATTCGCTTATTGGTCTCTATTTTAGGTTTCGTCTATAACTTGTATTTTTTTATTTTTATTCTTTCTGTATTCATTTCTTAGTCTCTGTCTTAATGTTAAGGCATATAACTTGTATTTTTATACTTTATGTATTCGTTTATTGGTCTCTATAGGTTTCGTCTATAACTTGTACTTTTTTTTATTTTTATACTTTCTGTATTCGTTTCTTAGTCTCTGTCTTAATATAAAGGCGTATAACTTGTATTTTTTTATACGTTATGTATTCGTTTATTGGTCTCTATCTTAGGTTTCGTCTATAACTTGTATTTTTTTTATTTTTATACTTTCTGTATTCGTTTCTTAGTCTCTGTCTTAATGTAAAGGCATATAACTTGTATTTTTATACTTTATGTATTCGTTTATTGGTCTCTATCTTAGGTTTCGTCTATAACTTGGATTTTTTTTTTATTTTTATACTTTCTGTATTCGTTTCTTAGTCTCTGTCTTAATATAAAGGCATATAACTTGTATTTTTATACTTCATGTATTCGTTTATTGGTCTCTATCTTAGGTTTCGTCTATAACTTGTATTTTTTTTTATTTTATACTTTCTGTATTCGTTTCTTAGTCTCTGTCTTAATGTAAAGGCATATAACTTGTATTTTTATACTTTATGTATTCGCTTATTGGTCTCTATAGGTTTCGTCTATAACTTGTATTTTTTTTATTTTTATACTTTCTGTATTCGTTTCTTAGTCTCTGTTTTAATATAAAGGCACATAACTTGTATTTTTATACTTTATGTATTCGTTTATTGGTCTTTATGTTAGGTTTCGTCTATAACTTGTATTTTTTTTATTTTTATACATTCTGTATTCGTTTCTTAGTCTCTGTCTTAATATAAAGGCGTATAACTTGTATTTTTTTATACTTTATGTATTCGCTTATTGGTCTCTATTTTAGGTTTTGTCTATAACTTGTATTTTTTTATTTTTATTCTTTCTGTATTCATTTCTTAGTCTCTGTCTTAATGTAAAGGCATATAACTTGTATTTTTATACTTTATGTATTCGTTTATTGGTCTCTATAGGTTTCGTCTATAACTTGTATTTTTTTTTATTTTTATACTTTCTGTATTCGTTTCTTAGTCTCTGTCTTAATATAAAGGCGTATAACTTGTATTTTTTTATACTTTATGTATTCGTTTATTGGTCTCTATCTTAGGTTTCGTCTATAACTTGTATTTTTTTTATTTTTATACTTTCTGTATTCGTTTCTTAGTCTCTGTCTTAATGTAAAGGCATATAACTTGTATTTTTATACTTTATGTATTCGTTTATTGGTCTCTATAGGTTTCGTCTATAACTTGTATTTTTTTTTATTTTTATACTTTCTGTATTCGTTTCTTAGTCTCTGTCTTAATGTAAAGGCATATAACTTGTATTTTTATACTTTATGTATTCGCTTATTGGTCTCTATAGGTTTCGTCTATAACTTGTATTTTTTTTTATTTTTATACTTTCTGTATTCGTTTCTTAGTCTCTGTCTTAATATAAAGGCATATAACTTGTATTTTTATACTTTATGTATTCGTTTATTGGTCTCTATCTTAGGTTTCGTCTATAACTTGTATTTTTTTTATTTTTATACTTTCTGTATTCGTTTCTTAGTCTCTGTCTTAATATAAAGGCATATAACTTGTATTTTTATACTTTATGTATTCGTTTATTGGTCTCTATCTTAGGTTTCGTCTATAACTTGTATTTTTTTTATTTTTATACTTTCTGTATTCGTTTCTTAGTCTCTGTCTTAATATAAAGGCATATAACTTGTATTTTTATACTTTATGTATTCGTTTATTGGTCTTTATGTTAGGTTTCGTCTATATCTTGTATTTTTTTTTATTTTTATACTTTCTGTATTCGTTTCTTAGTCTCTGTCTTAATATAAAGGCGTATAACTTGTATTTTTTTATACTTTATGTATTCGCTTATTGGTCTCTATCTTAGGTTTCGTCTATAACTTGTATTTTTTTATTTTTATTCTTTCTGTATTCATTTCTTAGTCTCTGTCTTAATGTAAAGGCATATAACTTGTATTTTTATACTTTATGTATTCGTTTATTGGTCTCTATAGGTTTCGTCTATAACTCGTATTTTTTTTTATTTTTATACTTTCTGTATTCGTTTCTTAGTCTCTGTCTTAATATAAAGGCGTATAACTTGTATTTTTTTATACTTTATGTATTCGTTTATTGGTCTCTATCTTAGGTTTCGTCTATAACTTGTATTTTTTTTATTTTTATACTTTCTGTATTCGTTTCTTAGTCTCTGTCTTAATATAAAGGCGTATAACTTGTATTTTTTTATACTTTATGTATTCGTTTATTGGTCTCTATCTTAGGTTTCGTGTATAACTTGTATTTTTTTTATTTTTATACTTTCTGTATGCGTTTCTTAGTCTCTGTCTTAATATAAATGCATATAACTTGTATTTTTCTACTTTATGTATTCGTTTATTGGTCTCTATCTTAGGTTTCGTCTATAACTTGTATTTTTTTTATTTTTATACTTTTTGTATTCGTTTCTTAGTCTCTGTCTTAATGTAAAGGCATATAACTTGTATTTTTATACTTTATGTATTCGCTTATTGGTCTCTATAGGTTTCGTCTATAACTTGTATTTTTTTTTATTTTTATACTTTCTGTATTCGTTTCTTAGTCTCTGTCTTAATATAAAGGCATATAACTTGTATTTTTAAACTTTATGTATTCGTTTATTGGTCTCTATAGGTTTCGTCTATAACTTGTATTTTTTTTTATTTTTATACTTTCTGTATTCGTTTCTTAGTCTCTGTCTTAATATAAAGGCGTATAACTTGTATTTTTTTATACTTTATGTATTCGTTTATTGGTCTCTATCTTAGGTTTCGTCTATAACTTGTATTTTTTTTATTTTTATACATTCTGTATTCGTTTCTTAGTCTCTGTCTTAATATAAAGGCGTATAACTTGTATTTTTTTATACTTTATGTATTCGTTTATTGGTCTCTATCTTAGGTTTCGTGTATAACTTGTATTTTTTTTATTTTTATACTTTCTGTATGCGTTTCTTAGTCTCTGTCTTAATATAAATGCATATAACTTGTATTTTTCTACTTTATGTATTCGTTTATTGGTCTCTATCTTAGGTTTCGTCTATAACTTGTATTTTTTTTATTTTTATACTTTCTGTATTTGTTTCTTAGTCTCTGTCTTAATGTAAAGGCATATAACTTGTATTTTTATACTTTATGTATTCGCTTATTGGTCTCTATAGGTTTCGTCTATAACTTGTATTTTTTTTTATTTTTATACTTTCTGTATTCGTTTCTTAGTCTCTGTCTTAATATAAAGGCATATAACTTGTATTTTTATACTTTATGTATTCGTTTATTGGTCTCTATAGGTTTCGTCTATAACTTGTATTTTTTTTTATTTTTATACTTTCTGTATTCGTTTCTTAGTCTCTGTCTTAATATAAAGGCGTATAACTTGTATTTTTTTATACTTTATGTATTCGCTTATTGGTCTCTATCTTAGGTTTCATCTATAACTTGTATTTTTTTATTTTTATACTTTCTGTATTCGTTTCTTAGTCTCTGTCTTAATGTAAAGGCATATAACTTGTATTTTTATACTTTATGTATTCGTTTATTGGTCTCTATCTTAGGTTTCGTCTATAACTTGGATTTTTTTTTTATTTTTATACTTTCTGTATTCGTTTCTTAGTCTCTGTCTTAATATAAAGGCATATAACTTGTATTTTTATACTTCATGTATTCGTTTATTGGTCTCTATCTTAGGTTTCGTCTATAACTTGTATTTTTTTTATTTTTATACTTTCTGTATTCGTTTCTTAGTCTCTGTCTTAATGTAAAGGCATATAACTTGTATTTTTATACTTTATGTATTCGCTTATTGGTCTCTATAGGTTTCGTCTATAACTTGTATTTTTTTTATTTTTATACTTTCTGTATTCGTTTCTTAGTCTCTGTCTTAATATAAAGGCGTATAACTTGTATTTTTTTATACTTTATGTATTCGTTTATTGGTCTCTATCTTAGGTTTCGTCTATAATTTGTATTTTTTTTATTTTTATACTTTCTGTATTCGTTTCTTTGTCTCTGTCTTAATATAAAGGCATATAACTTGTATTTTTATACTTAATGTATTCGTTTATTGGTCTTTATGTTAGGTTTCGTCTATAACTTGTATTTTTTTTATTTTTATACTTTCTGTATTCGTTTCTTAGTCTCTGTCTTAATATAAAGGCATATAACTTGTATTTTTAAACTTTATGTATTCGTTTATTGGTCTCTATAGGTTTCGTCTATAACTTGTATTTTTTTTTATTTTTATACTTTCTGTATTCGTTTCTTAGTCTCTGTCTTAATATAAAGGCGTATAACTTGTATTTTTTTATACTTTATGTATTCGTTTATTGGTCTCTATCTTAGGTTTCGTCTATAACTTGTATTTTTGTTATTTTTATACTTTCTGTATTCGTTTCTTAGTCTCAGTCTTAATGTAAAGGCATATAACTTGTATTTTTATACTTTATGTATTCGTTTATTGGTCTCTATAGGTTTCGTCTATAACTTGTATTTTTTTTTATTTTTATACTTTCTGTATTCGTTTCTTAGTCTCTGTCTTAATATAAAGGCATATAACTTGTATTTTTATACTTTATGTATTCGTTTATTGGTCTCTATAGGTTTCGTCTATAACTTGTATTTTTTTTTATTTTTATACTTTCTGTATTTGTTTCTTAGTCTCTGTCTTAATATAAAGGCGTATAACTTGTATTTTTTTATACTTTATGTATTCGCTTATTGGTCTCTATCTTAGGTTTCGCCTATAACTTGTATTTTTTTATTTTTATAATTTCTGTATTAGTTTCTTAGTCTCTGTCTTAATATAAAGGCATATAACTTGTATTTTTATACTTTATGTATTCGTTTATTGGTCTCTATCTTAGGTTTCGTCTATAACTTGTATTTTTTTTATTTTTATACTTTCTGTATTCGTTTCTTAGTCTCTGTCTTAATATAAAGGCGTATAACTTGTATTTTTTTATACTTTATGTATTCGCTTATTGGTCTCTATCTTAGGTTTCGTCTATAACTTGTATTTTTTTATTTTTATTCTTTCTGTATTCATTTCTTAGTCTCTGTCTTAATGTAAAGGCATATAACTTGTATTTTTATACTTTATGTATTCGTTTATTGGTCTCTATAGGTTTCGTCTATAACTCGTATTTTTTTTTTATTTTTATACTTTCTGTATTCGTTTCTTAGTCTCTGTCTTAATATAAAGGCGTATAACTTGTATTTTTTTATACTTTATGTATTCGTTTATTGGTCTCTATCTTAGGTTTCGTCTATAACTTGTATTTTTTTTATTTTTATACTTTCTGTATTCGTTTCTTAGTCTCTGTCTTAATATAAAGGCATATAACTTGTATTTTTATACTTTATGTATTCGTTTATTGGTCTTTATGTTAGGTTTCGTCTATAACTTGTATTTTTTTTTTATTTTTATACTTTCTGTATTCGTTTCTTAGTCTCTGTCTTAATATAAAGGCGTATAACTTGTATTTTTCTATACTTTATGTATTCGCTTATTGGTCTTTATCCTAGGCTTCGTCTATAACTTGTATTTTTTTATTTTTATTGTTTCTGTATTCATTTCTTAGTCTCTGTCTTAATGTAAAGGCATATAACTTGTATTTTTATACTTTATGTATTCGTTTATTGGTCTTTATCTTAGGTTTCGTCTATAACTTGTATTTTTTTTTATTTTTATACTTTTTGTATTCGTTTCTTAGTCTCTGTCTTAATATAAAGGCATATAACTTGTATTTTAATACTTTATGTATTCGCTTATTGGTCTCTATCTTAGGTTTCGTCTATAACTTGTATTTTATTATTTTTATACTTTCTGTATTCGTTTCTTAGTCTCTGTCTTAATGTAAAGGCATATAACTTGTATTTTTATACTTTGTGTATTGGTTTATTGGTCTCTATCTTAGGTTTCGTCTATAACTTGTTTTTTTTTTATTTTTATACTTTCTGTATTCGTTTCTGAGTCTCTGTCTTAATATAAAGGCGTATAACTTGTATTTTTTTATACTTTATGTATTCGTTTATTGGTCTCTATCTTAGGTTTCGTCTATAACTTGTATTTTTTTTATTTTTATACTTTCTGTATGCGTTTCTTAGTCTCTGTCTTAATATAAATGCATATAACTTGTATTTTTATACTTTATGTATTCGTTTATTGGTCTCTATCTTAGGTTTCGCCTATAACTTGTATTTTTTTTATTTTTATACTTTCTGTATTCGTTTCTTAGTCTCTGTCTTAATGTAAAGGCATATAACTTGTATTTTTATACCTTATGTATTCGCTTATTGGTCTCTATAGGTTTCGTCTATAACTTGTATTTTTTTTTATTTTTATACTTTCTGTATTCGTTTCTTAGTCTCTGTCTTAATATAAAGGCGTATAACTTGTATTTTTTTATACTTTATGTATTCGTTTATTGGTCTTTATGTTAGGTTTCGTCTATAACTTGTATTTTTTTTATTTTTATACTTTCTGTATTCGTTTCTTAGTCTCTGTCTTAATATAAAGGCGTATAACTTAATGTAAAGGCATATAACTTGTATTTTTATACTCTATGTATTCGTTTATTGGTCTCTATCTTAGGTTTTGTCTATAACTTGTATTTTTTTTTATTTTTATACTTTCTGTATTCGTTTCTTAGTCTCTGTCTTAATATAAAGGCGTATAACTTGTATTTTTTTATACTTTATGTATTCGTTTATTGGTCTCTATCTTAGGTTTCGTCTATAACTTGTATTTTTTTTATTTTTATACTTTCTGTATTCGTTTCTTAGTCTCTGTCTTAATATAAAGGCATATAACTTGTATTTTTATACTTTATGTATTCGTTTATTGGTCTTTATGTTAGGTTTCGTCTATAACTTGTATTTTTTTATTTTTATACTTTCTGTATTCGTTTCTTAGTCTCTGTCTTAATATAAAGGCTTATAACTTGTATTTTTTTATACTTTATGTATTCGCTTATTGGTCTCTATTTTAGGTTTCGTCTATAACTTGTGTTTTTTTATTTTTATACTTTCTGTATTCGTTTCTTAGTCTCTGTCTTAATGTAAAGGCATATAACTTGTATTTTTATACTCTATGTATTCGTTTATTGGTCTTTATCTTAGGTTTCGTCTATAACTTGTATTTTTTTTTATTTTTATACTTTCTGTATTCGTTTCTTAGTCTCTGTCTTAATATAAAGGCGTATAACTTGTATTTTTTTATACTTTATGTATTCGTTTATTGTTCTTTATCTTAGGTTTCGTCTACAACTTGTATTTTTTTTATTTTTATACTTTCTGTATTCGTTTCTTAGTCTCTGTCTTAATGTAAAGGCATATAACTTGTATTTTTATACTTTATGTATTGGTTTATTGGTGTCTATCTTAGGTTTCGTCTATAACTTGTATTTTTTTATTTTTATACTTTCTGTATTCGTTTCTTAGTCTCTGTCTTAATATAAAGGCATATATCTTGTATTTTTTTATACTTTATGTATTCGCTTGTTGGTCTCTATCTTAGGTTTCGTCTATAACTTGTATTTTTTTATTTTTATACTTTCTGTATTCGTTTCTTAGTCTCTGTCTTAATATAAAGGCTTATAACTTGTGTTTTTTTATACTTTATGTATTCGCTTATTGGTCTCTATTTTAGGTTTCGTCTATAACTTGTGTTTTTTTATTTTTACACTTTCTGTATTCGTTTCTTAGTCTCTGTCTTAATGTAAAGGCATATAACTTGTATTTTTATACTCTATGTATTCGTTTATTGGTCTTTATCTTAGGTTTCGTCTATAACTTGTATTTTTTTTTATTTTTATACTTTTTGTATTCGTTTCTTAGTCTCTGTCTTAATATAAAGGCTTATAACTTGTATTTTTTTATACTTTATGTATTCGCTTATTGGTCTCTATCTTAGGTTTCGTCTATAACTTGTGTTTTTTTATTTGTATACTTTCTGTATTCGTTTCTTAGTCTCTGTCTTAATGTAAAGGCATATAACTTGTATTTTTATACTCTATGTATTCGTTTATTGGTCTCTATCTTAGGTTTTGTCTATAACTTGTATTTTTTTTTATTTTTATACTTTCTGTATTCGTTTCTTAGTCTCTGTCTTAATATAAAGGCGTATAACTTGTATTTTTTTATACTTTATGTATTCGTTTATTGGTCTCTATCTTAGGTTTCGTCTATAACTTGTATTTTTTTTATTTTTATACTTTCTGTATTCGTTTCTTAGTCTCTGTCTTAATATAAAGGCATATAACTTGTATTTTTATACTTTATGTATTCGTTTATTGGTCTTTATGTTAGGTTTCGTCTATAACTTGTATTTTTTTATTTTTATACTTTCTGTATTCGTTTCTTAGTCTCTGTCTTAATATAAAGGCTTATATCTTGTATTTTTTTATACTTTATGTATTCGCTTATTGGTCTCTATTTTAGGTTTCGTCTATAACTTGTGTTTTTTTATTTTTATACTTTCTGTATTCGTTTCTTAGTATCTGTCTTAATGTAAAGGCATATAACTTGTATTTTTATACTCTATGTATTCGTTTATTGGTCTTTATCTTAGGTTTCGTCTATAACTTGTATTTTTTTTTATTTTTATACTTTCTGTATTCGTTTCTTAGTCTCTGTCTTAATATAAAGGCGTATAACTTGTATTTTTTTATACTTTATGTATTCGTTTATTGTTCTTTATCTTAGGTTTCGTCTACAACTTGTATTTTTTTTATTTTTATACTTTCTGTATTCGTTTCTTAGTCTCTGTCTTAATGTAAAGGCATATAACTTGTATTTTTATACTTTATGTATTGGTTTATTGGTGTCTATCTTAGGTTTCGTCTATAACTTGTATTTTTTTATTTTTATACTTTCTGTATTCGTTTCTTAGTCTCTGTCTTAATATAAAGGCATATATCTTGTATTTTTTTATACTTTATGTATTCGCTTGTTGGTCTCTATCTTAGGTTTCGTCTATAACTTGTATTTTTTTATTTTTATACTTTCTGTATTCGTTTCTTAGTCTCTGTCTTAATATAAAGGCCTATAACTTGTATTTTTTCATACTTTATGTATTCGCTTATTGGTCTCTATCTTAGGTTTCGTCTATAACTTGTATTTTTTTTATTTTTATACTTTCTGTATTCGTTTCTTAGTCTCTGTCTTAATATAAAGGCATATAACTTGTATTTTTATACTTTATGTATTCGTTTATTGGTCTTTATGTTAGGTTTCGTCTATAACTTGTATTTTTTTATTTTTATACTTTCTGTATTCGTTTCTTAGTCTCTGTCTTAAAATAAAGGCTTATAACTTGTATTTTTTTATACTTTATGTATTCGCTTATTGGTCTCTATCTTAGGTTTCGTCTATAACTTGTGTTTTTTTATTTTTATACTTTCTGTATTCGTTTCTTAGTCTCTGTCTTAATGTAAAGGCATATAACTTGTATTTTTATACTCTATGTATTCGTTTATTGGTCTTTATCTTAGGTTTCGTCTATAACTTGTATTTTTTTTTATTTTTATACTTTCTGTATTCGTTTCTTAGTCTCTGTCTTAATATAAAGGCGTATAACTTGTATTTTTTTATACTTTATGTATTCGTTTAGTGGTCTTTATCTTAGGTTTCGTCTACAACTTGTATTTTTTTTATTTTTATACTTTCTGTATTTGTTTCTTAGTCTCTGTCTTAATGTAAAGGCATATAACTTGTATTTTTATACTCTATGTATTCGTTTATTGGTCTCTATCTTAGGTTTCGTCTATAACTTGTATTTTTTTTTATTTTTATACTTTCTGTATTCGTTTCTTAGTCTCTGTTTTAATATAAAGGCACATAACTTGTATTTTTATACTTTATGTATTCGTTTATTGGTCTTTATGTTAGGTTTCGTCTATAACTTGTATTTTTTTTATTTTTATACTTTCTGTATTTGTTTCTTAGTCTCTGTCTTAATATAAAGGCGTATAACTTGTATTTTTTTATACTTTATGTATTCGCTTATTGGTCTCTATTTTAGGTTTCGTCTATAACTTGTATTTTTTTATTTTTATTCTTTCTGTATTCATTTCTTAGTCTCTGTCTTAATGTAAAGGCATATAACTTGTATTTTTATACTTTATGTATTCGTTTATTGGTCTCTATAGGTTTCGTCTATAACTTGTATTTTTTTTTATTTTTATACTTTCTGTATTCGTTTCTTAGTCTCTGTCTTAATATAAAGGCGTATAACTTGTATTTTTTTATACTTTATGTATTCGTTTATTGGTCTCTATCTTAGGTTTCGTCTATAATTTGTATTTTTTTTATTTTTATACTTTCTGTATTCGTTTCTTAGTCTCTGTCTTAATATAAAGGCATATAACTTGTATTTTTATACTTTATGTATTCGTTTATTGGTCTTTATGTTAGGTTTCGTCTATAACTTGTATTTTTTTTATTTTTATACTTTCTGTATTCGTTTCTTAGTCTCTGTCTTAATATAAAGGCGTATAACTTGTATTTTTTAATACTTTATGTATTCGCTTATTGGTCTTTATCTTAGGTTTCGTCTATAACTTGTATTTTTTTATTTTTATTCTTTCTGTATTCATTTCTTAGTCTCTGTCTTAATGTAAAGGCATATAACATGTATTTTTATACTTTATGTATTCGCTTATTGGTCTCTATAGGTTTCGTCTATAACTTGTATTTTTTTTTATTTTTATACTTTCTGTATTCGTTTCTTAGTCTCTGTCTTACATCCGCATATTTGTCTCTACCTTAGGTTTCGTCTATAACTTGTATTTTTTTATTTTTATTCTTTCTGTATTCGTTTCTTAGTCGCTGTCTTAATGTAAAGGCATATAACTTGTATTTTTATACTTTATGTATTCGTTTATTGGTCTCCATAGGTTTCGTCTATAACTTGTATTTTTTTTATTTTTATACTTTCTGTATTCGTTTCTTAGTCTCTGTCTTAATGTAAAGGCATATAACTTGTATTTTTATACTTTATGTATTGTTTTATTGGTGTCTATCTTAGGTTTCGTCTATAACTTGTATTTTTTTATTTTTATACTTTCTGTATTCGTTTCTTAGTCTCTGTCTTAATATAAAGGCATATAACTTGTATTTTTTTATACTTTATGTATTCGCTTATTGGTCTCTATCTTAGGTTTCGTCTATAACTTGAATTTTTTTATTTTTATACTTTTTGTATTCGTTTCTTAGTCTCTGTCTTAATATAAAGGCTTATAACTTGTATTTTTTTATACTTTATGTATTCGCTTATTGGTCTCTATCTTAGGTTTCGTCTATAACTTGTGTTTTTTTATTTGTATACTTTCTGTATTCGTTTCTTAGTCTCTGTCTTAATGTAAAGGCATATAACTTGTATTTTTATACTCTATGTATTCGTTTATTGGTCTCTATCTTAGGTTTCGTCTATAACTTGTATTTTTTTTATTTTTATACTTTCTGTATTCGTTTCTTAGTCTCTGTCTTAATATAAAGGCATATAACTTGTATTTTTATACTTTATGTATTCGTTTATTGGTCTTTATGTTAGGTTTCGTCTATAACTTGTATTTTTTTATTTTTATACTTTCTGTATTCGTTTCTTAGTCTCTGTCTTAATATAAAGGCTTATAACTTGTATTTTTTTATACTTTATGTATTCGCTTATTGGTCTCTATCTTAGGCTTCGTCTATAACTTGTGTTTTTTTATTTTTATACTTTCTGTATTCGTTTCTTAGTCTCTGTCTTAATGTAAAGGCATATAACTTGTATTTTTATACTCTATGTATTCGTTTATTGGTCTTTATCTTAGGTTTCGTCTATAACTTGTATTTTTTTTTATTTTTATACTTTCTGTATTCGTTTCTTAGTCTCTGTCTTAATATAAAGGCGTATAACTTGTATTTTTTTATACTTTATGTATTCGTTTATTGGTCTTTATCTTAGGTTTCGTCTACAACTTGTATTTTTTTTATTTTTATACTTTCTGTATTCGTTTCTTAGTCTCTGTCTTAATGTAAAGGCATTAAACTTGTATTTTTATACTTTATGTATTGGTTTATTGGTGTCTATCTTAGGTTTCGTCTATAACTTGTATTTTTTTATTTTTATACTTTCTGTATTCGTTTCTTAGTCTCTGTCTTAATATAAAGGCATATATCTTGTATTTTTTATACTTTATGTATTCGCTTGTTGGTCTCTATCTTAGGTTTCGTCTATAACTTGTATTTTTTTATTTTTATACTTTCTGTATTCGTTTCTTAGTCTCTGTCTTAATATAAAGGCCTATAACTTGTATTTTTTCATACTTTATGTATTCGCTTATTGGTCTCTATCTTAGGTTTCGTCTATAACTCGTGTTTTTTTATTTTTATACTTTATGTATTCGTTTATTGGTCTTTATCTTAGGTTTCGTCTATAACTTGTATTTTTTTTTATTTTTATACTTTTTGTATTCGTTTCTTAGTCTCTGTCTTAATATAAAGGCATATAACTTGTATTTTAATACTTTATGTATTCGCTTATTGGTCTCTATCTTAGGTTTCGTCTATAACTTGTATTTTATTATTTTTATACTTTCTGTATTCGTTTCTTAGTCTCTGTCTTAATGTAAAGGCATATAACTTGTATTTTTATACTTTATGTATTCGTTTATTGGTCTCTATCTTAGGTTTCGTCTATAACTTGGATTTTTTTTTATTTTTATACTTTCTGTATTCGTTTCTTAGTCTCTGTCTTAATATAAAGGCATATAACTTGTATTTTTATACTTTATGTATTCGTTTATTGGTCTCTATCTTTGGTTTCGTCTATAACTTGTATTTTTTTTATTTTTATACTTTCTGTATTCGTTTCTTAGTCTCTGTTTTAATATAAAGGCACATAACTTGTATTTTTATACTTTATGTATTCGTTTATTGGTCTTTATGTTAGGTTTCGTCTATAACTTGTATTTTTTTTATTTTTATACTTTCTGTATTCGTTTCTTAGTCTCTGTCTTAATATAAAGGCGTATAACTTGTATTTTTTTATACTTTATGTATTCGCTTATTGGTCTCTATTTTAGGTTTCGTCTATAACTTGTATTTTTTTATTTTTATTCTTTCTGTATTTATTTCTTAGTCTCTGTCTTAATGTAAAGGCATATAACTTGTATTTTTATACTTTATGTATTCGTTTATTGGTCTCTATAGGTTTCGTCTATAACTTGTATTTTTTTTTAATTTTTATACTTTCTGTATTCGTTTCTTAGTCTCTGTCTTAATATAAAGGCGTATAACTTGTATTTTTTTATACTTTATGTATTCGTTTATTGGTCTCTATCTTAGGTTTCGTCTATAATTTGTATTTTTTTTATTTTTATACTTTCTGTATTCGTTTCTTAGTCTCTGTCTTAATATAAAGGCATATAACTTGTATTTTTATACTTTATGTATTCGTTTATTGGTCTTTATGTTAGGTTTCGTCTATAACTTGTATTTTTTTTATTTTTATACTTTCTGTATTCGTTTCTTAGTCTCTGTCTTAATATAAAGGCGTATAACTTGTATTTTTTTATACTTTATGTATTCGCTTATTGGTCTTTATCTTAGGCTTCGTCTATAACTTGTATTTTTTTATTTTTATTCTTTCTGTATTCATTTCTTAGTCTCTGTATTAATGTAAAGGCATATAACATGTATTTTTATACTTTATGTATTCGCTTATTGGTCTCTATAGGTTTCGTCTATAACTTGTATTTTTTTTTATTTTTATACTTTCTGTATTCGTTTCTTAGTCTCTGTCTTAATATAAAGGCATATAACTTGTATTTTTATACTTTATGTATTCGTTTATTGGTCTCTATAGGTTTCGTCTATAACTTGTATTTTTTTTTATTTTTATACTTTCTGTATTCGTTTCTTAGTCTCTGTCTTAATATAAAGGCGTATAACTTGTATTTTTTTATACTTTATGTATTCGCTTATTGGTCTCTATCTTAGGTTTCGTCTATAACTTGTATTTTTTTATTTTTATACTTTCTGTATTCGTTTCTTAGTCTCTGTCCTAATATAAAGGCGTATAACTTGTGTTTTTTTATACTTTATGTATCCGCATATTTGTCTCTACCTTAGGTTTCGTCTATAACTTGTATTTTTTTTTATTTTTATACTTTCTGTATTCGTTTCTTAGTCTCTGTCCTAATATAAAGGCGTATAACTTGTGTTTTTTTATACTTTATGTATCCGCATATTTGTCTCTACCTTAGGTTTCGTCTATAACTTGTATTTTTTTATTTTTATTCTTTCTGTATTCGTTTCTTAGTCTCTGTCTTAATGTAAAGGCATATAACTTGTATTTTTATACTTTATGTATTGTTTTATTGGTGTCTATCTTAGGTTTCGTCTATAACTTGTATTTTTTTATTTTTATACTTTTTGTATTCGTTTCTTAGTCTCTGTCTTAATATAAAGGCTTATAACTTGTATTTTTTTATACTTTATGTATTCGCTTATTGGTCTCTATCTTAGGTTTCGTCTATAACTTGTGTTTTTTTATTTGTATACTTTCTGTATTCGTTTCTTAGTCTCTGTCTTAATGTAAAGGCATATAACTTGTATTTTTATACTCTATGTATTCGTTTATTGGTCTCTATCTTAGGTTTTGTCTATAACTTGTATTTTTTTTTATTTTTATACTTTCTGTATTCGTTTCTTAGTCTCTGTCTTAATATAAAGGCGTATAACTTGTATTTTTTTATACTTTATGTATTCGTTTATTGGTCTCTATCTTAGGTTTCGTCTATAACTTGTATTTTTTTTATTTTTATACTTTCTGTATTCGTTTCTTAGTCTCTGTCTTAATATAAAGGCATATAACTTGTATTTTTATACTTTATGTATTCGTTTATTGGTCTTTATGTTAGGTTTCGTCTATAACTTGTATTTTTTTATTTTTATACTTTCTGTATTCGTTTCTTAGTCTCTGTCTTAATATAAAGGCTTATAACTTGTATTTTTTTATACTTTATGTATTCGCTTATTGGTCTCTATCTTAGGTTTCGTCTATAACTTGTGTTTTTTTATTTTTATACTTTCTGTATTCGTTTCTTAGTCTCTGTCTTAATGTAAAGGCATATAACTTGTATTTTTATACTCTATGTATTCGTTTATTGGTCTTTATCTTAGGTTTCGTCTATAACTTGTATTTTTTTTTATTTTTATACTTTCTGTATTCGTTTCTTAGTCTCTGTCTTAATATAAAGGCGTATAACTTGTATTTTTTTATACTTTATGTATTCGTTTATTGGTCTTTATCTTAGGTTTCGTCTACAACTTGTATTTTTTTTATTTTTATACTTTCTGTATTCGTTTCTTAGTCTCTGTCTTAATGTAAAGGCATATAACTTGTATTTTTATACTTTATGTATTGGTTTATTGGTGTCTATCTTAGGTTTCGTCTATAACTTGTATTTTTTTATTTTTATACTTTCTGTATTCGTTTCTTAGTCTCTGTCTTAATATAAAGGCCTATAACTTGTATTTTTTTTATTTTTATACTTTCTGTATTCGTTTCTTAGTCTCTGTCTTAATATAAAGGCATATAACTTGTATTTTTATACTTTATGTGTTCGTTTATTGGTCTTTATGTTAGGTTTCGTCTATAACTTGTATTTTTTTATTTTTATACTTTCTGTATTCGTTTCTTAGTCTCTGTCTTAATATAAAGGCTTATAACTTGTATTTTTTTTCACTTTATGTATTCGCTTGTTGGTCTCTATCTTAGGTTTCGTCTATAACTTGTATTTTTTTATTTTTATACTTTCTGTATTCGTTTTTTAGTCTCTGTCTTAATATAAAGGCCTATAACTTGTATTTTTTCATACTTTATGTATTCGCTTATTGGTCTCTATCTTAGGTTTCGTCTATAACTTGTGTTTTTTTATTTTTATACTTTCTGTATTCGTTTCTTAGTCTCTGTCTTAATGTAAAGGCGTATAACTTGTATTTTTATACTGTATGTATTCGTTTATTGGTCTTTATGTTAGGTTTCGTCTATAACTTGTATTTTTTTATTTTTATACTTGCTGTATTCGTTTCTTAGTCTCTGTCTTAATATAAAGGCATATAACTTGTATTTTTATACTTTATGTATTCGTTTATTGGTCTTTATGTTAGGTTTCGTCTATAACTTGTATTTTTTTATTTTTATACTTTCTGTATTCGTTTCTTAGTCTCTGTCTTAATATAAAGGCGTATAACTTGTATTTTTATACTGTATGTATTCGTTTATTGGTCTTTATGTTAGGTTTCGTCTATAACTTGTATTTTTTTATTTTTATACTTGCTGTATTCGTTTCTTAGTCTCTGTCTTAATATAAAGGCATATAACTTGTATTTTTTTATACTTTATGTATTCGTTTATTGGTCTCTATCTTAGGTTTCGTCTATAACTTGTATTTTTTTTATTTTTATACTTTCTGTATTCGTTTCTTAGTCTCTGTCTTAATATAAAGGCATATAACTTGTATTTTTATACTGTATGTATTCGTTTATTGGTCTTTATGTTAGGTTTCGTCTATAACTTGTATTTTTTTATTTTTATACTTGCTGTATTCGTTTCTTATTCTCTGTCTTAATATAAAGGCATATAACTTGTATTTTTATACTCTATGTATTCGTTTATTGGTCTCTATCTTAGGTTTCGTCTATAACTTGTATTTTTTTTTATTTTTATACTTTCTGTATTCGTTTCTTAGTCTCTGTCTTAATATAAAGGCATATAACTTGTATTTTTTTATACTTTATGTATTCGTTTATTGGTCTCTATCTTAGGTTTCGTCTATAACTTGTATTTTTTTTATTTTTATACTTTCTGTATTCGTTTCTTAGTCTCTGTCTTAATATAAAGGCATATAACTTGTATTTTTATACTGTATGTATTCGTTTATTGGTCTTTATGTTAGGTTTCGTCTATAACTTGTATTTTTTTATTTTTATACTTGCTGTATTCGTTTCTTAGTCTCTGTCTTAATATAAAGGCATATAACTTGTATTTTTATACTTTATGTATTCGTTTATTGGTCTTTATGTTAGGTTTCGTCTATAACTTGTATTTTTTTATTTTTATACTTTCTGTATTCGTTTCTTAGTCTCTGTCTTAATATAAAGGCGTATAACTTGTGTTTTTATACTGTATGTATTCGTTTATTGGTCTTTATGTTAGGTTTCGTCTATAACTTGTATTTTTTTATTTTTATACTTGCTGTATTCGTTTCTTAGTCTCTGTCTTAATATAAAGGCATATAACTTGTATTTTTATACTTTATGTATTCGTTTATTGGTCTTTATGTTAGGTTTCGTCTATAACTTGTATTTTTTTTATTTTTATACTTTCTGTATTCCTCAGGTTTCGTCTATAACTTGTATTTTTTTTTATTTTTATACTTTCTGTATTCGTTTCTTAGTCTCTGTCTTAATATAAAGGCGTATAACTCGTATTTTTTATACTTTATGTATTCGTTTATTGGTCTCTATAGGTTTCGTCTATAACTTGTATTTTTTTATTTTTATACTTTCTGTATTCGTTTCTTAGTCTCTGTCTTAATATAAAGGCATATAACTTGTATTTTATACTTTATGTATTCGTTTATTGGTCTCTATCATAGGTTTCGTCTATAACTTGTATTTTTTTATTTTTATTCTTTCTGTATTCGTTTCTTAGTCTCTGTCTTAATGTAAAGGCATATAACTTGTATTTTTATACTTTATGTATTCGTTTATTGGTCTCTATAGGTTTCGTCTATAACTTGTATTTTTTTTATTTTTATACTTTCTGTATTCGTTTCTTAGTCTCTGTCTTAATATAAAGGCATATAACTTGTATTTTTATACTTTATGTATTCGTTTATTGGTCTTTATCTCAGGTTTCGTCTATAACTTGTATTTTTTTTTATTTTTATACTTTCTGTATTCGTTTCTTAGTCTCTGTCTTAATATAAAGGCGTATTACTTGTATTTTTTTATACTTTATGTATCCGCTTATTGGTCTCTACCTTAGGTTTCGTCTATAACTTGTATTTTTTTTATTTTTATTCTTTCTGTATTCGTTTCTTAGCCTCTGTCTTAATGTAAAGGCATATAACTTGTATTTTTATACTTTATGTATTCGTTTATTGGTCTCTATAAGTTTCGACTATAACTTGTATTTTTTTTTATTTTTATACTTTCTGTATTCGCTTCTTAGTCTTAGTCTTAATATAAAGGCATATAACTTGTATTTTTATACTTTATGTATTCGTTTATTGGTCTTTATCTTAGGTTTCGTCTATAACTTGTATTTTTTTTATTTTTATACTTTCTGTATTCGTTTCTTAGTCTCTGTCTTAATATAAAGGCGTATAACTTGTATTTTTTTATACGTTATGTATCCGCTTATTGGTCTCTACCTTAGGTTTCGTCTATAACTTGTATTTTTCTATTTTTATTCTTTCTGTATTCGTTTCTTAGTCTCTGTCTTAATGTAAAGGCATATAACTTGTATTTTTATACTTTATGTATTCGTTTATTGGTCTCTATAGGTTTCGTCTATAACTTGTATTTTTTTTATTTTTATACTTTCTGTATTCGCTTGTTAGTCTCAGTCTTAATATAAAGGCATATAACTTGTATTTTTATACTTTATGTATTCGTTTATTGGTCTTTATCTTAGGTTTCGTCTATAACTTGTATTTTTTTTATTTTTATACTTTCTGTATTCGCTTGTTAGTCTCAGTCTTAATATAAAGGCATATAACTTGTATTTCTATACTTTATGTATTCGTTTATTGGTCTCTATCTTAGGTTTCGTCTATAACTTGTATTTTTTTATTTTTATTCTTTCTGTATTCGTTTCTTAGTCTCTGTCTTAATGTAAAGGCATATAACTTGTATTTTTATACTTTATGTATTCGTTTATTGGTCTCTATAGGTTTCGTCTATAACTTGTATTTTTTTTATTTTTATACTTTCTGTATTCGTTTCTTAGTCTCTGTCTTAATATAAAGGCGTATAACTTGTATTTTTTATACTTTATGTATTCGTTTATTGGTCTCTATAGGTTTCGTCTATAACTTGTATTTTTTTTATTTTTATACTTTCTGTATTCGTTTCTTAGTCTCTGTCTTAATATAAAGGCGTATAACTTGTATTTTTTATACTTTATGTATTCGTTTATTGGTCTCTATCATAGGTTTCGTCTATAACTTGTATTTTTTTTATTTTTATACTTTCTGTATTCGTTTCTTAGTCTCTGTCTTAATATAAAGGCGTATAACTTGTATTTTTTTATACTTTATGTATCCGCTTATTGGTCTCTACCTTAGGTTTCGTCTATAACTTGTATTTTTTTATTTTTATTCTTTCTGTATTCGTTTCTTAGTCTCTGTCTTAATGTAAAGGCATATAACTTGTATTTTTATACTTTATGTATTCGTTTATTGGTCTCTATAGGTTTCGTCTATAACTTGTATTTTTTTTTATTTTTATACTTTCTGTATTCGCTTCTTAGTCTTAGTCTTAATATAAAGGCATATAACTTGTATTTTTATACTTTATGTATTCGTTTATTGGTCTTTATCTTAGGTTTCGTCTATAACTTGTATTTTTTTTATTTTTATACTTTCTGTATTCGTGTCTTAGTCTCTGTCTTAATATAAAGGCGTATAACTTGTATTTTTTTATACGTTATGTATCCGCTTATTGGTCTCTACCTTAGGTTTCGTCTATAACTTGTATTTTTTTATTTTTATTCTTTCTGTGTTCGTTTCTTAGTCTCTGTCTTAATGTAAAGGCATATAACTTGTATTTTTATACTTTATGTATTCGTTTATTGGTCTCTATAGGTTTCGTCTATAACTTGTATTTTTTTTATTTTTATACTTTCTGTGTTCGCTTCTTAGTCTCAGTCTTAATATAAAGGCATATAACTTGTATTTTTATACTTTATGTATTCGTTTATTGGTCTTTATCTTAGGTTTCGTCTATAACTTGTATTTTTTTTTATTTTTATACTTTCTGTATTCGTTTCTTAGTCTCTGTCTTAATATAAAGGCATATAACTTGTATTTCTATACTTTATGTATTCGTTTATTGGTCTCTATCTTAGGTTTCGTCTATAACTTGTATTTTTTTATTTTTATACTTTCTGTATTCGTTTCTTAGTCTCTGTCTTAATATAAAGGCATATAACTTGTATTTTTATACTTTATGTATTCGTTTATTGGTCTCTATCTTAGGTTTCGTCTATAACTTGTATTTTTTTTATTTTTATACTTTCTGTATTCGTTTCTTAGTCTCTGTCTTAATATAAAGGCATATAACTTGTATTTCTATACTTTATGTATTCGTTTATTGGTCTCTATCTTAGGTTTCGTCTATAACTTGTATCTTTTTTTTATTTTTATACTTTATGTATTCGTTTATTGGTCTCTATCTTAGGTTTCGTCTATAACTTGTGTTTTTTTTATTTTTATACTTTCTGTATTCGTTTCTTAGTCTCTGTCTTAATATAAATGCATATAACTTGTATTTTTATACTTTATGTATTCGTTTATTGGTCTTTATGTTAGGTTTCGTCTATAACTTGTATTTTTTTTTTATTTTTATACTTTCTGTATTCGTTTCTTAGTCTCTGTCTTAATATAAAGGCGTATAACTTGTATTTTTTTATACTTTATGTATCCGCTTATTGGTCTCTACCTTAGGTTTCGTCTATAACTTGTATTTTTTTATTTTTATTCTTTCTGTATTCGTTTCTTAGCCTCTGTCTTAATGTAACGGCATATGACTTGTATTTTTATACTTTGTGTATTCGTTTATTGGTCTCTATAGGTTTCGTCTATAACTTGTATTTTTTTTTATTTTTATACTTTCTGTATTCGCTTCTTAGTCTTAGTCTTAATATAAAGGCATATAACTTGTATTTTTATACTTTATGTATTCGTTTATTGGTCTTTATCTTAGGTTTCGTCTATAACTTGTATTTTTTTTATTTTTATACTTTCTGTATTCGTTTCTTAGTCTCTGTCTTAATATAAAGGCGTATAACTTGTATTTTTTTATACGTTATGTATCCGCTTATTGGTCTCTACCTTAGGTTTCGTCTATAACTTGTATTTTTTTATTTTTATTCTTTCTGTATTCGTTTCTTAGTCTCTGTCTTAATGTAAAGGCATATAACTTGTATTTTTATACTTTACGTATTCGTTTATTGGTCTCTATAGGTTTCGTCTATAACTTGTATTTTTTTTATTTTTATACTTTCTGTATTCGCTTCTTAGTCTCAGTCTTAATATAAAGGCATATAACTTGTATTTTTATACTTTATGTATTCGTTTATTGGTCTCTATCTTAGGTTTCGTCTATAACTTGTGTTTTTTTTATTTTTATACTTTCTGTATTCGTTTCTTAGTCTCTGTCTTAATATAAATGCATATAACTTGTATTTTTATACTTTATGTATTCGTTTATTGGTCTTTATGTTAGGTTTCGTCTATAACTTGTATTTTTTTTTATTTTTATACTTTCTGTATTCGTTTCTTAGTCTCTGTCTTAATATAAAGGCGTATAACTTGTATTTTTTTATACTTTATGTATCCGCTTATTGGTCTCTACCTTAGGTTTCGTCTAAAGCTTGTATTTTTTTATTTTTATTCTTTCTGTATTCGTTTCTTAGCCTCTGTCTTAATGTAAAGGCATATAACTTGTATTTTTATACTTTATGTATTCGTTTATTGGTCTCTATAGGTTTCGTCTATAACTTGTATTTTTTTTTATTTTTATACTTTCTGTATTCGCTTCTTAGTCTTAGTCTTAATATAAAGGCATATAGCTTGTATTTCTATACTTTATGTATTCGTTTATTGGTCTCTATCTTAGGTTTCGTCTATAACTTGTATTTTTTTTTATTTTTATATTTTCTGTATTCGTTTCTTAGTCTCTGTCTTAATATAAAGGCGTATAACTTGTATTTTTTTATACTTTATGTATCCGCTTATTGGTCTCTACCTTAGGTTTCGTCTATAACTTGTATTTTTTTATTTTTATACTTTCTGTATTCGTTTCTTAGTCTCTGTCTTAATATAAAGGCATATAACTTGTATTTTTATACTTTATGTATTCGCTTATTGGTCTTTATGTTAGGTTTCGTCTATAACTTGTATTTTTTTTTATTTTTATACTTTCTGTATTCGTTTCTTAGTCTCTGTCTTAATATAAAGGCGTATAACTTGTATTTTTTTATACTTTATGTATTCGCTTATTGGTCTTTATCTTAGGTTTCGTCTATAACTTGTATTTTTTTTATTTTTATACTTTCTGTATTCGTTTCTTAGTCTCTGTCTTAATGTAAAGGAATATAACTTGTATTTTTATACTTTATGTATTCGTTTCTTGGTCTCTATCTTAGGTTTCGTCTATAACTTGTATTTTTTTATTTTTATTCTTTCTGTATTCGTTTCTTAGTCTCTGTCTTAATGTAAAGGCATATAACTTGTATTTTTATACTTAATGTATTCGTTTATTGGTCTTTATCTTAGGTTTCGTCTATAACTTTAATTTTTTTTATTTTTATACTTTCTGTATTCGTTTCTTAGTCTCTGTCTTAATATAAAGGCGTATAACTTGTATTTTTTTATACTTTATGTATTCGCTTATTGGTTTCTATCTTAAGTTTCGTCTATAACTTGTATTTTTTTATTTTTATACTTTCTGTATTCGTTTCGTAGTCTCTGTCTTAATGTAAAGGAATATAACTTGTATTTTTATACTTTATGTATTCGTTTCTTGGTCTCTATCTTAGGTTTCGTCTATAACTTGTATTTTTGTTATTTTTATACTTTCTGTATTCGTTTCTTAGTCTCTGTCTTAATATAAAGGCATATAACTTGTATTTTTATACTTTACGTATTCGTTTATTGGTCTTTATGTTAGGTTTCGTCTATAACTTGTATTTTTTTATACTTTATGTATCCGCTAATTGGTCTCTACCTTAGGTTTCGTCTATAACTTGTATTTTTATACTTTATGTATTCGTTTCTTGGTCTCTATCTTAGGTTTCGTCTATAACTTGTATTTTTTTTATTTTTATACTTTCTGTATTCGTTTCTTAGTCTCTGTCTTAATATAAAGGCGTATAACTTGTATTTTTTTATACTTTATGTATTCGTTTATTGGTCTCTATCTTAGGTTTCGTCTATAACTTGTATTTTTTTTATTTTTATACTTTCTGTATTCGTTTCTTAGTCTCTGTCTTAATATAAAGGCATATAACTTGTATTTTTATACTTTATGTATTCGTTTATTGGTCTTTATGTTAGGTTTCGTCTATAACTTGTATTTTTTTTATTTTTATACTTTCTGTATTCGTTTCTTAGTCTCTGTCTTAATATAAAGGCGTATAACTTGTATTTTTTTTGTACTTTATGTATCCGCTTATTGGTCTCTAGCTTAGGTTTCGTCTATAACTTGTATTTTTTTATTTTTATTCATTCTGTATTCGTTTCTTAGTCTCTGTCTTAATGTAAAGGCATATAACTTGTATTTTTATACTTTATGTATTCGTTTATTGGTCTCTATAGGTTTCGTCTATAACTTGTATTTTTTTTATTTTTATACTTTCTGTATTCGTTTCTTAGTCTCTGTCTTAATATAAAGGCATATAACTTGTATTTTTATACTTTATGTATTCGTTTATTGGTCTTTATCTCAGGTTTCGTCTATAACTTGTATTTTTTTTTATTTTTATACTTTCTGTATTCGTTTCTTAGTCTCTGTCTTAATATAAAGGCGTATAACTCGTATTTTTTATACTTTATGTATTCGTTTATTGGTCTCTATAGGTTTCGTCTATAACTTGTATTTTTTTATTTTTATACTTTCTGTATTCGTTTCTTAGTCTCTGTCTTAATATAAAGGCATATAACTTGTATTTTATACTTTATGTATTCGTTTATTGGTCTCTATCATAGGTTTCGTCTATAACTTGTATTTTTTTATTTTTATTCTTTCTGTATTCGTTTCTTAGTCTCTGTCTTAATGTAAAGGCATATAACTTGTATTTTTATACTTTATGTATTCGTTTATTGGTCTCTATAGGTTTCGTCTATAACTTGTATTTTTTTTATTTTTATACTTTCTGTATTCGTTTCTTAGTCTCTGTCTTAATATAAAGGCATATAACTTGTATTTTTATACTTTATGTATTCGTTTATTGGTCTTTATCTCAGGTTTCGTCTATAACTTGTATTTTTTTTTATTTTTATACTTTCTGTATTCGTTTCTTAGTCTCTGTCTTAATATAAAGGCGTATTACTTGTATTTTTTTATACCTTATGTATCCGCTTATTGGTCTCTACCTTAGGTTTCGTCTATAACTTGTATTTTTTTATTTTTATTCTTTCTGTATTCGTTTCTTAGCCTCTGTCTTAATGTAAAGGCATATAACTTGTATTTTTATACTTTATGTATTCGTTTATTGGTCTCTATAAGTTTCGACTATAACTTGTATTTTTTTTTATTTTTATACTTTCTGTATTCGCTTCTTAGTCTTAGTCTTAATATAAAGGCATATAACTTGTATTTTTATACTTTACGTATTCGTTTATTGGTCTTTATCTTAGGTTTCGTCTATAACTTGTATTTTTTTTATTTTTATACTTTCTGTATTCGTTTCTTAGTCTCTGTCTTAATATAAAGGCGTATAACTTGTATTTTTTTATACGTTATGTATCCGCTTATTGGTCTCTACCTTAGGTTTCGTCTATAACTTGTATTTTTCTATTTTTATTCTTTCTGTATTCGTTTCTTAGTCTCTGTCTTAATGTAAAGGCATATAACTTGTATTTTTATACTTTATGTATTCGTTTATTGGTCTCTATAGGTTTCGTCTATAACTTGTATTTTTTTTATTTTTATACTTTCTGTATTCGCTTGTTAGTCTCAGTCTTAATATAAAGGCATATAACTTGTATTTTTATACTTTATGTATTCGTTTATTGGTCTTTATCTTAGGTTTCGTCTATAACTTGTATTTTTTTTATTTTTATACTTTCTGTATTCGCTTGTTAGTCTCAGTCTTAATATAAAGGCATATAACTTGTATTTCTATACTTTATGTATTCGTTTATTGGTCTCTATCTTAGGTTTCGTCTATAACTTGTATTTTTTTATTTTTATTCTTTCTGTATTCGTTTCTTAGTCTCTGTCTTAATGTAAAGGCATATAACTTGTATTTTTATACTTTATGTATTCGTTTATTGGTCTCTATAGGTTTCGTCTATAACTTGTATTTTTTTTATTTTTATACTTTCTGTATTCGTTTCTTAGTCTCTGTCTTAATATAAAGGCGTATAACTTGTATTTTTTATACTTTATGTATTCGTTTATTGGTCTCTATAGGTTTCGTCTATAACTTGTATTTTTTTTATTTTTATACTTTCTGTATTCGTTTCTTAGTCTCTGTCTTAATATAAAGGCGTATAACTTGTATTTTTTATACTTTATGTATTCGTTTATTGGTCTCTATCATAGGTTTCGTCTATAACTTGTATTTTTTTTATTTTTATACTTTCTGTATTCGTTTCTTAGTCTCTGTCTTAATATAAAGGCGTATAACTTGTATTTTTTTATACTTTATGTATCCGCTTATTGGTCTCTACCTTAGGTTTCGTCTATAACTTGTATTTTTTTATTTTTATTCTTTCTGTATTCGTTTCTTAGTCTCTGTCTTAATATAAAGGCGTATAACTTGTATTTTTTATACTTTATGTATTCGTTTATTGGTCTTTATCTTAGGTTTCGTCTATAACTTGTATTTTTTTTATTTTTATACTTTCTGTATTCGTGTCTTAGTCTCTGTCTTAATATAAAGGCGTATAACTTGTATTTTTTTATACGTTATGTATCCGCTTATTGGTCTCTACCTTAGGTTTCGTCTATAACTTGTATTTTTTTATTTTTATTCTTTCTGTGTTCGTTTCTTAGTCTCTGTCTTAATGTAAAGGCATATAACTTGTATTTTTATACTTTATGTATTCGTTTATTGGTCTCTATAGGTTTCGTCTATAACTTGTATTTTTTTTATTTTTATACTTTCTGTGTTCGCTTCTTAGTCTCAGTCTTAATATAAAGGCATATAACTTGTATTTTTATACTTTATGTATTCGTTTATTGGTCTTTATCTTAGGTTTCGTCTATAACTTGTATTTTTTTTTATTTTTATACTTTCTGTATTCGTTTCTTAGTCTCTGTCTTAATATAAAGGCATATAACTTGTATTTCTATACTTTATGTATTCGTTTATTGGTCTCTATCTTAGGTTTCGTCTATAACTTGTATTTTTTTTTATTTTTATACTTTCTGTATTCGTTTCTTAGTCTCTGTCTTAATATAAAGGCGTATAACTTGTATTTTTTTATACTTTATGTATCCGCTTATTGGTCTCTACCTTAGGTTTCGTCTATAACTTGTATTTTTTTATTTTTATACTTTCTGTATTCGTTTCTTAGTCTCTGTCTTAATATAAAGGCATATAACTTGTATTTTTATACTTTATGTATTCGCTTATTGGTCTTTATGTTAGGTTTCGTCTATAACTTGTATTTTTTTTTTATTTTTATACTTTCTGTATTCGTTTCTTAGTCTCTGTCTTAATATAAAGGCGTATAACTTGTATTTTTTTATACTTTATGTATTCGCTTATTGGTCTTTATCTTAGGTTTCGTCTATAACTTGTATTTTTTTTATTTTTATACTTTCTGTATTCGTTTCTTAGTCTCTGTCTTAATCTAAAGGAATATAACTTGTATTTTTATACTTTATGTATTCGTTTCTTGGTCTCTATCTTAGGTTTCGTCTATAACTTGTATTTTTATACTTAATGTATTCGTTTATTGGTCTTTATCTTAGGTTTCGTCTATAACTTTTATTTTTTTTATTTTTATACTTTCTGTATTCGTTTCTTAGTCTCTGTCTTAATATAAAGGCGTATAACTTGTATTTTTTTATACTTTATGTATTCGCTTATTGGTCTCTATCTTAGGTTTCGTCTATAACTTGTATTTTTTTATTTTTATACTTTCTGTATTCGTTTCTTAGTCTCTGTCTTAATGTAAAGGAATATAACTTGTATGTTTATACTTTATGTATTCGTTTCTTGGTCTCTATCTTAGGTTTCGTCTATAACTTGTATTTTTTTTATTTTTATACTTTCTGTATTCGTTTCTTAGTCTCTGTCTTAATATAAAGGCGTATAACTTGTATTTTTTTATACTTTATGTATCCGCTTATTGGTCTCTATCTTAGGTTTCGTCTATAACTTGTATTTTTTATTTTTATTCTTTCTGTATTCGTTTCTTGGTCTCTGTCTTAATGTAAAGGCATATAACTTGTATTTTTATACTTTATGTATTCGTTTATTGGTCTTTATCTTAGGTTTCGTCTATAACTTGTATTTTTTTTTATTTTTATACTTTCTGTATTCGTTTCTTAGTCTCTGTCTTAATATAAAGGCGTATAACTTGTATTTTTTTATACTTTATGTATTCGCTTATTGGTCTCTATCTTAGGTTTCGTCTATAACTTGTATTTTTTTATTTTTATACTTTCTGTATTTGTTTCTTAGTCTCTGTCTTAATGTAAAGGCATATAACTTGTATTTTTATACTTTATGTATTCGTTTCTTGGTCTCTATCTTAGGTTTCGTCTATAACTTGTATTTTTTTATTTTTATACTTTCTGTATTCGTTTCTTAGTCTCTGTCTTAATATAAAGGCGTATAACTTGTATTTTTTTATACTTTATGTATCCGCTTATTGGTCTCTATCTTAGGTTTCGTCTATAACTTGTATTTTTTATTTTTATTCTTTCTGTATTCGTTTCTTGGTCTCTGTCTTAATGTAAAGGCATATAACTTGTATTTTTATACTTTATGTATTCGTTTATTGGTCTTTATCTTAGGTTTCGTCTATAACTTGTATTTTTTTTTATTTTTATACTTTCTGTATTCGTTTCTTAGTCTCTGTCTTAATATAAAGGCGTATAACTTGTATTTTTTTATACTTTATGTATCCGCTTATTGGTCTCTATCTTAGGTTTCGTCTATAACTTGTATTTTTTATTTTTATTCTTTCTGTATTCGTTTCTTGGTCTCTGTCTTAATGTAAAGGCATATAACTTGTATTTTTATACTTTATGTATTCGTTTATTGGTCTTTATCTTAGGTTTCGTCTATAACTTGTATTTTTTTTTATTTTTATACTTTCTGTATTCGTTTCTTAGTCTCTGTCTTAATGTAAAGGCATATAACTTGTATTTTTATACTTTATGTATTCGTTTATTGGTCTCTATAGGTTTCGTCTATAACTTGTATTTTTTTTATTTTTATACTTTCTGTATTCGTTTTTTAGTCTCTGTCTTAATATAAAGGCATATAACTTGTATTTTTATACTTTATTATGACGTGGTTGATTTGGATATATTATATTCAAAAATGGTGGGGTGTGGTATTGATAAAAGATTATCTGTAAATATAATAAATTTGTATGTGAATAGAAAAATATACTTACGGGACCATAGAAATGTATTACACTGTCCAAGAATATTACATAACGGTCTCCCACAAGGCTCAATTCTAAGTCCTTTATTATTTAATGTTTATACTGCAGATCTGCATGGTTTGATGGATGAAAAATGCAAAATAATTCAATATGCAGACGATATATGTTTATATTCCAGCCATAAATCCTATGAAGATTGTATGTTGAATCTAAAACTTAGCTTTAGTAACTTAGATAAGTGGGTGAAACAAATGGGTTTTAGTATATCTGTGGCTAGAAGGCAAAAGGGGATAACTCTCATTTGGAAGTTTTTCAGTACAGACATGTTTAGTTCATATGGGCTTTTTGTTACATTATAGACGTACTATTAGTAACGTTTGTATATTTCTAGATCCGACTTACATTCCGTTAGATATATTTAAGTCTGTTTTCTTAAATCAATATCTATGTGTCTAATATTTTGATAAATTAAAAAAAATATTTTAGGATATTTATTATTTTTAATTATTTCAAGAAAGTATAAGGAGATAGGTCAAGTTATAGTTGAAATGGACATAAAATCATCTTGGTAAAGGGGGTTATGTAGATTTATACCCTTATGCTCGGTAGTAACTTGACTAACAGTATATGTGCACTCTAGTGTTAACTGCAGTTATTTTTACTTACAACGGGCAACCACAATAAAGTAACGAAAATATTTTGTTCTGAATATAGCATTAACAGAACAAGAAATAAAAAGTAAATTTTTTCAAAAAGTTTATTAAACATGGAGGTTTCTACAGCAATCTGATGATACGTTTACAAATTAACAATTGATCAAGATGATACTTAGAAAGAGAATTAAATGCGCATTCTAAACACAAAATAAAAACATATTCTATATAATACGAATATTTTACACAAATTACACAAATTACAAAAATATTTTTCGGAAGCTGTTTCTTTAAAATAATAAATTACACAAAAATTTTGTTTTAGAATATTTTATTAAAAATTGTCATCACTAAAATAATTATCTATGTCTGGATCTGTGTCAGCAGTATTATCCAGAACTTGTGAATTTCGTGGGATTTGGGCAAGTCCACGATAAAATTCTTTTGCACTCTTATTAACTAACTCAATAAGGTCTAAAAGATCGCTTACTTTTTTCACTTATTTGTCTTAGCTTATCATACAAATTATCTAAAGTAATATTCTTGATATCGATGGGTGTATCTTTTTTTGTGTTCTAAAATTTATTTCTTGAAATGGCTCATATTCCTGAAGCGATGTTTTAAAATTAATAATACCAAATTCCTTGGTGTATCTTAGCCATTTCATATTTCTCCAGCAAATTTCAGTCTTATTGTCTGTCTTCTTTCTCTTTATTAACATTCCTTAGAATATATTTTTAAAATTAAAAAAAAAAAAGATTTGGGATCATTTCAACTACCGTAAACTGTTTGGTTTGTTTTCTCTGTTTTTTGTTTTTGTTTAGCGGTAGTAGTACGTTCTGTTCCTGCAGATCTTACTAAGTTATACCAATATCTAGGTACATGGATAGGAAATAAGCATTTTTTTTAAACTTTTCTATTGTTGCGTGATCTACTTCACACTCCATGTTAGTATATCCAGGCACTAAAAATTTATGATCAATTACCTTTAAGTTATTATTTTGACTTATTAAAAGCGTAAACATTGGTGCCACAAATAAGTTTTTATTTTGTCCGCCACAAGTATCATAAAATAACGTGCTCTATTTCAGAAGGTAAATTGAAAATATGATAAATCACTACCATTATAATGTACTATAAAATAAAACCTCTTTTTTTAATAAAACATCGATCATTAGTACGTCAAAGTAGAAAAGTTACAAAATGAGTACATACAAAACTATTTACCATTGGTTAAAAAAGTGTAGGATTTTTCTTTATCCGAATCAAAGGCTGGGTAGGTATGAACGTAATTTACTGATATTTCAGTCTTGTTGGGAACAATCGGATTCAAATCTGAAAATAACGGTAAATCAGTAGGTATATATAAAGTATTATAAAAAACTTCACCCTACATAAAACATGCAGGCTTATTTTCTCCAATGTTCTAACTAATTAGGACTATAAAAATATTAAATGTATTTAAAAATGTCAATAAACGTATCCCCTCCTATCCTGGTAAAAAATATTTTACCAGGATAGGAGAGGAAATATGGATCCTGTAAGACCACTTCATTTTAAGAATAAAATAATACCACAATATATTGCTTAAAAAGAATAGCAATATACTGTGATAATACTCACTATATTTTTTTTTCTCATTACCACGATTTTCTTTATTTTCATCTAGATAATTCCCTGCGAAACAAAATCACAAAATATTATTTAAAAAATTTAAATATATTGGCAATTAACTTACTTGTATTTGATGGCTTGTAATCGTTATTGGCGTTGTTTAAACACCTTGGTACAAGCCATTTAGTTCATTCGCGAATGGAGGAATAATAATTGTTATTTCGAGTTGCCATCGTAGTGAACGTTCTTTGCATGTGCTCTCTTCACAATCTAGACAAGTACTGCCAAGAAACTGATACGAATATGATTTGCGTGGACACCGCATTCTTGCAAAAAGGGATAACTTTGTATATCCTAGCGATACTTTCATATATATTTCTTCTATCACATTCCGGTAAAAGGGGATATCTTGATTTAATGCCTTTTACTAGCACACATTTCGAATAATTCTCAAGTTAACATGACTTAAATCGTTTTGCTTTTCAGTTAATTTCATAATGTTAGAAAATATGTGCACATATACCATTTTACTAGTAATTACTATTTTGCACTCCAGAAGATATCTTTAGTTATATCCTTAAAACAGTCGTAACGATTAAATTGTAACCAAGTTACCCCTTTTTGATCAATAATAATATTTTAATTAGTAAACTTTCACTTAACTCTCTTTACCAAGATTGTGCAGAATCAAAAATGCTGTCGAATGGTATACATAACACTCTTTTGCAAAAAAATCGACTTATCCCCTTTTGCCTTCCAGCCACAGATATCACAAGAAAAATCTTCGATTGTATGTTTCACTAGACGTAGACAAAAAGTCACAGGCAAATGCCAGATAGGTGATTATAATTTCCCCTTAGGAAAGTAACGTAAGAACGTAAAACAAACGTGCGAGCGTGGAATTAACCTTCTGCGTTTCGTTTCTAAAAAAAGATGGGGTGCAGATCAAAATATCTCTTTAATGTTTTAGAGATCCTACATACGATCCATTCTGGATTACGGTTGTGTTCTTTACGGTTCAACATGCAAAACAAATCTATTTACTCTTGACAGAATACAATTTAAATCAATAAAAATTTGTCTAGGAGCTATGATGTCTTTACCAAACCAAGCAGTTCTAGCAGAAGCCCAGGAACCACCTTTACACATACGTAGGCAAATGTTAGCCAACAAACGTCTAATAACATACAGATCGTTTAATACAACTATGGTTCACAAAATAGATTTACTTTTGACAGAAAATTTAACAAATTCTTATTGGAGAATAAAAAATTCTCCTCCTCTTGCAGAATCTTTTATTGATACGAATTCATTCAATCTTATATCTTATTCAGACTTGCTAATTTTAACTAATATGATATTTAAATCCATACTAAGCAAATTAGGGGAAGATTTAACAATAATTTATACAGATGGTTCTAAAACTGTTGAAAATACTGGTTTCGCTTTTTTTTGTTTCAAACAGCAATTATGTTGAGAAATATCGAATTCCTGAATGTTGTTCTATTTTTACAGCCAAGGCTGCTGCTATACAGAAAGCACTAACTTGGTGTGTCACTAATTATTGTGAGAAACTGGAAACGAATTAGTGGATGGTATGGCAAAAAATACATCTGAGATATCAGACATTACAAATTTTTACTAGTTTAAAGATCTTTTTTCTATTATCAGGAGTATTGGCAGGGAAAGATGGATGTCAAAATATAAAGAGGTTCAGAAGACTTCAAGAAACCATTACTTTTCTATTCATCCATGCTTACCAAAAAATATTCCCCATTTTAATTTTAACTATAATAAAGTACATTCTTCGTTAATAACCCGGTTAAAACTTAACCATGGCCTCTTTCCAGAGCATCTGCATAGGATTGGAATCTATGAAACCCCTTTCTGTCCTTGTGATGGTAAATCTGTCGGAGATTTGAACCACTTATTTTTCGATTGTCCTAATCATAGGGAACAGACTCGAAGCCTATATCTAGATTTAATGATCTCAATATTAGCCTACCAGTAAACATCAGCAATCTCTTATCTTATTCTGACAAATCTATATATAATATTCTAATCAAGTTTATAAACGATTCTAAAATAAAAATTTAAACATCCTTATAACAATTTTCTGTGGCAAAAAGATTTTTTGTCTAATGCCATCTCTCTCTCTCTCTCTCACACACACACACACACACACACACACACACACACACACACACACACACACACACACACACACATAAATTATGTCGGACTTGGAAGATACGGTAGGGTTAGAAATAACGGACGAGACGGTAGGATGGGTATATAAATTAAAGAAAGAGGAATTACAAAATGTTATGGCTAAATTTAATTTAGATACAATAGGGAAATTAAACGAACTGCGATCAAGAACAGTCATTCATTTACGCTCGAAAAATACCGACACAAATACGAGGGGCGGGCCGGAAGTTCCAGAAATGGATGATACACAACCTGAAAGTAAAAATCATAGCGTAATAACGGACACAGTTAGAAAATGGGGATTATATTTTGACGGATCCAAAGATCCCACAGAATTTTTAGAAAGACTATACGAACTCAAAATCTGTTACCAAATTCAAGACGATCCTTTATTTATTAAAGGCACTACCAGAAGTATTTAGGGAAAAAGCAATATTATGGTTCCGAAACAACATCAATTTCTGGACAAGTTGAAACGATTTCACGGTAGACTTCATCCTTGCATTTCAATCAGCAAATTGGCAAGACGAATTAGAAAATCAAATCAGAACAAGAACTCAGAAATTAAATGAACGTTTTAAAGATTTTCTATTAGACCTTCAAACTCTAATCAGAAGATACGGAAAAATGAACAAAACACAAGAACTAAAAAGAATTTACAAAAACATGCTCCCGCACTACAAATTATATATCGAGGAAAACAATATCACGTCCCTTAAAGACTTAATACGCCAGACTGAAGAATACGAAATAATCCAAAACGGCATCCAGAAAATAGAGGTAGATAACACGTCACAAAAGAACAACTCCCGATTTAATACAACATACCATAACACACCAAACAAAATAAAAATCATAAATTTCGATAGGCGGACGTGTTGTTGGAATTGTGGAAAGAGAGGCCATAACCGTAATAAATGCTGTTCAATGCCGATACTCTTCTGCAGTAGATGCGGAACGTTAAATATATCACACAGAGATTGTAGGTGCTCCAACAGGGGAAACGACAAAAGGGTCGAGACACTCAGAGGCATCTCGAACCCAAATCAGAATTAAGGTCCTCTGTCACATCCAGTCGTAACCAGACAACCAATATTGACAACAGACCACATTGCTCAATATCCTTTCCAATCGGAGAAACGTTCCAAGCGCTGTTAGATACCGGATCACAGAAATCATTTATCGGAGAAGCAGTTCGGAAAATACTATTAGAAGATAACTTAACCGAAGAAGAAGAGGAAAGAACGGATATTAGGCTTGCAGATGGTAGCACGCAAGAAATAAGACACAGCTATCAAACCATATGCCTAATCAACAATGCGTGACGACAAATTAAGTTTTACTACATGCCACATCTTTCCTCAGAAGCGATACTGGGCATCGATGACATGCGAAAATAAAGACTCTGTATCGATTTTTCAACAAACTGTACCTACGGTATCAACAACAGTACAGTCAACAACGCCGAATTTCCAATACAAGCCAATGAGTTGGACTCCGCAACACAGGAACAAGTAACCAATAACTTCACAGAAAATATTCACAACGATGGCAGCACGAAAACTCAATTCAATATTAAGCCCACTTTAACAAAGTTACCCCACAACACACAGCAAAACAAATTGGAGCTTTTCTTACAAAACGAAGTGGCCAAATTTGACAAAATAAAAGGAGTAAAGGAGTAAAAAAGATCATAAACGACGAAATTGATACCATGTTGAAAGAAGAAATAATAGAAGAATCGCACAGCCCCTATAGCTCACCTATTGTATTAGTAAAGAAGAAAAACGACAGTTATCGATTTTGCATATATTTCAGACGTATCAATGAAATCTCCGAGAAAGACGCATATCCACTTCCATATATCAATCACATACTAGACAAATTAAAGGCCGCAAAATACATTTCAACACTTGATCTGAAAAACGGGTATTGGCAAATACCACTAGCAGAAGAAAGCAAGCCAAGCCTTTAACAGCATTTATAGCTCCGGGGAAAGGTTTATTTCAATTCAGAGTCCTTCCTTTCGGACTACACGCAGCTTCAGCCACATTCCAACGCCTATTAGATTCAGTTATAGGACCAGAAATGGAACCCTACGCGTTCGCTTACCTAGACGACATCATAGTTCTAGGAGAAACATTCGAAGAACACTTACAACATTTAAAACAAGTCTTCAAAAGGTTACAAAACGCAAAGCTAAGAATCAACCCACGAAAACCCTTATAGAACTAAGGCAACAAATGAAAGGAGATAACACTACAAGCAAAGAAGCGATAAATCAAATAAATAAGACGATCACAAAGGCAATAAGAAAAGACATAAAAAACTACAATGTAGAAAAAACAAAACTGGCAATAGAGCAAAATAAGAACATGAAAGTTTTGAAGAGGAGCGCACAAAAGGGGAAAATAGAAATTAACAAACTGAGAAACAGCACTGGAGAAGAAACAACGAACAGAGATGAAATATTAAGAATAGTCGAAGAGTTCTACACAGAGTTATATAGATCAAGACAAAAAGATAACAATACGGAACGTCCAATTACACTAAATACTGGGGTATTAAACCAAGGATCAGATTCATTGCCCGATATAACAAAAACAGAAATCAAAGAAGCCCTGAAGAAAATGAAAAATAATCGAACCCCGGGTGAAGATGGAATAGTATCAGAAGCAATAAAAATTGGAGGGGACGTATTACTTGAAAAAATTAAACAACTTTTCAATATATGCCTTCACAGCGCCAATATTACAACAGACTGGAACAACGCTACTATGATTCTATTACACAAAGCAGGAGATAAAGCAAATTTAGAGAATTACAGGCCGATTAGCCTCCTCAGCCATATATATAAGTTGTTTACGCGAATACTAGTTAAGAGAATGGAAAGAAAATTAGAGACTTATCAACCAAGGGAACAGGCAGGATTCCGAAAAAGTTACGGAACAAATGACCATCTACAAAGTATAAAAACCCTAATAGAGAAAGCAGTGGAATACAATAAACCTCTAGTTCTAATATTTATCGATTTTCACAAAGCCTTTGACACAGTTGAGCTAAGCAAAATATTACAGGCGCTTAAAGAATGCAGGCTAGATTATAGATATACTAAATTATTATACAAAATATACCTGCAGGCAACAACCACTGTCAGATTACATACTAACAGTAATCGCATAAAAATAGAACGGGGGGTTAGACAAGGAGACCCAATGTCACCTAAACTTTTTAATACGGTGCTAGAACATGCTTTTAAGAATTTGGATTGGATGACAAAGGGAATAAAAATAGATGGAGAATATCTAAACAACTTACGTTTCGCCGATGATATACTTATAATAGCTGAAGATCTAGGTATGGCAAGAGAGATGGTACAGGAACTCGTTGTGGCTACAGAAAGTGTAGGTTTAAATATAAATATCTCGAAAACAAAAATCATGACCAATTTGGTACCCAACCAGAACATCAGTATTGGTGGAAAAGAAATAGAACTCGTAGATAGATATAAATACCTGGGACATGAAATTATGATTGGCAGGGATAACCAGAATCATGAACTGAAGAGAAGAATCGGCCTTGGGTGGGCAGCATTTGGAAAACTGAGAGAAACTTTTAAAAGTGAGCTGCCCACATGCCTAAAGAGAAAGGTATTTGATCAGTGCGTCCTCCCAGTCTTGACGTACGAAGCAGAAACACTTACCTTAACAAAAGCAGCAGCTACCAAACTGAGAGTCACGCAGAGAAGAATGGAGCGGTCCATGTTAGGAATAACTCTGCGAGACAGAATAACCAACGAAGACATCAGGAGAAGAACCGGAGTGATTGACATCATCGAGAAGATAGCCAGACTAAAATGGAGATGGGCAGGACACATAGCCAGAATAACAGATGGGCGATGGACAAAGAGGTTATTGGAATGGAGGCCAAGGGAAGACAAGAAGCGTCGGTCGACCACCTATAAGATGGACTGACGATTTAAGAAGACTCAATAAAAACTGGATGAGAGCGGCGCAAGATAGACGGGGTTGGAAACATGAGGAAGAGGCCTATGTTCAGCAGTAGACTCTTGAGGCTGGATGATGATGAAGAATCAATTTAGAAAAATGCGAGTTCTGCAAACACGAAATTGTATACCTCGGTCACGTAGTCAATAGAAAAGGAATTAAAACCGACGAAAACAAGGTTAAAGCCATCATCCAATACCCAGCCCCAAAATCTATCAAACAACTAAGAAAATTTCTGGGAACCACATCTTGGTACAAGCGTTTTATTCATGATTATTCTACGATCATAACACCACTAACACAATTATTAACAAAGAAACATACGTGGAATTGGGGCGCAGAACAATCGATTGCTTTCGAGAAAATAAAAAAATTACTTACACAGGCTCCCGTACTGATTTGTCCCGATTTTACCAAGAGATTTTTTCTCCAAACAGATGCATCAGACTACGATCTCGGAGTAGCTCTGATCCAAAAATACGAACAATGACACGATCGAGTCATAGCTTACGCCAGCAGATCTTTATCAAATGCAGAGAAAAACTACAGTTTAACAGAAAAACATTTAATCCATAAATGCGAAAATCCATACTTGGAGAGCTATCAGTTGTCAGTCGTAACTGATCACCAGAGTTTAAAATACCTACAATCAATAGACAATCCGTCAGGAAGATTGGCCAGATGGGCCATGACTTTACAACAGTTCGATTTCGACGTCATCTACCGCAAAGGAACGCAGAATTATTTAGCTGACGCACTCTCCCGAGAACCAGTAGACGCAATTAGTACTGTTACTATTGGAGAACTACAAAATGATTGGTACAAAAAGAAAATAGAGGAGGTGAAAAACAACACACAAAGATTCCCAGATTATATGATAAAGGACAGTCAACTTTAACGACATTTCTGGGATAAATATGACTACAAAGAAACAGAGTTATCTAATCCATGAAAGCCCTGTATTCCATCAAATAAACAAAAACAGCTAATATTCGAAAACCACGACACGACAACGTCCGGACACTTAGGCATAGCCAAAACAATTGCAAGACTGGCACGAAAATACTACTGGCCTAACATGTTTAGAGATACAGCAAAGTTCGTCAGAAATTGTCACAGCTGTCAAATATACAAACCCTCACAACAACAAACTCCCGGAAAAATGTATTCAACCTCAATCCCAGAACGACCATGGCATACCGTCACCACCGACATGATTGGACCACTGCCAAGATCAAGCAAAGGCAACATCTACACAATCGTTTTTCAAGACACTTTTCCGAAATGGGTAGAGTTTGTTTCAGTAAGACGAGCCACAGCCAGTGTTGTGTGTCAAGCTCTAAAAGATAAAATAATAATGAAATTCGGATGTCCGACCAAACTCATCTCAGATAATGCAACTTCGTACGAAAACAGAGAATTCAGAAGTTTACTAAAAGAATTTAACATCGAAAAACACGAGATACCGCCATATTCACTACAGAACAACCCAGTCGAAAGAACAAACAGAGTAATCAAGACAATGATAGCCCAATTCTGCGACAACAATCACATGAAATGGGACACGTACATACCAGAACTGACTTTTGCTATTAACTCCGCAAAGCACGACTCCACCGGATTCTCTCCAGCTTATTTAAATTTCAGCCACGAACTAGACATACCCAGTAAGTTAGTAGACGCGCCTAATCCATCCGACATAATCCCACCATCGTGCAAGTGGAATTAAGAGAGACATTCGACTTAGTGAAAATAAATTTGGCCAAAGCTTTCACATTACAAAGCCACTACTACAATCTGCGCCGCAGAGAATGGACACCAAAAAGATCGGCGACAAGGTCATGAAAAAGGTTTACAACATTTCTAACGCTGCCAAACAACTAAACGCCAAATTAGCTCCTAAATTCTCTGGTCCATATTCACAAAGTATTATCAAAAGTAATTTTTCAGTTGAAAGACGCAACTGGAAAAACAGTCAACAAAGTTCACATTAAAGATTTGAAACCGGCTCACGACGATAACATATAATCCCAATCAAACACAACCACTACCTTAACCATCCCCACCACCCTTTTTACCGCAAGTTATAAGACAACACGCCTGTATTGCAGGAACAGTATGCAAAACAACCCTCTGCCAGACAGCCCTATCAGAAGACCACCGCTGACTCCAGGCAGGAACTGCGAAATAATAAACAGCCCTGCGTTCCACCAAATGGAAGACATTTTGGAAATTCCGGAAATAATGAGCCCGTTATCGGACAGTTTTGCTTTAGCACTCACTCCAGGCCGCGAGTGCGAATATATTATAGCAACCCCAAAAGAAAATTCAAATACAGAGGCACATATGGGGGTAACACAATTGAATAACCCCATAACATCAGTAAAAGTGTCCATACCTCTCAAATTACTGCTGCCACCAAATTTGAAAGGAAAAGGATCATACCGCCTAAGACTGACAGCAACAAACACGATCCGGATAAGGTACAACCGCGAGTGCTAGTGCTAGTAAGTGAGGTAGTTGTCGTGCGGAAGACGTTTTTGGTTTTGCGTATTTGAATATGTAATTGGGTATATATATATATATATATATATATATATATATATATATATATATATATATATATATATATATATATATATATATATATATATATATATATATATATATGTATATATACATCTAGCGGTTAATGTAAGCTCCGTTCTAAAACGGTATTATACTAACTCCAATAGAATATACACCGTGTATTTTATTATCTAAGTAGCGCTTTATGTAGACTCCGACCAACATGTAGCATTAAGTGGACTCCACAATAGGATAAACCATTTTTGGGATCCGTATTTACCATGTTGCGTACATTTCTAAACTCCTGAGATGTTGCCAATAATTGTATTAGTAGTAGATTTTCAAATTTTACAGCAGGTATATTTTTTAACACTTGAAATTTAATTAAATATCCATCAATTTAGTCATGAAAGAATTTCAGGATTATTTGGCTAATGTAGTTAAATATAAATTGTTAACCGACACATAACTTTATTTTACTTTTTAGTTTTAAACAAGGCGGTAATTTATATTACTTATTTTATATATTTTTAAACATAAGAAAGTGTCTATTATAAACTTGGAAAAGTTAAGTTTCCATTTTTATTAATTAGTATTTTTTATTAAAAGGCATTGTCACTAAAACATTTAGTTCATAAATGTACGTAGATCGGATAGAGTAATCGTGTAACAGTTTATGAAATTAGAGGCCCCTTCGGTAGGATTATAATGTTTGTTACCCTATTAATTAAAGAAAACTCAAACAACAGGGAGATCTTTATAATTTTTGGATTACTGCAGTTTATGACATGCAATATTTGTTTCATAGCGTAGTTAAATTTAAACTACAATAATTTATAAATCAATCTTTAATAACATACTTTTTTACTGTCTAATTTCAATAGATATGTCGATTTTTAATTAAAATATTTAATGCATTAAAGTCGCGTAGAGATTTTCACCAAACATTTAATTTTAAAACTATTATTATAACAGTCCAACAAAAGTATAAAAGTCTAGGGAATTCAATATCCCACTATGGATTTGTTTTATAGACTATCGTAAAGCGTTCCACAGAGTCAGATGGATACACTTATGACTGATACTAAAAGAATTAGGTGTACAATAACACCTAATTTTGCTTATAACTGAACTGTACGAACACACTAGTAGACCATTTAAACTAACATTAAAAGAAGATTGAAAATCAAAACGAAATATAAGTATCTGGGAAAAATTTCTCAAACGATATTAATATTAAAAGGGACTTTAAAGAGTATCTGACAAAGCATGCTAAACCTTAAGGCGACTAAACCACACAAAATGGTTATTTGAGAAAAAATATAGCTCGTTCCAGAAAGAATTGTAATATAACATTAATGTAGATTAAGAAGAAACGCTGAAGAAAAAAACAGTAGCGGTTAGCCTAAATAAAGAAAGGCAAAAAGAAGATGTAATCTGATGTTTTAAAAAATCTGATCCGAAAACTGTATGAAAAACATTTCATAGTATAGACATCGAGCGCGGCGATACCTCTGCCGTCTGACGGCCTATATCGACTTTTACTACCATTTGACTATTTGTGTACGATTTTGTGTATGGTTAAGCGGCACACCACAAAAAGTGTTTTTATTTTCTCTTTTGTTCAACAATTAAAATGTATTGCTATACTTCTAGATGTTCCAATACAATAAAGGATAATAAACATAAAGCACAGGGTACAAAATTTTATTATTTTCTATGCGCTAGTTATTATAAACACATAAGCTATACTACAATTAAAAACTATGACCACTATGAAAAAAATACGGTAGACTATGACTACATTTTTGTGCTTTAGCACTATAGTAAGAACAAGATAAAAATTTAAATTTCTACATAATTATATTAACAAGAAATTAATAAAACTTTTTTTCGTTATTAGTAATTTCGTTATTTTAGAATATATTATGAAAAACGTTGTTGATATTACAATATCAGATGATAGGAATACAAAAATAAAAAACAACTTACCTTTTCAAAACAACAATCAATCACTTCATTTTATCACGAAAAATTTAAAAATTGCAATGTAATTGAACCCATTTTGTGAGCTATAGTTACATTGATACTTATGTGGCAATTAGCTGTAAAGTCATTAGTCTTTCTCACCGTATCGTATTTTCCTAATATTTTTTGTAGGCAAGCGGTTTAGTTTGTGTAATATAATATCCCCAATTCGTCTCATAATATTCAGTTTTCAAAACAGGTGTTACGCTAATTCGGTCAAATTTTTTAAATAACTTTGCAGTACATTTGAAAATAAGTCGACAGTTTTCTTGAAGTCTTTACTTGTATATTATTCCTTGTTAAATTATTTAGTTTATTAGGTAAGCCTAGTTCTGCCATGGTATTTCATAGTTTTATTCTTATGATTATATCAGTGCTTGTTTAAAATCTATAAATTACTAGTTTAATGTTTTTTTTTGTATTCCCAACATTTCTCATTAACTGCCTAATAGTGAATAATTGATCAACGATTTATAAGTTTTTCTAATTCCACACTAATAGTCTCCTATTTGATAGTTCACCTATTCACTCAATCGTTCCAGGTGTATCAGAAAAAATACTGTATATCCTAATAATTATTAGATATATAGCTTATATATAGCTTACATCGCTATAGTTTGTGCAGTACATTTTATTACCCCTTTTGTGTATGGTATGCTTTTCAGCAAGTTGGTACTTGCTCATACTTCTAAATTGACAGATCAGCTGTTTAACTGCCTGTACTGAACTTTCTTCTTCATTTTGCAAATATATATAAAAATTATTAAAACTCTGACATACCGTTGATTAAAATATTGGATACCCTATACTATTCAATCAACGGAAATACTAAGATCACACGGGGAGAATATTATGGGTTATTTCTGGTTTCGTCACAATTTACACTGAAATTACTAACAAGAGAGTGCTCTTACTTCCACGTTTAAATTGATATATAGTACCAACAGATGCTAGTCATATACCATCAGTACTAATAAAATGGAAACTATCAAATTAATGTCAATTTCATTTAATCAAACGTACTAACCTTAAAAATGGTCATTTAAGGAAACCCGCCTCAAAAATATTGACAATAAATTAAAAATAGTTTAAGCGTTATAAAAGTAACAGAGCAGCAAAGCTCACAGCATGAGAATAGTGCCTTGTACTTTTACATAGCAATTTGTTCTCACAATTTTATAGTTTTTCGAAAAATGAACTCCAATTAAAAGATTAAAACGTCAAATAAAATGTAAAAACCTATTCATATTTTTAAATATAAAATCTTCAATTTAGAAATTGAACATTCTTAATAAATGTATAATCTAATATTTAAGCCTGTTTATGTTTTACAGACTTGGAAAACACTGAACAGACAAATATTTATTCTTTTATATACTAGGTTCTAAAAAAACTGTACTCAAAACGAATAAATATTATCTACCAAGTGTTTTATTCCAGTTTCATATGAAAGCACTAGATCTTAGATATTATAAATTTCGTCATAGGTGCTAATTTGAAATGAAAACCAAATGATAGAGCATATAGTGAAATATAAATATCTTAGCCCTCTATTGCCCGACTTTTTTTGAAAACTTAAGAGAAAATGTTTTAATTTGTATATGTGCTCAAATATCCATCCATTTACAACTAGTATTTTTTTTAGATTTTTTAAATTTTGTTTGGGGAGAGTTTTGGGAGTATTGCCCTCAGGCAACTGTGTTCAGCAAAAACTAACGAATTAAGTTATATACTTAGTTATTATGCCAATCAAAAAAACAAATATTTGTAGTTGTAAAAGATAAAGCAACTTTACATTTATCGCACATTACTTTAGAAATATTACAGCATCCTGGTTTTTTGCATCTTCCCTTTTTTTGAAAATACGGGCCAGTCGAAGGTTTGGTCAAGCCTAACTTCCTTCGGTGGTACAATAGCAGTAGGTCCTCTCTTCCGTTTTTTTACAATTTCGTTCTCAATTTCACTGAGCCTGGGACGTCCTTTGTTTTTGATCTGGTCAGTTCTTGCTAACAGTACGCTACATAAGTGGGACTTAAACTGTAACAAAGGCAACTGATTTTGCTTTCAAAGTAATCACAATCACGACGATACAACAACCAGCTGTTAACAAGAGCTAAATCCAGAAGGTGAAAAAATATTTTTAGATACCACTTTTTAGATTTTATGTCTGTTCGGTAAAGAGCAATTAGTGAATCCATAAGATCGACACCTCTCATAAATTTATTATAAAATTGCACTGAATTTGGACAGCATACAATAATTCTTGATTTTTGTTTCTTATCCCACCTCTTGACTAGCGAAGTAGGCTCAGAACCAACAAATGTACTAAGCAAATGAACCGGTTTATTATCGTACCACTTTAACCCTGGTAGTCTTATGCCATCTACTGTAGCGTGCTTTTCTTCTACAGTACCTCTACCCAGTTTCTTCATATTCTTGTCATCAGAAAAATGGCAATTAGGCAGTCTGTTTGGACGAACAGTTCCCAAACATTGCAGTCCACGTTTTTCCATTTCAATCTGCAACTGAATGCTATTAAACCAGTTGTCAAAATATACTTTATATTATTTGTTTGGTTCGACTATCTCACACAATCTTATTACTACATTACCGTTGGTGTCTACATTAGGTAAATGAAGAGAATGTTCAACAGTTCCTGTATATAAATCCCAGTTATAAACAATACCATTGCTATCACGCAAAACAAATGCCTTGTATCCCCATTTTTTGGGTTTATTCTTCATATATTGTTTTAAAGAATGTGCTCCTTCGAATGGTATCATTTGTTCATCAATACACAATTTTTCACTCATTGAAATACTCTGAAAATTTTGAAATGGACCGTTGATGAATGGTCTAATTTTGTATAACTTATCATTATTGTTGAGCATATTTTCGTTATTATTGAAATGAATTTTAGTTTCTATTTCTTCCCAGCGATTCCTAGATATAGTGTCAACTATTTGAGCTGGTCTAAATTTGCTTCGTACAAATCGTCTTCATTTTCCATTTTATTTGATCCTGGATCGATTGATATCTGAGTACCTATGGAAAATTCATTATCACTCTTTTATTATCACTGTCAAAGTCAGAGTCTTTGGATTCCTCGGATATTTACTGCTTTTCCCGTAGAACGTTTTTGTATCCATCCTAAAAAAATAATTTAAAATAATATGGTCCAGTGTGGATTCAAAGGAACATACCTGTTTTTTATCACAGTACTGAAACAACACAATAAAATAAACAAATTTCAACGGTAATCAATATATAAATGCTGATATAATGCCTCGGTATATATTTTTATATAAATTGTACACAATTTATAACAATAAATCACTATCGAAAATACAAACTAATAAGGCAGCCATGTCCATTTGACATACTGTTAAAAATTTCCATATTCATAGGTTCATAGAGTGTATTAAAATGTATAACCAAATGTTGCCTGAAATTAACAGAGGGCATCTTAGAGTCGGAAATTGTTTTAAAAAAGTTTTCTGCATCAAAAACTCCTTTGTTGCCTTGAGTACACACGGGGCTATAGAGGGTTAAAATAGTTGTATCGCGCGAGGATAAGGTTATTGATGAGGAAAAAAAGACCTATCACTGAGAAAGTGAGATAGTAATTGGCAAACGCAAAGAGCACTTAATTACATTAAATGAAATATGCATTACAATCTATCATGATACACATATCTTGATACACATAAAACAAGACAATTAATAAACACGTTAAGAGAATCTTAAGAAATAATAACCAAAATTTAACTTTTAATACACAGAAGAAATACTGATATACAGAAGATACACAAATTAAAAAACGTTTTCCACTTATTGTACGCAAGAGAGATACCTCTAGGAAAAATCAAAACGATCGAGAATATATACCAAAACAACACAATCAAAGTAAAAGTAGAAGAAGAACTAACCGACCCTATTTAAGCTGACAATGGGATGAGACAGGAATATTCCCGGAGTTCCCTATTATTCAACCTGATTATGGATGAAATAATAAAAAATTAAGAACTAAAAAAGGATACCAAATGGAAGAAAAACAAATAATATATAATATAATAATAATCTGCTGTGCAGACGACGCAATACTACTATTTCAAAGTGAAGATGATTTACAACGTACGCTGCTCCAATTTCATATAACCGCCAGAAAATTTAACATGTTAATTTCCCCAAAAGAGACAAAATGCATGGTTACAACCGCAAATTTACTAAGATGTTAATTGGAGCTAAAAGGTCAGATAATAGAACAAGGGTTGGAGCTTAAATATCTAGGCATCACATTATCTAGCTAGGGAAAGCTCAAAACTGAAGTGAAAGATCCAGTGAATAGAGCAAACAGAGCCACAGGCTGCCTAAATGAAACATTATGAAGAAATAAAAATATCAGAAAAGAAACGAAGGCAGAATTTACAAAACAGTCATCAGACCAATAATGACATACGCGCCAGAAACAAGACCTGATACAGAGAGGACAAAAAGGATGTGAAACAGCAGAGATAAAAACACTTAGAAAAATTGATGGTAAGACACTATGGGACAGAGCTAGAAGTACAGATATACGACGTAGATGCAAGGTGAAGAACATCAAGAACTGGTTAAGAAATAGAAGAGTAGAACGGAACGATCGTATAAGCCGAATTACAACAAATAAAACAATAAAGACGACAAGAGACGGTTAACCCATAGGAAGACGATCAGTAGGAAGACCACGAAAACGATGGAAAGGCAACTTACTGGAAGCACAATAAAAAACAGACAGAGTTATGTCCATATAAAAAGAAAAAGAAGAAGAAGATACACAGGATAAACATTAAAATAGCTGCAAGAAAGATAAAATAAATCAGTCATATTAATGTAGAACAGCAGAAGACAGAGTGTTTAGAGAAAATAATGAATGTTATATTAATGTAGAATAGCAGAGGACAGAGTATTTGTCATAGCTTTGGACAAGTGCCCAATTGAAAAAAGAACACAGGTCGTTCAAAAAAGACGGAACTCTAGAAAGAAAACAGAATAGATTTAAAAAAATAAAGGCATAAACATGTCTTTTCCTACTTTGAACATTGAATTAAAATGTAAACTTTGATATCTGTGATAAACCCATTACCTGAACAGTGGCGCCGATGTATGTAATTGAAATTATTTACACTTATTTTAATTGTATATTTTTTTATTATCTATATATGAGTTGCGACCGATATTACAAACTTATTAATTTTCCACAAAGAGGCTCTTTAGAACCTAAAATTATTACTATACAAATCTGATTCGACATATCGTCAAAAAGTAATACATGGCATGTAAAATTTAAATTTTTAATAAAAAGATTACGCATTACTTATGGGGTTTAAAGAACGAGCCTTTAGGAAAATTGGAGTACTAATAAGACCACCGCAATCGGTCATACCCCGGGTAATGATTAATTAATTAATCGGCTAATTCTTCAGTCACCCCTTTAATATGATTTTGTCAAATTGGTCCTTTTTAGGACCAACTATTCTAATAACATATGTCTATAACTGTTAAGGGTATATCTAAAAATCAACAAACTTTACTTTACTTAAATTTATCAGACAGATGAGTTAACACGAATCTGACTAATTTCTAGTACAGGAAACACATATAGGGACTAACCTAGGGTATTTGGTATATAGCTGATCGCTGAAAACCACATTATAGATATAGACATACTATTTCTGTCGGAAAGTAAGAAAGGACAAAACCAGTCAGCTGAGAGAACCTTTTAACGATGTGGAGCTTGGATCCACTATCTACATATTTAATGAAAAATAACACAACTACCGACCTTGAGGATCTGAGCACAAAGCTTATTACGAAATCTGGACCAAAAACACTACAATGACTTATCCAGATGATGAACAACTGTATTCAAATTAGGAGATACCCAAAGTATAGAGACAAGCCAAAGTTGTTACCTTGTGTAAGCCTGGCAAATACTCCAACGACCACAAAAACTATTGGCTAATATCTTTATTTTGTCAGCTATTCAAAATACTTTTGCACAATATCGTTAATATGATATCACCGATATTAGAAGAAAAACTTAAATTAAAAGACAAAAGTAGCTGTAGACAGGGAAGGTCACGTACATCACAAATACTAAATCAAAGACGGGTACGAAAAATATCGGGTATCAGGGGTGGTATTTTTCAATCTAAATGCCGCTTACGACACCTTAAATTACAGAATATTTCTCCAAAAACTATATGATATCCCCTTAGATAACAAACTCACTTATATTGTCTGCGTATGCCTACACAATAGAATATTTTTTGTATCACTCAATGATAAGAATAGCAGATGAAGAACGGTCTCGCTTGGGGTAGCATAAAGGCACCTACACTGTATAACATTTACACAAACGAACGATCCATACCGGTAGATACTAGAACTTCTATTGTATAGACGATACACCTATTATTACACAATAAAAATAAACTATGAATCAATTTTCAGCCAAAATCTCTGAAAAACTCGTGTGTGCTCCTTTAATCTCCCTAACATAGACGCTTTCACAAAACTGAACATCCAATAATGTCATGAAATTGTTGAACGTAGACTTCCTATAAATTTCTTGAAAATAATTTGTATCGCACGGGGTCAGTCACAGATCATTGTTTAAAACTAAAACGTAAATTGAGGACCAGAAATAATATTTTTCGCATGCTTGTCAGCCAAAAATTGAGGTGCACGTCCTTCCGCCCTTAAAACATAGACGCTTGCACTATATGCATCTGCTGCCGAATATACCTTGTTAGACAAATTCTTTCTTTTTGTGCACACTACTACCCATTTTAACACAAAAATGTCTATTGTAACTCTTAACCATATTTATTTTGAGATAACCTTTTATCGAGATATCATATATAGTACACAAATAAGACCAGAACTAAAATAATAAAAAAGCTTTATACAAGATATCGCAGAAGATTGGATGAAATAAAAGTAGTTTTTATTAATCGGATGCTTACATAAAACGTACAAAGACATACTCACGTAAACAAAATATATTACGAAATTTCTGTAATTAAAAAAAAAAAACATCGAGTTCGGCATTTAACTAATAAAATTATATTAAACAAAAAAACAACATTTTTAAAAATGCAGATAAAATAAAATTTCCTATGCAAGCGAACATTCCATTAAATAATAAGCCCAAATCCTTTTGTATCTATATACCTGTTTTTTAAAGAACCAGTTACCTTTTAGTACGTAGTTATACCAGGTAATAAGATATCCTTTGTTACTCAGTGTAATGCGTATGACATTACACTGTCTACGAACAGTAGATAAAAATAAGGAGCCCATATGAACCGCTCGGGATATATGTTGAAAATATAAGGTATAATCGCACAGTTGCCAAACTCTCAGATCTTACTTAAACCGATAAACCTATGGTTCAATTATACATTGAAGAAGATCTCAACGACCCCTATAATATATACACGTGAACTAAACGATATACATTTTTGATACAGGGGTATTTACGGGCTCCAAAAAATTTTTATAAATTATTAAACTCTACATGTTGATGAATCGACAGAACCAATATTATGGAATGGTCAAGTGAGCTCCGTATATCGGTACCCACTTGACCACGGAGCTCGATTGAACCTGAATTTTAACATGGGCGGAGTCCACTTTATGCCGTAGATATATATATATATATATATATATATATATATATATATATATATATATATATATATATATATATGTGTGTTGTGTGTATATGGTATTTATTATGTTAAAAAGATGTTTTGTTCTATATTTTTATAGTTGTAAGTTGTATATAGGAAAGGGCTATAGTTCAAAATTTTGTTCAAAATTTTTCTTTAAGAGAGGGGGGTGTGACGATAATATATTTTATCGTCTAGAGTACGCCTATGTGTTAAACAAAACATGTTTTTGTTCCGTCCCCAATAGTATAAAAGTCGAAACTGAAAGACAGCTAACCATTCTCGACGCGTTGAGTTGAGAATACCTGACCTTGGGGACAGGTGAGTTGAACGTGTCCCAAATCCTTCCGAACCCAGACGATCTGGCGCGTTGAGCGAGATTGACAATCCTTCCTCTCGCTGCGTCAATCTGGTGCGTTGAACGATATTGGCGTATTTTTTCTATCTGGTGCGTTGAACTAGATAGACATCCTTATCCCTGTCCAAGTACTCGTTCTGCGTTGAGGTACGAGTACGACCTCAATTCCTCGATCGCCGTATTTTAGTTTAGCATATCGAATATCGTCACACCATCTATCGAAATAAATAAACAGTACGTCTTTGTATTTAAACATTGTACTCAGTAGACACTTAACGATATTTACTTTTTTCATTTGTATATGTAAATTCGAAATAAATGCCTATACGAACGAATCCTGTTTTCTCTGGCTGAATTATACTATCCGACCTCACAAATAAAACTATCAGATCCTTCATTTCATACAAAAAAACCTACAAATCCTACAGAAACTTTTTATTTCAAACGCTTATCCAACACCATTAGTGAATAAGATTCTGTTTAATACTATCCATAACGAAGATACTTCACCTTCCTTCGCGACTAACAATGCTGATCCTGATGTCTTAAGTGGGAACCCAGTCTCGGATACTCCTATCAACAAATATTTTTCATTACCATATTTCAGAGATATCACTCGGGGTTAACAAGGATTCTGAAAAGTGTTGAAAATAGCTTTGGTAATAATAATAACAACATTAAACTTAATGTGGCTTGTAGATCAGCCCTAACAATTAATAATCTTTACTCTAATTAAAAGATAAGACTCCCATAGATAGGCTTAGTAGGCTCTTTTTTTTTCACCCCTGTAACTTATTAAAATAAATATTATAGAAGTTTTCGGGGACTTTCGGCCCTCAGTAATAATGTAGTCTTTCATTCTGCGTTTAAATTTTTCAAAAATACTTATTGGTTTTTTCAGGATTCGAAAAAGTAAATACAATTAAAAAACATTGGCCCGAAATTTTGCGCCTACGCCTTAAATCAAATATTCTCGTGTATAAAACCCTCTATATATTTTTATTTCCTAAAAATACTATAGTCGTCTTGTTGTCTTCGAGCGCGCTGACACCCGGCCACCATCTGTTGATTTTTTAACCTGAGCCTTCGGAGACTTACTGATCTATTAAAGAAATAGCACTGACACCAAATTTAATGTTTTTGTAATAATAATACTCGGTATTTATTAAATATTATATTTAATAAAAGTATAAGATTAACAATATACAGGTTACATCTTTTTATGCTAACTTCCTAACCTCTATCTCTAACTTCATCGTGCCACGCCGCTTCTTCTTTTTCATGTGGCCTATTACTACATCTCCCCCTTTTCTCTCTTTTCGCAAAACTTTAGGTACAACAATTCTATCATTGAAAAATAAAAGATTATCATTAACAAACAACTCATTTCTTAACTCGTGAAAAACTTTCATCTCTCCTTCATACTTTGTATTCTTCCACCCTCTTAGACAACACTCAATAACTTTACTCAGTACATTATCTTTTACTGTTTCTGCTTTAAACTGAATCTTTCTAGTATCACTCATTCTTAAATGCTTTTCTAGTGAATGCACCATTTCATTCATATCAGCATCATTCTCTGCAATTTCATCACTTACATTTCTAGACAAATAATCAGCAATATGTAAATATTTACCAGGTACATACTGAATTTGTATATCATATTTCAGTAGCTTCAGTTTTAGCCTCTGCAACCTAGGAGAACTAATTTGACTTATTTGCTTACTAATGATACTTACATTAGGTTTGTGATCTGTTATGAATTTTACAGAGCGACCATAAATATAATTGTGGAATTTTTGACATGCAAACACTACGGCTAATAACTCTTTCTCTATAACAGCATAATTTTTCTCAGTACCTGTTAAACCTCTAGAAGCATAAGCAACAGGTCTTCCACCTTGCATTAGACAACATCCCAAACCAAACTGAGACGCATCTGTTTGAATTACAGTATCTTTACTAGAATCAAAATTCTTTAGAGATATATTTTTAGCAAGTTCCTGTTTTATCACTTCCAGTGCTTTACTGTGAACTCCAAGCCACTGAAAAATAACATTGTTAACAAATTTTCGTACATAATTTACCACACCCAGCAGTTTTTGAAGGTCTTTCTTGTTTGACGGGTTTTTTAGGTCATTTATAGCCCTCAATCTATCACTATCTATTTTCATACCATCTTCACTAAAAATGTGTCCCATATATTTCACTGTCATTTGTCTAAACTGAAATTTTGATTTCTTAAACGTTACACCCACTTCCCTAGCTCTATTAAACACCTTTTTAAGTGTCTTGTCATGCTCCTCCATGGAATCAGATGCAATTAATAGATCATCAAAATATATAATAACATTTTTAATGTCACCAAAATTTTTACAATTTAATTTCTGAAAATATTCTGGGGCCATATTTAGACCGAATGGTAGTCTGAGAAATTTGTAACACCCAAATGGAGTTGCAAATGTTGTTAAGGAACTAGATTTTTCATCTAATTTAACTTGATAAAAGCCATCTTTGAAATCTAATACTGAAAATAATTTTTTTCCTGACAGTTTCGAACTTATTTCCTCTAAACTAGGAATTTCAAAATATTCCCTAACAATACATTTATTAAGCTCTTGAGGGTCTAGACACAGACGCAGTGAACCATCTGGCTTCTCAACTATAACTATATTATTAACCCATTCACATGCTTCTGGTACTTTGGATATAATATTTCTACTTTCTAATTTACCTAATTTCTCTTTTAGCTTATTTTTTATAGTAAATGGTACTCTTCTAGCTGATCTAGCTACTGGAACACTATCATTTTTTAATTGTATTTTACAAAAACCTATGAATGTGCCCATTCCCTCAAATACATCTTTATATTCTAGTAATAATTGTTCCTTATTAGTAAGTTCCTCATCAACATTTACACTCTGTGTTTCTTTAATTAAGTCAAAAGAATAACATGTTTTTAAACCCAAAATTGGCTGGTCTTTTAAATCTAAAACTACAAATTCTAAATTATAATTCCTATCCAGCCTCTTACAATTTAAAGTAATTTTCCCTAAAGTTTTCAAACGTGTACTTCCATAAGCTTCTAATATAGTATTACACTTTTCAATTTTGTACTTACTGTTTCTGAATACGACTTTTAAAATATGACTGGGTAATATATTTACTTCTGATCCAGTGTCCATCTTGAACTCAATGTCTTGGTTGTTTATGTTGACTACCTCGATCCACTGATTACGACTTCTACTATTGATTGCCCCAACTCCTTTCACGGTATGCACATGCATGTCATCATCTGTTGAAGAGCCATCAATGTTCTCGTCCTGTCTTCTAATTTCTTTAACTTTTTTAACATTTGGCCTTTTATATCTTTGCTGATTGGACATTTCAGCAAAACACGCATTACTAAAGTGATTTGCTGCACCACATTTAAAGCAATTTTTTCCAAACGCTGGGCACTGGGCAGCTACATGTTTGCGTTTGCACTTTCTACACAAAAATTTTAACTCACTTTGTGTATTTCCACTGTCTTGTCTATTTTTTACTGCACTTACTTCCAAACTGTCATTGTTTTTTACAGATTCTAACTGCTTTTATTATTTATGTTATTTCAGAGTTTCTGCATATCTCTATTGCTGTTTCAAGCGTTAACTTTTGAGCATTTAATAATTTTTCTTGAACTGATGGACTATTTGTTGATAAAACTAACCTATCTGTCAATATGCTGTCTTCCTGTTTGTCATATTCACAACTTTGTATCAACTTTTTTAGATCACTAAGATAACTATCAAAAGGTTCATCTGCAGCTTGAATTCTTTTATTAAATACAAAACGTTCATATGTTTTATTTCTTCTGGGAGCACAATATTTCTTAAATTCTGATATGACACTATCAAATTTATTCGGTTCTGGTATTTTGAGAATTTTATATATATCAACTCCTTCTGGTCCAATCATATTTAAAAACAAAGCAATTTTTACTCTATCGGCTTTGTTATCTTTTTCAGTTGCAATAAGATACATTTCAAAATTTTGGTAAAACCGTCTAAAATTTTCATGAAGGTTCCCCTCGAATTTCATGGATTCTGGCACTTTTCCTTCCATTCTGGATAACTGTACTTTTAGCTCTTGTACTGAGTGCACCATGTAATAATAATACTCGGTATTTATTAAATATTATATTTAATAAAAGTATAGGATTAACAATATACAGGTTACATCTTTTTATGCTAACTCCCTAACCTCTATCTCTTCTTCTTCTTCTTCCTTTATTGGGTAATATCCCAGGGGATAATTTGCCCAGATAATAATAACCTCCATTTCTAACTTCATCGTGCCATGCCTCTTCTTCTTTTTCATGTGGCCTATTACTACAGTTTTTATTTTGAACTATCCCTTGGCAGACCAAAGTTTATTTTTTATAGCTCGGACAGACACGTCGGCGTCGGCTTACTGTTCGAAAGTCAAACCAATACTATTATGTAATAACTAATTATAATTACAAAGCAATAGTAATTACCTGTTATTATTCTTAGGAAATCTAAATAAACTTATTCCTTTTCCTGTCACAGATGAAAATCCGCGAATCGCACAAATATATCCAGACATTTTAAATATAAATTAAACTTTTAACTATAAACTTATATATTTAACTACAACTATAAACTATAACTATAATTTTTTAACTATAAATAAATTATATAAATGGTCAAATGCACTTTTTGTGTCGAGTATTTACCATAGACGACTACGGACTATCGAAAACAACCAGAATTAAAGAATAAGCACGTGTTTTTGACAGTTAAACAACCAGAATCGGGCATGCGTATACAAAAATGGTACACGCTTTTGGACCGTTCTGTCGCTTCTCTGTGTGTTCGGTTATTCTCTCGTTCCGTCCAGCAAGTCTGTCTGTTCAGTCAGTTCTATCCGCACGTGCCTACGCATTGCCGCTTTGTCGATTGCAAATACAAACCTCTATATTTATAAGTAATAAATTGATTTCAAAGATTATTTCCCTAGAAAGCTTTTTTAGAAGATTATTGTTCTCGTGGATAACCACGCACACAATAAGTAACAGCGCACTCATACTCAGAAAATAAAGTGAGGCGCCATCGCGGCGATGCCATGTTTTATGCCAGTACCATAATTTAATACATATTTATTATTGCAGTTAACAATAGATAAGTGGCTAATAAAACGCACATCTAAAATGCAGGTGGCGGAAGTCCTGATAACGCATCACAAAACAAAAAAAAATTAAATACATAGTTCTTGACAACAGTGTCGCCTCAGATTCTACAATGACAACTACTGTTACGAGTAATATGAGTCGTGAAAACAATGCCACCACTTCAAGTACTAGTAGTGTTATTACTATCGATAATAGCAGAGCAACATCTAGTTCTACTACTATAACTATTAGTCATAACAGCCATGATTGTAGAGTCATTTCACGTTCAACAGCCACATCTACCGTACACATCGATACAGAGAGTGACGCTTCAACTTTAACTAAATAAGCAACAGCTACATCGGAGACAACTGGGAAGCGTCAACGCATTTTTAAAGAATTGTACATCCACTTTGGTTTTAAATGTACAGTGTTTAATTTTGAACAACGTGCACAGTACGTTGTTTGTTTGAAGGTTTTGGCAAACGAGAGCATGCAGCCGGCCAAATTGAAAAGGCACCTAGAAACTAAGCATCCACAGTTAAAGAATAAAGATGAATCTTATTTTAAATGACATGCCACCAAACTAACGTCACAGCAGGTTAATTATCAAAAATACACAACAGTTAACCAAAAAGCGTTACAAGCATCTTTCGAGGTTGCCTTTTTGATTGCCAAAACTAAAAAAACCTTACAACATTGGCGAGGCACTCATTTTGCCAGCTGCAATAAAAAGGTTTTCGATCATGCAAGGAGTGGCGTATGGCAATGTACTAAAAACAACTACACTATTAAGTGACACTGTTCATCGTCGTGTCAATCTACTTGCTAATAATATCAAAATACAACTTATAGATCTCGTAAAAGGGAGTCCCTATTATGCTATTCAGCTGGATATCCGATACACGACATATGCGAAGATTTGTTATTTTGTCAAGGATTAGAAGGAAGAACAACCGGTGAAGCAATTTTTAATGCAGTTAATACCTTTTTTAAAATCCATTATATAAAGTGGGAATATTGTGTATCTGTGTGTACAGACGCAGCTGCATTGACCGGCTACCGAATAGGATTCAAAGCAAAAGTAACTGAGATTGCACCTCACGTAGGCTTTATTCACTGTATGATTCACCGTAAAACCCTTGCAGCAAAACATTTGCAACCAGCTGTAAATAAAGTGTTGCAACAAGTCGTAACAATGATAAATTTTATTAAAGCTCACGCAATGAACAGTCCCCTTTTCAAAATAATGTGTAGCGAATTCGGATCAGAATACGAAAATCTATTGTTACATAAGGAGGTCAGGTGGTTATCGCGAGGAAAAATACTCCAACGTGTATTTGATCTCAGATAAAATCAGAATATTTCTACTTGAACGGGAACCAAAGCTGGCGGAATATTTTTTGAATGAAAATTGGCTGGCAACAGTTAGCTACTTTTCGGACATTTTTGAAAAACTGAATCATTTAAATCAATCGTTACAAAGGAAGAGTACAGATAAATGTATTGATTTTGGCTAACAAAATAAAAGCTTTTTGTAGGAAATTAAGTTTGTAGATAGACGAAATCAGTGCTGAAAACTACGAGATGTTTGCATGTTTAAAGAAATTTTCTGAAGAAAATAATATAAAACTCGAAAAAGACATTAAAACCAAAATCATCATGCATCTTACAAGCCTTAAGCAAGACATAATAATACGATTCCCAGATACGTCACACAGCAACCAATGGATAATTAATCCATTCACTTGTGATATTAACACTGTGAAGATGAAGTTAAAAGAAAATTAGCAGCTGATCGATTTATTGTCCGATGAAACCCATCGATCCATTTTCAAAACCACGGATCTATCCAAGTTCTGGATAATGATGGAAAAGGAATATCCACTGTTATACAAAACATCTCTGCTGAAATTGCTGCCATTCGCATCTACATACTTGTGCGAGACAGCTTTATTCACATTGACTGCTATAAAAACAAAATATCACTCCAGACTTAACGTAGAACCTGATTTGAGGGTGTCTCCTTCTGATAATATATCACCAAGAATTAATATACTGACTGCAAGTGTGCAAGCACAAGGTTCACATTAGTTTGTAAAATTACGTATATGTACCTATTTTTTTTTTAAATAAAATGTTAAAATAATTGCTTGTCTCATTTAATGCCATCATAAATATTATATTAAATGCATAGTTAGCTCTAATCTTACTTTCCAAAATAAATAAACTCCTTAACATAATTTACGAAATAAAAACAACTACGTACAACATGGACGATAATTGAAGTTTACCTTAATTTTGTCCTGAACCAACCTTTGCACTTGTTAATTTAGTGATTTTTTTCTGGGGTCGCTCATAACTCTTTTTTTAATTTTGGGGTCGCAATATTAAAAAAGTTGCGGACCGCTGGTTTACATAATACTACATGAGAATTTACTAAAAAATGACAATAAATAAAAAAGTAATGTACGTAAAAAACAAAGAGAAGAATAGTTAGAAATAAAACATGACGATATTGTTCTTAATATCTATTTGTAATTAAAAAGGAGGAAAAATTAATCACATTATTAAACTTCCAATAAAAGTATCCCTAAATTAAGAAAACTGATGACCAATATATTAAAATAATCACGGCAGGTCGACATGTCTAAAATAAAAACTAATGGTACACTACTTATATTAGCGATGAGTAAAATACTTTTTATCAAATGAAATCACCAGCCAGTATCACCTGATTTTTATTCTTCAGTGTAATTTTAAACATCGTCGGTGTTTGTTAATTTCGGTAGTAAACAACTGTTTGCTGGAAAGTTTTAGTCGTTTTTAGTTTTAAACATGTTAAAAATATTCCGTAAGTTAGAAAAGGTTTAATAACGTACGTTTCTTTGTAGTCATTTAGTACTTCATTTATTATACAAAAATTATAAATTATTGATTTTATTGCTTATAAATTAATCTAAGAATATACATATCAGGGATATGTGATATTTCTTAAATACGAAGATAAAATGATTTTCCTGGGTATGAAGTTCTATGGATTGAAGCTGTGTTCCAGTTTCGACAATAATTATTCAGGCGAATTGGTAAATATTTATTTATTTAAATGTATACAATAAATTTATCGCAGAATATTTTTTATATTAAAGCATCTATCAACTTTTATAACATGCGTCTATACTCATATTCTCACACATTTAATTTTCTATATACCTAGCTTTATGTCAAACCTTCAAGAAATTTTACGAAAAAATGCATACCAAAGCTAAAGACTTGCAATAATTAGTTCTAAAGGTATTTTCTTTGCGGGATTTATGATAACGCGTATTAAAAAAGCATTGTTGATTTTATTTCAGTGTATGTTTGCTGTACCTTTACTTTAATCTTTTATAATAAAACATATTAAATGTACATAGAGTAAAATTAATTTTATTAATCAAAATTAAATCTAATACCGTCTTTCTGTTCTAATTTTATTTTGTTTCTTTTTGCAGTACAAATGGTACAATGCCGCCGGTGAGTAAGGGAATGAGTCAGGGGTTTTATATTTCTAATATACTTTTTTTATGTACCGTAAAATTTTCCATTTAAATACTATATAGACCATATTAAGGTATGTACCAAATGGTACTTACCCAAATACCCAATAGTATCCGCCAAAAAGGTCCCACATCTGTATAGTTAGACTATGCATCATTTGATGCTTACTTCCAAAATATTTAGTTGCTGTAGCCTTCGCAAATTACCTGTATTTCGTTTTTGCTTTCCCAGTTTGAATATAGTTATGTCTGGACTAGTTACTTTTTAAGAAGCATACTCTTTCGAATGTTATCCGTTGCCTAATCCATATGTTAGTTTTTCTATCCTTTAAAGTTATTCCTAAAAGTTTTTTTTCTATGTCTTTGGTGTACTTATAGTTTAGTAGATGTCTTCTGATCCAACACCTATGTTTCAGAGCCTTATGTGGTGACTAGTAGGACACATTCAAGGTTGGGCTTTGTTCCTGCCCACCTTTATATATATATATATATATATATATATATATATATATATATATATATATATATATATATATATATATATATATATATATTGAATTCGGTTTCGCTAAGTAGAAATCGTTTGATTTCTCTTTATATATATATATATATATTGTGATGATGTATTATTTGTAAATAATGAGCAATGAGTGTTTTTAATAATATATATAGGGTTTTTATCGCGGTTCTCAAAGAATTAGTTTGTAATCATTTTTTAAATTATCTTTATTATATTTATTATGAAACACACATATATATCTAACATAACCAATGTAAAATTTATAATAAACTATCTTTAAATTAAAATTCTTATAAAACTAATTAAATTATATAGATAATGTAAATTTTAAACAAACTATCTTTAAAATTGAAGATCTTATGACACTAACTAAATTGTATTAACAAAATTTTGTACCTTTCTTTCACTGAATGCCTAAATGAAAATGTTCTCCAAAATAAAGATTTTAATCACCACTCAATGTCTTCGTTCTCAGCCTCGGTTATCCTTGTTTTTCTGAAATTGCTTTTTCCAATTATCAGCTTCCACCAATTTAAAATATTTTTCTTCTTAACAGCATTTATATTTATTCTTCTTTTTAATATACCAATATCCAATCACCAAATATATTATATAATTTTAATTTTCAATTAATACTTCCTTCCATTATCCAATTACCATTTTTACATAACATAATTTTTAATCTTCAATAATATTATCTTTATACTGTTTCTTAATCTTCATTAAACTTATTATATTGAACATCTGGACCTTCTGACTGACTATCTTGAACTGAACAATTGACTTCACCAACTAAATGTGTCTATCTTCTAACTAACTTTCTTACTAACTGACTGGCCATCTTGAACCTAAATCACCGAGTATTTATACCCTTTTCAATGTTCCAGAACCATCTGGCAAGAAATCTTATTCGATTTTTTCCATTTCCTACATATCTGAATTTTCTGGAATAGTCCATTTTTGAAATAGGTTATCTTCGGTGATCTAGAGAATTCCTTACTTTTCTATCGAGAATTTTATCGACATTTAGGCTTTTCAGATCAGAATATAAATTTAAATCAGTAACTTAAACACTCTAATTTAATAAACTACACATTTTAAACAACATATAACCCTATTTATAAATAATTTTTATAAAATTCTCTAGTATATAACTTATTAAAATAACCAAATACTTTTTATATCTAATATTATCTAGTATATAACTTATAAATTATTTTCTTTAAACACCAATCATCTCAATATATATATATATATATATATATATATATATATATATATATATATATATATATATATATATATATATATATATATATATATATATTAATGTGATATTAAAAGTCAGAGGTGCGCCAAGCAATTAATTAGCTAATTAATTAATTAATTAAACTTATTTAAATGATGCAATTATGATTTTATCACACTATTTATTTCTCTTATCTCAGGGTTATATTCGTGCTTCAATATCTATGCTTTACATATGATAGGTAAGGTCTGAGGGATACCGGAATAATAAACATATATGATACAAAATTATATATTGAAATAAAATTTACAATCAAATATCTTAAACAAAAAATATCTCATATAAGGATTATCAAAATTTTGTTCTACGTACGTGAACCTTTAAAAATTAATGTTATATACTATATAAATGAAAATTTCAAATCAAAATTGTTGTTCTATATCTCCTGATAAATATTTCTATCTTTTCTGAAGCAGTAAAAAAAAACTTTGTTGATAAAGGAAAAACTGACGAATGGTAAAAAAAACTATCTCTCTGATGATGAGTTGTCCAAATCCTTGTTCCTTGTAGCCTACACTATCTATTCTATCAGTTCCCTAGGTAATCAGCAATCTTACAACAAATTATTGCGAGCTTCTCGTCTTCAATGATCTCCTTCAGATGCACGTATCGTTCAAAAGATGCTAGCCTCTTCTCCTCTCGATAAACTGAATCTCTCGTTCTGGTCTGAACAGTGACTCTTGGAATATATAAGTAGAAAAGTATGACTTACAATATTTTACTGGATCAGCCTCCGTCAGGATACACTTAGTCCACGAAAACTCACAAACATTCACTTCTAATGCTTACTATCACTTGGGAACCGCCAAAGAACAACGACTGTTCGCCTTGCACCATTGGAAAACAACTAAACCTATTTTCTCCCTCAAAAATCCAGCTAAACTCTCATTCCTACATAGCTATCTCCCTCTTTTTCAATGTCCTCCAATCAGAGTTCCTCATACTTCCTACCATCTACCATTTAGATGACAAATAACAATTTTACCTAGAATTATAAATTTCCTAAAAACTATTAACATGCTAATCGGTTTCTAAAAATTCTTAAGAACTAACGGAGAAATACAATTTCTAAATTCTACCCTATTGTCTTTATTCACTGTACAAGTCCATTTGGAAAACCCGGTCGTATTGTTCAATTCACTTAAGCTCAATCAAATATATTTTACAAAGAAAATAATTTATGCATATCTTTAAATTTTGTTTACTACAGGTAATCCACAGATAATGGACTTTCATTTCTTCGAAATATTTTTTATAGTTTATTAGGTGAATTATTTGTTTAATATTTTATACTTTGAAATATTAAGAGCAAACCAATATTATTTTGTATTTTTACATAGCATAACAACTCTCCAGGATATCTTGAAAATCTATTTAGATGGTCTATTTAGTAATTTTAATTTTATCTTTGGCGGATAAAATGAATCATAATATAGAAATATATAGAAATGTTTCTTCAACGTTAACTTTCCAAAAAAAATCTTTATTTCGAAATTAAAAGTTTACAATTTTGAGAAATACTACCAACTACTACATTTAATGATTTAAACTTGACTATTGAAACATAATAATTACAATAATAATAAAAATATTGATTTCTTCCTATTTATAACATCGGACATCGGAATCTGCTGATTCTTAATAGTAGGGGAGCTTATGGCTACATTTCTCCTCACTCCATTGGTTGGGACTTCGTCCTCGAAGTTTTGGTTACTTCGGCTATCAGATCGTCCAATATCTTAATCTGGGCAGGATGCAATTTTTCTCCAAATAGTATTTTGGAACTTCGTTTTCTTTTCCTAATTAGGAAGGTTATTAGGAAAGCTAAAATAGTTAAAAATATTATATAACAGAAGTGGTGCTCAGTCCTATTCATAATCGGGGTAGTACGTCTATGGTATCTAGTGGTTGAATTTGGCCATGTGTCTCTGGGATTGTTAATTTTTCGATTTTCATCTCATGGTTTATTATTAATTTTATTGGAACAATTTTTGGAATGGAAATATCTTGTGACGTCTTTTTATTAAATTGGATACCTTCGATCATTATTGGTACATCAGTCGTCAAGAGGCTGGTTGAATTAATTTCTATCTGCTGGATTCTCGTCGGGTGAACTATTCCTAGCAATATGACTTTGCTGGTTTCTTGAAAAAAGTTCTCTGTGGTTAATGTTTTTGTGCAATTATCTACATTGGGTATGTTACATTTGGATTGTACATAGTTGGAACAAACTATGTTATCACCTTGTCCTATACAAGTAGGTAGGTTCTAATAAGTTTCATTAGAAATTCGTTTATATTTTGTAGATTTATTATCTCATTGTGTAGAATGATATAGCTGTCGAAATCAGCTGATAATTTGTTAAGTGCAGATATTAGAATTGAATTATCAGAATCTAGTTTTTCTAAGAGTTTATCGAATCTCGTGTTAAAAGAGTTTCCATAAGATATTTGATTATTAAATTTTTTTAATAATTTTATTTTGTTTATTTTCTAAAGAGATTATGTGTGATTTTAATAAGTCTAAGTCAGAGTCGACTGGATTATAACCGTTATTCAGAATCTCCTGAATACTGAGTGGATGGACCAGGGCGAGGATTGTCCTGTGAAAAATTTGGGTCTTGAGTAGGTTTGTCTACATGTTTTCGTATTCTTTTTACATATTTAAGGTGAGTCCTTGTTAAATTTTGTTTATCTTATTTACCGATAATTTTTGTTTTGTCTTGTGTTTCTGGATGAATAGTGGAGAAAGGGGGCTTGTAATTTAGACTTATGTTTTTACTTAGAAACATATAGGGATTTTGTGAGGTCTATTTCCAGAATATCTTCGGCATTTTCGTTTTGTCTATATGTTGTTGTCTTTTTTGTTTTTGTTTATTATATAGTTCTGCAATAAAGGGTTGGAGTTCTTCTTTATGTCTTTTATTATGTTTCGTATATCGGAAGATCAAAGTCAAAATGTATTTCTTCTGCATATGGTCCGTACAGAATTGAGAAAGGGGAGTAATCTGTGAAACTATGGATTGATTGGTTGTAAATGAGAATGGCATGTGTTAGAATGTTATCTAACGAATCATTTGGATTTTGGGCTTGTAAGGTCCCAAGTTTTTCAATAAGAGTTCAATGAACGCGCTCTACTGGAGAACTTGAGGAAGAATTGTTTACTGTTGTAAAATGTATTTCGATATTGTGGATATTTAGGAATTCTTTGACTGTGGAAATGAATTCGGTGCCGCTGTCGCATACGATCTTTTTTGGATAATTGTGGTGCAAAACGTAGTGTCTTAATTTATTTAGTATGGACATAGGTTTTGTCGGTGAGCTTATAGCATTGATAGTATTTGGAAAAAGAATCTATTATTGTGAGATACAGGTTTTTATTGCAGTGGAATAGATCGATATGTAATATATCAAAAGGGTTTTGACCTAACAACGGTCCTAATTGGGGAAGTTTAAAAGGACGTTGTTCGTGTAATGTTTTATTGAGACAACTATTGTTAGTTAAATCTTTATTATTTAGACTTCTACATATCTTTTACAATGTCTGTTCTCTAGTGACAAGTGACAGACGTAACACCGACAGGTGCACTATCTCATGTTAAGGTTGGTTCACACTAAGCTGTTTATGTTACATCTCCCTCTTTTACAATACTTAAAAACAACTGAAAACACTAAACTAAAAAATACAATATTTAAAATATGATTAATCTCTATATCTAGCTGGTTTTATAATGCAACGACCAGAGCGGGTTTTGTTAGGGCCTGTTACTGGTATAATTGTTTTACTTTGAGTTTTATCTGATTTTTCATTACTAATAGATGTTTCTGTTTGAATCTCAAATTTTGATTTAGAGACATTAGTTTTGCACATAGGTAATAAATCCTCATTATTGGATTCCAGAGACACCGGATTTGGATTTGGTCTCAAGAATCTATGAATTCCGTCTTAGAACCTTATCCCTATCCTCCCTCACCAAATATGATCTAGGAGTACTATGTTCTTGAACCACTTCACCTGGTACCCAATGATTGTCTTTCTTTATCATTACACTCTGCCCTTCTACAAATGAAGGTCTTTCGTGAGCTTGCTTGTCATATAAATTTTTCGTTTTAATCCTCTTTTCTTTAATTTTTTTAAAGTCAAAATCAGCTGTTTCTGTTAATAACATCCTAGTAACAGGTAAATTGGTTCGAAGCAATCGTTTGTTCAATAGCTCTGATGAGGAAATATTTAGACCAGAGAGGAGGGATGTTCTATATTCTAATAAGGCTTTATGAATGTCATTACCTGAATCATAACATTTTTTAAGGATATTTTTACAAATACTAACAGCTTTTTCACTTAGTCCATTTGATTTTGGGTATTTTGGACTGGAGGTTATCAAATTTATTTCCCAACTTTTAGCAAAGTCTTTAAATTTCTTACTGTTAAATGGTTGGTTATCAGACATAAATTTAGTTATTATGCCATGAGTAGAGAAAACAACTTTAAGCTTGTCAATTACTTCCTCTGCAGTTTTATTTTTTAAAGGAATAAGTTCTATCCAATTACTAAAGTAATCAACCAAAGTCAAATAATCTTGACCTGCATAAGTTAAAATATCAGCCCCCACTTTTTCAAAGGGAATATTTGATCTTTCATGCTGAATGAGTGGTTCTCTAGGAATTTTCCGACTGTATTTTAAGCATGTTTTACATTTCGATACAAAATTCTGTACATCTTGTGATATACCAGGTCAATAAAATATTTTCCTGGCTATAGCTTTGTACTTTTCTATTCCAAAATGCCCTACATGTAATTTATTTAACATTTGCTGTCTTACCAATTTAAAGTTATGAAAAATTGGATCATATGTATGTCGTCCTTAATATTGTAAAATGCTTTGATATCACGTTCTAAAATCGATTTTCTATTTGGCCATTCTGTTTGACAAAACTTTTTTTTATCTGTGACAAAATCTGATCATTGTTAGTTGCACCTCTGATTTCTTCAATTCGCTCCACAGATATGGGTAGATCAAACTCAACTGAGTAAACAATTTCTCTCATCTCTTTATCATCTTTAACTGGGGTCTTAATAAATGATCTTGATAGGAGATCTGATATGTACATATGTTTTCCAGGCAAGTATTGTACTTCAAAATCATATTTAAGCATTTTTAATTTTAATCTTTGTAAACGAGAACTTATTTTACAAATGTCTTTTTTGTTAATTGCCACCAATGGTTTGTGATCAGATTTTATTATTACTTTTCTACCATACACAAACTGATGGAACTTATTTAAACTATAGCAAATTGCCAGATACTCCTTTTCAATCTGAGCCCATCTAGTTTCTGTGTCAGTCAGGCCTCTAGAAGCAAATGCTACTGGCCTACCTTCCTGTAGCAAACAGCAGCCAATACCATGCTGGCTTGCATCAGTTTGTATTTCTATGGGCAACATAGGATCAAATATTTTTAATATAGGTATTTTAGAGACCATATTTTTAATTTTTTTGAAGACTGCCAAGTGATCTTCTGTCCACTTATATTCTACATTATTTTTAATCAAATTTCTTAACGGTGACAACAATTCAGAGAGATTCGGTAAGTATTTAGACAAGTAATTAAACATACCTAATATTCTTAACAATTCTTTTTTATTTTTAGGTTCTTTAAGCATCAGAACAGCTTTTATATATTCAGTGCCAGGTTTAACACCTTCAGAGGAAAAAACCTGACCAAGATAACTAACTTCAGAGACTTTGTATTGAATTTTATTTTTATTAAATCTTATACCAGACCTCTCTGCTCTCTTAATTACATCTTTAATGATTTCATCATGTTCTTCTTCTGTTGAAGCACTTATGATGAAGTCATCAAAGTAGATCCCAATCGGCAAATCCCCAAATATTTTCTCATTCATGCCCTGAAATACCTCAGGACTAACATTTAAACCGAAAGGCAATCGATTAAAGCAAAATTTTCCAAATGGTGTTATAAATGTACATAGTTTACGACTTTTAGAATCAAGAGGAGCCTGGTAAAACCCTTCTTTTAAATCAAGCACAGTAAATATTTTTTTGTCTTTTAGCTTAATTGATAACTCAATTGTAGGAATAGGAAACTGGTCTAAACATATCCACTTATTTAAATGAACTGGATCTAAGCATATACGTAGGGCCCCTGATGGTTTCTCCACTATAACTATATTGTTGACCCATTCTCTGTTGGCTCTTCAACTTTAGAAATTATTCCTCTTTTCTCAAGATCTTTTAAAGCCTCTTTAAGACGTGGTTTTAAAGCATCAGGTACCCTTCGACAACTACTAGTTACAGGCTCGGCTTTTTTATGCAACACAATCTTATACTGATAGGGAATTTTGCCAGTGCCTTGAAAAACATTAGAATATTTTGTTAACAGTTCACTTTTTCCTTTAGAGTAAGTACTTACTGTATCTACTTTTTTTATTAGACCAATTTTTGTACAAGTGTTTAAACCTAAGATGGGCATACTGTTGTTGCAATCTATTACCACAAATTTAATATTATAACTTTTACCTTTGATAAAACAACTTAAAATAATGTTACCTATGGCTATCACTCTATTGTTTCCATAAGTGTTAAGTTCAAGGTTATTTTCTACAATTTTATCTACAAATTTTAAGGTTTTTACAAACTTTAACGGTAGGTAGTTACAATTAGCCCCTGAATCCAGCTTAAAATTTACAAACTCATTATTTCTTAATATATCAATAGTCCAAATATTACCTTTATTATTGTTTTTTACATTATCCAATGTTAATTCATCTATGTAGGGTTCACCATCACTCTCTGAAGTTGAGGTTTCAGCGCTAATATTATAAACAGTACTTGACCTCTTTTTCGAATAGTCTAACTTCCTGTCATGCATTGAAGAAAAATGATTAGGTTTTCTGCAATTGTTACAAATTTTTCCAAAGGCTGGACAACTTCTTGGGCCATGCTTTGTGCCACATTTAAAACAGTTATATTGGTTGTTACAGACAGCTTCTGCAGGTCGTTCTAGGGTTTTGCTCCTGGAGGGTCTATTGTATCTAATTTCATCAACTTCTGCATTTTTTCTGAGGCTTTTGACTTGGAAGGTACTCACTTCTGCTATTCTGCATTGATTTTCGGCTTCTGCAGCAGTTATGGAAGTCTTAAAAGTCTTTTTTGCAAAGCTTGGTCTCGAATCCCACTAACTAGTCTATCTCTTATTAGGGAGTATTCAAGAGAATCAAAATTGTAATTTTTTGCCAGCAATTTTACATCCTTTATAAAGTTATCAAACTCTTCGTCTTCTTCCTGTATCCTAGTGAAGAAGAGGAACCTATCATAAGTTTCATTTTTCAGTGGTGAGCAGTATGTTTAAACGCATTTATTACAACATTATACTGTTTTCTCTACTCATCACTGACATTAAATGTTTTAAATATATCTTGGGCTTCTTCCCCTGCTAGATTTAAAAATATTGCAATCTTTCTGCTCTCTTGTTTGCTGGCCAAATCCGCTGCTTCCATGTATATTTTAAAGCTATCTAGAAACTTCTCAAAGTTTTGACTTGCATTTTGATCAAAACGGATCCCGTTAGGCGGTTTAAAATTAGAATCCATTGTATTTAACTACGGGTTCAGACACCTGGCACCATGTAATGTTTTATTGAGACAACTATTGTTAGTTTAATCTTTATTATTTAGACTTCTACGTATCTTTTACAATGTCTGTTCTCTACTGACAAGTGACAGACGTAACACCGACAGGTGAACTAACTCATGTTAAGGTTGGTTCACACTAAGCTGTTTATTTTTTAGACAAATTTCGCATTTATTGATAAAATTAGAAATAGTTGTCTGTATTGGGGGCCAATAAAATTTTTTATTAGTTTCAATTATTCCGTTGTGGTTTTCTACGTGATATTTATTTATGCATTCTATTTGTTGATTTTCTTCTTCTATGTCCTGAAGTAGTATATTGCAAAATATTGCTTTGACTGTGGAATTTATTTTTTCTTTAAAATAGTTACAGATAAAAGGTCTAAATTCATGAGGGATTGTTATTGCAAATTTTTGGTTTGGTCTAAGGATATTTTGGAAGGTATTTGCTAATTCTGTTTTCCAATTATTTGTCAAAGTGACAGTGTAACGATGTTTGTTAAAAATTCTTTTGTGTTTTATTTCAAAATTATTTGACTCTGGTTTGAAAATAATTTGGTTTGAGGATAAGTTAATTGGTTCAGGTGAAATCTCTATTCCAGTGATAGGGTTCTCAACTGATGTATGTTGTGTGTTAGTACTGTTTTGTAAGTTGTCAAAATCGGCAAGGAAATTGTCAATGTCGAAATTGTCGGGTGGTTCAGCACATTCTGAACTCGAGCTTAGGCCATTTATTTGGACTCGGCTAAGAGCATCAACAACTTGATTCTCTTTGCCTTTTTTATATTTAACTTCAAAATCATATTCTTCTAGTTTAAGTCTCCATCGGGCTAATCTAGAAGTGGGGTCATTAATTTTGTAGATCCATACGAGAGGATTGTGATCTGTTTCTACAGTGAATTTTTGGTTGCATAAATACGTAGGGTAGTGTTTACAAGAATCTAGTATGGCTAAAAGTTTTTTTTCAATAGTGGAGTAGTTTTGTTCTGCGGAATTTAGAGTTCGAGAATAGTAGGCAATAGGGTGATTGTTTTGAGATAATACTAATCCTATAGCTATATTAGAGGCGTCTGTAGTAAGTACAAAAGGCTTTTCGAAGTCTGGGTATTGTAAAACTGGGGAATTAGTTAACAATTGTTTGCATTTTGCAAAACATTCTAAATAATTTGGATTATTAGGGTCAATAGTTGCTCCTTTTCGAGTACATCTCGAAAATGGGGATGTTATTTTCGCAAAGTTGGGTATGAATCTTCGGTAGTAACCGATTAAACCAAGAAATGATTTAATTTCTTTTACTGTTTTCGGTAGAGGGTATTTTTGTATAGCTTCGATTTTTGCTGGGTTAGGTTTGATTCTTTCGGTTGTCACTACGTGACCTAAGAAAGAAACTTCTTTTGTGAGAAACTCGGATTTGTCTAACTGAATTTTTCAATTATTTTTTCTGAAAGTGTCAAAAATAGTAGCAGTATGAACTAAGTGTTCTTGCAGTGACTTGGAAAAAATAATGACATCGTCCATGTAGGTTCTAAACTTCAATTCTCTTATTAAATTTCGTAGGCGTCGGTAATTTGATAGTCTCGATGAAACCGTTTTTGCAACGTAAATAGAATGGGGAATTTTGATACCTTGAAAGTGTCTTTCCCGCAATAAAACTTCGCCGTTGTTTATGTTTACGGGAATTTTCTGATATCATGTTTGGAATGAAATGCTTACGTGGGGATTCTCAAAGGCTAAAATATGAGTCGCATAATTCATAATGGCATGGAATCTCTGTAAATCGTCATTTCCTAGTAGGATATCAAAGTGCTGACTAAAGTTGGCGATTTTTATGTCGAATGTTTGTGGAATTCCATATTCTAGGAATAGTGGCGTCTTAATATTTAATTCATGCTTGGAAGTAATTTTTATTGACGTTAGCGAAAAAGGCTTCCGATAAATATGTTTTTTATCAAATAGTTTGAGAGCTCGCGGATTTAAAATTGAATGGGAACCTTCGGCGTTGATCAAAACGCGTTTTTTTTTTTTTTGGGTGACTAAGCAGGTCGACCCAGGGGAACTTTTGATATTATGTAGGTTTATACAGGGGGTGGATGATCGTCTAACGGGATGGCTTGAAAATCCTGATGATTTTCATCATGCAAATCGGGCTCTTGTTCGGATTCGAAATTTTCGAAATATTGGGTATCATTTGAGTCTTTGTACAAATTGTGGCTTCTATTAGTTGTAATTGTCATGGGCTGATGGTTTCTGGTTGTGGTAGTTTGAACACCGCTCATTGGAGTGGCAAAATTTGGTTGGGGTCGAGGAGCTTTATATTTATTTAATCTTTGTTGGGTATTTTTCGGAACATCGTTTCGTTGGAAGGATTGGTTTTGTTTGTAAGAACTGAAATTTTGTCTCTGAGGAAAATTGTGGTTCTGTTGTGGAGTGAAGTTAAAGTTGGGCTCTGTGTTGTGTAAAGGTGTGTTGTGAGTCGAAGGTCTCATATAATTTGAATGCGTGGGTTGAAAGTTTGTCGATCTTTGATTATTGGAAGATTGATAGGGTTTATTTTTCATTGGGGGCTTTTTGTTCTGTTGGCTCTTAAGGAAGTTCATGTATTGTTGCTGATTTTTGTGAATATCGTATGCAATACATTTTTGGAGGGTTTCCTCTATGGAATTTAGTTTAAAATGCGATAAGCATTCGCAATAAGGCTCATTGATTCCGATACAGAAGGTCTTAAGGGCAATGATTTTAAAGTATGGGGTTTTTAAGGTTACTGTTGCAGGAATGCCGTTTAGGGTGATGTGTTGGAGTAAGTCATTCAGATTTGTAGTTATTCTTTAATGATAATTGTCGTAGGATTCACTATGTTTTCACTATTGATTTCTTCCTATTTATAACATCGGACATCGGAATATGCTGATTCTTAATAGTAGGGGAGCTTATGGTTACATATATATATATATATATATATATATATATATATATATATATATATATATATATATATATATATATAGATATATATATATATATATATATATCTACGGCATAAAGTGGACTCTGCCCGTGTTAAAATTCAGGTTCAAGTGAGCTCCGTGGTCAAGTCGACACCGATATACGGAGCTCACTTGACCATTCTATAATATTGGCTCTGTCGATTCGTCAACATGTATAGTTTCATAATTTTTAAAAATTTTGTGGAGCCCTTAAATACCCCTGTATCATGAATGTATATTGCTTAGTTCACGTGTATATCTTATAGGGGTCGTTCAGATCTTTTTCATTGTATATTGGAACCATAGGTATATCGGTTTAAGTAAGCTCTGATAGTTTGGCAACTCTGCCATTAAGCTGTATACTTCTCGCGTATAGTCTGAACGGTTTATATGGACTCCTTATTTTTGTTATCATTCAAACGCATTACATTGTGTAACAGATATGAATACTATTAACTACCTGTTTTTGGTAGGTACGTGCTTTTCTAAAAATAGCTTTATAGATACAAAAGGATTTTGTTACCAAATTGGATTTTTTTCACATGCGGAAATTTCCTAATGTATTTTGTTAACGTGAGTATGTCTTCATACGTTTTATTTAAGAATTCGATAGATAAGAACTTCTTTTATTTTATCCATTGTTTTATATCTTTTATACAGATTTTTTATTATTTTATTTCTTGTTTTATCTGTGTACTACAGATAATTCTGGATAGAAAGTTATCTCAAAATAAATATTGAAGTGCTAAAATAAATATTTTTGTGTAAAAATGAATAGTAGTGCACAAAAAAAAAAAGAATGCTTAATTTATCTAACAACAATTATACCACTTCACCCATATTACATACTTACAACCATATTACATACTGAATGTTTTATCTCCTATTTAGGGGTAATATGTAGTCAATATAAGTGTAGTTAGTGTCAAATTTGCAATAATCAATATAAGTAATAGCTTACTGACTGTACTTTACATGTTTAGTTCAAATAAATAAACCTTGTCCCTTCAAAAAAGAGCGATTGGAATAGCAAAGTCAACTAAGAAAGTGTAATGAATCTTGTATCACCCCAGATTCACACAGGTTAACCGGTGTTTGAAGGCAAGAGTCCTCATTGCAGATTTAAGGAAGATAACTACCATAAGGAAGTTCCTTTCGAGGGTTCAGATGGCGAGAAGCAGCTTATTTTTTTTTTGTATGTCTTGCAGATGTGTTGGTCTAGCTAGTTTTTCCTCGATTCTAGTCATAAAATGGGTTGTTATTCGTGGAGTGGATGTTACGAATCTAGACTTTGTTTCTTTTGTTCTCTAGCTACTTATCTTCGGATATTATGTGGATTGATAACTACGATATTGTAGAGCTTATGTATGGATGTGAGTCTTAATATCCGCTGAATTTGGCTGACTAATTTATAGCTAAATCTACGTGTTAAGTATGTATTGATATCACCCATACAAGCAAGGTATATTCGGCAGCAGAAGCATAGAGTTCAAGCGTCTACGTTTTAAGAGTGGAAGGATGTGCTTCCCATTTTTAGCTGACAAGTTCGCGAAGAATATTATTTTTCTGGTTCTAGTTTTCCATTTAGTTTTAAACAAAGTTCTGTGAAGTACAAAGTGTGTTTAAGGATTTCATGACACTATTGGTTTAGGTATATGTTCAAATTTGTGAAAGCGTCTCTGTTAGGGACATTGAAGGAGCCCGCCTGACTTATTCCAGGGTTTGGCTTAAAATTAATTTATAATCTATTTTTATTGTGTTTAAGATATGATATTTAGATTTTTCTCCACTTCAGCAACAAAATTTTTTGGTTGTGCAACAATAGATGGATCGTCTACAAAATAAAAGTCCTAGTATTTACTGGTATGGGTTGTGTAAATATTATACAGTGTAGGTGCCATTACGGTACCCCAAAGGAGACCGTTCTACTACGTTCTCCATCTTCATCTTCTATTCTTATCATTGAGTGATACGGAAAATTTTCTGTTGTGTAGGCATACGCGGATAATACAAGTGAGTTTATTACCTAAGGGGATATCACATAGATTTTGGAGAAATGTGCTTTAATTTAAGGTGTCGTAAGCAGAATTTAGATTGACAAATACCACTCCTCATGTCTGATATTTTTCATATGCGTCTTCGCTGTGTTGGGCAAGATTTAGTATGTGTAACGAACATGATCATCATCATCATTTTGGCTTTACAACCCTGTGTGGGTCCTAGCCTCCCCAAGAATTTTTCTCCAGTCGTCCCTATCCATCGCCTTCCTCCGCCAAGCACGTATTTCCATATTTCTCATGTCTTCATCGATGTTATCTAGGAATCTTGTTCTGGGTCTTCCTCTTCTTCTTTGATCAATAGGTCTATCAAGGGGCGTTTTTCTAGCTGGGTCGGTTTGCTCCATCCGCATTACATGGCCTACCTACCTCAGACGTCCTATCTGTATGTGTTTTACGATATCTGGTTCCTGGTATATCCTATAGAGTTCGAAGTTGTATCGTCTTCTCCAGACACCGTTTTCATTTACCGCTCCATAGATGCGCCTTAGTATTTTTCTTTCGAAACATCCTAACATGATCTATCCTGTCATATATAGCCACTTTTATCTTTAAATTGATGTTTTTCTTCTAATATCGGTTTATATTAAGGATCATATGCAGAAGTATTTTGTATAGCTGAAAAAATAAATAGATATATTGGCCGATAGCTTTTGTGGTCGTTGGGGTTTTTGTCAGGTTTAAGCAAGGCCACAACTTTGTCTTTGCTTTGTTTGTCTGAAGACTTTGGATATCAGTAACTGTTGTATTTTTGGTCCAAATTTTATAATAAGCTTTGTGCTCAGATCTTCAGTCAGTGCCGTACTATTCTTCATTATATACGTAGATAGTGGATCCAAGCTCAACATCGTTAAAAGGTTCCTTCAGCTGACTGGTTTTGTCCTCTCTCATTTTAAGTTTTTCTTTGCTTCTTTGCCGGCAGAGATAGCACTTTTACATTTATTATGTGATTTTCAGCGATCAGCTTAATACCAAATACACTATTTTTTGCCCTCTATGTATTTTCTGCACTAGAAATACGTCACATTTGTGCTAAGCGCATATGTCTGATAAGGTTAAGTAAAGTAAAGTGTCTTTATCTCTAGATATGCCCTTAATATTTGTAGACATTATTAGAATAATTGATCCTAAAAAGGACCGATTTGACAAAAATCATATTGACCGGGTGATTCTGATTAGCCGATTAATTAATTATTCATTACCCAGGGTACAACTGATTACGGTGGTCTTATTTGTACTCAAATTTTCGTAAAGGCTTTTCTTTTGAACCCCATAAGAAATGGCTAATTAACTTTTCATTAAAAATAATTTTACACACTGTTACTTTTCGACGATATTTCGAATCAGATTTGTATAGTAATAAGTATAGTTAATATGGAGTCTCTTTGTGAAAAGTAAATGAGTTTGTAATATCGGTCACAACTCATATATGAATGATAAGGACATAAACGGTTAAAATAAGTGCACAGAATTTTAACTAAATATATATCGGCGCCATTGTTTAGGAGATGGATTTATCCCAGAGATTAAAGGTTAAATGTATATTCCAGGTTGTATCTACGTATTTTCATTACTAAAAAAGTATAATTAAAATAAAGGCCTTAAGATATATTTAGATTCTATGGAAATTAGCAAATTAAAAAATACAGACATAATTATTCTGAATGACAAAATTGAGACAAACAGTTGCCTCAAGTATTGTTTATATTGTAATTTTCGAACGTTGGTTATGGAAACATCATGTACATACCACCGGATTCCCTAGATCGACATTCAGCAAAATTCTTTTAATAATGATGCGGGAGTAAAAATATAAATATCTGGGAGCTTACATCAACAAAGAATTAGATTCAGACTAAGAAATCAGGGTACGAATAGAAATGGCAAGGGCAGCGTTCTTAAAATTCAAGCAATTGTTCTGTGACAAAAATATTAATACTGCGCTGAGACTGAGGTTTGTTGAATGTTACGTCTGGTCTCAACTATTGTACGGAGTAGAAATATGGACGGTAAAAGCGCAAATAGTTAGGAAGCTTCAAGCCTTTGAATTTTAGATATACCGGAGAATGTTGAGAATGGACTGCCAGGGTCACCAATGAGGAAGTGCTGAGAAGGATGGGTCGAGACAAAAAATTGTTGAGAACAATAAAAGTACGCAGGACTGCATACCTGGAACACATACTAAGGAATATAAAGTCTTCTGCAGGCCATCATGCAGGGTAGAGTCGATGGCAAAAAGGGAATAGGTAGAAAGAGGAAGTCATGGCTGCGAAATATTCGTGACTGGACAAAGATGACTGTAGACGAATTATTCCACGTTGGAAAAGACAGAGATACTTTTAGAAATGTGGTCGCCAACCTCCGTTAATGGGGACGGCATAGGTAGAAAAATAGTGATACGCTAAACAAAAAAAAAACAGAGATGAAGATAGGCGCCAAGAAACTCTGTGTTATAAAACAGTTGAATAAAATACAGATTCTCGATTCAAATATTCAAAAATTTAATGAACAGCTTACTAAAATAGAAATAACGTATATTTAAAATGCAATTCATTAATGGCTCAAGGTACAAAGCAGTCCTAGCATCTGCTAATGATATTGATCTTATAGGAAACTCTTTCCGCAAACGACATCTTCAACAAAGTGAAGAGAGCACGAAAAATGTTTTACTTAAAATCAACAAAATAAAAACCAAATACAAGCGAATCAACAGAAGAAAGCAATTCAATACAGAGCATAATTCACTTAAGACCTATTTTAATACATGAATGCGAATCATGGACAATGACTAAAACAAATAAGGAAGAACTCCGAATATTTGAAAAAAAAATAATAAGAAAACTTTTTTAACCTCATTATCATATTGCTACAAATCCGTGTAGAATAAGAACATATACTAAATAAAGAAAGCTCTTATAAATATATTGTTTAGGAAAATAAATTGCTTAAGGTAGATCGGACACATGCATAGACGCCAAGATGTCAAACTTGGTTAAAAAACGTAAACTAATTTTTGAAACCAAATTCAGTATTTTGCTTTAATCTGTGCCTTCTAAGAATTGCAAGGAAAAACAGACGTTGATAAAACTGTTATTAGAGACATGGGGAATCTAAAAATTGCATTCCACAACATATCTCCTCAACTAAGCAAAAATCCTTAACGAATTGGTTTCTAGTACTCGTACAGAGTATATCGGAATAAAAGGAAAAATACAGTTAAGCAAGAAGAAAAGTGCAAGCATTTACGTTTTAAGGGTAAAAGGATGTGCGCCCCATTTTTAGCTGACAAGCTTGCGGAGCATACTATTTCTGGTCCTTAGTTTGCCTTTTAGTTTTAAACAAGATTCTGTGATTGACAACGTGCGATATAAACTATCTACAAGGTATTTATAGGAAATTCAGAGTTCAAGGATTTCATCACACTATTGGATGTTCAGTTTTGTGAAAGCGCCTGTGTTGGGAAAATTGAAGGAGCGTTCCTAAGATTTTCGGGGTTTGGCTTAAAATTAAATCTTAGTTCATTTTTATTATATTTAAGGCATCTATTAGATTTTTTTCCACTCCAGCAACAAAAGTTTTTGGTTGTGCAATGTATGGTCTACATGAAAATCCTAGTATCTACTGGTATCTGTTGATCATTTGTGTAAATGTAATACAGTGTAGGTGCCATTACGGTACCCCAAGCGAGACCGTTTGTCTGCGTTCTCCATATTATCATTGAATGATACGAAAAATCTTCTGTTCTGTAGATATACGCAGATAAAACAATGTTTACAGTTTGTCATACAGTTTTTGGAGAAATGTCCTCTAATTTAATGTGTCGTAGGCGGCATTTAGATTGACAAATACCACCCCTGATACCTGATATCTTTTGTACCCGTTGTTGCTTTTTGCAACAACGGGTACGTTATTACGTACGTTATAAGTATTACGAATAAAAATAAATAAGCAAGAAGAATATAAGTGAACCATATTTAAAATAAGTGACAGAAAAAAGAATCCACAAGGAAAATAATTCCTGTAGCTGGCTGTATACCACGTATAACAAAAGAGGTTATTCTTTGTATGTGGGTATATTTTATTTTATAAAAACCCTTAAAAGGGCAACATTACAAGCACGAACGTTTTCGGAACAACTGTTCCATCATCAGGTTTAAAATGCAGGTTAACATGCCTGAGCCACCAAAATATTTGGGTAAAAACCCTTTAAATTGAAAAATGTTACCAAAGATTGTACATGATGTTTATAATATTATGTGATGTTTAATATTTTAATTAGATTTTACTTCAGGTAACATACACCCATGCTTAAGTGAGTTCCAGTGTCCAGAGAGTAAACCTCTTCAAACCGTAGTCCGTTTGAAGAGGTTTACTCTCCGGACACTGGAACTCACTTAAGCATGGGTGTATGTTACCTGAAGTAAAATCTAATTAAAATATTAAACATCACATAATATTATAAACATCATGTACAATCTTTGGTAACATTTTTCAATTTAAAGGGTTTTTACCCAAATATTTTGGTGGCTCAGGCATGTTAACCTGCATTTTAAACCTGATGATGGAACAGTTGTTCCGAAAACGTTCGTGCTTGTAATGTTGCCCTTTTAAGGGTTTTTATAAAATAAAATATACCCACATACAAAGAATAACCTCTTTTCTTTTAGAAAAAAGAATATTATATATACATTTACTTCTAAATTAAAAATAAAATACTCGTATGTCTGATAACGAAAGATACAAAATTTACAAGCGACAAAGTATTTTTTAAAACAACCGAACATATTATATGTAATAATTGTAATAGATATGTTGGCTATAATCAAATTACCATAAAGCCACCGAAATATTTTATCTGAGTAATGACTCACTACTGATTGCTACGTTACGTTATACGATACATTTATAGTTAAAGCGAAATTAGGTGTTATGCCTACTTATTATTTTAGTATCTGTTACAAGTTAGATACTAAAGTATTATAGTAAGATATTGAATTCCCTACATTTAAAAATTGAAATATTGAAATTAGACAGTAAAAAATTATAATTTTAAGATTGATTTACAAATTATTATAATTTAAATTTTACTACTTTGTGAAACAAATATTGTACATCATAAAACGTAGCAATCGAAACATCGGAACGTACATTTATATAATAAATTTTTCAGTGTCAATGCATTAAAAAAATACTAATACATAAAAATTGCCCTTTCCAAGCTTATAACAGACACTAACTTAAGTTTAAAAATAATTAAAGCAAGTAATATAAATTACCACCATAAAGTATTTAACTACATTAACCAAGTATTTGTGAAATTTCGGGATGAATAAATTGATTGATATTTAAATAAATTTCAAGTTCCAAAACGTACCTGCTGTAAAATTTAAAAATCTACGACTAATCAAATTATTGGCAACATCGGAGGAGTTTAGTTGTGTACGGGGAAGAATACATACGGATCCCAAAAGTGTTTTACCCTATTACGGAGTTCATTTAATCCTACGTGTTGGTCGGAGTCTACATAAAGCGCTACCCAGATAATAATATACACGGTGTATATTCTCCTGGAGTTAGTATAATACCGTTTTAGTACGGGGCCCACATTAACCGCTAGATCTATATATATATATATATATATATATATATATATATATATATATATATATATATATTCTAAAGTATTTAACTCGTGAATTCAGAGGTTTAATCGGTCATTCAGGTTGGCAAATAAAAAAAGAAGTCAACTACTTCATAAGTTTATCGAAGACGTTTCGCTTTATATTTCTAAAGCTTCATCAGTTCTCTAAAATATAACAGATGACATAGAGTTTATAAGAAATACAGATGTTTATAGTTCATAACTTACAACTCAATATGTAGTATATTATCGATGTTATTATATCTACTGTAAACTTTACTCATTATTTAAAACTAACTTAACAAAAAAAAAAACAAAACAAAAAACACACAAAATCTTCAGAAAATAATGTTCATATTCGTTGATACGAAGATTTAAAAATTTTTAAACGAACATTTGGCTTCATTAATATGGTTCTCCACTAAAGGCAAACAAAGGTCTGATTTATTGCAATCTATGCAAACAACGTGACGCGATACCAAAAATTTTTTAAGGGCCATATGTCACTAAATTCTAATTCTTTGAGGCAATTATGAACTTCTACAGGGGTCATTGCATGAGTAGTTGGACGAGTGAGTTTGTATGGCGGAAATATTTAATATATTATTTTTAATTTATGTTTTAATGAAACTTGTAAATAGGGGATGATTGTGTAATTATTTTGAATGGAAAATAAGCCAAATTTTAACTGAAGAATAGGTGTTATTTATTTCGTAAGATGAGAGAGTGGTAAACCTGGCTCAAATTGTCGATGTCGGTTCTTTTGTTTATTGCCGATGAGTTCTTGAGGATCTCACACATTTCAATAAAGAAGCTTTTCTGATGGTTACTTTATTTCGCCAGTATTTTGGTATTTGTGAAGTCAATGTGATGTTTGGTGGAAATGGCGCGTTGTGCAAGGGCACAAGAGGGTTTGGAAAGTCTAATGTCGCTTTTGTGTGAAATTATACCCCTAGAAGAGACCGAATGGTGTGGCCAATGTAGCAGGAGTTGCATTCTGAACAGGGTATCTGATAGACAACATTAGTGTGCTCTAACGAGCTTAGTGGAGTTTTAGACTTGGAGAATAACTTTCCAATGGTTTTAGTATTTTTTAGGGATATTTTGATGGATAAGTTTTTGAATAGTTTAGTCAGCTTGTTCGTAATTTGTGGGACATAGGGAAGAGAAGCATATTTTGTGGCTGGATTTGGGGTTAACGGGGAAATGTTCGTCTGTATGCTATTGGATATGGAGGCTAGTATTGCACCGTTAGGTATTTCCGAAATTGAATGACTATAGCTTTTACAGAAAAGATATCTGTTGATGATGGATATGGGGTAAGAGTTATCAATGAGAATGGATTTAAGTAAATCCAAAGATTCCCTCTTGTACCGCGTATGGGTCAACGTGTGTACTCTAAAGCTAAGAGCTTGTACAAGATTATGTTTGTATCTTATTGGGTGTGTAGGGTGGTAATTTAAGAACCGGTTGCTCGCCATGTCTTTCCTGTACCACGTAGTGCCCAATGTGTTACTATGTGTACGTATGATTCGCATATCCAAAAACGATATGCTGTTATCAACCACCAGTTCACATGTAAATTGAAGGTGAGGATCAACGCTATTGAAGACTGATAAGGTGCTGAACATCTTATCAGGTGGTGTTGCTAGGATCAAGTTGTCGACATAACGCTTTACAAAGGGAACCCGGAAATCTAACTTACTGATACTCTCATTGATAAGGTCGTCGAGTACGAAATTAACTAGAATGGGGGAAATGGACGATCCCATGGGAGTTCCAAAGATTTGACGATAATATTTGTCATTAAATATTAGATAATTGGTGTCAAACGTCAGTTTTAATAATTCCGAGAATGTTTCCCGTGATACTGGTTGGATTACATCCCAATGGTTCCGGAGTGACGTGACGACGCTAGAGAGTGGGAGATTAGAAAACATATTACATCGAAGCTTACTAAGACGTATTCTCTTGGTAACTGATAATTATTGATAAATTTACTGAACTGGAAAGAGTCTACTATGTTGAAATCGTTCTTATAGTTGTATGCTTGTGAAAGAATGTCCGTTAGAAATTGAGCTACATTAGTGTTAGGAGAGTGTATTGACGATAGTATAGGACGCATACTCAGTTGGGGCTTATGGATTTTAGGAAGACAATAGAACCTAGGGGCATTGCCATTATAGTTATGGAGGGATTTGGCTAGTTTATCATCGACGATTTTTTTAGTTCAGTGATGAATTTATTTATTTTATTTGTGTACGTTGAGGTGGAATTGCGGAGAAGTGGCTGATAATATTTATTATTATCTAGAAGTTGTTGGCTCAGGTTTAAGTACTGCTCTCTCATCCTTAAACTAAACTAAAAAATAATAGACAATCCTCACTTGTCAAAGAAACTAAAAAAACGTGAAGTGGTTTAAAAACTAAAAAGTCCTCTATTCAAACTTGTTTATAATAACAAATTTAATAATATGTTAAAGTTTTTTTAATATACCCTAAAACTGAAAGAGCAAAGAATCGATCGCAAGTTACAAAATACTTGTAGAGTCATACTGTTTGGACAAGTACAGTTGTTTAAATAATCTGTTTCTGTAATAAACAAATTGAATAAATTATAAAATATTTTTTGATTTGCTATAGACAACATTAATACCAATATGATAACTGCAACAAAGGATTACAGAGTCTTGCAAGTTAAAAAGAAACTATACTATTTAAATAAATATGGGAAAGATATTAGATTATGTTGGATTCCTGGACATAATGATATCAAGGGAAATGAAATAGCTGACAAACTGGCAAAGATTGGGGCTGAATTAAATATTCCTGCTAAAATTCGATTAAGTAACTTGGATATCATGCCATTATTAAAAAATAAAATATGTTCTATGCATCAAAATAATTGGTTAAATTCTTTTCAATATAAAGGCAAATGGTATAACAACATACAAAATTTTTCTCCTAATAAACCATAGTTTCACACAATCCCATACATAGATAGGCGGCATATTACTACCATTATTAGAATGAGGACTGGTCATTGCCTGACAGGAGTACATTTATATAAAATCAACATTCGCGATAACCCATACTGTGAATGTGGGCAAATGGATACACTAGAACACATATTTTGGGAATGCCCAATAAACAAAATTAAAGTTTATGATGTCTATCAGGAGCTGATCAAAATTAATATTAAAACCCCAATAAACATACCAATGCTTCTATGCAAGATTAACCCTAAAATTATCAAAATTCTTCTCAGATTCCTACAGATTAACCATATAAAATTATAACCTTAATAATAACCTATTCAATATTAACATTTAAACCAACTATAAGAAAATAGAAAACATAAATAAAATGTAGATAAAATGTTTATATTCACTGATAATTGATAATAGGGCATGAGATATATTTTCAGACTCACGACAGTGGCCCCCAATTGTGTTCTGTTTATTTATAGACAAGATCTAGGTAAACATTTCCGTTCAAAAGGCTTTCATCAATATGAATCGTAAGTTTTACACTTTTCATATTATTTTTAGAAAGACATTTATACAATCAATTTAGTATCTAAACCCAAATTATGATTTTTAAGGCACAAACAATTTCCATAAGGACAAGATCAACACCTGCTCAGAAATACCAAAAGCATGATGTCAAATTGATTCACAACAATGAAATATATCATCTATCTTTCTCAACAAATCAAGTCTCTCTAATGAAAGGGATCTACCAGTGAACTGTTAGTGGTGTTATTATTTAGTTCTATCAGTGTTAAAAGTATAGAAAACATTAATCAATCTCTTCATGATATTTGAAAATGTCATTAATATGAAATATCCCTCTAAGTTTATTATCTGCATCTATCAACACATAACTATTTAGTCCATTCTGATTTTCGATTCTGTATGGACCTTCAAACATTGGTTGTAATTTCTTACAACGGTTTTCTCTTACATTACCCTTTTTAAGTGAACGAATTAAAACTTTATCTCCTTTTTGAAATGTGATTGGTTTTTTAATTTTTTGATTTTGTCTTCTGATATATTTTTTAGCTTTCTTTATAATTCGGCTATTCACTTTCTGCATTACTTGTTCTAACATAATTATCCTGATTATATTCACTAATCCATTTTCTGTTTCCTATATGGCCAAACAATAAATATTCCGATACTTCCTCTGTATTTAAATTATGTGTATTATTTAAAAAATATTCTATTTGCCCTATATGTTGCTGCCATGTCTCTTGTTGATCCTGGCATACTATCCTTAAATATTTTATAACTTCTTTAATATATCTTATAACTTCTTTGCTTGAGGATGTCTGATATTTGTAAAATAAATGTTGATTCCCTTTTTCTCACAAAATGCCCGAAATTTTTGGTTGTTGAAATATGTAGCGTTATCTATTATGCAATTTCTAAATGGTCCTATTTGTTCGAGAAACTGATTAATATATAATTTCAATGTCTTAACATTTGTTCTTGAGCAGGGATATAGTTTAATAAATTTTGTATATAAATCAACTATCACTAGTATATGCTTTTTTCCTGTTGAACTGGGAACTAAATTTGAGATGAAATCCATGGAAACTGTATTTAGTTTTTCATATGCAACATTAGATTTATATGTTTATATGTGTTCTGGTTTTTGAAATTCTTTTCTTTGTTTATTTGACATATTTGGCATTGGGTAGTAATTTCTTTTGCTATACTTGTGTCATTCTTTGCAAAATAATTATCCCTAAATAGCATCCATAGCTTTCTTGAACCACTTGATGTGCATATAATTGTTATGTAAACTTTTCAATATTTTCCTTGCCAAAGTTCTACTTATTACATATACTTCTAGGCCATTAATTATTTTATAATACACCCCATGTGGACCTAAGGACTTTTTGTTTTTCACTCAAATTGATCTGATCTCTTATGATTTCTTTTTTAGAATATACTCCAGTGCGTTCTACTAACTGATTTAATCCAATTTTTATTGTTCGCTGCCCTTTTTGTGATGTATTTTCTAACCTTGACAAAGCATCTGCCACTATGTTGGATTTTCCAGAAATCTATTTGATTTCAAAACTGTATTCACTCAGTATTAGGCTCCAACGGTGTACTCGACTGTTTCCATATTTGTTATTTAATATAGATGTTAAAGCTTGGTGATCTGTTTCTATAGTAAATTCATTACCCAACAAATAAAATCTTAATTTTGTGACACAGTGTATGATACTTGCTAGTTCTAATTCTGAAACTGAGTAACCCTTTTCATCTGGCTTTGTAACTCTTGAAATGAATTGTATCGGGTATTCAACCCCATCATGTATTTGTAATAATACCCCTGACCATCTCTCTCTTGATGCATCTGTTCTTAATATGAATGGCTTTGTATAGTCAGGATGGTATATTTTTAAATTTGAAAGAAAAATGTTTTTGATTTCTTGAAATGCTAGTTCTCTTCTCTGATCCCATCTCCATTTTACACCTTTCCTCAGCAGTTCAATTAATGGAATTTCTTTTATACTTAGATCTGATATCATCCTTTTATAATAATTAATTATTTTAATAAATCCTCTTGATCAAACTCTCTCTTGATGCATCTGTTCTTAATATGAATGGCTTTGTGTAGTCAGGATGGTATATTTTTAAATTTGATAGAAAAATGTTTTTGATTTCTTGGAATGCTAGTTCTCTTCTTTGATCCCATCTCCATTTTACACCTTTCCTCAGCAGTTCAAGTAATGTAATTTCTTTTATACTTAGATCTGGTATCATCCTTTTATAATAATTAATTATTTCAATAAATCCTCTTAAAGTTCTTAAATTGTGTGGTGTTTTATATTCCTGATGATCTGTGTCCGTCCTGGATCCATTTCGATTCACTTATTGTTAAGTTTATAACCTAGATATATTACTTCTTTTTGACAAAATGTACATTTTTCTTGATTTATTTTTAGTCCAACTTTGTCCAATCTGTTGATTATAATTTTTAGGTGTTTCTCATGATCTTCAGCCGTTTTAGAAAAAATTAATATATCATCAATATAGTGATTTACAAATTGTTCACATTGATCCAAAATATCATGAAGACATCTACATAGAGCACTGCAAGATGATTGAAGTCCAAATGGTACTACTTTGAATTGATGTACTACTCCATCTATCTGAAATCCCGTATACTGTCTACTTTTTCTTTCTAGAAGTATTAACCAGAAACTATGCTGTAAATCTATTTTAGTGAAAAATGACACTCCTGTAATTCTTCCTAGTATTCCATCTATACTCATTGGTGCTTTAAATTGCTTTTCAGTTATCTTGTTAATATTCCTTGCATCCAAACATAACCTGATTTCACCTGATCTTTTACGTACTACTACTATAGGGTTAATAAAACGTGTATCTGCCTTCTCAATGATTTCATCTTCTAACATATTATTAATCGTTCTGTTTACTTCTTCTCTTTATTTTTATGGTATTGGGTATGATTTTGTTTTAAAATATTTTTCTTCTTTAACTTTTATACTATGGATATAATTTTGTGCAATTCTATTTTCTTTATTGACAAGTCCCTTGTGTTGCTGCAATATGGAAACGACTATTGATTTATATTCTTCAGGGCAATTTAAAACTTTTATCACATCTTCTTCTTTACAAATAAAATTATTTTTTATTATGTACTCATTATTCCTTGCTATCTCCCTATCATCAAAATACATTTCTTCTTCATAAACATCATTACTTTCTTTGAATAATATCCTATCAACTCTTATTCCTTCTTCCACCTCATCTTTCTGCATAAACTTAATTATTTGCCCTTCCAAAGTTACCATTTTTTCTTCAAAATCTATATTTACTTTCTTCTTTTCCAATTTATCATTTCCCATTGATATATCAACACATAAATCCTTGACAACAAATCCTTGCATATTATTTTCTTTATTAAGAATATTAATTTTAAAATTGGCTAGTTTATTAATTCCCCCCAACTTCTTATTATTTGCACCAACAATTTTAATTTTTGGATTCTTTATTATATCTGATAATTTTAATGTATTAAAAATAAAATTTTCCGAGACTAAAGTGCTTTCTGAACCAGTATCTATTATAACCTTAATCATTTTATTTTTGGTCATAGCATTTATATAAATTAAGTTAATAGATTCAATAATTTTACCTTCATCTAAAGAAATAAAGTCAGAAGGTTTTTCATAATGGCAATGGCCCAACTTGTAATTCAGAAAGTTTAATGAACAAAATTTTGATTGTTAGAATTGTCAGCTTTTGTCTGTCCACTTGGATCTAATGTCCTATGTCTTTCATTACTATGACTTCTACTCATATTTTCTTGCCTTGTACTATTTCGTTCACTATCTTTGCAGCTTCTATTCCTTCGTACATAATTTACCTGTCTGTTGTAATTAGGTCGTTCTGTATTTCTTCTATTGTTAAAATCTAGTCTATTATAATTAGTATTGTTATTAAAATTTTGTCTATTATAACTAGTATTGTTATTAAAATTCTGTCTATTTTGATTATTGTTATTATTATTAAAATTTTGTAAATTATTACCATATCTATTATTATTGTATGATTGTCTATATTGTTGATTATTATTCTTATTATATTGGAAGTTATTATTGTTTTTTCTGTTACTATTATTCACCCTAATATCATTGTTATCATTATCACTTGCCATATTACTTCTTTGTATTCTTTGAAAAAAATTAATAAAACTCTCTGTTGTTTGAATATTTTGTACAGTTACTGTTTGCACAACATCGGCATCAAAATGTCTAGATACATTTAAGACTGTTTCATCCTCTCTAAGTGGTGGTTCTAAATATTTTGCAACTGTTATCAGTTTTAATGCATAATCTATCATATTTGATCTTAGTTGAAGTTGCTGCATTGTAACTTAGTGTGATTCTAATATAATCTTTAATATCATTAATATTATTCACTAATCTTAATTTATGTTTTAAACTATTTATGTATACTCTATGATGCAGATTTTTTATATTACCAGAGAATTTAATCCCAGTCTCATTTGTTAAATTTAAGTAAGTTCTCCCTATGTCTCTCATTTGTGAAATATCATCTATCCTCTGTTCCACATTTCTTATTTGATTACTATTTATTTGGATATTTTGTTGCATATCGTCTAATTTTTCTTCTGTCTTTCTCCTGTCTTCGTTAATTTTTACTTCTAAGTTACATTTCTGCAACTCTATTTTCTGTTCTATATCTATCTTATAATCTTGAATAATCCTATTTACTTCTGTCCTCTCATTTTCTATCCTTTTCTTGTAGTCATGCCGTATATTTTTTATTTCATTTGCTACTTTTTTTTCTGCAGCTTCAAGTTTTTTATCTATTTGTTTTACAATTTTATTATTATTATCTTCTATTGTCTTTTCTAATTTTCTATAATTCTCTTCCAATTTCTGTTCCATTTTTTCATGTCTTCTTTGACTTATTTTGAATTCTCTTCCATTTTTTTCGTATTCTCTTCCATTGTCTTGTTCATCTGCATCATTAATGACATCAAAGCTGCCATATTGATATTTTTCTCTATTTCTGGATTCATTTCTGCAGTATCTTGTGGAACTTGAACTAAACTCTCCTCTTGTACAGGTTGTGTTTCTACTTCCACATCTTCTTCATTCTTTTTGCTTCTTATACCTTTCTTTTCTTGAGACATTTAGAGACTTTACTTGTTCAAATACAATTAAAAATAAAATCTATAATTTTTTTTCTTTCTAATGAAAATTAATTTAATTATAAGAGAGCACTTATCTTCCAGACTACATTATAATGCACAGCCTAGGTTTGGCGTGATTGGTTTGTGGGTGGGTTCCAATTTAAAAATTGGGGGGTTCATGTTTATTAAAATGACAATTGAGATATTGTGACACAGTATATCGCTAAAGAATTTATTAGCAATATACAGAGTAGCAATATACTGTGGTATTGGTACAAAGCGGATGATATTCACATTTTAGGATTAAGCTGGATATTTCAGTTTCATTAGAAACTATAAGCTATATAAGACTATGTAGGTAAAATTAAATTCTGACTTGTGTTTTTTTTATTTTGATATGCTAGTGATGCTTTTTTTTATTAGATATATAGATATTGTTTTAATTTTTTTGATTAGGTAATTTTTTTATTAAGATTTAGAGGTTCTTCTTATTATTTTTATTTCTAGAACATTCATTAACATTATTATTCTCGTTAGCTTTCTCTATGTGGGATCGGCTTCTCTAATTATTTTCCTGTAAACTTTTCTGTTCTTTTCCAGGGACTAAGTACCTCTCCGCTTTTTCTCTGAGATTAGGGTTTTTTAGAAACATGCAGTTTATATATATATATATATATATATATATATATATATATATATATATATATATATATATATATATATATATATATATATATATATATATATTGTTATGATGTGTTTTTTTGTTTGAATGATGAGCAATGAGTATTTTTAATAATATAATATATAGGGTTTTTATCGCGGTTCTCAAAGAATTAGCTTGTAAGTACTTTTTTAAATTATCTTTATTATAACTATTATGAAACACACATATATATCTAACCTAGCCAATGTAAATTTAAAATAAACTATCTTTAAATTGATGTTCTTATAAAACTAATTAAATTCTATAGACAATGTTAAATTTAAACAAACTATCTTCAAAATTGAAATTGTTATAACACTAACTAAATTATATTAACAAAATTTTGTACCTTTCTTTCACTGAATGCCTAAATGAACTGTTTTCCACTATATATATTCTAATCACCACTGAATGTCTTCGTACTTCGGTTATCCTTGTTTTTGTGAAATTTCTTTTTCCAATTATCAGCTTCTACCAATTTAAGATATATTTTTCTTCACCAGCATTTATATACCACCAAGCAAACCAGCAAACAGCATTTATATTTATTCTTCTTTTCAATATACCAATATCCAATTATTATAAGTTGATTTATACTAATCTCCAACCATAACATAATTTAATTTCTTCCAATATACCTTTTTTAATTATATTAAACAATTGGACTATTTGTACTTGATTCACTGACTCCAACTAACTTTCATATTTCTTACTAAACTTTTCTGACTGACTTCTTGAAAATTCTGAACAATTTACTACACTAACTAAATGTGTCTACTAACTTTCATAATGAACTGGCCTGACTTCTGACTAAAAACTCCCATCTTGAATCCAAATCACGGGTATTTATATCTTTTTGGATATTCTAGAACCATCTGGTAAGAGATCATGTTCCAATTTGTTCTATTTCTTCGATATGGATGTTCTCGAAAAAATATCTGTCCATCCACCGACATAATCATTATTCCAGAATATTCGACCGTAAACAATGGTCACACTCTGCACTCTGGAGAATTCTTTAATGTTCCATTGATAATTTTGTTGACATTTAGGCTTTTCAGATCAGAATAAACATTTAAATCATTAAATATATATAAATTAAACATTTTAAACTAACATTATTATTATAACCCCACTTATATTCGTATTATGATTAATTTCTATCTGTCAATTTACTGTATAGTTGGTTGCCTATGCACATGGCTCACTTAAATATATTTACAACATTAAAATACAACTTTTTACACTTATTATATGCTAATTTATTAAAAATGCCCTCACATAAATATATTTTTATCAAATTCTCTAGTATATAACTTATTTAAAATAATCAAATACTTTTTTTATATCTAATATTATGTAGTATATAACTTATAAATTAATTTTTTTAAACAATATCATTTCAAACACCCCAAAATTAAATTTTAAATAAATAATTTACTTATTATTTTTTTAAATATTAATTTTCTTATCCACATACCTTAGTTATTATAATAAATGAAATAATTTAATTTCCTATTTTAATTGTTCTATCAAATACATCCCTGTTCGCTGTCTATGTCAAACTGTCATGTCAAATAAAGTTTGTGTGTTGTTTTATTGTGTTTACATTTTACAATGGATGTTAAGATACAAATCTAGGAATTATTTCCATTCAACAGGCTTTCATCCATATAAATTGGTAAGTTTTATACTTTATTATATTAGAAAGACATTTATAAAATCAATTTTGTATCTAACCCCCAAATTATGATTTTTAGGGTACAAAATAATTTCCATATATACAAAATTCAACAAGTATGATGTCAAATTGATTCACAACAAAGAAATCTACCATCTATGTATGAAATGGATCTATCAGTAAGTTATTAGTGTTATTATATTTGTGTTAAAGGTATAGAAAACATTATTCAATCTCTTCATGATATTGAAAAATGTCATTAATATGAAACATGCCTCTTAGTCTGTTCTCTGCATCTATTAACACATAACTATTTAGTCCATTCTGATTTTCAATTCTATATGGACCTTCAAACATTGGTTGTAATTTCTTACAACGATTTTCTTTAACATTACTTTTTCTAAGTGAACGAATTAACACTTGGTCTCCTTTTTGAAATGTGATTGGTTTTTTTATATTTCGATTTTGTCTTCTGATATATTTTTCAGCTTTCCTCCTAATTCGGTTATTCACTTTCTGCATTACTTGTTCTAACATATCCTGATTATATTCACTAATCCACTTTCTGTTTCCTATATGGCCAAACATTAAATATTCTGGTACTTCCTCTGTATTCAAATTATGTGTATTATTTAAAAAATATTCTACTTGTGGTATATGTTGCTGCCAAGTTTCATGTTGGTTTTGGCACAGTATCCTTAAATATTTTATAACTTCTTTAATATATCTTTCTGCAGGATTTGCCTGAGGATGTCTGATACTTGTAAAATGAATGTTGATTCCCTTTTTCTCACAAAATGTCCGAAATTTTTGGTTGTTAAAATATGTAGCATTATCTATTATGCAATTTCTAAATGGTCCTATTTCTTCGAAAAATTGATTAATATATAATTTTAACATTTGTTCTAAAGCAGGGATATAGTTTAATAAATTTTGTATATAAATCAACTATCACTAGTATATGCTTTTTTCCTGTTGGACTGAGAACTAAATTTGAAATAAAATCCATGGAAACTGTATTTAGTTTTTCATATACAACATTAGATTTATATGTGTTCTGGTTTTTGAAATTCTTTTCTTTGTTTAGTTGACATATTGGGCATTGGGTAGTAATTTCTTTTGCTATACTTATGTCATTCTTTGCAAAATAATTGTCCCTAAATAGCATCCATAGCTTTCTTGAACCAATATGCATATAATTGTTATGTAAATTTTTCAATATTTTCTTTGCTAAAGTTCTAGTTATTACATATACTTCTATGCCATTTATTATTTTATAATATACCCCATCTTTCCTAAGGACTTTTTGTTTTTCACTCAAATTGATCTGATCTCTTATAATTTCTTCTTTAGAATATAATCCAGTACTTTCTACTAATTGATTTAATCCAATTTTTATTGTTCGCTGCCCTTTTTGTGGTATATTTTCTAACCTTGATAAAGCATCTGCCAATATATTGGATTTTCCAGAAATGTATTTGATTTCAAAGCAGTATTCACTAAGTATTAGACTCCACCGATGTATTCTACTGTTTCCATATTTGTTATTTAATATAGACGTTAAAGCTTGGTGATCTGTTTCTATTGTAAATTCATTACCCAACAAATAAAATCTTAATTTTGTGACACAGTGTATTATACTTGCTAGTTCTAATTCTGAAACTGAGTAACCCTTTTCATGTGGCTTTGTAATTCTTGAAATGAATTGTATTGGGTATTCGACCCCATCATGTATTTGTAATAATACCCCTGATAATCTCTCTATTGATGCATCTGTTCTTAATATGAATGGCCGTGTGTAGTCAGGATAGTATATTTTCAAATTTGACAGAAAAATGTTTTTAATTTCTTGGAATGCTAGTTCTCTTCTCTGATCCCATCTTCATTTTACACCTTTTCTCAGTAGTTCAAGTAATGGAATTTCTTTTATACTTAGATCTGGTATCATCCTTTTATAATAATTAATTATTCCAATAAATCCTCTTATTAAAGTTCTTAAATTGTGTGGTGTTTTATATTCCTGAATGACTTGTGTCCGTTCTGGATCCATTTCGATTCCCTTAGTGTTAAGTTTATAACCTAGATATATGACTTCTTTTTGAAAAAATGTACATTTTTCTTGATTTATTTTTAGTCCAACTTTGTCTAATCTATTTATTATAATTTTTAGGTGTTTCTCATGATCTTCAGCCGTTTTAGAAAAAATTAATATATCATCAATGTAGTGAATTACAAAATGTTCATATTGATCCAAAATATCATGAAGACATCTACATAGAGCACTGCAAGATGATTGAAGTCCAAATGGTACTACTTTGAATTGATATACTACTCCATCTATCTGAAATCCTGTATACTGTCTACTTTTTCTTTCTAGAGGTATTAACCAAAAGCTATGCTGTAAATCAATTTTAGTGAAAAATGACATTCCTGTAATTCTTCCTAGTATTCCATCTATACTCATTGGTGCTTCAAATTGCTTTTCAGTGATCTTGTTAATATTCCTTGCATCCAAACATAACCTGATTTCACCTGATCTTTTACGCACTACTACTATAGGGTTGATAAAACGTGTATCTGCCTTCTCAATGATTCCCTCTTCTAACATATTATTAATTGTTTTGTTTACTTCTTCTCTGTATTTATATGGTATTGGGTATGATTTTGTCTTAAAATCTTTTTCTTCTTTAACTTTTATACTATGGATATAATTTTGTGCAATTCTATTTTCTTTATTGACAAGTCCCTTGTGTTGCTGCAATATGGAAATGACTATTGATTTATATTCTTCAGGGCAATTTAAAACTTTTATCATATCTTCTTCTTTACAAATAAAATTATTCTTCATTATGTACTCATTATTTCTTGCTTCCAATTTTACGCACTCCGCCTCGTAGGCATCCATCTGCTTAAAATTTCCATTCCTTAAATATTCACTACAATAATTATTCTTTACATTCTTTTGGGACATTTCCCTATCATCAAAATACATTTCTTTTTCATAAACATCATTATTTTCTTTTAATAATATCCTATCAACTCTTATTCCTTCTTCTACCTCATCTTTCTGCATAAATTTAATTATTTGCCCTTCCAAAGTTACCATTTTTTCTTCAAAATCTATCTTTACTTTCTTCTTTTCCAATTCATCATTTCCCATTAATATATCAACACATAAATCCTTGACAATAAATCCTTGCATATTAATTTCTTTATTGAGAATATTAATTTTAAAATTGGCTAGTTTATCAATTTCACCCAACTTCTTATTATTTGCACCAATAATTTTAATTTTTGGAATCTTTATTATATCTGATAGTTTTAATGTATTAAAAATAAAATTCTCCGAGACTAATGTACTTTCTGAACCAGTATCTATCATAATTTTAATCATTTTATTTTTGGCCAAAGCATTTATATAAATTAAATTAATAGATTCAATAATTTTCTCTTCATCTAAAGAAATAAATTCAGAAGGTTTTTCATAATAGCAATGGCCTAACTTGTAATTCAGAAAGTTTACTGCACAAAATTTTGATTATTAGAATTGTCAGATTGTATCTGACCACTTGGATCTGATGTCCTATGTCTTTCCCTACTATGACTTCTACTCACATTTTCTTGCCTTGTACTATTTCGTTCCCTGTCTTCGCAGCTTCTATTCCTTCGAACACAATTTACCTGTCTGTTATAGTTAGGTCGCTCTGTATTTCTTCTATTGTTAAAATCTTGTCTATTATTATTAGTACTGTTATTAAAATGTTGTCTATTATAATTAGTATTATTATTAAAATTTTGTCTATTATAACTAGTATTATTATTAAAGTTCTGTCTATTTGGATTACTGTTAGTATTATTAAAATTTTGTAAACTATCACCATACCTAGTATTATTGTTATATGATTGTCTATATTGTTGATTATCATTTTTATTATATTGAAAGTTATTGTTGTTTTTTCTGTTGTTATTATTACTTGTCATATTGCCTCTTTGTATTCTTTGAATAAAATTAATAAAACTATCTATTGTTTGATTATTTTGTACAGTTACGGTTTGCACAACATCAGCATCAAAATGTCTAGATACATTTAAGACTGTTTCATCCTCTCTAAGTGGTGGTTCTAAATATTTTGCAACTGTTATCAATTTCAATGCATAATCTACCATATTTGATTTTAAATTTTGATTATACTTTCCAAAATATAGAATTTCTCTAAACTTGGCTTGCTCTAATTCACCCCAATAATAATTTAAAAATTTATTTTCAAATGTTTGAAAATTATCTAAATCATTCTCAATACTAGCAAACCAAGTTGCTGCATTGTCATTTAATGTCATTCTAATATAATCTTTAATATCATTAATATTATTCACCAATCTTAATTTATGTTTTAAACTATTTATGTATACTCTAGGATGCAAATTTTTTATATTACCAGAGAATTTAATCCCAGTCTCATTTGTTAAATTTAAGTAAGGTCTCCCTATGTCTCTCCTTTGTGAAATATCATCTATTCTCTGTTCCACATTTCTTATTTGATTACTATTTATTTGGATATTTTGTTGTATATCGTCTAATTTTTCTTCTGTGTTTCTCCTGTCTTCGTTAATTTTTACTTCTAAGTTACATTTCTGTAACTCTATTTTCTGTTCTATATCTATCTTATTATCTTGAATAATCCTCTTTACTTCTGTCCTCTCATTTTCTATCCTTTTCTTGTAGTCATTCCGTATAATTTTTATTTCATTTGCTACTTTTTTTTCTGCAGCTTCAAGTTTTTTATCCATTTGTTTTTTTATTTGCTTTACAATTTTATTATTATTATCTTCTATTTTCTTTTCTAATTTACTATAATTCTCTTCCATTTTTTTCGTGTTCTCTTCCATTTTTTTCGTGTTCTCTTCCATTTTTTTCGTATTCTCTTCCATTTTCTTTGTATTCTCTTCCATTTTCTGTTCCATTTTTTTCATGTCTTCTTTGACTTCTTTTGAATTCTCTTCTATTGTCTTGTTCATCTGCATCATTAATGACATCAAAGCTGCCATATTGACATTTTCCTCTCTTTCTGGATTCATTTCTGCAGTATCTTGTGGAACTTGCACTAAACTCTCCTCTTGTATAGGTTGTGTTTCTACTTCCACATCTTCTTCATTCTTTTTGCTTCTTGTACCTTTCTTTCCTTGAGACATTTTGAGACTTTACTTGTTCAAATATAATTAAAATTAAAATCTATACTTTTTCTTTCTACTGATAATTAATTTAATTATATGAGAGCACTTATCTTCCCAAACTAATTCTTTTAAATAGAGAACCACCGCGTTGGGTGCCAAATTGTTATGATGTGTTTTTTGTTTGAATGATGAGCAATGAGTATTTTTAATAATGTAATATATAGGGTTTTTATCGCGGTTCTCAAAGAATTAGCTTGTAAGTACTTTTTTAAATTATCTTTATTATAACTATTATGAAACACACATATATATCTAACCTAGCCAATGTAAATTTAAAATAAACTATCTTTAAATTGATGTTCTTATAAAACTAATTAAATTCTATAGACAATGTTAAATTTAAATAAACTATCTTCAAAATTGAAATTGTTATAACACTAACTAAATTATATTAACAAAATTTTGTACCTTTCTTTCACTGAATGCCTAAATGAACTGTTTTCCACTATATATATTCTAATCACCACTGAATGTCTTCGTACTTCGGTTATCCTTGTTTTTGTGAAATTTCTTTTTCCAATTATCAGCTTCTACCAATTTAAGATATATTTTTCTTCACCAGCATTTATATACCACCAAGCAAACCAGCAAACAGCATTTATATTTATTCTTCTTTTCAATATACCAATATCCAATTATTATAAGTTGATTTATACTAATCTCCAACCATAACATAATTTAATTTCTTCCAATATACCTTTTTTAATTATATTAAACAATTGGACTATTTGTACTTGATTCACTGACTCCAACTAACTTTCATATTTCTTACTAAACTTTTCTGACTGACTTCTTGAAAATTCTGAACAATTTACTACACTAACTAAATGTGTCTACTAACTTTCATAATGAACTGGCCTGACTTCTGACTAAAAACTCCCATCTTGAATCCAAATCACGGGTATTTATATCTTTTTGGATATTCTAGAACCATCTGGTAAGAGATCATGTTCCAATTTGTTCTATTTCTTCGATATGGATGTTCTCGAAAAAATATCTGTTCCATCCACCGACATAATCATTATTCCAGAATATTCGACCGTAAACAATGGTCACACTCTGCACTCTGGAGAATTCTTTAATGTTCCATTGATAATTTTGTTGACATTTAGGCTTTTCAGATCAGAATAAACGTTTAAATCATTAAATATATATAAATTAAACATTTTAAACTAACATTATTATTATAACCCCACTTATATTCGTATTATGATTAATTTCTATCTGTCAATTTACTGTATAGTTGGTTGCCTATGCACATGGCTCACTTAAATATATTTACAACATTAAAATACAACTTTTTACACTTATTATATGCTAATTTATTAAAAATGCCCTCACATAAATATATTTTTATTAAATTCTCTAGTATATAACTTATTTAAAATAATCAAATACTTTTTTATATCTAATATTATGTAGTATATAACTTATAAATTAATTTTTTTAAACAATATCATTTCAATATATATATATATATATATATATATATATATATATATATATATATATATATACATCCTACTATCATTTTCGCATCGATACATTATGCTTTTACCATCAATTTAGCATCGTCTTGCAAAGTAGCATCTGTATATCGACGCTACTTTACAAGACCTTAATAACTTTTTTCCTGTACCTGTTACAAGAATTTTAACCATCTCATTGATTAGAGTTTTGATACCGTGTTGGTATTTTAAAATATCTGCTTTCTCTCTTTATCCCTTACTGAGTTATATAAGTTTATTCCAGAAAATGTTTGAGTCTAAAATGATGGTACAGTGAAAATATTATATATATTTAGTTCAGGGTTTTACCGTTTACTCGCTGCCATTATATACATGAAAATGTATATCCCACTTTCATTATCAATCATTTTAGCATCAGAAATTTGGCATCGCTGTTGAATATAATATTACCCACAACGAAATAGTAAATTTAAGAATATATATATATTTTTTTCACCCACAAATCATTCTGGCATCATGTTTAGTTAAAAGTAACGGGTTATTATATATTGCAACTACCTATTGTATCTTCGCTCCAATTGGTCCAGTCGCGACGTACAGCCCCTCAAATGATAGGATTTAACCAATAAAATACAATAAGACAGAAAAATCAAATATAGCAGCATGTCAAAAAGGCTTTAATTATATATCTTCGTTTCTATAAGTCCAATCGTGACGTACAGTATCTCAAATGACAGGATTTAACCAACTGAAAACAATGAAATAAAAAAATTAAATACAGCAACATGTCAAAAGGGCCGTAGTGACGTATCTTCGGTTCTATTAGTCCAATCGTGACGTATAGTACCTCTAATGATAGGATTTAACATAAAGAATACAATGGGATAGAAATATCAAATGCAGAGCAATGTCAAAAGGGCCTTAGTTGTGTATCTTTAGTTCTATTAGTCCAATCATGACGTGCAGTACCTCAAATGAAAGGATTTAACAAATAAAATACAATAAGGTATAGGAATTAAATGGAGTAGCATGTCAAAATGGCCGTAGTTATGTATCTTCGGTCCTACTAGTCCAATCGTGACGTACGATACCTCAAATGATACCACTTAACCAATAGAATACAATGACATAGAAATCAAATACAGCATCACGTCAAAAGGGCCTTAGTTACGTATCTTCGTTTTTAGTGGCCCAATCATAACGTACACTACCGCAAATGACAGGATTTAACCAATCGAATACAATAAGATAGAAATGTAAAATACATCAGCTTGTCAAAAGGGCCTTAGTTATGTATCTGCGGTCTTATTAGTAAAATCGTGACGTTTCGTACCTCAAATAATAGAATTTAACTAATAGAATACTATGAGATATAAAACTTAAATAGAGTAGCCTGGCAAAAGGCTTTTGACAAAATCTGACATAACAAAATGCTAGAAATATTGGAAACAGCGGGATTGATCGATAAAGATCTACGAATAATTACAAATCTATACTGGCATCAAGTGGCAATAATAAAGGTTGAACAAGAACTGTCGGATGAAATAAATATAAAAAGAATAGTGAGACAATGCTGTATATTGTCGCCTTTACTTTTTAACTTATATTCGGAGGAAATATTTAAGGAAGCCTTAATGGAGACAACCGAAGACAAACATAATTATATACAGGATGACGGAATAAAAGTTGGAGATGCCACACTGGACAGAGTAGAGAAACTCGTGTATCTCGGCAGTAATATCAATGAGAGCTGGGATCCAACCGCAGAAATTAAAAGCCGACTAGACAAGCCTGAGCTGCCTTTGTAAAAATGAGAAACGTACTTTGCAGTCACGATCTTAGTATTGACCTTAGAGTTCGAGTGACATTTGCTACATCTTTCCTCTCCTGCTGTATGGAGTGGAAGCGTGGACTCTAACTGAGGCTATACAGTTATATTATATTATAGGGCTGTGGGTATACAGACGACTACTGAAAATAAGCTGGGTCGACAGAGTTAGAAATGAGGAGGTCCTTAGACGGCTGAACCAAACTACACAACTGGTTAATATAATAAAGAAACGCAAGCTGGAATACTTAGGTCATATTATGAGACACCCTGAAAAATATAATCGTTTACATCTGATCATTCAGGGAAAGATCCAAGGTAATCGTGGTCCTGGTAGAAGAAGAACACCATGGCTGAAAAATCTAAGGCAATGGTATGAAAAATCAACTACATCGTTATTTAGAGCTGCTGTCAATAAAGTCACGATGGCAAATATGGTAGCCAACATGATATCCAACGATCGATAACGGTCATGGAACTAGAAGACGAAGAAGTCTGGCAAAAGGGCTTTAGTTATGTATCTTCGATCCTATTTGTCCAATTGTGACGTACAGTACCTCAAATGGTACCATTTAACCAATAGAGTACTACGACGTAGAAATCAAATACATCAACACGTCAAAACGACCTTAGGTATATATCTTTGCTCCTATATATGTTATGTCAAAAGAGCCTTAGTTGCGTATCTCCGGTCCTATAGGTCTAATCATGACATGAAGCCTAAAATGATAGGATTTAACCGAGATAATACGATGGTAGAGAGAAATTAAACATGGCGGCATCTAATAACACCTTAAACTGGCAGCAATAAAACGAATTACCGCACAGAGATGTGTGGCATATTACGTGACAGGATTTAGCGAATACCATACAATTACGTCATACATCTCTTTGCATACGTCCACTTTTAGTTAACTACTTAGTATCTGTTCAGTACTTTGCTTTACGGTGTTGAGGCATGGACTCTTAAACAGAAGAATGTTAAAAATCTTGAAAGCTTTGAGATGTGGTGCTACCGCCGTATACTAAAAATAAGTTGGGTGGATATAATTACAAATGAAGAGGTATTAGAAGTTATTCACCGGTCACCGCCTTTTCTGTAAATGGAGTGAATATTGTTTTCCATTTAATATTTTTTCTCAGTTGAATAATTCCTGCTGGTATTTGGTCTAAGCTTACTTCTTTTCCCCATTCAAGCTTTTTCATAGCTAATTCTACTTCCTCTTTATAGTGCCCTGTTCACCTGTTTTGGTAATTTCGAACTATTTCATCTCTTATAACATAAAACAGTTGTTTCAGATATCTTTATCGCGTTTCCTTTTTTTATGGATGAATATTCTGCCGTTTTCATCTTCTACTATTTCATATGGAGCTACACGATTAACAATTCCAAATCAAGAAAACATAAATAACACTTCGAATTATATTATACAACTAATAGTCCAAAAATGAAGAGCAAGAGGTAGATGGCCAAGAAGCCGAAATCTTAATGACGAACACAAATATAATCGACTAATCAGACAATTAAGATCAGCGCTACATGATGAAGGCAATGCCACATTTGAACACTACATTAGTACATTGTCTAAAGAAGATCATTAAGTATGAATAGCAACAAAAACACTTAAAGAGACCTAAACAACACAACTCACCATTTAAGAAAGATGACGTTAGTTGAGGAAGATCAGACCAGGAAAAAATGTCAACATTTTCAGAATACCACATAATAATAGTCAAGCAATAGAACACTGAAAACTTTTATTTTTAACTGTACGCCCATGAATGACTTACCATTTTTTAAGTAACACTTAATATTGCACTTGTTTATTGTATTTTTTTCATCTTTCAAGATAATTCTTATAGGGATATATGTATTTATAACATACGGTCTTATTACGGCTTTAAGATTATTCGACCCAAATGTATCTTGTACCGCACTGCTAATTGAGAATTATGTTTGTAATGCGATAAGAGGTCCGGATATACGAGACACCAGTGACTCATGCCGCACTGATAAAAATCCGACAGGAATCTGTATTTCTATAAAAAAAAGAATATGTAGATTAATTTGTTTTGTGTATTAATTTAGTTTAGTTTGAACAAGACTTGCAGTAAAAGATTTTTCTAAATATAGAATGTAAACCATATTCCCAATGCTTTGTGAAAGAGAACCAGTTTATAATATACCGGACGACGAAGGACTTCAACATCTAATTAATAGGATTACCACAATGTGTGATGAATATGGCCTTAAGCTAAACACCGCAAAGACAAAGGTGATGGTCGTCAGTAAAACGCCAACACAACCGGAAGTGGTAACAGCTTATGGTGAACAACTGGAGAGAACTAACAGTATCACTTACCTTGGTTGTAATCTAAATGAGAACTGGGATATGAGCAAAGAAATTAGAATACGGATAGAGAAGGCCAGAGCTGCATTCTTTAAGATGAAGAATCTGTTATGTGGAAACAATATTACTTTAAGTCTGAAAATTTCATTAGTGAGATGTTATGTGTTCCCTACTCTTTTGTATGGTGTCGAAGGTTGGACTTTGACGGATACACTTCTCAAGAAACTGGAAGCCTTTGAAATCTGGGTGTATCGGAGAACCCTACGAATAAGTTGGGTGGATAGAGTTCGTAACGAAGTTGTTTTGCATCGGATGGGAAAAGTTACGGAAGTCGTCAAAACAGTTAAAAATCGCAAACTTGAATATTTTGGCCATGTTATGCGCCACCCAGAGAGATATAATATACTCCATTTAATAATACAAGGCAAGGTAGACGGAAGAAGAGGGCCAGGTCGAAGAAGAACGTCATGGCTTAGAAACCTGAGAGATTGGCTTAACAGATCCTCTGCATCTCTTTTCCGAGCTGCCGTCAACAAAATTACTATAGCCAATTTGATAGCCAACGCTCGATAATCGAGCTCGGCACATGTAGAAGAAAAAAAGGACGACTTTATTTTAGAATATTGGTCGATGAATTGAAATCATTGTTCAAGAAACGAATTATTCATGTGCAGATGTTTTACTATAAAAACATGTAGAACCAAAATCTCGATTAAAAAAGTTGCAACCAGTTACTCAGGATGGAACTTAACCCCATTATTGATTTTACAAGTGATAAAATGGGTCGACAAAAAACCAGTTTTATTCCTTACATCATTTAAACATAATAGTTGTATCTTGGTTTAATCAAATGAAAAGAAAAATTATACACAAGTACTAAAACCACAAACTATTCTCGATTATAACTTGGTGAAAAAGAGTGTTGATTTTAGTGATCAAGTGGCTTCTTACCAAAGCCCAATACGCAAAATTCTGAAGTGGTACCGAAAAGTTGCAGTGAAATTAATATTTAATACCTGATTTAATACCACAGTAGTCAATGCTTAGTTGCTAAATAACAGAAAACGTAAAAAAGTGACAACCTATCCTTGAGTTCAGACTGGAGTTCGCGAAGGCATTTGCAAATAAAGAAATGTTGTAACCTTCACGACAAGTTACATCCAAAAATACCATCTCAGGCAAAGCGATGTAGATAATACAAAGAGAAGAAAGTGTACAAGATGTTACAAATTTTTAAGAAGAAGCATGATTAGTAGAAAGGCCGATAGAAAAGTTAAAAAAGTTAAAACATACTCTGAAGAATGTGATGGCAAAACTGCAATATGTCTAGTGTGCTTTATTGAATCACATTAAAAAACAATTTTACTTATACAGGAACTATTATTGAGTAAAAACGTATTGTGCCTCAAGTGGCCTTATAATATTGGATAAGTTGATAGTTTCTAGTAGAACGTTTTTATTGTTAATTACCTCCGTAAAAGTGAGTTATAATATTTATAAAAAAATGGATGTAAATAATATACCTTCGACATCTAAAAAAGCTAGATTTGAACATAAACGTAGATTGACCACTGCTGAATTACAATCATTGTTAGAAGCATCTCGCGAAGACAATGTAGATTAAACGAATGGTGGAAGTGACCCTGATTGACTCTGATGAAATATTTGCACAAAGTCGTTCAGAAAAATCGAGGATTGCGTTTTGGAAAGAGACAACACAAACAGAATTTAAGACTTTTCTCGGGCTTATGTTCCATATGGGTACAATTAAGATGAACCGTCTGAATGACTACTGAGTATGGGTAACTTCTATAATAGTGTTGACTTGACTAGACAATTGATCATAGCCCATATTAAGAAATAACCGAATAGACAATCCTCACTTGTCAAAGAAACTAAAAAAACGTGAAGTGGTCTAAAAACTAAAAAGTCCCCTATTCAAACTGGTTTTTAATAAAAAATTTAATAATATGTTAAAGTTTTTTTAATATACCCTAAAACTGAAAGCGCAAAGAATCGATTGCAAGTTACAAAATACTTGTAGTCATACTGTTTGGACAAGTACAGTTGTTTAAATAATCGGTTTCTGTGATAAACAAATTGTAAAATATTTTTTGATCTGCTTGATATTTAGCACACTTTAATAACTCATCAATTGCCATAATTTCAAGTAGCTATATTACCTGTCGTTAGGCAAAAAACAAAGTTATTAACATTTATAAATTACTACAAACATAATATCTTACAGTTTACGGTTTTTTCGTTTTTTCTTATCTCAATTATTTATGTATTTAAATTTGGTATTTGTCTACATAAAAAACTTTTTATGGTCTACAACATTTATTTGAATTGTTTTTCTTTAGAATGTATACAAAACGTTTTATAAGCAAACAATTATTTTCTTTTTGCCTTTTAAGATTGTTTAAAAAAACAAAGCAAAATCAACTTTAGTCAACTCAGTCTTTACGAATTTTTCGTCGGCTACCCCTCATACTATTTAGAATTTATATTTCTGTATAAGATTTTTTTAAACTATTTAGCGAGGTTCCGTGAACTACTTTCTTATGGCAAAGTCAAATATTATTTTTCTATGTGATTAAGCCACAATTATTGGTCGATATTGAGATGAAAATTACATTTTTAATTAACTAATATTTGACGATATGTTTTCCAATATTTAACCTTGTTTATTGTACAAATTATGTAAAAATGTGTATACACATTTTGTACAAAAAACTTTTTTTGGGAACGATTTCCTGAATGGAAATCAAAATGTCAAACATTAAATAATTAAAAATGTAATTCTCATCACAATCACAACCAATATTTTTGACTTAATCCCATAAAAACCTAATATTTATCTTAAACTATTCACTGATAGCTTCGATAAAACAGGTTGGAAATTAAAATATGTAAAATATTCCCCGACACAACTCTCTGGGAAAAAATATCTAAATAAATAGATATAACAACTGAACATTGATATAAAAAAACCTGTTAGTTGACCCCAGCCGGCTGAAATCAGCCGGCTGGCAGGTAGATTCAATGTCTTTATTATTTGAACTTGACCGACCGACCAAACCGATCGATATTTTTATGTTTTCAAATATAATTTTAAGTATTAATACTGGCAACATCTATTGGCTTTAAAATGATACCAAATACAATAATTTTACCTTCCGAGGTTACAATGATGGTTTGATGTAAAAAATTTAATATATAAAAAAATCGGATTATTGAAAAACCGACAACGGTGCCAAGCCTACAAAGGTGCTCTAAACGAACATACACGACTTATAAATAGGAAATGATAGCATTTCTTGGTGATGCTAAACTACTGCAACGTGAAAAGAGCTATAAATGATAGCGGGATGTATATATATATATATATATATATATATATATATATATATATATATATATATATATATATATATATATATATATATATATATATATATATATATATATATATATATATATATATATATATATATTCCACAACATTGGGATGGGTTGGAGTCAATAAAAGGGCTATTGGTTAACTATTTTTTTATATCTCGAGCTTTCAATTGTGTTTACAATTATTATCAAGAGCTGCTAAAAAAGACAAAACATCTTACAAGGTTGATCTAGAAAGAAAAAACAATTTTTGTTAACTTACCAAATAAAAATTAGTTTAGTAAATAAAAATTGCTGCTAATACATATTAAAAATAATTAATATAAAAATGTCCTAATCTAATAAATGCTTCTCTGAAATTTTTAGTATAATTTTGAAAACATTTTCTTTAATACAAATATAATTAAATTTATAAATAAGTTGAAATAGCAACCAATTGCAAATAAGCCTCAATGTCATAAATGCCAACTTAAAATTTTTTATTTTTGACAATTATATTGCCAAAAATAAAATTTTGTTTAAAAATTCGTTTTTGTTTAGGAACAAAAAAGAAGAAGATTTATTCACCATTGACAGATGTCTGAAAAAATGCAACAGATATATGAAAAATTAAATCAAAATGTGACATTTTACAAGTTTTATATATAAATTATAAAGAAAGAATATAATTATAAATTTTGCTTAGATTTTGAATTGCTGATCTTTTGTTTAAATTATTATCACTTTTGCTAATACAAACCATTTTTTGTGAGAAATAATGCGATTTGATTATAATATTTCACACAAAAGTGTTTGCAGAATTAAAAAACCATCTTGTGCTTTGGCAGAGCATGTAATCGATAAAGACCATATTATGGATTTTGATAACATTAAAATTTTATGTAGTAAAAGCAATAAATTTAAATAGACTTTTTTGGAAATGGTTTGTATTAGCAAAAGTGATAATAATTTAAACAAAAGATCAGAAATTCAAAATTTTAGCAAAATTTATAATTATATTCTTTCTTTATAATTTATATATAAAACTTGTAAAATGTCACATTTTGATTTAATTTTCCATATATCTGTTGCATTTTTTCAGACATCTGTCAATGGTGAATAAATCTTCTTCTTTTTTGTTCCTAAGCAAAAAGGAATTTTTAAACAAAATTTTATTTTGGGCAATATAATTTTCAAAAATAAAAAATTTTAAGTTGGCATTTATGACATTGAGGCTTATTTGTAATTGGTTGCTATTTCAACTTATTTATAAATTCAATTATTTTTGTATTAAAAAAAATGTTTTCAAAATTATACTAAAAATTTCAGAGAAGCATTTATTAGATTAGGACATTTTTATATTAATTATTTTTAATTTGTATTAGCAGCAATTTTTATTTACTAAACTAATTTTTATTTGGTAAGATAACAAAAATTGTTTTTTCTTTCTAGTTCAACCTTGTAAGTCTTTTGTAATATTTTGTCTTTTTTAGCAGCTCTTGATAATAATTGTAAACACAATTGAAAGCTTGAGATATAAAAAAATAGTTAACCAATAGCCCTTTTATTGACTCCAACCCATCCAAAACAGTTATCAGGAGTCACAAGTACTTCTTTTTTCTTATTCTTATATATATATATATATATATATATATATATATATATATATATATATATATATATATATATATATATATAACGAGTTTATTACAGCTGCCGCCGTTTCTCGCAACCTAGCTTCCAACGCTTGCAATCATTCCAGTCATCTACTTGTAGACCCCTATCTTTTATTGCACCTTTTACTTCTTGTCTCCACGATCTTCTTGGTCTTCCCTTTTTCCTGCGGTTGGTGGGGATCCACTGTAACATTCTTTTTGGCCATCGTTGATCATTCATCCTTTCTACATAGCCATACCATTTCAGCCTTTTGCATTCTATAGTTTCCAGGACGTCAGTGTCTATGCCCATACGCTCTCTGATTTCAGTATTCCTTACTCTATCTCTTCTTGTCAGTTGGCAACATCTTCTCCAATAATTCATTTCCATTGCTTTTATTTTGGATGCGTCATTTTTATTTATTACCCAAAGCTCTGAACCATATGTAGCAATGCTTTCTATGATACTTTTGTATATCCTAATTTTTGTGTTTCGGGTGATGTGGTTATTCCAAAGTTTACTATTCAGTTGACGTATTGCTGCATTTCCTTGACCAATTCTAGTAGCTATTTCTTTTGTATTCCGACCATTGTTTGTAATGTTTACAACGAGATATTTATAGCTATCAGTATTTTGAATTTGTTTGCTTCCTAGTTCTAAGGGCTTTCCTTTTCCTCCCACTACTACGTACTCTGTTTTTGATGGATTAATTGATAAGCATTGATAAGCCCCACTTAGTATATTCTTCATCTATTTTTCGTAACATGTAGTGGATATCATCTTGATCTTTTTTTTTTAACATCCAATGTTTATTGCAATCTGTCTCATTATAAACAATAAGCAATATGTATGATTTATGTACAATAACATAGTGGGAAGCTGCCCAGTGGCGAGCACCCAGGTAAAATATAATATAAATATAATCTATGATAATCAATTAGTTTAAACTTTCACTTAACAAACAGAGTTTAATACAGGTAAACATCACTGACACACATATGAGAATTACAAGGCTAGAAACACAAATTAAGGAAATATTTAGAAAACACTTTTCACCGCATCATGACACTATGCTCTATTTTTCCTGATTTACTAGAGGTCCAAAGGGTCTGGTCGTTTTAATCTTCTTACGTGTGAAATGTTGAGCAGATCCGTGGCCAGCGGATTTGGATGGCAGGATAGTCTGTTCTTGTATACAGAGTTTACAGCAGATATTGCTTCGCAAACTATTGGTAGCTGTAAATCGTGGTGTAATCTGTGGTTCATGATATATCAAGGGGCATTACAGATCTGGCGCAGTACTTTCGATTGAAAACTTTGAAGTTTTTGTATGTTGGTATTACTTGCTGTACCCCAGATTTGTGCTGCATATTGCCATACCGGTTTTAAAATACATTTATATATCAGAAGTTTATTCTCCAGGCTAAGATTTGATTTACGACTCATGTACCAATACATTTTCCTGTAGATTAAGCTGAGTTGAAGGCGTTTCTTCCAGATGTGGATGCCCCAATTTAGTTTGCTATCCAAATGGATTCCTAAGTATTTAACGACGGTATTAACTGGTAGTGGAGTGTTATTTATAGAAACTGGTGGCGCGACACCTTTTTTTTAAAGTAAACGTTATTTGTGTTGATTTTAAACTGTTAACTTGGACTCGCCACAGCTTAAGCCAGCTCTCTAGTTTAAGTAGGTGATTTTGTAATACCTGGGCTGCTTCAGCTGCTGTAGAATTTGAAGCCATGATAACTGTGTCATCGGCATATGTAGCGATTGTTGTATTGGTCGTCGTTGGGAGATCTGATGTGTATATTAAGTAGAGGGTGGGTCCTAGTATGCTTCCTTGTGGAACTCCGGAGCAAATTGGAAACAGGTTAGTGATTTCCCCACCTCTTTTGACTTGAAAGAATCGATCTGTCATGTAGGATCTTAAAAGTGAACTTATGGGATGAGGAAATATAGATTTAATTTTGGAGATAAGACCTACATGCCAAACTTTGTCGAATGCTTGAGAGACATCTAGGAATGCAGCAGTACAGTAATTTTTTTGTTCAAGCGAATTTCTGATAGTCTTTACCACCCTATGAATTTGCTCGATAGTACCATGTTGTTTCCTAAACCCAAACTGATAATTCGGTAAAACATTACTGTCATATAAAATAAGCTCCAGTCTTCTCAGAAAAAGCCGTTCAAATACTTTGGATATAATAGGCAACAAGCTAATAGGGCGGTATGAAGATACTTCCGTGTGATCCTTATTAGGTTTTGGAATCAGAACAATTTGAGCAACTTTCCATTGGAGTGGAAAATAACTGTTTTTAATATTGAATTAAATATATAAGTAATTAAACTTACGCCTTCGTTGGGTAGATTTTTTAGTACTAAACTAGATATTAAGTCATATCCAGGTGACTTTTTAATTTCCAGATTATCAATTATTTCTTTGATTTCTGATTTCTTAACAGGTTTAATAGGTGGAGCCATTTGATATGGTGCATTTACGACTTCATGGATAGCTTGTTCTTCTTCAACTGAGATTTCCCTCTGATGCGGTTGAAATACCTCGCATAGATGATTTGCAAAAGTATATGCTTTATCTGTGTCAGTTTTAGCCCAAGTGCCATTTTGTTTCCTGATTGGCATATTTATTTGTTCGTTGTGTTTAAGTTTTTTTGTTAGTTTCCACAGCGAATAGTTTGTATCATCTGCAGGTGAGAGGTTCTTTAAATATTTGTTGATTCCACTGTCTTTATGTTGAATCAGTTTTCTTTTGATTAGTCTGCAAGCTCTATTCAGATTTGTTTTATCTTCTGGATGCCTAGTGAGCTGCCATATCTTTCGCAGTTTTCTTTTTTCCAATATGAGTGTATTTATGTGTGCAGGATAGGACTCGGAGTTGTCTTTGTAATAAATTTCTGGGGTGGACGTCCAAGCAGCTTGCTGAATAACTGTAGTTAAGTGAGCAACTGCATTTTCTATGTCACTATCGCTTTTAAGAGGCAAGTTTAGATTGATGGATGTTTTTATTTCTTCTCTATATCTGTTCCAGTTTGTTCTTTTATTAGAGAGTGTTAAATGTTTAGAACAGTTATGAATTTGGCTTTGTAGATCTATGAAGAAAGGGGAATGATCTGATGAGAGGTCAAATGAAGGAAAAATTTGGAGGTAAGTATGTGATATTTCTTTTACTATAACAAAATCAATAAGATCAGGAATTTTTTGTCTATCAGTAAGCCAATACGTAGGCTCTCCAGTAGAGAAAGGAATTAAATGATTCTCATTAATACTTTTTAATAATTCTCGTCCACGTGAGGTTACGATTCTGGAACTCCATTTATGATGTTTGGCATTATAATCTCCAGCAGAAATGAAATGGTGTCCTAGCATCTTAAAGTATTCAGTAAAATGATCAGCTTTAATTATTTTATTCGGTGGACAGTAAACAGCAGATAGAATAATCGAGCCTTGTGAATCTTCGACCGACACTGATGTGGCTTGGATGTTAACTTTACTAATTTTATTTGTTTCATGATGCTTAATGTTATTTCTTATAATAATTGCCGTACCTCCGTGGGCTTTACCTAATGGATGTTGAGTTACATAGGTTGAATATTTGGGAATATGGAAATGGCTCTTATTAGTCATGTGTGCTTCGGAAATAAACATAACATCTAGATTATGATTGTAGATAAATGCTTTAACTTCGTGGAAATGAGTGGTTAATCCATTTGCATTCCAACAGCACATCTTTAGTTTAGTGTTGAAGGTTAAGCTTAGATATCAGAGAAATTATGAAATCAAACATCTTATCCATTCTTTCCATTAACTTCTAGCTCTAACGTTCTAGATTATTTTGTATATGTTGAGGAGTTGTTGTTTCTATTATATGAGAAGTCTCATCTATGGTAGATGTATTTCTATTATCTCTTCCTGCAACAATTTTCGCATAGCTTGTAGTTGGTTGAGTACTTGAAGGAAATTCTGCACGAGGTGGTTGACTTGCGTTTTTTTCTCTAAGTGTTGGAAATTTTTTTTTCTGTAGCTCTTTGTATATTGAGCATCCCTTATAGCTGGCAGGATGATTTTCTAGACAATTTACACATTGAACATCTTTTATATTTTTTTGTTTTGGGCATTGAGATGATAGGTGATCGCCCACACATTTTACACAGCGCGGACTCCTGTGGCAATAATTGTGGGTATGGCCAAAATTTTGACATCTTTGGCATTGGGGTAGTTCCCTTTTCGGATGCGGTGGCTCAACTGTGACAATAGAGTTTAGTAATTTTGTAATATTATATGTATCTTTATTGTTACTTTGGAGAGCCAGTTCTATATTAAATAGTGGCAGATCTTTCTTTGTGGCTCTTTGCTTAATGTTGGAGATGTTCAGTGCTGTATGTCCGTGCGCTAGCAACGCTTTTTTAATGTCATCTGGATTTGTCGAAGGATGTAAATTACGTATAACAACTCGGAATCCACGGTTTTGTTTCAGTTGGTATGTATGGTACTGAGTATTTTTTTCTGCTAAAGATTTTACAATTAATGAATAGTTTTTGGGTGAGTAGGTGCAATGCAAATAAATCTTAAAGAGTGTAGGTGCAATGCAACAGCCTTGGCGAAGTCCTTTGGTCACTTTTATCTTTTTTGTCACTTTTTGTCCAATCTTTATTACACTCGTCACATCATCGTACAACTCCCTTACATCCTTAATGTAAATCGGTGGAATATTCTTGTCTTCTAGCACCTGCCATAGCTTGGCTAATGGGACACTGTCATACGCTTTTTGAAGATCAATAAATACCATGTGTGTCTCCATATTATGTTTCAAACGCTTTTCTATTGTTTGTTTTAGGCAGAACACATTGTCTATACAAGAACGACCAGTACGAAAGCCATTCTGATCTCCAGCGTCTTCCCAGCAATCTTCAATTCGGCTTTTAATTATCTTCCCGTAGACTCTACAGATTGAGTTAGTTACACTAAGCCCTCGGTAATTCTTACAATCTTTTCTGTCGCCTTTATTTTTGTATAGATTGCTGATATATGCAGTTTTCCATTCTGGGAAATAAATTTCTTCTCTTCTCCTCTCAAGAATAAATTAAAAGTATAAGCCAATAGCTGAAATATTTTGTCAGAGCCACATTTAATCAATTCAATGGGTACTCCCCCCGGTCCTGGAGCCTTTCCATTTTTCATAGCGTTGGCGTGTTTTTTAATTTCTTCTGGTGTTATTTCAGTTTGTTCGCGGTAGGAAATATCATATTTTTGGTAGCCAATATCTTGGAATTCTGTTCGATCTTCTGTCAGCATTTGTTCATAATATTCGACCCATAATTCTGGGGCTATTTGAGTTAACCTACTGCATTCTTTTCTATCTGTTCTACTACCTCTAATTGTTTTCCAGGCTTCTTTACTTCTTGCTGTACCCATAAAATTTTCTACGTTATCGCAGGCTTTATTCCACATCTCATTTTTGGCTTTATTTACATCTTTTTGTACTTCTTTGTTTAAGCTGTTGTACTGTTGTCGATAGTAAGGGTCCTTTGTTGCTAGCCATTTGTTATACATATTACTTTTCTTCCCCAAAGGATCTTCTATTTCTTTATTCCACCATTCATTTCTATTTGTTATGCTATCCACTTCTCCAATAGCTTCCATTGCAGCTTCGTCAAGAGCTTTCATAATTTCGTTGTACGTATTAATTGGTGAGGAGTAACAAACATCGTGCAATTTCAGATTCAACCTCATTCGATACAGAAACTGGGTAGACTCATTTTCAAAACCTTGTAGATTATATCTCTTTGTTGAAATGTCGTGCAGTACCATTGAACTTTCGTTTTCATTTTGTCGTTTGCTTCTTTTAAATGTAAATAGTAGTGACGCTTTAAGCAAATGGTGATCAGATCCACATTCTGCTCCTCGATGGACTCTAACGTTATTAACCTTTATTGTGGAGTTTTCTTTGCATATACAGTAATTGATTATTGATTTCAAATTCCTCGTTGGCTGAATCTACGTGAATATATGAATATCCTTGTGCTGATAATATCCATTCATTATCTTTAAATTCATATGATCGCAGAAACTTATCAATCTCTCACCGTTTTTATTTATTTTTTCTTCTCCAAATGGACCGACTACTTTGCTATTTACTTTTTTTCCGGTTCTAGCAAGTACTGTTCATCCCCTTTTTTTACTGCCCTACATTCAGTACCATACATCATAGCTGGTCTAAAAGCAGTCCTATACAATTACCTTTTAGTTTTCTTGGTACCTTTTTTATCACACATCATTCAATTTGCGATAATACCGATCCTAAAACCCGAAAATTTCACCTACAATTGTATCGTTCTAACACTATAATAGTTATTCTAACTATATATAGTAGTTCTAACACTATTATAGTTGTTACTTGCTCATACTCCACTCACATATTCAGCCGGCACTCCTTTCCTACTAAATCTCTGCCACAGTAGGTTTCTGGTTTCATCATGTGCTTTCTCAAGATTAATAATGCTATGTGCAAGTCTATCTCTTTCACTCTAAATTGTTAAATTAGCTGTTTTATAATAAAAATTGCTGATGTAGACCTGCCTCCTTGCATAAATCCAAATTGACATTTATCCATTTTCATTTTTTAGAACACTGAATTATGTTAGATTTCACCACAAATGTAGGATAATAAAAAGATATATTGTGAATCGAGTACTATGAAAAATTGACATTGTCAACAAAATGAAGCAGAGTTTTTCTAAGTCGCAAAAATTTCGGGAAAGAAAAGTTATTTAAAATTGTCAGATTTTCCTGCAAATGCGAAATTTGTGTCTATCGTAGTGCCTCCGGGACTAATCAACAAAGACATGCAACAAAATATAAACAAATAAAAAGTTATTCACAAATTTCGTATTAAAAATTTCCTAGTCGAAAAAGACCTGAAAAATAAAAATAATCATAAGTTATTTTTATAGTAAAAATGTTTCAAAGTTCCAAAACAGTATATAAATATTAGAAAAATAATCTAAGTTATTTTTAACCTGAAAAAGAAATAAAATATTCGAAATATTTTCGAAGTCCCTAAAAGAGAAAATAATGTTAGCAAAATACGTCTAAGTTATTTTCGGGCTGAAAATATTTCAGAGTCCCAAAAGATAAACTAAATATAAAATTATTACATAATTTTTAATATATATATATAATATATAATAAGTTAAATTAATAACCTAAGAGAGATACCTCAATTGTCATTTTAATAAACATGAAACCCGCCAATTTTTAAATTGGGACCCACCCACCAACCAATCACGCCGAACCTAGGCTGTGCATTATAATGTAGTCTCTTATCTTCCTAAACTAATTCTTTTAAATAGAGAGCCCCACGTTGGGCCCCAAATTGTTTTGATGTTTTGTTTGTGTATAGTTTTATGAGCAATGCGTGTTTTTAAATAACATATATATAGGGTTTTTATCGCGGTTCTCAAAGAATTAGTTTGTAAGCACTTTTTGAAATTATCTTTATTATAATTATTATGAAACACACCTATATATCTAATATAGACAATTGTAAATTTAAAACAAACTATCTTTAAATTGAAATTCTTATGACACTAATTAAATTATATTAACAAAATAACTTTTTGTCACTGAATGCCTAAATGAAGCTGTTTTCCAAAATAAAGATTTTAATCACCACTCAATGTCTTCGTTGTCAGCCTCGCTTATCCTTCTTTTTGTAAACTTGCATTGCCAAATACACCACAATGTTTTAATTATCAGCTTTCACCATTTTAAAATATTTTTTTCTTAATAGTATTTATAATTCAGTAAATATTCTTCCTTCTTTATATTGCTTTTTTGTTTATGCTCCTTTCTAATAATCTTTTTTTCTCTTCCAATCTCCAATCACCATATACATAATATAATTTTTAATCTTCAACTAATACTCTCTTCCAACCTCCAATTACCATATACATAATATAATTTTTAATCTTCAACTAATACTCTCTTCCAATCTCCAATCAACATATACATAATATAATTTTTTAATCTTCAATTAATACTGATTACTATCTTAACTTATTATACTGAACATACTGACTAACTATATACTTACCATTTTGAATCCAAATCACATCGTATTTATATCATTTCAATGTTCACGAATATTCTTGAAAGAAAATATATTCGAATCCTTCTATTTCATAGACATTACAATGTTCGCGAATATTCTACTGAGAATAAAGGTTAAATTCTTTATATTGGCGTCTTATTTTATATTTCTACATAATTCTTTCCTATTCTATCTAGAAAATTACTATTCTAACTAAAATTCTATTGAGAATTTTATGGAAATTTAGGCTTTTCAGATCAGAATATAAAGTTATATATAAATAACATCTTAAATTAATAAATAACCCTATTTTTAAATCCATACGCATACACAAAAGTTCCTACAACCAAATCCACTTCAGTGTATACTTGGTTGCGTACAAAGATGGCGTATTCAAATATATTTATAATATCATAATTATTAAAATAACCAAATACATTGCAAAATAAAATTTTTTTAAAACTTATTATTATGTTAATTTCTTAAGAATGCCCCTATATAAATACTTTTTGTAATATTCTCTGGTATATAACTTATAAACTATTACCTTAATCAATATTTAAGTTCATTCTAGATTACCTTTGTTTCTCCTATATTTAATATCATCTCAACATATAGATATTTATATATCTATATATATATATATATATATATATATATATATATATATATATATATATATATAATAGTCTCCCGTTTTTATACCGCTCGCGGCTTTGGGAGTATAGCAGGGTAGTCTGCTATATCTAGGGCCTACGGTATACAAGGAAGGTAACATGGCCAGTGCTACGCTTCAACCGCCTATTATTACCCCTGGTTTTACCCAAGATACTCATTTTATTTCAGGCTGAGTCGACCTGGGGCCTATAGACATTTTTAAAAATGTCTAGTTATTCTTGCCGGCGGTAGGATTCGAACTCCGGACCACCGGCATGCGAGGCAAGCATCCTACCGCTTGCGCTACGCGCATATATATATATATATATATATATATATATATATATATATATATATATATATATATATATATATATATATATATATATATATATATATACATCCCACTATCGTTTTAAGCTCTTTTCACGTTGCAGTCATTTAGCATCACCAAGAAATGCTATCATTTTCTATTTATAAGTCGTGTATGTTCGTTTAGTGCACCTTTGTAGGCTTGGCACCGTTGTCGGTTTTTCAATAATCCGATTTTTTTATAAATTAAATTTTTTACATCAAACCATCATTTTAACATTGGGAGGTAAAATTACTGTATTTGGTATCATTTTAAAGCCAATAGATGTTGCCAGTGTTAATACTTAAATAATATATGAAAACATAAAAATATCGATCGGTTTTGGGTCAAGTTCAAATGCAGACATTGAAACTACCTGCCGACCGGCTGGGGTCAACCAACTAGTTTTTTTATATCAATGTTCAGTTGTTATATTTATTCAATTTAGATATTTTTTCCCAGAGAGTTGTGTAGAGGAATATTTTACATATTTCCAAGCTGTTTAATCGAAGCTATCAGTAAATAGCTTAAGATAAATATTAGATTTTTATGGGATTAGGTCAAAAATATTGGTTGTGATTGGGATGAGAATCACATTTTTAATTATTTAATGTTTATCATTTTGATTTCAATTCAGGAAATCGTTCTCAAAAAACGTTTTTTGTACAAAATGTGTATACACATTTTTACATAATTTGTACAATAAACAAGGTTAAATATTGGAAATCGTATCGTTAAATATTAGTTAATTAAAAATGTAATTTTGAAAAAGACGTACAGTTGATTTTGCTTTGTTTTCTTAAACAATCTTAAAAGGCAAAATAAAAAATTTTGCTTATAAAACGTTTTGTATACATTCTAAAGAAAAATAATTTAAATAAAAGTTGTAGACCATAAAAAGTTTTCTATGTAGAGAAATACCAAATTTAAATACATAAATAATTGAGATAATTCCAAAAAACCATAAACTCTAAGATATTATATGTTTGTAGTAATTTATAAATGTTAATAACTTTGTTTTGTGACTAACGACAGATAATATAGCTACTTGAAATCATGGCAATTGATGAGTTATTAAAGTGTGCTAAATATCAAGCAGATCAAAAAATATTTTACAATTTATTCAATTTGTTTATCACAGAAAGCAATTATTTAAACAACTGTACTTGTCCAAACTCGTATGACTATAAGTATTTTGTAACTTGCAATCGATTATTTGCGCTTTCAGTTTTAGGGTATATTAAAAAAACTTTTAACATATTATTAAATTTTTTATTAAAAACCAGTTTGAATAGGGGACTTTTTAGTTTTTAGACCACTTAACGTTTTTTTAGTTTCTTTGACAAGTGAGGATTAGGTTATTTCTTCATATGGGCTATGAACAATTGTCTAGTCAAGTCAACACTATTATAGTTACCTATACTTTTCCAGTAGTCATGCAGACGGTTCATTTTAATTGTCCCCATATGGAACTTAAGCTCGAGAAAAGTCTTAAATTCTGTTTGTGTTGTCTCTTTCCAAAACGCAATCCTCGATTTTTCTGAACGACTTTGTGCAAGTATTTTGTCAGTCACTTCCACCATTCATTTAATCCACATCGTCCTCGCCCGATGCTTCTAACAATGATTGTAATTCAGCAGTGGTCAATCTACGTTTATGTTCACATCTACCTTTTTTAGATGTCGAAGGCATATTATTTACATCCATTTCTTTATAAATACTATAACTCACTTTTACGGAGGTAATTAACAATAAAAACGTTCTACTGGAAACTATCAACTTACGACTTCCAATACTATAAGGCCACTTGAGCCACAATACGTTTTTACTCAATAATAGTTCCTGTATAAGTAAAATTGTTTTTTAATGTGCTTCATTGAAGCACACTAGATATATTTCAGTTTTGCCATCACATTCTTCAGAGTATGTTTTAACTTTTTTAACTTTTCTATCGGCCTTCCTACTAGTCATGCTTCTTCTTAAAACTTTGTAACATCTTGTACACTTTCTTCTCTTTGTATTATCTACATCGCTTTGCCTTAGATGGTATTTTTGGGTGTAACTGGTCATGAGGGTTACAACATTTCTTTATTTGTAAACGCCTTCGCGAACTCCAGTCTGAACTCAAGGATAGGTTGTCGCTTTTTTTACGTTTTCTATTATTTGGCAACTAAGCATTGACTACTGCGGTATTAAATATTAATTCCATTGCCACTTTCCGGTACCACTTCAGAATTTTGCGTATTGGGCTTTGGTAAGAAGCCACTTGATCACTAAAATCAACACTCTTTTTCACCAAGTTATAATCGAGAATAATTTGTGGTTTTAGTACTTGTGTATAATTTTTCTTTTTATTTGATTAAACCAAGATACAACTATTATGTTTAAATGTTGCAAGGATTAAAACTGGTCTTTTGTCGACCCATTTTATCACTCGTAAAATCAATAATGGGGTTAAATTTCATCGAGAGTAACTGGTTGCAACTTTTTTAATCGAGATTTTATTTTTACATGTTTTTAGAGTAAAACATCTGTACATGAATAATTCGTTTCTTGAACAATGATTTCAATTCATCGACCAATATTCTAAAATAAGGTGTTATTACGTCGTCCAGAATATTATAAACTGGTTCTCTTTCATAAAGCATTGGAAATATGGTTTACACTCTATATTTAGAAAAATCTTTTACTGCAACTCTTGTTCGACCTAAACTAAATTAATACACAAAACAAATTAATCTATTTTTTTTATAGAAATGCAGATTCCTGTCGGATTTTTATCAGTGCGGCATGAGTCACTGGTGTCTCGTATATCCGGACCTCTTATCGCATTACAAACATAATTTGTAATTAGCAGTGCGGTACAAGATACATTTATGTCGTATAATCTGAAAGCCGTAATAAGACCATAAGACCGTATGTTATAAATTAATATATTCCTAAAAGAATTATCTTGAAACATGAAATAAATACACTAAAAAAGTGCAATATTAAGTGTTATTTAAAAAATGGTATGTCATTCACGACGGGCGTACAGTTAAAAACAAAAGTTTTCAGTGTTCTATTGCTTGATTATTATCATCTGGTATTCTGAAAATGTTGACATTTTTTCCTGGTCTGATCTTCCTCAACTAACGTCATCTTTCTTAATTTGTGGGTTGTGTTGTTCAGGTCTCTTTTAGTGTTTTTGTTGGTATCCATACTGAATGATCTTCTTTAGACAATGTACTAATGTAGTGTTCAAATGTGGCATTGCGTGCGTCATGTAGCGCTGATCTTAATTGTCTGATTAGTCGATTATATTTGTGTTCGTCATTAAGATTTCGGCTTCTTGGTCATCTAACTCTTGCTCTTCATTTTTCGACTATTAGTTGTATAATATAATTCGCAGTGTTACTTGTGTTTTCTTGATTTGGAATTGTTAATTGTGTAGCTCCATATGAAATAGTAAAAGATGAAAACGGCAGCATATTCATGCATAAATAAAGGTAACGCGATAAAGATATCTGAAACAACTGTTTTATGTTATAAGAGATGAAATAGACCGAAATTGCCAGGTGAACAGGGTACTATAAAGAGGAAGTAGAATTAGCTATGAAACAGCTTAAATGGGGAAAAGAAGTAAGCTTAGACCAAATACCAGCAGGAATTATTCAACTGGGGAAAAAATTAAACGGATAACAATATTCACTCCATTTACAGAAAAGGGGGTGACCCGCAAAAATTTTAAGAACTTCTTTAATAGCCTCCAGTCAACAGTTTCCTAATCATGTTTAAAAAACGTACGGAATGCACTGTATATACTAACCCAAACCGTCAACATACTTGTTGTTGCAGTTATGTATTACGATCAACTTAAAGGTTATGCACGACTCCCCTTGCATAGGTACACAGGCATGCACCCGTGCGGGAGAAAAAAGATTTGTCATAACGTTACATTATGTTACATTTTAACGTTGAATATTTTATGGTCCCCTTTGGATTATAAAACGAATGATCGACTTTTTCTCGCACAGATCCCGCCTATGTAACTTTACAAAGCGAGTCGTTTGCTGGGTATTAAAGAAACGTCTATGGCCATCATATAATTTGACGCTATTTCACGTTCTACGACGCATTCCACGTTTGACACACTGTCTTGTTTAGTTTTCTGTCATTTTATTTGTTAAATCCTATCTCATTTTCGTCACAGCGTCAAGGAGCAGTAAATGTGTGCAGTGAACGGGAGGAATATGTTTAACAGTGAACGTTAGAGATATTTCGAGTCTTTCATATTTTCTTCTTTGAGTGCCTCTCCTATCGGAGATTGGATATCATTAGGGCGATTTTAATTTTATTTACTGCTGTTTTGAATAATTCACTCATCACTTACTCATTAGGTGGCCAAAGTGTTTAAGTTTTCTCTTTTTTATATTCAGTATAACTTCTGGATCGTTATGTATTCTACGTATTACCCATTCATTTGTAATTCTATCCACTCAACTTATTTTTAGTATACGGCAGTAGCACCACATCTCAAAGCTTTCAAGATTTGTAACATTCTTCTGTTTAAGAGTCCATGCCTCAACACCGTAAAGCTAAGTACTGAATACATACTAAGTAGTTAACCAAAAGTGGACGTATGCAAAGAGATGTATGACGTAATCGTACGGTATTTGATAAATTCTGTCACGTAATATGCCACATACCTCTGTGCGTAAATTCGTTTTATTGCTGCCAGTTTAAGGTGTTATTAGATGCAGCCATGTTCAATTTCTCTCCACTATCGTATTATCTTCGTTAAATCCTATCATTTTAGGCTCCATATATCCTGATTAGACCTATAGGACCTGAGATACGCAACTAAGGCTCTTTTGACATAACATATATAGGAGCAAAGATATATACCTAAGGTCCTTTTGACGTGTTGATGTATTTGATTTCTACGTCGTAGTATTCTATTGGTTAAATGTTACCATTTGAGGTACTGTACGTCACGATTGGACTAATAGGACCGCAGATACATAACTAAGGCCCTTTTGATAAACTGATGTATTTTATTTTTCTATCTTATTGTATTCGATTGGTTAAATCCTATCATTTGAGGTACTGTACGTCACGATTGGGCTAATAAAAACGAAGATACGTAACTAAGGCCCTTTTAATATTTTGCTGTATTTGATTTCTATCTCATTGTATTCTATTAGTTAAATTCTATCATTTGAGGTATCGTACGTCACGATTTGACTAATAGGACTGAAGATACATAACTAAGGCCATTTTGACATGCTACTTTATTTAATTTTTATACCTCATTGTATTTTATTTGTTAAATCCTTTCATTTGAGGTACTGTACGTCATGATTGGACTAATAGAACTAAAGATACACAACTAAGGCCCTTTTGACATTGTTCTGTATTTGATTTTTGTATCCCATTGTATTCTCTATGTTAAATCCTATCATTAGAGGTACTATACGTCACGATTGGACTAATAGGACCGAAGATACGTGACTACGGCCCTTTTGACATGTTGCTGTATTTAATTTTTTTATTTCATTGTTTTCAATTCGTTAAATCCTGTCATTTGAGATACTGTACGTCACGATTGGACTTATAGAAACGAAGATATATAATTAAGGCCTTTTTGACATGCTGCTATATTTGATTTTTCTGTCTTATTGTATTTTATTGGTTAAATCCTATCATTTGAGGGGCTGTACGTCGCGACTGGACCAATTGGAGCGAAGATACCATAGGTAGTTGCAATATATCATATCCCGTTACTTTTAACCAACCATGATGCCAGAATGATTTGTAGATGAAAAGAATATATATATATATTCTTAAATTTACTATTTCATTGTGGGTAATATTATATTCAACAGCGATGCCAAATTTTTGATGCTAAAATGATTGATAATGAAAGTGGGATATACATTTTCATGTATATAATGGCAGCGAGTAAACGGTAAAACCCTGAACTAAATATATATAATATTTTCACTGTACCATCATTTTAGACTCAAACATTTTCTGGAATAAACTTGTATAACTCAGTAAGGGATAAAAAGAGAAAGCGGATATTTTAAAATATCAACACGGTATCAACACTCTAATCAATGAGATGGTTAAAATTCTTGTAACAAGTACAGGAAAAAAGTTATTAAGGTCTTGTAAAGTAGCGTCGATATACAGATGCTACTTTGCAAGTCGATGCTAAATTGATGGTAAAAGCATAATGTATCGATGCGAAAATGATAGTATGATGTATATATATATATATATATATATATATATATATATATATATATATATATGTTATATGAGAAAATATTAACCTTGAACTAGCTTAAGTTCGCCGACTTCAGATTTCATCATCCCATTCTTATAGAATCCGCTGAGCACGCATTAGAACTTTGTACGAACCGTTGGCCGACATTCGTGGGAACAGCAATTCAGCACTTCATACCAAACCTATAAATTACCATTCTCAGATGCCGGAATCACTCTTAGCTGCAACTTCGACCAGTCCAGTTATTGTAGTCATTTTAAATTAATTTAATTTTGTACTATTATTTAATATTTAATTTGTAACAAATAAAGTTCTTTTTTAAAAAGTCAAATACGTGATTAGTGATCTAACAATTGGCGCAAAGTCAGTAGGATCCGGTTAACGTTGCTAGAACACGTGTATACTCACTGGCAGCGGCGGATTCTCATCCCTTAACGGAACAAAGAATCTACGGAAGTCCTCACTCCTGTGACCTACGGAAAGAACACCTAGTGAAGCCCCTGGTAGCCGAGCAGAGAGAACAAGACAACCCTTAAAGAAGAAAGCATCTCCGAACAACCTCACTCCTGTAACCTACGGAAGGAACACCTAGTGAAGCCCCTGGTAGCTGAGCAGAGAGAACAAGGCGTCCCGATGTTCTTCTTTATGTAAGTGGATTTTGAATCATCTCGTTAATAATTTTGTTATAATAATTTACGAAATTGACTATACTGCAAGTCAATTAATCAAGATACATAAAAAAAATACAAGTTGATTATCTAATATTTGAAATTATTGATATTTCTTTACATACTATTTTATACTGATATTTTATTGACATATTTTTTTTTACTTGCTATATTTTTGGTATATTTTCTCTTGATATATTTTTATTTGGTATATTTGATACATTTTTATTGATATATTATTTGATATTTTTATATTGATACACTTTTGTCCTTTATATACCCCCACATTTTTTTTCTCCCTTATATACTGATACATTTTATATTTCTCCATACTTCTATTTTTCATTTTCGTTTAAAAATATCTCGAAAAATGCCTGAGACACGTTCCCAGACTCAACAAGAAATCGAACCATACAAGCTTTCGGAAATATTTTCTATTATCCCAGAATTTGAAGGCGATCCGATTTCTCTTTCTACATTTTTAGATGCGTGCGACTGTGCTTTTAAAATGGCCACAGGCGATCAGCGCGTTCTATTAACGATTCACGTAAAAAATAAACTCAAAGGTAAAGCTGCACAGCTTATTAATTCTAGAAAACCAATTTCTTATACAGAAATAAAACAATTACTAAATCTACATTTCGGAGACAGTAGAGACCTGACCTCCTTAATACAAGACTTACAAAGACTAAGACAACTATCTAACGAATCTCCTCTAACTTTCTTTAACCGTTTACAAGTTCAGAATGCAAAAATGCACGCCTCCATCCAAGTAGCAAATTTATCCCCAGATCAAAAAACTGCCCAATGTGACTTAATCGATACCATGGCCCTAAACACACTTTTAACCGGTTTAGAACCCCGTCTAGGACAAATTATTAGGGCCAGTAATCCAAAAGATCTCATTGAAGCAAGCAATCGTATTAGACGCGAACTTCAATTGTCATATTTTGAAGAACAAAAATCTAATTCTAGATCAACTATTCCTAAATCCTCTCAACCAATGAGAAGACCCTCATCTCAGTTTACAAAATGTACAAATTGTGGCCGCATTGGTCATCTAAATAGTGAATGCCGCTCTTCACGTTTCGTACAGCCAAACCAAACTTTTGCCACACGGTTACCAAAACCAATATAATAATGGACCTAACAACTATCAAAACAATCAGAATCCTAATAGGAATCAATATTCCTCCAACAATCCAAATTTCAACCAACAGAGACCTTCCTTTTCATCTCAAAATCAAGATCAAAATCGTCCATCTGTTATTCAAAGAAACCCAAACTTCCAAAGAGCACATGTTTTAAACGAATACCCTGATGAAATGACGACTAACTATTATACAGACGATTACTATACAGATAATTATTATAATACCGATAAGTATGAAAACTATGAAACGAATTATTATACAGAAAATAATCCGCAAACTGATAACTTTTACGAAACCAATAACACACAAAATTATCAGGATTTTCTTTCACTTCAGAATCAAAATCATCCTCCGAATCATACGAACCCCTCAACGGATATTACGAATATCCAAGAACAAATCCAAGCACTCAACTTGGACAACTTTCATCCGAATCTCAATTTTCCCGAACAGACATTCATGTAACCCCATTTCATACAATGAGTTCCAAAAATTTATATTACATTAACGATGCTACGAACACTTTTAAACTTTTAATCGACACAGGTGCTGGAATCACTGTTTTCAAAGAAAACACAGCACGCAATTATCATAATAGATTTCCTGAAAACGTTACTATTCAATGTATAACCGATCAAAAATTGTTAATAACAGAATCTGTCCTGATTCCCTTCACTGCCGATAATCCTCACAAAGTCTTTATTTTCAATCTAGACATTGATTTTGATGGCATAATAGGCCTAGACTTTCTAGATCATTATGAATGCGTAATAGATCTTAAATCCCGACAGTTGCATACAAATTTTAAAACTGTCACCCTTCACAAAGTAGGACACGAGACAAACACACCTCCTAAAGACAAAACACCGACACACCCTACAGAAACAAGACAAAACGAACCTAAAATAAAAAGTAAATCAGATTCTAAACAGGAATCAAATTTAAAATATCAAAACCCTATAAATGAAAAATATACTATCGTAAAAAACCGAGATCAAGACAAAAATCTTGAAAGACCAGAGAGAAAACGAATAAAAGAAAAAAACAGAATTACCATTGACAGCCGGACCGAACAAATATGCAGACTAAAATGCAACTTATCAAATACAGATGCCATATTATCAGCTCAAGAAATGGAAAAAGTTAGATTACCTCATGCATTAGTCCATGTAGATGAAAATGGAGAATTCCTAACTTCCGTACTAAATGCTAATGCTATGCCGAAGACAATCGAATTTTCAGACATTTCAATCGAACCTTTCAAAAATTCGGAGACAATCCTATCCTACAACGGAAATGATTTTGAAGAACCCGTAGTAGATAGAACCCGAATAATTAAAGAACAACTAAGAATTGATCATCTAAATTGCGAAGAACAAGAACTAATTCTAGATATATGTACTGAATACGCAGATATATTTTATGTCGAAGGCGACAAACTGACCTTCACAAACGAAATCAAGCACAAAATCGAAACAAACAACGCTAAACCTGTCTTCACTAAATTCTATAGATATCCTCAAATACATAAGGAAGAGGTAAAGACGCAAATTAATAAAATGTTAGAAGAAGGAATAATCCAGAAAAGCGTCTCGCCCTGGTCGAGTCCAGTCTGGGTCGTACCGAAGAAATTAGATGCGTCAGGAAAACAAAAATGGCGAGTTGTTATTGATTATCGAAAACTCAACGAACTCACAGTACAAGACCGTTATCCTCTACCACAAATATCAGAACTATTGGACCAACTAGGAAGATGCCAATACTTCACAACACTAGATTTAGCGTCTGGATTTCACCAGATTGAAATCGAGCCACAAGACATCCAGAAAACGGCGTTTTCCGTCGAAAATGGACATTACGAATTTGTCCGCATGCCATTCGGACTAATGAATGCTCCATCTACTTTCCAGAGAGTAATGGACAACATCCTCTTAGGAATACAAAACGAAAGATGCTTAGTGTATATGGATGACATAATTATCTACTCACCCACTATTCATGATCACATGTCACGACTAACAGAAGTTTTTAAAAGGTTACGAAAAGCAAATTTAAAAATACAGCCAGACAAGTGCGAATTTTTAAGAAAAGAAGTAGCATATTTGGGCCACCTTGTAACAGAAAATGGTGTAAAAACAAATCCAGCTAAAATATCTTGCACCAAAAACTTCCCGGAACCAAAGAACACCAAAGAAATAAAGTCATTCTTAGGCTTAGCCGGTTACTATAGAAGATTTATTCCAAATTTTGCCAAAATTTCTAAACCACTTACGAAACTACTTCAGAAAGACGTACCTTTTATTTTTAATTCTGATTGCAAAGAAGCCTTTAACGAACTCAAAAATATTTTAACTTCAGATCCAATACTTATATATCCCAATTTTGAGGAACCATTTTTACTAACAACTGACGCTAGTGCATTCGCGATTGGAGCTGTTCTATCGCAAGGCCCTATTGGAAAAGATTTACCCATAGCTTATGCCTCCAGAACATTATGCGGTGCCGAAACAAAATATTCGACTATAGAGAGAGTACTATTAGCTATCGTATGGGCAGTCAAACATTTTAGACCATATTTTTTTGGCCGAAAATTCGCCCTGATTACCGATCATCGACCCCTTACATGGCTTTTCTCGATAAAAGATCCCGGAAGCCGATTAGCGCGTTGGCGCCTAAAACTCGAAGAATACAATTATAAAATAGAACATCGAGCAGGAAAAATAAACAGAAATGCAGATGCCCTCTCAAGGATAAAGATTAACCATTTCAAGGATTGTGCAAACTTTCAATCAAAAATCTCATTACATGCATCGAATGAAGATGACACGGAAACTCAAGAAAACGAAGACGACGATGAAGAAAATATAGAAAAAATGTCCGAAGAACTTGACAAGTTTATCGAACTGTATAGAACTAAGTCAATAATCGATTATTCTAAAATTAAAACATCGAATACGGACTTATTAGACAAATCCAACAAAAATATTGTTACATTTTTTTGGCAAAATAAACTTGAAGAACTCCACGAGAAAATAATGAATGACATATTCGAAGAAAACATGGAATATAGTAACCGAAGAATTAATATTGTACACAGCAAAACTGTAAAAGATCGAAAATATTTTATTATACCATTACCGTTTGATCCCGAACGAGTAATATCACACTTGTTTCTTGTACTTTTTGCAAATAAAGATCAATTCGATGAATCAAAAATATATTGCGTCGAAAATAATCTCGAACTACCTATCCTAGAAATATTTTCTTATATTTTTGCTGACAAAGAATTAAAATTAAGAATCTGTCAAAATATAATTAAAACAGCCAGCGAAGACGAAATCCCTCAAATTTTAGATCATTACCATTGTGGTAAAAACAATTTACATCGAGGAATAAACGAAACTGTCAGAAGAATAAAGCAGAAATACAATTGGAAGAATTTAACAAAAGATGTAGAGAAATTTGTAAAAGCATGTGAAATTTGCCAAAAAGTTAAGATTTGCAGGAAAAACTTAAGTGGACCACTAGTCATAACAGAAACTCCAAAAACACCATTCGAAAGAATAAATATGGACATATTCGAATACCCTACTAGGAACTACGCTTTAACTATTCGTGACGAATTGACAAAATTCACGCAAGCCTATCCTTTGGAAGACAAAAAGGCAGTAACAGTAGTCAAGACACTCCTACTCTTTTTTCAACACTATGGAACACCACTAAGAATTCATTGTGACTGCGGTCGAGAATTCGAGAATGCTATAATCAAAGATCTATGCGAATTATACGACATTAAACTAACATTTTCTAGCGTTAACCATCCACATTCTAATGGATCTATAGAAAGGTTTCATGCCACACTCTCAGAAATGATTAGAGCAAATCAAGCCGAGAACCCAAACAATCATCCCTTCACTATACTTCCTTATGCAATAATATGCTATAACAACACAGAGAATAAGACCCACGGTTTCACACCATATGAACTTATATTTGGGCACACTGCAGGCCGACTACCAGAAACTCTATACAATCAAAAAACACTAATGAGTAAATATATTCGAGACCTGAATAATCGCATGGAATATTTTTATAAAGTAGCCAGAGCTAAAACAGAAAGACAGAAAGAAAAGGCGAAAGTAAGATTTGACGAGAATATTTCAGAACGAAGACCTGATTTTAAAATTGGTGACAAAGTTTACGTAAAAGAATCCCAAATTAAATCAAAATCGGATAATCTTTTTAATGGACCTTTCGAAATTCAAGAAGTTTTTACAAATTCCGCAATTATCCTTAACCCCAAAACTAACCAAACCTCTAAAGTAAATTTTGACAGACTGAAACCTCATTTTGAATAATTTTCCTTTACAGATTCTATGGACTCCTTCCTATCGTCCAATCCCAAATTCTCCTCACTCCAATTAATAACACAATTGGAATATTTTTTCATGAAAAAGGAACTATACGAATATCTAATGACAAATGGACTTTACTTGTTTACAATGAATTATTACCTATCAAAACTACAATATCCAATAATGACAGAATTTTGGAAAACCTGTTAGAAAAATTTATTAACGTGGATACACCGAGAAAACTTGCCTTTCAAGCCGAAGTACAGACACATGTTAGTCTGCTAAAACAAATCTCAAACTCCGTTAATTTAAAATATAAAGAAATAACCTCTGACACAGTACCTTATAATAAACGCCTAAAACGCGGTTTAGTAAATGGTATTGGAACAATCTGGAAATCTATTACTGGAAATTTAGACGCCTCTGATGGCGAATACTTTAATAAATGTATAAATAAGATAAATTCCGATGAAACTCAAATTGAAAATCTCCTAAAAAATCAAATATCTGTTACCACTTCAGTTATAAGAACTTTCAACACTACAATTTAAAAATTGCAAATAGACGAAGAAACTTTTAACAAAGCCTTAAAAACTATCGAGACTACACTTCTGGACATTAATAATGACATCTCCTTTTACCAAGCACAATTACAAATACTAGATTTATGTGAGTCCTTAATGGAAAGCTACGTATTTTTAGAAAATTATTTAACTGATATACTAAATTCTATCACATTCTCTCGCCTGCAAATTCTACATAGTTCTATTATTTCGCCCATAGACTTAATGGACGCATTAAAAGAAATCTCACAGTCATTACAAAATAACGTATTGCCTCTACCCACTTATATGTCAAATATAGCTCAGTATATCGACATAATAAAACTACAAGCTTATCAGCTTGATTCAAAAATTGTTTTCGTTCTCGAAATTCCGTTAGTTGATCCCGAAATATTCACCTTGTATCAATTATATTCAATACCAATATTAGATAATCAAACTGGTTTTCATCATTTACTTTCAACTGTTCATAAATACATAGCGCGAGATGATGATTCAATTTCATATGTTTTACCCATGGACACCGAAAAATGCAAACAAATCAGTCAAAAGCAAAGAATGTGTACAGACATTCTTCCGTATTCCATAGACACAGATGCTATATGTGAAGCCCAGCTTTTGAAACCTCTCAGCAACTTACCAAAAACTTGCCAGATGTCCATGCTTTTGGCACAAGGTTACAATGTACAAGAAATTGACCGAAATTTATGGTTACTAACCATTTCCGATCCATTACCAGTAACAATCAAATGTGCAAGGAAAGACGTCACTACACAAATAATAAAAACAAATTCAATCTTAAGATTAATTCCCGAATGTATTGCATTCATTGGCAGTACCAGAATTCATGCCAGAGACCAAATTGAGAAATATACAAATATCACGTATAGAAGTCACCCAGTTAACGTACCCTACAGATGCTGTGACCATTTTGAGACAAAGAGTCACCTATCAAAATTGAAACCACTAAAACTCAGTAAAATCAACGTAGATGACTTAAATATTGCACAACACAAATTGGACCAATATTCAGAAGAACTGGACCATATTATGAGCCAATCATTCATTGAGGAACATCTACCTTTATTCACTATATCAACCTTATCCCTGATTATTATCCTAGTTATCTTATACCTTTTCTGCAAATACCGAACCAAAATATTCCCAAAAATTGCAATCTCCTTGTCCCAGGATCAGCCTCCAACTCCACTACCACGCAGAAATTCCATTAGACAGAAACTTTAAAGCTTAACCTCCTTCAGAAGAAGACCCAATGTCCAACAGGAAAGCGAAGCAGAAACACCAATTACTCTGTAAAAGTCAAAGCAATGGCATTGACTTTTCACTAATAAGGGGAGCTGTTATATGAGAAAATATTAACCTTGAACTAGCTTAAGTTCGCCGACTTCAGATTTCATCATCCCATTCCCATAGAAACCGCTGAGCACGCATTAGAACTTTGTACGAACCGTTGGCCAACATTCATGGGAACAGCAATTCAGCACTTCATACCAAACCTATAAATTACCATTCTCAGATGCCGGAATCACTCTTAGCTGCAACTTCGACCAGTCCAGTTATTGTAGTCATTTTAAATTAATTTAATTTTGTACTATTATTTAATATTTAATTTGTAACAAATAAAGTTCTTTTTTAAAAAGTCAAATACGTGATTAGTGATCTAACATATATATATATATATATATATATATATATATATATATATATATATATATATATATATATATATATATAAATATAGAAAAGAAATTTAATCTTTGCAGATAAGTTAAAAAATAGTAAACTCTTAAATATTGGGGAAATCTGCAAGAAAGACTCTAATGAGTATCAATTGTTTCGCCGAACGTTTTCGCCAAAGAGAATTAATTTGGCTTCTTCAGGGCTGGAAGAGAATAAATTATAATTAGCTACCATATATTATCTATTAAAAACATTATTGATCTTACCGTAACTTAGAATTGTAGAGTTATTATAAGCTATAAAATATATGTTTTATAATGAATTATAATGAATCCTTGTTAACCCCGGAGTGATATCTCTGAAGGTAATGAAAAATATTTGTTGATAGGAGTATCCGAGACTGGGTTCCCACTTAAGACATCAGGATCAGCATTGTTAGTCGCGAAGGAAGGTGAAGTATCTTCGTTATGGATAGTATTAAACAGAATCTTATTCACTAATGGTGCTGGATAAGCGTTTGAAATAAAAAGTGTCTGTAGGATTTATAGATTTTTTGTATAAAATGAAGGATCTGATAGTTTGATTACTCTATTTTTCATCTGTTTGATTAAGTTAACATTGGTAGAATTATTATGGTAAGAGTGGTAGTTAAGGTATCTACCAGAATGGGTCGGTTTTTGATACCAATATATTTTAATAATGTTGTTTTCCCTAATCATCCTTATGTCGAGAAAGGGGACGGACCAATTACCATCTTCCCTCTCTATAGTGAACTGGATGTAGGGGTCATAACCATTGAAAGTATCTAATAGTTCATCTAACTTGTCATTGGGTATAGCCAAAATGATAACATCAACATATTTTTTAATAAATGGAATTTGAAAGGATATTAAGGGAATTCGTTTCTTAGTCTCTGTCTTAATGTAAAGGCATATAACTTGTATTTTTATACTTTATGTATTCGTTTATTGGTCTCTATAGGTTTCGTCTATAACTTGTATTTTTTTTATTTTTATACTTTCTGTATTCGTTTCTTAGTCTCTGTCTTAATATAAAGGCATATAACTTGTATTTTTATACTTTATGTATTCGTTTATTGGTCTTTATCTTAGGTTTCGTCTATAACTTGTATTTTTTTATTTTTATACTTTCAGTATTCGTTTCTTAGTATCTGTCTTAATGTAAATGCATATAACTTGTATTTTTATACTTTATGTATTCGTTTATTGGTCTTTATCTTAGGTTTCGTCTACAACTTGTATTTTTTTATTTTTATACTTCTGTATTCGTTTCTAGTCTCTGTCTTAATGTAAAGGCATAGAACTTGTATTTTTATACTTTATGTATTCGTTTATTGGTCTCTATCTTAGGTTTCGTCTATAACTTGTATTTTTTTTATTTTTATACTTTCAGTATTCGTTTCTTAGTATCTGTCTTAATGTAAATGCATATAACTTGTATTTTTATACTTTATGTAATCGTTTATTGGTCTTTATCTTAGGTTTCGTCTATAACTTGTATTTTTTTATTATTATACTTTCTGTATTCGTTTCTAGTCTCTGTCTTAATGTAAAGGCATATAACTTGTATTTTTATACTTTATGTATTCGTTTATTGGTCTTTATCTTAGGTTTCGTCTATAACTTGTATTTTTTTATTTTTATACTTTCTGTATTCGTTTCTTAGTCTCTGTCTTAATATAAAGGCGTATAACTTGTATTTTTTTATACTTTATGTAATCGTTTATTGTTCTCTATCTTAGGTTTCGTCTATAACTTGTATTTTTTTTAATTTTTATACTTTCTGTATTCGTTTCTTAGTCTCTGTCTTAATATAAAGGCATATAACTTGTATTTTTATACTTTATGTATTCGTTTATTGGTCTTTATCTTAGTTTTCGTCTATAACTTGTATTTTTTTTTATTTTTATATTTTCTGTATTCGTTTCTTAGTCTCTGACTTAATATAAAGGCGTATAACTTGTATTTTTTTATACTTTATGTATTCGTTTATTGGTCTCTATCTTAGGTTTCGTCTATAACTTGTATTTTTTTTATTTTTATACTTTCTGTATTCGTTTCTTAGTCTCTGTCTTAATATAAAGGCATATAACTTGTATTTTTATACTTTATGTATTCATTTATTGGTCTCTATCTTAGGTTTCGTCTATAACTTGTATTTTTTTTATTTTTATACTTTCAGTATTCGTTTCTTAGTATCTGTCTTAATGTAAATGCATATAACTTGTATTTTTATACTTTATGTATTCGTTTATTGGTCTTTATCTTAGGTTTCGTCTATAACTTGTATTTTTTTTAATTTTTATACTTTCTGTATTCGTTTCTTAGTCTCTGTCTTAATGTAAATGCATATAACTTGTATTTTTATACTTTATGTATTCGTTTATTGGTCTTTATCTTAGGTTTCGTCTATAACTTGTATTTTTTTTATTTTTATACTTTCTGTATTCGTTTCTTAGTCTCTGTCTTAATATAAAGGCATATAACTTGTATTTTTATACTTTATGTATTCGTTTATTGGTCTTTATCTTAGGTTTCGTCTATAACTTGTATTTTTTTTTATTTTTATACTTTCTGTATTCGTTTCTTAGTCTCTGACTTAATATAAAGGCGTATAACTTGTATTTTTTTATACTTTATGTATTCGTTTATTGGTCTCTATCTTAGGTTTCGTCTATAACTTGTATTTTTTTTATTTTTATACTTTCTGTATTCGTTTCTTAGTCTCTGTCTTAATATAAAGGCATATAACTTGTATTTTTTTATACTTTATGTATTCGTTTATTGGTTTCTATCTTAGGTTTCGTCTATAACTTGTATTTTTTTTAATTTTATACTTTCTGTATTCGCTTCTTAGTCTCTGTCTTAATATAAAGGCATATAACTTGTATTTTTATACTTTATGTATTCATTTATTGGTCTTTATCTTAGGTTTCGTCTATAACTTGTATTTTTTTTTTATTTTTAAACTTTCTGTATTCGTTTCTTAGTCTCTGTCTTAATATAAAGGCATATAACTTGTATTTTTATACTTTATGTATTCGTTTATTGGTCTCTATAGGTTTCGTCTATAACTTTTATTTTTTTTAATTTTTATACTTTCTGTATTCGTTTCTTAGTCTCTGTCTTCATATAAAGGCGTATAACTTGTATTTTTTTATACTTTATGTATTCGCTTATTGGTCTCTATCTTAGGTTTCGTCTATAACTTGTATTTTTTTTATTTTTATACTTTCTGTATTCGTTTCTTAGTCTCTGTCTTAATATAAAGGCATATAACTTGTATTTTTATACTTTATGTATTCGTTTATTGGTCTTTATCTTAGGTTTCGTCTATAACTTGTATTTTTTTTATTTTTATACTTTCTGTATTCGTTTCTTAGTCTCTGTCTTAATATAAAGGCGTATAACTTGTATTTTTTTATACTTTATGTATTCGCTTATTGGTCTCTATCTTAGGTTTCGTCTATAACTTGTATTTTTTTTATTTTTATACTTTCTGTATTCGTTTCTTAGTCTCTGTCTTAATATAAAGGCGTATAACTTGTATTTTTTTATACTTTATGTAATTGTTTATTGGTCTCTATCTTAGGTTTCGTCTATAACTTGTATTTTTTTTAATTTTTATACTTTCTGTATTCGTTTCTTAGTCTCTGTCTTAATATAAAGGCATATAACTTGTATTTTTATACTTTATGTATTCGTTTATTGGTCTTTATCTTAGGTTTCGTCTATAACTTGTATTTTTTTTTATTTTTATATTTTCTGTATTCGTTTCTTAGTCTCTGACTTAATATAAAGGCGTATAACTTGTATTTTTTTATACTTTATGTATTCGTTTAATGGTCTCTATCTTAGGTTTCGTCTATAACTTGTATTTTTTTTATTTTTATACTTTCTGTATTCGTTTCTTAGTCTCTGTCTTAATATAAAGGCGTATAACTTGTATATTTTTATACTTTATGTATTCGCTTATTAGTCTCTATCATAGGTTTCGTCTATAACTTGTATTTTTTTATTTTTATACTTTCTGAATTCGTTTCTTAGTCTCTGTCTTAATATAAAGGCATATAACTTGTATTTTTTTATACTTTATGTATTCGTTTATTGGTTTCTATCTTAGGTTTCGTCTATAACTTGTATTTTTTTTATTTTTATACTTTCTGTATTCGTTTCTTAGTTTCTGTCTTAATATAAAGGCATATAACTTGTATTTTTATACTTTATGTATTCATTTATTGGTCTCTATCTTAGGTTTCGTCTATAACTTGTATTTTTTTTATTTTTATACTTTCAGTATTCGTTTCTTAGTATCTGTCTTAATGTAAATGCATATAACTTGTATTTTTATACTTTATGTATTCGTTTATTGGTCTTTATCTTAGGTTTCGTCTATAACTTGTATTTTTTTTAATTTTTATACTTTCTGTATTCGTTTCTTAGTCTCTGTCTTAATGTAAATGCATATAACTTGTATTTTTATACTTTATGTATTCGTTTATTGGTCTTTATCTTAGGTTTCGTCTATAACTTGTATTTTTTTTATTTTTATACTTTCTGTATTCGTTTCTTAGTCTCTGTCTTAATATAAAGGCATATAACTTGTATTTTTATACTTTATGTATTCGTTTATTGGTCTTTATCTTAGGTTTCGTCTATAACTTGTATTTTTTTTTATTTTTATACTTTCTGTATTCGTTTCTTAGTCTCTGACTTAATATAAAGGCGTATAACTTGTATTTTTTTATACTTTATGTATTCGTTTATTGGTCTCTATCTTAGGTTTCGTCTATAACTTGTATTTTTTTTATTTTTATACTTTCTGTATTCGTTTCTTAGTCTCTGTCTTAATATAAAGGCATATAACTTGTATTTTTTTAAACTTTATGTATTCGTTTATTGGTTTCTATCTTAGGTTTCGTCTATAACTTGTATTTTTTTTATTTTTATACTTTCTGTATTCGTTTCTTAGTCTCTGTCTTAATATAAAGGCATATAACTTGTATTTTTATACTTTATGTATTCATTTATTGGTCTTTATCTTAGGTTTCGTCTATAACTTGTATTTTTTTTTTTATTTTTAAACTTTCTGTATTCGTTTCTTAGTCTCTGTCTTAATATAAAGGCATATAACTTGTATTTTTATACTTTATGTATTCGTTTATTGGTCTCTATAGGTTTCGTCTATAACTTTTATTTTTTTTTATTTTTATACTTTCTGTATTCGTTTCTTAGTCTCTGTCTTCATATAAAGGCGTATAACTTGTATTTTTTTATACTTTATGTATTCGCTTATTGGTCTCTATCTTAGGTTTCGTCTATAACTTGTATTTTTTTTTATTTTTATACTTTCTGTATTCGTTTCTTAGTCTCTGTCTTAATATAAAGGCATATAACTTGTATTTTTATACTTTATGTATTCGTTTATTGGTCTTTATCTTAGGTTTCGTCTATAACTTGTATTTTTTTTATTTTTATACTTTCTGTATTCGTTTCTTAGTCTCTGTCTTAATATAAAGGCGTATAACTTGTATTTTTTTATACTTTATGTATTCGCTTATTGGTCTCTATCTTAGGTTTCGTCTATAGCTTGTATTTTTTTATTTTTATACTTTCTGTATTCGTTTCTTAGTCTCTGTCTTAATGTAAAGGCATAGAACTTGTATTTTTATACTTTATGTATTCGTTTATTGGTCTCTATCTTAGGTTTCGTCTATAACTTGTGTTTTTTTATTTTTATACTTTCTGTATTCGTTTCTTAGTCTCTGTCTTAATGTAAAGGCATATAACTTGTATTTTTATACTTTATGTATTCGTTTATTGGTCTTTATCTTAGGTTTCGTCTATAACTTGTATTTTTTTTATTTTTATACTTTCTGTATTCGTTTCTTAGTCTCTGTCTTAATATAAAGGCGTATAACTTGTATTTTTTTATACTTTATGTATTCGCTTATTGGTCTCTATCTTAGGTTTCGTCTATAACTTGTATTTTTTTTATTTTTATACTTTCTGTATTCGTTTCTTAGTCTCTGTCTTAATATAAAGGCGTATAACTTGTATTTTTTTATACTTTATGTAATTGTTTATTGGTCTCTATCTTAGGTTTCGTCTATAACTTGTATTTTTTTTAATTTTTATACTTTCTGTATTCGTTTCTTAGTCTCTGTCTTAATATAAAGGCATATAACTTGTATTTTTATACTTTATGTATTCGTTTATTGGTCTTTATCTTAGGTTTCGTCTATAACTTGTATTTTTTTTTATTTTTATATTTTCTGTATTCGTTTCTTAGTCTCTGACTTAATATAAAGGCGTATAACTTGTATTTTTTTATACTTTATGTATTCGTTTATTGGTCTCTATCTTAGGTTTCGTCTATAACTTGTATTTTTTTTATTTTTATACTTTCTGTATTCGTTTCTTAGTCTCTGTCTTAATATAAAGGCGTATAACTTGTATATTTTTATACTTTATGTATTCGCTTATTAGTCTCTATCATAGGTTTCGTCTATAACTTGTATTTTTTTATTTTTATACTTTCTGAATTCGTTTCTTAGTCTCTGTCTTAATATAAAGGCATATAACTTGTATTTTTTTATACTTTATGTATTCGTTTATTGGTTTCTATCTTAGGTTTCGTCTATAACTTGTATTTTTTTTATTTTTATACTTTCTGTATTCGTTTCTTAGTTTCTGTCTTAATATAAATGCATATAACTTGTATTTTTATACTTTATGTATTCGTTTATTGGTCTTTATCTTAGGTTTCGTCTATAACTTGTATTTTTTTTATTTTTATACTTTCTGTATTCGTTTCTTAGTCTCTGTCTTAATATAAAGGCATATAACTTGTATTTTTATACTTTATGTATTCGTTTATTGGTCTTTATCTTAGGTTTCGTCTATAACTTGTATTTTTTTTTATTTTTATACTTTCTGTATTCGTTTCTTAGTCTCTGACTTAATATAAAGGCGTATAACTTGTATTTTTTTATACTTTATGTATTCGTTTATTGGTCTCTATCTTAGGTTTCGTCTATAACTTGTATTTTTTTTATTTTTATACTTTCTGTATTCGTTTCTTAGTCTCTGTCTTAATATAAAGGCATATAACTTGTATTTTTTTATACTTTATGTATTCGTTTATTGGTTTCTATCTTAGGTTTCGTCTATAACTTGTATTTTTTTTATTTTTATACTTTCTGTATTCGTTTCTTAGTCTCTGTCTTAATATAAAGGCATATAACTTGTATTTTTATACTTTATGTATTCATTTATTGGTCTTTATCTTAGGTTTCGTCTATAACTTGTATTTTTTTTTTATTTTTAAACTTTCTGTATTCGTTTCTTAGTCTCTGTCTTAATATAAAGGCATATAACTTGTATTTTTATACTTTATGTATTCGTTTATTGGTCTCTATAGGTTTCGTCTATAACTTTTATTTTTTTTTATTTTTATACTTTCTGTATTCGTTTCTTAGTCTCTGTCTTCATATAAAGGCGTATAACTTGTATTTTTTTATACTTTATGTATTCGCTTATTGGTCTCTATCTTAGGTTTCGTCTATAACTTGTATTTTTTTTATTTTTATACTTTCTGTATTCGTTTCTTAGTCTCTGTCTTAATATAAAGGCATATAACTTGTATTTTTATACTTTATGTATTCGTTTATTGGTCTTTATCTTAGGTTTCGTCTATAACTTGTATTTTTTTTATTTTTATACTTTCTGTATTCGTTTCTTAGTCTCTGTCTTAATATAAAGGCGTATAACTTGTATTTTTTTATACTTTATGTATTCGCTTATTGGTCTCATCTTAGGTTTCGTCTATAGCTTGTATTTTTTTATTTTTATACTTTCTGTATTCGTTTCTTAGTCTCTGTCTTAATGTAAAGGCATAGAACTTGTATTTTTATACTTTATGTATTCGTTTATTGGTCTCTATCTTAGGTTTCGTCTATAACTTGTGTTTTTTTATTTTTATACTTTCTGTATTCGTTTCTTAGTCTCTGTCTTAATGTAAAGGCATATAACTTGTATTTTTATACTTTATGTATTCGTTTATTGGTCTTTATCTTAGGTTTCGTCTATAACTTGTATTTTTTTTATTTTTATACTTTCTGTATTCGTTTCTTAGTCTCTGTCTTAATATAAAGGCGTATAACTTGTATTTTTTTATACTTTATGTATTCGCTTATTGGTCTCTATCTTAGGTTTCGTCTATAACTTGTATTTTTTTTATTTTTATACTTTCTGTATTCGTTTCTTAGTCTCTGTCTTAATATAAAGGCGTATAACTTGTATTTTTTTATACTTTATGTAATTGTTTATTGGTCTCTATCTTAGGTTTCGTCTATAACTTGTATTTTTTTTAATTTTTATACTTTCTGTATTCGTTTCTTAGTCTCTGTCTTAATATAAAGGCATATAACTTGTATTTTTATACTTTATGTATTCATTTATTGGTCTCTATCTTAGGTTTCGTCTATAACTTGTATTTTTTTTATTTTTATACTTTCAGTATTCGTTTCTTAGTCTCTGTCTTAATATAAAGGCATATAACTTGTATTTTTTTATACTTTATGTATTCGTTTATTGGTTTCTATCTTAGGTTTCGTCTATAACTTGTATTTTTTTTATTTTTATACTTTCTGTATTCGTTTCTTAGTTTCTGTCTTAATATAAAGGCATATAACTTGTATTTTTATACTTTATGTATTCATTTATTGGTCTCTATCTTAGGTTTCGTCTATAACTTGTATTTTTTTTATTTTTATACTTTCTGTATTCGTTTCTTAGTCTCTGTCTTAATATAAAGGCGTATAACTTGTATTTTTTTATACTTTATGTATTCGCTTATTGGTCTCTATCTTAGGTTTCGTCTATAGCTTGTATTTTTTTATTTTTATACTTTCTGTATTCGTTTCTTAGTCTCTGTCTTAATGTAAAGGCATAGAACTTGTATTTTTATACTTTATGTATTCGTTTATTGGTCTCTATCTTAGGTTTCGTCTATAACTTGTGTTTTTTTATTTTTATACTTTCTGTATTCGTTTCTTAGTCTCTGTCTTAATGTAAAGGCATATAACTTGTATTTTTATACTTTATGTATTCGTTTATTGGTCTTTATCTTAGGTTTCGTCTATAACTTGTATTTTTTTTATTTTTATACTTTCTGTATTCGTTTCTTAGTCTCTGTCTTAATATAAAGGCGTATAACTTGTATTTTTTTATACTTTATGTATTCGCTTATTGGTCTCTATCTTAGGTTTCGTCTATAACTTGTATTTTTTTTATTTTTATACTTTCTGTATTCGTTTCTTAGTCTCTGTCTTAATATAAAGGCGTATAACTTGTATTTTTTTATACTTTATGTAATTGTTTATTGGTCTCTATCTTAGGTTTCGTCTATAACTTGTATTTTTTTTAATTTTTATACTTTCTGTATTCGTTTCTTAGTCTCTGTCTTAATATAAAGGCATATAACTTGTATTTTTATACTTTATGTATTCGCTTATTAGTCTCTATCATAGGTTTCGTCTATAACTTGTATTTTTTTATTTTTATACTTTCTGAATTCGTTTCTTAGTCTCTGTCTTAATATAAAGGCATATAACTTGTATTTTTTTATACTTTATGTATTCGTTTATTGGTTTCTATCTTAGGTTTCGTCTATAACTTGTATTTTTTTTATTTTTATACTTTCTGTATTCGTTTCTTAGTTTCTGTCTTAATATAAAGGCATATAACTTGTATTTTTATACTTTATGTATTCATTTATTGGTCTCTATCTTAGGTTTCGTCTATAACTTGTATTTTTTTTATTTTTATACTTTCAGTATTCGTTTCTTAGTATCTGTCTTAATGTAAATGCATATAACTTGTATTTTTATACTTTATGTATTCGTTTATTGGTCTTTATCTTAGGTTTCGTCTATAACTTGTATTTTTTTTAATTTTTATACTTTCTGTATTCGTTTCTTAGTCTCTGTCTTAATGTAAATGCATATAACTTGTATTTTTATACTTTATGTATTCGTTTATTGGTCTTTATCTTAGGTTTCGTCTATAACTTGTATTTTTTTTATTTTTATACTTTCTGTATTCGTTTCTTAGTCTCTGTCTTAATATAAAGGCATATAACTTGTATTTTTATACTTTATGTATTCGTTTATTGGTCTTTATCTTAGGTTTCGTCTATAACTTGTATTTTTTTTTATTTTTATACTTTCTGTATTCGTTTCTTAGTCTCTGACTTAATATAAAGGCGTATAAGTTGTATTTTTTTATACTTTATGTATTCGTTTATTGGTCTCTATCTTAGGTTTCGTCTATAACTTGTATTTTTTTAATTTTTATACTTTCTGTATTCGTTTCTTAGTCTCTGTCTTAATATAAAGGCATATAACTTGTATTTTTTTATACTTTATGTATTCGTTTATTGGTTTCTATCTTAGGTTTCGTCTATAACTTGTATTTTTTTTATTTTTATACTTTCTGTATTCGTTTCTTAGTCTCTGTCTTAATATAAAGGCATATAACTTGTATTTTTATACTTTATGTATTCATTTATTGGTCTTTATCTTAGTTTTCGTCTATAACTTGTATTTTTTTTTTATTTTTAAACTTTCTGTATTCGTTTCTTAGTCTCTGTCTTAATATAAAGGCATATAACTTGTATTTTTATACTTTATGTATTCGTTTATTGGTCTCTATAGGTTTCGTCTATAACTTTTATTTTTTTTTATTTTTATACTTTCTGTATTCGTTTCTTAGTCTCTGTCTTCATATAAAGGCGTATAACTTGTATTTTTTTATACTTTATGTATTCGCTTATTGGTCTCTATCTTAGGTTTCGTCTATAACTTGTATTTTTTTTATTTTTATACTTTCTGTATTCGTTTCTTAGTCTCTGTCTTAATATAAAGGCGTATAACTTGTATTTTTTTATACTTTATGTAATTGTTTATTGGTCTCTATCTTAGGTTTCGTCTATAACTTGTATTTTTTTTAATTTTTATACTTTCTGTATTCGTTTCTTAGTCTCTGTCTTAATATAAAGGCATATAACTTGTATTTTTATACTTTATGTATTCGTTTATTGGTCTTTATCTTAGGTTTCGTCTATAACTTGTATTTTTTTTTATTTTTATATTTTCTGTATTCGTTTCTTAGTCTCTGACTTAATATAAAGGCGTATAACTTGTATTTTTTTTATACTTTATGTATTCGTTTATTGGTCTCTATCTTAGGTTTCGTCTATAACTTGTATTTTTTTTATTTTTATACTTTCTGTATTCGTTTCTTAGTCTCTGTCTTAATATAAAGGCGTATAACTTGTATATTTTTATACTTTATGTATTCGCTTATTAGTCTCTATCATAGGTTTCGTCTATAACTTGTATTTTTTTATTTTTATACTTTCTGAATTCGTTTCTTAGTCTCTGTCTTAATATAAAGGCATATAACTTGTATTTTTTTATACTTTATGTATTCGTTTATTGGTTTCTATCTTAGGTTTCGTCTATAACTTGTATTTTTTTTATTTTTATACTTTCTGTATTCGTTTCTTAGTTTCTGTCTTAATATAAATGCATATAACTTGTATTTTTATACTTTATGTATTCGTTTATTGGTCTTTATCTTAGGTTTCGTCTATAACTTGTATTTTTTTTATTTTTATACTTTCTGTATTCGTTTCTTAGTCTCTGTCTTAATATAAAGGCATATAACTTGTATTTTTATACTTTATGTATTCGTTTATTGGTCTTTATCTTAGGTTTCGTCTATAACTTGTATTTTTTTTTATTTTTATACTTTCTGTATTCGTTTCTTAGTCTCTGACTTAATATAAAGGCGTATAACTTGTATTTTTTTATACTTTATGTATTCGTTTATTGGTCTCTATCTTAGGTTTCGTCTATAACTTGTATTTTTTTTATTTTTATACTTTCTGTATTCGTTTCTTAGTCTCTGTCTTAATATAAAGGCATATAACTTGTATTTTTTTATACTTTATGTATTCGTTTATTGGTTTCTATCTTAGGTTTCGTCTATAACTTGTATTTTTTTTATTTTTATACTTTCTGTATTCGTTTCTTAGTCTCTGTCTTAATATAAAGGCATATAACTTGTATTTTTATACTTTATGTATTCATTTATTGGTCTTTATCTTAGGTTTCGTCTATAACTTGTATTTTTTTTTTATTTTTAAACTTTCTGTATTCGTTTCTTAGTCTCTGTCTTAATATAAAGGCATATAACTTGTATTTTTATACTTTATGTATTCGTTTATTGGTCTCTATAGGTTTCGTCTATAACTTTTATTTTTTTTTATTTTTATACTTTCTGTATTCGTTTCTTAGTCTCTGTCTTCATATAAAGGCGTATAACTTGTATTTTTTTATACTTTATGTATTCGCTTATTGGTCTCTATCTTAGGTTTCGTCTATAACTTGTATTTTTTTTATTTTTATACTTTCTGTATTCGTTTCTTAGTCTCTGTCTTAATATAAAGGCATATAACTTGTATTTTTATACTTTATGTATTCGTTTATTGGTCTTTATCTTAGGTTTCGTCTATAACTTGTATTTTTTTTATTTTTATACTTTCTGTATTCGTTTCTTAGTCTCTGTCTTAATATAAAGGCGTATAACTTGTATTTTTTTATACTTTATGTATTCGCTTATTGGTCTCTATCTTAGGTTTCGTCTATAGCTTGTATTTTTTTATTTTTATACTTTCTGTATTCGTTTCTTAGTCTCTGTCTTAATGTAAAGGCATAGAACTTGTATTTTTATACTTTATGTATTCGTTTATTGGTCTCTATCTTAGGTTTCGTCTATAACTTGTGTTTTTTTATTTTTATACTTTCTGTATTCGTTTCTTAGTCTCTGTCTTAATGTAAAGGCATATAACTTGTATTTTTATACTTTATGTATTCGTTTATTGGTCTTTATCTTAGGTTTCGTCTATAACTTGTATTTTTTTTATTTTTATACTTTCTGTATTCGTTTCTTAGTCTCTGTCTTAATATAAAGGCGTATAACTTGTATTTTTTTATACTTTATGTATTCGCTTATTGGTCTCTATCTTAGGTTTCGTCTATAACTTGTATTTTTTTTATTTTTATACTTTCTGTATTCGTTTCTTAGTCTCTGTCTTAATATAAAGGCGTATAACTTGTATTTTTTTATACTTTATGTAATTGTTTATTGGTCTCTATCTTAGGTTTCGTCTATAACTTGTATTTTTTTTAATTTTTATACTTTCTGTATTCGTTTCTTAGTCTCTGTCTTAATATAAAGGCATATAACTTGTATTTTTATACTTTATTTATTCGTTTATTGGTCTCTATCTTAGGTTTCGTCTATAACTTGTATTTTTTTTATTTTTATACTTTCTGTATTCGTTTCTTAGTCTCTGTCTTAATATAAAGGCGTATAACTTGTATATTTTTATACTTTATGTATTCGCTTATTAGTCTCTATCATAGGTTTCGTCTATAACTTGTATTTTTTTATTTTTATACTTTCTGAATTCGTTTCTTAGTCTCTGTCTTAATATAAAGGCATATAACTTGTATTTTTTTATACTTTATGTATTCGTTTATTGGTTTCTATCTTAGGTTTCGTCTATAACTTGTATTTTTTTTATTTTTATACTTTCTGTATTCGTTTCTTAGTTTCTGTCTTAATATAAAGGCATATAACTTGTATTTTTATACTTTATGTATTCATTTATTGGTCTCTATCTTAGGTTTCGTCTATAACTTGTATTTTTTTTATTTTTATACTTTCAGTATTCGTTTCTTAGTATCTGTCTTAATGTAAATGCATATAACTTGTATTTTTATACTTTATGTATTCGTTTATTGGTCTTTATCTTAGGTTTCGTCTATAACTTGTATTTTTTTTAATTTTTATACTTTCTGTATTCGTTTCTTAGTCTCTGTCTTAATGTAAATGCATATAACTTGTATTTTTATACTTTATGTATTCGTTTATTGGTCTTTATCTTAGGTTTCGTCTATAACTTGTATTTTTTTTATTTTTATACTTTCTGTATTCGTTTCTTAGTCTCTGTCTTAATATAAAGGCATATAACTTGTATTTTTATACTTTATGTATTCGTTTATTGGTCTTTATCTTAGGTTTCGTCTATAACTTGTATTTTTTTTTATTTTTATACTTTCTGAATTCGTTTCTTAGTCTCTGTCTTAATATAAAGGCATATAACTTGTATTTTTTTATACTTTATGTATTCGTTTATTGGTTTCTATCTTAGGTTTCGTCTATAACTTGTATTTTTTTTATTTTTATACTTTCTGTATTCGTTTCTTAGTTTCTGTCTTAATATAAATGCATATAACTTGTATTTTTATACTTTATGTATTCGTTTATTGGTCTTTATCTTAGGTTTCGTCTATAACTTGTATTTTTTTTATTTTTATACTTTCTGTATTCGTTTCTTAGTCTCTGTCTTAATATAAAGGCATATAACTTGTATTTTTATACTTTATGTATTCGTTTATTGGTCTTTATCTTAGGTTTCGTCTATAACTTGTATTTTTTTTTATTTTTATACTTTCTGTATTCGTTTCTTAGTCTCTGACTTAATATAAAGGCGTATAACTTGTATTTTTTTATACTTTATGTATTCGTTTATTGGTCTCTATCTTAGGTTTCGTCTATAACTTGTATTTTTTTTATTTTTATACTTTCTGTATTCGTTTCTTAGTCTCTGTCTTAATATAAAGGCATATAACTTGTATTTTTTTATACTTTATGTATTCGTTTATTGGTTTCTATCTTAGGTTTCGTCTATAACTTGTATTTTTTTTATTTTTATACTTTCTGTATTCGTTTCTTAGTCTCTGTCTTAATATAAAGGCATATAACTTGTATTTTTATACTTTATGTATTCATTTATTGGTCTTTATCTTAGGTTTCGTCTATAACTTGTATTTTTTTTTTATTTTTAAACTTTCTGTATTCGTTTCTTAGTCTCTGTCTTAATATAAAGGCATATAACTTGTATTTTTATACTTTATGTATTCGTTTATTGGTCTCTATAGGTTTCGTCTATAACTTTTATTTTTTTTTATTTTTATACTTTCTGTATTCGTTTCTTAGTCTCTGTCTTCATATAAAGGCGTATAACTTGTATTTTTTTATACTTTATGTATTCGCTTATTGGTCTCTATCTTAGGTTTCGTCTATAACTTGTATTTTTTTTATTTTTATACTTTCTGTATTCGTTTCTTAGTCTCTGTCTTAATATAAAGGCATATAACTTGTATTTTTATACTTTATGTATTCGTTTATTGGTCTTTATCTTAGGTTTCGTCTATAACTTGTATTTTTTTTATTTTTATACTTTCTGTATTCGTTTCTTAGTCTCTGTCTTAATATAAAGGCGTATAACTTGTATTTTTTTATACTTTATGTATTCGCTTATTGGTCTCTATCTTAGGTTTCGTCTATAGCTTGTATTTTTTTATTTTTATACTTTCTGTATTCGTTTCTTAGTCTCTGTCTTAATGTAAAGGCATAGAACTTGTATTTTTATACTTTATGTATTCGTTTATTGGTCTCTATCTTAGGTTTCGTCTATAACTTGTGTTTTTTTATTTTTATACTTTCTGTATTCGTTTCTTAGTCTCTGTCTTAATGTAAAGGCATATAACTTGTATTTTTATACTTTATGTATTCGTTTATTGGTCTTTATCTTAGGTTTCGTCTATAACTTGTATTTTTTTTATTTTTATACTTTCTGTATTCGTTTCTTAGTCTCTGTCTTAATATAAAGGCGTATAACTTGTATTTTTTTATACTTTATGTATTCGCTTATTGGTCTCTATCTTAGGTTTCGTCTATAACTTGTATTTTTTTTATTTTTATACTTTCTGTATTCGTTTCTTAGTCTCTGTCTTAATATAAAGGCGTATAACTTGTATTTTTTTATACTTTATGTAATTGTTTATTGGTCTCTATCTTAGGTTTCGTCTATAACTTGTATTTTTTTTAATTTTTATACTTTCTGTATTCGTTTCTTAGTCTCTGTCTTAATATAAAGGCATATAACTTGTATTTTTATACTTTATGTATTCGTTTATTGGTCTTTATCTTAGGTTTCGTCTATAACTTGTATTTTTTTTTATTTTTATATTTTCTGTATTCGTTTCTTAGTCTCTGACTTAATATAAAGGCGTATAACTTGTATTTTTTTATACTTTATGTATTCGTTTATTGGTCTCTATCTTAGGTTTCGTCTATAACTTGTATTTTTTTTATTTTTATACTTTCTGTATTCGTTTCTTAGTCTCTGTCTTAATATAAAGGCGTATAACTTGTATATTTTTATACTTTATGTATTCGCTTATTAGTCTCTATCATAGGTTTCGTCTATAACTTGTATTTTTTTATTTTTATACTTTCTGAATTCGTTTCTTAGTCTCTGTCTTAATATAAAGGCATATAACTTGTATTTTTTTATACTTTATGTATTCGTTTATTGGTTTCTATCTTAGGTTTCGTCTATAACTTGTATTTTTTTTATTTTTATACTTTCTGTATTCGTTTCTTAGTTTCTGTCTTAATATAAAGGCATATAACTTGTATTTTTATACTTTATGTATTCATTTATTGGTCTCTATCTTAGGTTTCGTCTATAACTTGTATTTTTTTTATTTTTATACTTTCAGTATTCGTTTCTTAGTATCTGTCTTAATGTAAATGCATATAACTTGTATTTTTATACTTTATGTATTCGTTTATTGGTCTTTATCTTAGGTTTCGTCTATAACTTGTATTTTTTTTAATTTTTATACTTTCTGTATTCGTTTCTTAGTCTCTGTCTTAATGTAAATGCATATAACTTGTATTTTTATACTTTATGTATTCGTTTATTGGTCTTTATCTTAGGTTTCGTCTATAACTTGTATTTTTTTTATTTTTATACTTTCTGTATTCGTTTCTTAGTCTCTGTCTTAATATAAAGGCATATAACTTGTATTTTTATACTTTATGTATTCGTTTATTGGTCTTTATCTTAGGTTTCGTCTATAACTTGTATTTTTTTTTATTTTTATACTTTCTGTATTCGTTTCTTAGTCTCTGACTTAATATAAAGGCGTATAAGTTGTATTTTTTTATACTTTATGTATTCGTTTATTGGTCTCTATCTTAGGTTTCGTCTATAACTTGTATTTTTTTAATTTTTATACTTTCTGTATTCGTTTCTTAGTCTCTGTCTTAATATAAAGGCATATAACTTGTATTTTTTTATACTTTATGTATTCGTTTATTGGTTTCTATCTTAGGTTTCGTCTATAACTTGTATTTTTTTTATTTTTATACTTTCTGTATTCGTTTCTTAGTTTCTGTCTTAATATAAATGCATATAACTTGTATTTTTATACTTTATGTATTCGTTTATTGGTCTTTATCTTAGGTTTCGTCTATAACTTGTATTTTTTTTATTTTTATACTTTCTGTATTCGTTTCTTAGTCTCTGTCTTAATATAAAGGCATATAACTTGTATTTTTATACTTTATGTATTCGTTTATTGGTCTTTATCTTAGGTTTCGTCTATAACTTGTATTTTTTTTTATTTTTATACTTTCTGTATTCGTTTCTTAGTCTCTGACTTAATATAAAGGCGTATAACTTGTATTTTTTTATACTTTATGTATTCGTTTATTGGTCTCTATCTTAGGTTTCGTCTATAACTTGTATTTTTTTTATTTTTATACTTTCTGTATTCGTTTCTTAGTCTCTGTCTTAATATAAAGGCATATAACTTGTATTTTTTTATACTTTATGTATTCGTTTATTGGTTTCTATCTTAGGTTTCGTCTATAACTTGTATTTTTTTTATTTTTATACTTTCTGTATTCGTTTCTTAGTCTCTGTCTTAATATAAAGGCATATAACTTGTATTTTTATACTTTATGTATTCATTTATTGGTCTTTATCTTAGGTTTCGTCTATAACTTGTATTTTTTTTTTATTTTTAAACTTTCTGTATTCGTTTCTTAGTCTCTGTCTTAATATAAAGGCATATAACTTGTATTTTTATACTTTATGTATTCGTTTATTGGTCTCTATAGGTTTCGTCTATAACTTTTATTTTTTTTTATTTTTATACTTTCTGTATTCGTTTCTTAGTCTCTGTCTTCATATAAAGGCGTATAACTTGTATTTTTTTATACTTTATGTATTCGCTTATTGGTCTCTATCTTAGGTTTCGTCTATAACTTGTATTTTTTTTATTTTTATACTTTCTGTATTCGTTTCTTAGTCTCTGTCTTAATATAAAGGCATATAACTTGTATTTTTATACTTTATGTATTCGTTTATTGGTCTTTATCTTAGGTTTCGTCTATAACTTGTATTTTTTTTATTTTTATACTTTCTGTATTCGTTTCTTAGTCTCTGTCTTAATATAAAGGCGTATAACTTGTATTTTTTTATACTTTATGTATTCGCTTATTGGTCTCTATCTTAGGTTTCGTCTATAGCTTGTATTTTTTTATTTTTATACTTTCTGTATTCGTTTCTTAGTCTCTGTCTTAATGTAAAGGCATAGAACTTGTATTTTTATACTTTATGTATTCGTTTATTGGTCTCTATCTTAGGTTTCGTCTATAACTTGTGTTTTTTTATTTTTATACTTTCTGTATTCGTTTCTTAGTCTCTGTCTTAATGTAAAGGCATATAACTTGTATTTTTATACTTTATGTATTCGTTTATTGGTCTTTATCTTAGGTTTCGTCTATAACTTGTATTTTTTTTATTTTTATACTTTCTGTATTCGTTTCTTAGTCTCTGTCTTAATATAAAGGCGTATAACTTGTATTTTTTTATACTTTATGTATTCGCTTATTGGTCTCTATCTTAGGTTTCGTCTATAACTTGTATTTTTTTTATTTTTATACTTTCTGTATTCGTTTCTTAGTCTCTGTCTTAATATAAAGGCGTATAACTTGTATTTTTTTATACTTTATGTAATTGTTTATTGGTCTCTATCTTAGGTTTCGTCTATAACTTGTATTTTTTTTAATTTTTATACTTTCTGTATTCGTTTCTTAGTCTCTGTCTTAATATAAAGGCATATAACTTGTATTTTTATACTTTATGTATTCGTTTATTGGTCTTTATCTTAGGTTTCGTCTATAACTTGTATTTTTTTTTATTTTTATATTTTCTGTATTCGTTTCTTAGTCTCTGACTTAATATAAAGGCGTATAACTTGTATTTTTTTATACTTTATGTATTCGTTTATTGGTCTCTATCTTAGGTTTCGTCTATAACTTGTATTTTTTTTATTTTTATACTTTCTGTATTCGTTTCTTAGTCTCTGTCTTAATATAAAGGCGTATAACTTGTATATTTTTATACTTTATGTATTCGCTTATTAGTCTCTATCATAGGTTTCGTCTATAACTTGTATTTTTTTATTTTTATACTTTCTGAATTCGTTTCTTAGTCTCTGTCTTAATATAAAGGCATATAACTTGTATTTTTTTATACTTTATGTATTCGTTTATTGGTTTCTATCTTAGGTTTCGTCTATAACTTGTATTTTTTTTATTTTTATACTTTCTGTATTCGTTTCTTAGTTTCTGTCTTAATATAAAGGCATATAACTTGTATTTTTATACTTTATGTATTCATTTATTGGTCTCTATCTTAGGTTTCGTCTATAACTTGTATTTTTTTTATTTTTATACTTTCAGTATTCGTTTCTTAGTATCTGTCTTAATGTAAATGCATATAACTTGTATTTTTATACTTTATGTATTCGTTTATTGGTCTTTATCTTAGGTTTCGTCTATAACTTGTATTTTTTTTAATTTTTATACTTTCTGTATTCGTTTCTTAGTCTCTGTCTTAATGTAAATGCATATAACTTGTATTTTTATACTTTATGTATTCGTTTATTGGTCTTTATCTTAGGTTTCGTCTATAACTTGTATTTTTTTTATTTTTATACTTTCTGTATTCGTTTCTTAGTCTCTGTCTTAATATAAAGGCATATAACTTGTATTTTTATACTTTATGTATTCGTTTATTGGTCTTTATCTTAGGTTTCGTCTATAACTTGTATTTTTTTTTATTTTTATACTTTCTGTATTCGTTTCTTAGTCTCTGACTTAATATAAAGGCGTATAAGTTGTATTTTTTTATACTTTATGTATTCGTTTATTGGTCTCTATCTTAGGTTTCGTCTATAACTTGTATTTTTTTAATTTTTATACTTTCTGTATTCGTTTCTTAGTCTCTGTCTTAATATAAAGGCATATAACTTGTATTTTTTTATACTTTATGTATTCGTTTATTGGTTTCTATCTTAGGTTTCGTCTATAACTTGTATTTTTTTTATTTTTATACTTTCTGTATTCGTTTCTTAGTCTCTGTCTTAATATAAAGGCATATAACTTGTATTTTTATACTTTATGTATTCATTTATTGGTCTTTATCTTAGTTTTCGTCTATAACTTGTATTTTTTTTTTATTTTTAAACTTTCTGTATTCGTTTCTTAGTCTCTGTCTTAATATAAAGGCATATAACTTGTATTTTTATACTTTATGTATTCGTTTATTGGTCTCTATAGGTTTCGTCTATAACTTTTATTTTTTTTTATTTTTATACTTTCTGTATTCGTTTCTTAGTCTCTGTCTTCATATAAAGGCGTATAACTTGTATTTTTTTATACTTTATGTATTGGTTTATTGGTGTCTATCTTAGGTTTCGTCTATAACTTGTATTTTTTTATTTTTTTACTTTCTGTATTCGTTTCTTAGTCTCTGTCTTAATATAAAGGCATATAACTTGTATTTTTTTATACTTTATGTATTCGCTTATTGGTCTCTATCTTAGGTTTCGTCTATGACTTGTATTTTTTTATTTTTATACTTTCCGTATTCGTTTCTTAGTCTCTGTCTTAATATAAAGGCTTATAACTTGTATTTTTTTATACTTTATGTATTCGCTTATTGGTCTCTATCTTAGGTTTCATCTATAACCTGTGTTTTTTTATTTTTATACTTTTTGTATTCGTTTCTTAGTCTCTGTCTTAATGTAAAGGCATATAACTTGTATTTTTATACTTTATGTATTCGTTTATTGGTCGCTATCTTAGGTTTCGTCTATAACTTGTATTTTTTTATTTTTATACTTTCTGTATTCGTTTCTTAGTCTCTGTCTTAATATAAAGGCATATAACTTGTATTTTTATACTTTATGTATTCGTTTATTGGTCTTTATCTTAGGTTTCGTCTATAACTTGTATTTTTTTTTATTTTTATACTTTCTGTATTCGTTTCTTAGTCTCTGTCTTAATATAAAGGCGTATAACTTGTATTTTTTTATACTTTATGTATTCGCTTATTGGTATCTATCTTAGGTTTCGTCTATAACTTGTATTTTTTTATTTTTATACTTTCTGTAGTCGTTTCTTAGTCTCTGTCGTAATATAAAGGCATATAACTTGTATTTTATACTTTATGTATTCGTTTACTGGTCTCTATCTTAGGTTTCGTCTATAACTTGTATTTTTTTTATTTTTATACTTTCAGTATTCGTTTCTTAGTATCTGTCTTAATGTAAATGCATATAACTTGTATTTTTATACTTTATGTATTCGTTTATTGGTCTTTATCTTAGGTTTCGTCTATAACTTGTATTTTTTTTAATTTTTATACTTTCTGTATTCGTTTCTTAGTCTCTGTCTTAATGTAAATGCATATAACTTGTATTTTTATACTTTATGTATTCGTTTATTGGTCTTTATCTTAGGTTTCGTCTATAACTTGTATTTTTTTTATTTTTATACTTTCTGTATTCGTTTCTTAGTCTCTGTCTTAATATAAAGGCATATAACTTGTATTTTTATACTTTATGTATTCGTTTATTGGTCTTTATCTTAGGTTTCGTCTATAACTTGTATTTTTTTTTATTTTTATACTTTCTGTATTCGTTTCTTAGTCTCTGACTTAATATAAAGGCGTATAAGTTGTATTTTTTTATACTTTATGTATTCGTTTATTGGTCTCTATCTTAGGTTTCGTCTATAACTTGTATTTTTTTAATTTTTATACTTTCTGTATTCGTTTCTTAGTCTCTGTCTTAATATAAAGGCATATAACTTGTATTTTTTTATACTTTATGTATTCGTTTATTGGTTTCTATCTTAGGTTTCGTCTATAACTTGTATTTTTTTTATTTTTATACTTTCTGTATTCGTTTCTTAGTCTCTGTCTTAATATAAAGGCATATAACTTGTATTTTTATACTTTATGTATTCATTTATTGGTCTTTATCTTAGTTTTCGTCTATAACTTGTATTTTTTTTTTATTTTTAAACTTTCTGTATTCGTTTCTTAGTCTCTGTCTTAATATAAAGGCATATAACTTGTATTTTTATACTTTATGTATTCGTTTATTGGTCTCTATAGGTTTCGTCTATAACTTTTATTTTTTTTTATTTTTATACTTTCTGTATTCGTTTCTTAGTCCCTGTCTTCATATAAAGGCGTATAACTTGTATTTTTTTATACTTTATGTATTCGCTTATTGGTCTCTATCTTAGGTTTCGTCTATAACTTGTATTTTTTTTATTTTTATACTTTCTGTATTCGTTTCTTAGTCTCTGTCTTAATATAAAGGCATATAACTTGTATTTTTATACTTTATGTATTCGTTTATTGGTCTTTATCTTAGGTTTCGTCTATAACTTGTATTTTTTTTATTTTTATACTTTCTGTATTCGTTTCTTAGTCTCTGTCTTAATATAAAGGCGTATAACTTGTATTTTTTTATACTTTATGTATTCGCTTATTGGTCTCTATCTTAGGTTTCGTCTATAGCTTGTATTTTTTTATTTTTATACTTTCTGTATTCGTTTCTTAGTCTCTGTCTTAATGTAAAGGCATAGAACTTGTATTTTTATACTTTATGTATTCGTTTATTGGTCTCTATCTTAGGTTTCGTCTATAACTTGTGTTTTTTTATTTTTATACTTTCTGTATTCGTTTCTTAGTCTCTGTCTTAATGTAAAGGCATATAACTTGTATTTTTATACTTTATGTATTGGTTTATTGGTGTCTATCTTAGGTTTCGTCTATAACTTGTATTTTTTTATTTTTTTACTTTCTGTATTCGTTTCTTAGTCTCTGTCTTAATATAAAGGCATATAACTTGTATTTTTTTATACTTTATGTATTCGCTTATTGGTCTCTATCTTAGGTTTCGTCTATGACTTGTATTTTTTTATTTTTATACTTTCCGTATTCGTTTCTTAGTCTCTGTCTTAATATAAAGGCTTATAACTTGTATTTTTTTATACTTTATGTATTCGCTTATTGGTCTCTATCTTAGGTTTCATCTATAACCTGTGTTTTTTTATTTTTATACTTTTTGTATTCGTTTCTTAGTCTCTGTCTTAATGTAAAGGCATATAACTTGTATTTTTATACTTTATGTATTCGTTTATTGGTCGCTATCTTAGGTTTCGTCTATAACTTGTATTTTTTTATTTTTATACTTTCTGTATTCGTTTCTTAGTCTCTGTCTTAATATAAAGGCATATAACTTGTATTTTTATACTTTATGTATTCGTTTATTGGTCTTTATCTTAGGTTTCGTCTATAACTTGTATTTTTTTTTATTTTTATACTTTCTGTATTCGTTTCTTAGTCTCTGTCTTAATATAAAGGCGTATAACTTGTATTTTTTTATACTTTATGTATTCGCTTATTGGTATCTATCTTAGGTTTCGTCTATAACTTGTATTTTTTTATTTTTATACTTTCTGTAGTCGTTTCTTAGTCTCTGTCGTAATATAAAGGCATATAACTTGTATTTTATACTTTATGTATTCGTTTACTGGTCTCTATCTTAGGTTTCGTCTATAACTTGTATTTTTTTTATTTTTATACTTTCAGTATTCGTTTCTTAGTATCTGTCTTAATGTAAATGCATATAACTTGTATTTTTATACTTTATGTATTCGTTTATTGGTCTTTATCTTAGGTTTCGTCTATAACTTGTATTTTTTTTAATTTTTATACTTTCTGTATTCGTTTCTTAGTCTCTGTCTTAATGTAAATGCATATAACTTGTATTTTTATACTTTATGTATTCGTTTATTGGTCTTTATCTTAGGTTTCGTCTATAACTTGTATTTTTTTTATTTTTATACTTTCTGTATTCGTTTCTTAGTCTCTGTCTTAATATAAAGGCATATAACTTGTATTTTTATACTTTATGTATTCGTTTATTGGTCTTTATCTTAGGTTTCGTCTATAACTTGTATTTTTTTTTATTTTTATACTTTCTGTATTCGTTTCTTAGTCTCTGACTTAATATAAAGGCGTATAAGTTGTATTTTTTTATACTTTATGTATTCGTTTATTGGTCTCTATCTTAGGTTTCGTCTATAACTTGTATTTTTTTAATTTTTATACTTTCTGTATTCGTTTCTTAGTCTCTGTCTTAATATAAAGGCATATAACTTGTATTTTTTTATACTTTATGTATTCGTTTATTGGTTTCTATCTTAGGTTTCGTCTATAACTTGTATTTTTTTTATTTTTATACTTTCTGTATTCGTTTCTTAGTCTCTGTCTTAATATAAAGGCATATAACTTGTATTTTTATACTTTATGTATTCATTTATTGGTCTTTATCTTAGTTTTCGTCTATAACTTGTATTTTTTTTTTATTTTTAAACTTTCTGTATTCGTTTCTTAGTCTCTGTCTTAATATAAAGGCATATAACTTGTATTTTTATACTTTATGTATTCGTTTATTGGTCTCTATAGGTTTCGTCTATAACTTTTATTTTTTTTTATTTTTATACTTTCTGTATTCGTTTCTTAGTCTCTGTCTTCATATAAAGGCGTATAACTTGTATTTTTTTATACTTTATGTATTCGCTTATTGGTCTCTATCTTAGGTTTCGTCTATAACTTGTATTTTTTTTATTTTTATACTTTCTGTATTCGTTTCTTAGTCTCTGTCTTAATATAAAGGCATATAACTTGTATTTTTATACTTTATGTATTCGTTTATTGGTCTTTATCTTAGGTTTCGTCTATAACTTGTATTTTTTTTATTTTTATACTTTCTGTATTCGTTTCTTAGTCTCTGTCTTAATATAAAGGCGTATAACTTGTATTTTTTTATACTTTATGTATTCGCTTATTGGTCTCTATCTTAGGTTTCGTCTATAGCTTGTATTTTTTTATTTTTATACTTTCTGTATTCGTTTCTTAGTCTCTGTCTTAATGTAAAGGCATAGAACTTGTATTTTTATACTTTATGTATTCGTTTATTGGTCTCTATCTTAGGTTTCGTCTATAACTTGTGTTTTTTTATTTTTATACTTTCTGTATTCGTTTCTTAGTCTCTGTCTTAATGTAAAGGCATATAACTTGTATTTTTATACTTTATGTATTGGTTTATTGGTGTCTATCTTAGGTTTCGTCTATAACTTGTATTTTTTTATTTTTTTACTTTCTGTATTCGTTTCTTAGTCTCTGTCTTAATATAAAGGCATATAACTTGTATTTTTTTATACTTTATGTATTCGCTTATTGGTCTCTATCTTAGGTTTCGTCTATGACTTGTATTTTTTTATTTTTATACTTTCCGTATTCGTTTCTTAGTCTCTGTCTTAATATAAAGGCTTATAACTTGTATTTTTTTATACTTTATGTATTCGCTTATTGGTCTCTATCTTAGGTTTCATCTATAACCTGTGTTTTTTTATTTTTATACTTTTTGTATTCGTTTCTTAGTCTCTGTCTTAATGTAAAGGCATATAACTTGTATTTTTATACTTTATGTATTCGTTTATTGGTCGCTATCTTAGGTTTCGTCTATAACTTGTATTTTTTTATTTTTATACTTTCTGTATTCGTTTCTTAGTCTCTGTCTTAATATAAAGGCATATAACTTGTATTTTTATACTTTATGTATTCGTTTATTGGTCTTTATCTTAGGTTTCGTCTATAACTTGTATTTTTTTTTATTTTTATACTTTCTGTATTCGTTTCTTAGTCTCTGTCTTAATATAAAGGCGTATAACTTGTATTTTTTTATACTTTATGTATTCGCTTATTGGTATCTATCTTAGGTTTCGTCTATAACTTGTATTTTTTTATTTTTATACTTTCTGTAGTCGTTTCTTAGTCTCTGTCGTAATATAAAGGCATATAACTTGTATTTTATACTTTATGTATTCGTTTACTGGTCTCTATCTTAGGTTTCGTCTATAACTTGTATTTTTTTATTTTTATACTTTCTGTATTCGTTTCTTAGTCTCCGTCTTAATATAAAGGCGTATAACATGTATTTTTTTATACTTTATGTATTCGCTTATTGGTCTCTATCTTAGGTTTCGTCTATAACTTGTATTTTTTTATTCTTATACTTTCTGTATTCGTTTCTTAGTCTCTGTCGTAATATAAAGGCATATAACTTGTATTTTATACTTTATGTATTCGTTTATTGGTCTTTATCTAAGGTTTCGTCTATAACTTGTATTTTTTTTTATTTTTATACTTTCAGTATTCGTTTCTTAGTATCTGTCTTAATGTAAATGCATATAACTTGTATTTTTATACTTTATGTATTCGTTTATTGGTCTTTATTTTAGGTTTCGTCTATAACTTGTATTTTTTTATTTTTATACTTTCTGTATTTGTTTCTAGTCTCTGTCTTAATGTAAAGGCATATAACTTGTATTTTTATACTTTATGTATTCGTTTATTGGTCTCTATCTTAGGTTTCGTCTATAACTTGTATTTTTTTATTCTTATACTTTCTGTATCCGTTTCTTAGTCTCTTTCGTAATATAAAGGCATATAACTTGTATTTTATACTTTATGTATTCGTTTATTGGTCTTTATCTAAGGTTTCGTCTATAACTTGTATTTTTTTTTATTTTTATACTTTCAGTATTCGTTTCTTAGTATCTGTCTTAATGTAAATGCATATAACTTGTATTTTTATACTTTATGTATTCGTTTATTGGTCTTTATCTTATTTTTCGTCTATAACTTGTATTTTTTTATTTTTATACTTTCTGTATTCGCTTCTTAGTCTCTGTCTTAATATAACTTGTATTTTTATACTTTATGTATTCGTTTATTGGTCTCTATCTTAGGTTTCGTCTATAACTTGTATTTTTTTATTTTTATACTTTCTGTATTCGTTTCTTAGTCTCTGTCTTAATATAAAGGCGTATAACTTGTATTTTTTTATACTTTATGTATTCGCTTATTGGTCTCTATCTTAGGTTTCGTCTATAACTTGTATTTTTTTATTTTTATACTTTCTGTATTCGTTTCTTAGTCTCTGTCCTAATGTAAAGGCATATAACTTGTATTTTTATACTTTATGTATTCGTTTATTGGTCTCTATCTTAGGTTTCGTCTATAACTTGTGTTTTTTTATTTTTATACTTTCTGTATTCGTTTCTTAGTCTCTGTCTTAATGTAAAGGCATATAACTTGTATTTTTATACTTTATGTATTGGTTTATTGGTGTCTATCTTAGGTTTCATCTATAACTTGTATTTTTTTATTTTTTTACTTTCTGTATTCGTTTCTTAGTCTCTGTCTTAATATAAAGGCATATAACTTGTTTTTTTTATACTTTATGCATTCGCTTATTGGTCTCTATCTTAGGTTTCGTCTATTACTTGTATTTTTTTATTTTTATACTTTCTGTATTCGTTTCTTAGTCTCTGTCTTAATATAAAGGCTTATAACTTGTATTTTTTTATACTTTATGTATTCGCTTATTGGTCTCTATCTTAGGTTTCATCTATAACTTGTGTTTTTTTATTTTTATACTTTCTGTATTCGTTTCTTAGTCTCTGTCTTAATGTAAAGGCATATAACTTGTATTTTTATACTTTATGTATTCGTTTATTGGTCGCTATCTTAGGTTTCGTCTATAACTTTAATTTTTTTATTTTTATACTTTCTGTATTCGTTTCTTAGTCTCTGTCTTAATATAAAGGCATATAACTTGTATTTTTATACTTTATGTATTCGTTTATTGGTCTTTATCTTAGGTTTCGTCTTTAACTTGTATTTTTTTTTATTTTTATACTTTCTGTATTCGTTTCTTAGTCTCTGTCTTAATATAAAGGCGTATAACTTGTATTTTTTTATACTTTATGTATTCGCTTATTGGTATCTATCTTAGGTTTCGTCTATAACTTGTATTTTTTTATTTTTATACTTTCTGTAGTCGTTTCTTAGTCTCTGTCGTAATATAAAGGCATATAACTTGTATTTTATACTTTACGTATTCGTTTACTGGTCTCTATCTTAGGTTTCGTCTATAACTTGTATTTTTTTATTTTTATACTTTCTGTATTCGTTTCTTAGTCTCTATCTTAATATAAAGGCGTATAACATGTATTTTTTTATACTTTATGTATTCGCTTATTGGTCTCTATCTAAGGTTTCGTCTATAACTTGTATTTTTTTATTCTTATACTTTCTGTATTCGTTTCTTAGTCTCTGTCGTAATATAAAGGCATATAACTTGTATTTTATACTTTATGTATTCGTTTATTGGTCTTTATCTTAGGTTTCGTCTATAACTTGTATTTTTTTTATTTTTATACTTTCTTTATTTGTTTCTTAGTCTCTGTTTTAATATAAAGGCGTATAACTTGTATTTTTTTATACTTTATGTATTCGTTTATTGGTCTCTATCTTAGGTTTCGTCTATAACTTGTATTTTTTTTAATTTTTATACTTTCTGTATTCGTTTCTTAGTCTCTGTCTTAATATAAAGGCATATAACTTGTATTTTTACACTTTATGTATTCGTTTATTGGTCTTTATCTTAGGTTTCGTCTATAACTTGTATTTTTTTTTATTTTTATACTTTCTGTATTCGTTTATTAGTCTCTGACTTAATATAAAGGCGTATAACTTGTATTTTTTTATACTTTATGTATTCGTTTATTGGTCTCTATCTTAGGTTTCGTCTATAACTTGTATTTTTTTATTTTTTTACTTTCTGTATTCGTTTCTTAGTCTCTGTCTTAATATAAAGGCATATAACTTGTATTTTTTTATACTTTATGTATTCGCTTATTAGTCTCTATCTTAGGTTTCGTCTATAACTTGTATTTTTTTATTTTTCTACTTTCTGTATTCGTTTCTTAGTCTCTGTCTTAATATAAAGGCTTATAACTTGTATTTTTGTATACTTTATGTATTCGCTTATTGGTCTCTATCTTAGGTTTCATCTATAACTTGTGTTTTTTTATTTTTATACTTTCTGTATTCGTTTCTTAGTCTCTGTCTTAATGTAAAGGCATATAACTTGTATTTTTATACTTTATGTATTCGTTTATTGGTCGCTATCTTAGGTTTCGTCTATAACTTGTATTTTTTTATTTTTATACTTTCTGTATTCGTTTCTTAGTCTCTGTCTTAATATAAAGGCATGTGACTTGTATTTTTATACTTTATGTATTCGTTTATTGGTCTCTATCTTAGGTTTCGTCTATAACTTGTGTTTTTTTATTTTTATACTTTCTGTATTCGTTTCTTAGTCTCTGTCTTAATGTAAAGGCATATAACTTGTATTTTTATACTTTATGTATTGGTTTATTGGTGTCTATCTTAGGTTTCGTCTATAACTTGTATTTTTTTATTTTTTTACTTTCTGTATTCGTTTCTTAGTCTCTGTCTTAATATAAAGGCTTATAACTTGTATTTTTTTATACTTTATGTATTCGCTTATTGGTCTCTATCTTAGGTTTCATCTATAACTTGTGTTTTTTTATTTTTATACTTTCTGTATTCGTTTCTTAGTCTCTGTCTTAATATAAAGGCATATAACTTGTATTTTTACACTTTATGTATTCGTTTATTGGTCTTTATCTTAGGTTTCGTCTATAACTTGTATTTTTTTTTATTTTTATACTTTCTGTATTCGTTTATTAGTCTCTGACTTAATATAAAGGCGTATAACTTGTATTTTTTATACTTTATGTATTCGTTTATTGGTCTCTATCTTAGGTTTCGTCTATACCTTGTATTTTTTTATTTTTTTACTTTCTGTATTCGTTTCTTAGTCTCTGTCTTAATATAAAGGCATATAACTTGTATTTTTTTATACTTTATGTATTCGCTTATTGGTCTTTATCTTAGGTTTCGGCTATAACTTGTATTTTTTTATTTTTCTACTCTTTGTATTCGTTTCTTAGTCTCTGTCTTAATATAAAGGCTTATAACTTGTATTTTTTTATACTTTATGTATTCGCTTATTGGTCTTTATCTTAGGTTTCGTCTATAACTTGTGTTTTTTTTATTTTTATACTTTCTGTATTCGTTTCTTAGTCTCTGTCTTAATATAAAAGCGTACAACATGTATTTTTTTATACTTTATGTATTCGCTTATTGGTCTCTATCTAAGGTTTCGTCTATAACTTGTATTTTTTTATTCTTATACTTTCTGTATTCGTTTCTTAGTCTCTGTCGTAATATAAAGGCATATAACTTGTATTTTATACTTTATGTATTCGTTTATTGGTCTTTATCTTAGGTTTCGTCTATAACTTGTATTTTTTTTATTTTTATACTTTCTTTATTCGTTTCTTAGTCTCTGTTTTAATATAAAGGCGTATAACTTGTATTTTTTTATACTTTATGTATTCGTTTATTGGTCTCTATCTTAGGTTTCTTCTATAACTTGTATTTTTTTTAATTTTTATACTTTCTGTATTCGTTTCTTAGTCTCTGTCTTAATATAAAGGCATATAACTTGTATTTTTACACTTTATGTATTTGTTTATTGGTCTTTATCTTAGGTTTCGTCTATAACTTGTATTTTTTTTTATTTTTATACTTTCTGTATTCGTTTATTAGTCTCTGACTTAATATAAAGGCGTATAACTTGTATTTTTTTATACTTTATGTATTCGTTTATTGGTCTCTATCTTAGGTTTCGTCTATAACTTGTATTTTTTTATTTTTTTACTTTCTGTATTCGTTTCTTAGTCTCTGTCTTAATATAAAGGCATATAACTTGTATTTTTTTATACTTTATGTATTGGCTTATTGGTCTCTATCTTAGGTTTCGTCTATAACTTGTATTTTTTTATTTTTCTACTTTCTGTATTCGTTTCTTAGTCTCTGTCTTAATATAAAGGCTTATAACTTGTATTTTTTTATACTTTATGTATTCGCTTATTGGCCTCTATCTTAGGTTTCATCTATAACTTGTGTTTTTTTATTTTTATACTTTCTGTATTCGTTTCTTAGTCTCTGTCTTAATGTAAAGGCATATAACTTGTATTTTTATACTTTGTGTATTCGTTTATTGGTCGCTATCTTAGGTTTCGTCTATAACTTGTATTTTTTTATTTTTATACTTTCTGTATTCGTTTCTTAGTCTCTGTCTTAATATAAAGGCATATAACTTGTATTTTTATACTTTATGTATTCGTTTATTGGTCTCTATCTTAGGTTTCGTCTATAACTTGTGTTTTTTTATTTTTATACTTTCTGTATTCGTTTCTTAGTCTCTGTCTTAATGTAAAGGCATATAACTTGTATTTTTATAGTTTATGTATTGGTTTATTGGTGTCTATCTTAGGTTTCGTCGATAACTTGTATTTTTTTATTTTTTTACTTTCTGTATTCGTTTCTTAGTCTCTGTCTTAATATAAAGGCATATAACTTGTGTTTTTTTATACTTTATGTATTCGCTTATTGGTCTCTATCTTAGGTTTCGTCTATAACTTGTATTTTTTTATTTTTATACTTTCTGTATTCGTTTCTTAGTCTCTGTCTTAATATAAAGGCTTATAACTTGTATTTTTTTATACTTTATGTATTCGCTTATTGGTCTCTATCTTAGGTTTCATCTATAACTTGTGTTTTTTTATTTTTATACTTTCTGTATTCGTTTCTTAGTCTCTGTCTTAATATAAAGGCATATAACTTGTATTTTTACACTTTATGTATTCGTTTATTGGTCTTTATCTTAGGTTTCGTCTATAACTTGTATTTTTTTTTATTTTTATACTTTCTGTATTCGTTTATTAGTCTCTGACTTAATATAAAGGCGTATAACTTGTATTTTTTTATACTTTATGTATTCGTTTATTGGTCTCTATCTTAGGTTTCGTCTATAACTTGTATTTTTTTATTTTTTTACTTTCTGTATTCGTTTCTTAGTCTCTGTCTTAATATAAAGGCATATAACTTGTATTTTTTTATACTTTATGTATTGGCTTATTGGTCTCTATCTTAGGTTTCGTCTATAACTTGTATTTTTTTATTTTTCTACTTTCTGTATTCGTTTCTTAGTCTCTGTCTTAATATAAAGGCTTATAACTTGTATTTTTTTATACTTTATGTATTCGCTTATTGGTCTCTATCTTAGGTTTCATCTATAACTTGTGTTTTTCTATTTTTATACTTTCTGTATTCGTTTCTTAGTCTCTGTCTTAATGTAAAGGCATATAACTTGTATTTTTATACTTTGTGTATTCGTTTATTGGTCGCTATCTTAGGTTTCGTCTATAACTTGTATTTTTTTATTTTTATACTTTCTGTATTCGTTTCTTAGTCTCTGTCTTAATATAAAGGCATATAACTTGTATTTTTATACTTTATGTATTCGTTTATTGGTCTCTATCTTAGGTTTCGTCTATAACTTGTGTTTTTTTATTTTTATACTTTCTGTATTGGTTTCTTAGTCTCTGTCTTAATGTAAAGGCATATAACTTGTATTTTTATAGTTTATGTATTGGTTTATTGGTGTCTATCTTAGGTTTCGTCGATAACTTGTATTTTTTTATTTTTATACTTTCTGTATTCGTTTCTTAGTCTCTGTCTTAATGTAAAGGCATATAACTTGTATTTTTATACTTTGTGTATTCGTTTATTGGTCGCTATCTTAGGTGTCGTCTATAACTTGTATTTTTTTATTTTTATACTTTCTGTATTCGTTTCTTAGTCTCTGTCTTAATATAAAGGCATATAACTTGTATTTTTATACTTTATGTATTCGTTTATTGGTCTCTATCTTAGGTTTCGTCTATAACTTGTGTTTTTTTATTTTTATACTTTCTGTATTCGTTTCTTAGTCTCTGTCTTAATGTAAAGGCATATAACTTGTATTTTTATACTTTATGTATTCGCTTATTGGTCGCTATCTTAGGTTTCGTCAATAACTTGTATTTTTTTATTTTTATACTTTCTGTATTCGTTTCTTAGTCTTTGTCTAAATGTAAAGGCATATAACTTGTATTTTTATACTTTATGTATTCGTTTCTTGGTTTCTATCTTAGGTTTCGTCTATAACTTGTATTTTTTTTTATTTTTATACTTTCTGTATTCGTTTCTTAGTCTCTGTCGTAATATAAAGGCATATAACTTGTATTTTATACTTTATGTATTCGTTTATTGGTCTCTATCTTAGGTTTCGTCTATAACTTGTAATTTTTTATTTTTATACTTTCTGTATTCGTTTCTTAGTCTCTGTCTTAATATAAAGGCATATAACTTGTATTTTTATACTTTATGTATTCGTTTATTGGTCTCTATCTTAGGTTTCGTCTATAACTTGTATTTTTTTATTTTTATACTTTCTGTATTCGTTTCTTAGTCTCTGTCTTGATATAAAGGCGTATAACTTGTATTTTTTTATACTTTATGTATTCGCTTATTGGTCTCTATCTTAGGTTTCGTCTATAACTTGTGTTTTTTTATTTATATACTTTCTGTATTCGTTTCTTAGTATCTGTCTTAATGTAAAGGCATATAACTTGTATTTTTATACTTTATGTATTCGTTTATTGGTCTCTATCTTAAGTTTCGTCTATAACTTGTATTTTTTTTATTTTTATACTTTCTGTATTCGTTTCTTAGTCTCTGTCTTAATAAAAAGGCATATAACTTGTATTTTTTTATACTTTATGTATTCGCTTATTGGTCTCTATCTTAGGTTTCGTCTATAACTTGTATTTTTTTATTTTTATACTTTCTGTATTCGTTTCTTAGTCTCTGTCTTAATACAAAGGCTTATAACTTGTATTTTTTTATACTTTATGTATTCGCTTATTGGTCTCTATCTTAGGTTTCGTCTATAACTTGTGTTTTTTTATTTTTATACTTTCTGTATTCGTTTCTTAGTCTCTGTCTTAATGTAAAGGCATATAACTTGTATTTTTATACTTTATGTATTCGTTTATTGGTCTCTATCTTAGGTTTCGTCTATAACTTTTATTTTTTTATTTTTATACTTTCTGTATTCGTTTCTTAGTCTCTGTCTTAATATAAAGGGATATAACTTGTATTTTTATAGTTTACGTATTCGTTTATTGGTCTTTATCTTAGGTTTCGTCTATAACTTGTATTTTTTTTAATTTTTATACTTTCTGTATTCGTTTCTTGGTCTCTGTCTTAATATAAAGGCGTATAACTTGTATTTTTTTATACTTTATGTATTCGCTTATTGGTCTCTATCTTAGGTTTGGTCTATAACTTGTATTTTTTTATTTTTATACTTTCTGTATTCGTTTCTTAGACTCTGTCGTAATATAAAGGCATATAACTTGTATTTTATACTTTATGTATTCGTTTATTGGTCTCTATGTTAGGTTTCGTCTATAACTTGTATTTTTTTATTTTTATACTTTCTGTATTCGTTTTTTAGTCTCTGTCTTAATATAAAGGCATATAGCTTGTATTTTTATACTTTATGTATTCATTTATTGGTCTCTATCTTAGGTTTCGTCTATAACTTATATTTTTTTATTTTTATACTTTCTGTATTCGTTTCTTAGTCTCTGTCTTAATATAAAGGGATATAACTTGTATTTTTATAGTTTACGTATTCGTTTATTGGTCTTTATCTTAGGTTTCGTCTATAACTTGTATTTTTTTTAATTTTTATACTTTCTGTATTCGTTTCTTGGTCTCTGTCTTAATATAAAGGCGTATAACTTGTATTTTTTTATACTTTATGTATTCGCTTATTGGTCTCTATCTTAGGTTTGGTCTATAACTTGTATTTTTTTATTTTTATACTTTCTGTATTCGTTTCTTAGACTCTGTCGTAATATAAAGGCATATAACTTGTATTTTATACTTTATGTATTCGTTTATTGGTCTCTATGTTAGGTTTCGTCTATAACTTGTATTTTTTTATTTTTATACTTTCTGTATTCGTTTTTTAGTCTCTGTCTTAATATAAAGGCATATAGCTTGTATTTTTATACTTTATGTATTCGTTTATTGGTCTCTATCTTAGGTTTCGTCTATAACTTATATTTTTTTATTTTTATACTTTCTGTATTCGTTTCTTAGTCTCTGTCTTAATATAAAGGCATATAACTTGTATTTTTATACTTTATGTATTCGTTTATTGGTCTCTATCTTAGGTTTCGTCTATAACTTGTATTTTTTTTTATTTTTATACTTTCTGTATTCGTTTCTTAGTCTCTGTCTTAATATAAAGGCGTATAACTTGTATGTATTTTTTTATACTTTATGTATTCGCTTATTGGTCTCTATCTTAGGTTTGTAATGTAAAGGCATATAACTTGTATTTTTATACTTTATGTACTCGTTTATTGGTCTCTATCTTAGGTTTCGTCTATAACTTGTATTTTTTTTATTTTTGTACTTTCTGTAGTCGTTTCTTAGTCTTTGTCTTAATTTAAAGGCATATAACTTGTATTTTTATACTTTATGTATTTGTTTATTGGTCTCTATCTTAGGTTTCGTCTATAACTTGTATTTTTTTTATTTTTATACTTTCTGTATTTGTTTCTTAGTCTCTGTCTTAATATAAAGGCATATAACTTGTATTTTTATACTTTATGTATTCGTTTATCGGTCTCTATCTTAGGTTTCGTCTATAACTTGTATTGTTTTTATTTTTATACTTTCTGTAATCGTTTCTTAGTCTCTGTCGTAATATAAAGGCATATAACTTGTATTTTATACTTTATGTATTCGTTTATTGGTCTTTATCTTAGGTTTCGTCTATAACTTGTATTTTTTTTTATTTTTATACTTTCTGTATTCGTTTCTTAGTCTCTGTCTTAATATAAAGGCGTATAACTTGTATTTTTTTATACTTTATGTATTCGCTTATTGGTCTCTATCTTAGGTTTCGTCTATAACTTGTATTTTTTTATTTTTATACTTTCTGTATTCGTTTCTTAGTCTCTGTCATAATGTAAAGGCATATAACTTGTATTTTTATACTTTATGTATTCGTTTATTGGTCTCTATCTTAGGTTTCGTCTATAACTTGTATTTTTTTTATTTTTGTACTTTCTGTAGTCGTTTCTTAGTCTCTGTCTTAATGTAAAGGCATATAACTTGTATTTTTATACTTTATGTATTCGTTTATTGGTCTCTATCTTAGGTTTCGTCTATAACTTGTATTTTTTTATTTTTATACTTTCTGTATTCGTTTCTTAGTCTCTGTCTTAATATAAAGGCGTATAACTTGTATTTTTTTATACTTTATGTATTCGCTTATTGGTCGCTATCTTAGGTTTCGTCAATAACTTGTATTTTTTTATTTTTATACTTTCTGTATTCGTTTCTTAGTCTCTGTTTTAATATAAAGGCGTATAACTTGTATTTTTTTATACTTTATGTATTCGCTTATTGGTCTCTATCTTAGGTTTCGTCTATAACTTGTATTTTTTTATTTTTATACTTTCTGTATTCGTTTCTTAGTCTCTGTCTTAATGTAAAGGCATATAACTTGTATTTTTATACTTTATGTATTCGTTTATTGGTCTCTATCTTAAGTTTCGTCTATAACTTGTATTTTTTTTATTTTTATACTTTCTGTATTCGTTTCTTAGTCTCTGTCTTAATATAAAGGCGTATAACTTGTATTTTTTTATACTTTATGTATTCGCTTATTGGTCTCTATCTTAGGTTTCGTCAATAACTTGTATTTTTTTTATTTTTATACTTTCTGTATTCGTTTCTTAGTCTCTGTCTTAATGTAAACTTATATAACTTGTATTTTTATACTTTATGTATTCGTTTATTGGTCTCTATCTTAGGTTTCGTCTATAACTTGTATTTTTTTTATTTTTGTACTTTCTGTAGTCGTTTCTTAGTCTCTGTCTTAATATAAAGGCATATAACTTGTATTTTTATACTTTCTGTATTCGTTTCTTAGTCTCTGTCTTAATATAAAGGCATATAACTTGTATTTCTATACTTTATGTATTCGTTTATTGGTCTCTATCTTAGGTTTCGTCTATTACTTGTATTTTTTTTTATTTTTATACTTTCTGTATTCGTTTCTTAGTCTATGTCGTAATATAAAGGCATATAACTTGTATTTTATACTTTATGTATTCGTTTATTGGTCTTTATCTTAGGTTTCGTCTATAACTTGTATTTTTTTTTATTTTTATACTTTCTGTATTCGTTTCTTAGTCTCTGTCGTAATATAAAGGCATATAACTTGTATTTTATATTTTATGTATTCGTTTATTGGTCTTTATCTTAGGTTTCGTCTATAACTTGTATTTTTTTTTTATTTTTATACTTTCTGTATTCGTTTCTTAGTCTCTGTCTTAATATAAAGGCGTATAACTTGTATTTTTTTATACTTTATGTATTCGCTTATTTTTCTCTATCTTAGGTTTCATCTATAACTTGTATTTTTTTATTTTTATACTTTCTGTATTCGTTTCTTAGTCTCTGTCGTAATATAAAGGCATATAACTTGTATTTTATACTTTATGTATTCGTTTATTGGTCTCTATCTTAGGTTTCGTCTATAACTTGTATTTTTTTATTTTTATACTTTCTGTATTCGTTTCTTAGTCTCTGTCGTAATATAAAGGCATATAACTTGTATTTTATACTTTATGTATTCGTTTATTGGTCTCTATCTTAGGTTTCGTCTATAACTTGTAATTTTTTATTTTTATACTTTCTGTATTCGTTTCTTAGTCTCTGTCTTAATATAAAGGCGTATAACTTGTATTTTTTTATACTTTATGTATTCGCTTATTGGTCTCTATCTTAGGTTTCGTCTATAACTTGTATTTTTTTATTTTTATACTTTCTGTATTCGTTTCTTAGTCTCTGTCTTAATATAAAGGCGTATAACTTGTATTTTTTTATACTTTATGTATTCGCTTATTGGTCGCTATCTTAGGTTTCGTCAATAACTTGTATTTTTTTATTTTTAAACTTTCTGTATTCGTTTCTTAGTCTCTGTCTTAATATAAAGGCATATAACTTGTATTTTTATACTTTATGTATTCGTTTATTGGTCTCTATAGGTTTCGTCTATAACTTTTATTTTTTTTTATTTTTATACTTTCTGTATTCGTTTCTTAGTCTCTGTCTTCATATAAAGGCGTATAACTTGTATTTTTTTATACTTTATGTATTCGCTTATTGGTCTCTATCTTAGGTTTCGTCTATAACTTGTATTTTTTTTATTTTTATACTTTCTGTATTCGTTTCTTAGTCTCTGTCTTAATATAAAGGCATATAACTTGTATTTTTATACTTTATGTATTCGTTTATTGGTCTTTATCTTAGGTTTCGTCTATAACTTGTATTTTTTTTATTTTTATACTTTCTGTATTCGTTTCTTAGTCTCTGTCTTAATATAAAGGCGTATAACTTGTATTTTTTTATACTTTATGTATTCGCTTATTGGTCTCTATCTTAGGTTTCGTCTATAGCTTGTATTTTTTTATTTTTATACTTTCTGTATTCGTTTCTTAGTCTCTGTCTTAATGTAAAGGCATAGAACTTGTATTTTTATACTTTATGTATTCGTTTATTGGTCTCTATCTTAGGTTTCGTCTATAACTTGTGTTTTTTTATTTTTATACTTTCTGTATTCGTTTCTTAGTCTCTGTCTTAATGTAAAGGCATATAACTTGTATTTTTATACTTTATGTATTGGTTTATTGGTGTCTATCTTAGGTTTCGTCTATAACTTGTATTTTTTTATTTTTTTACTTTCTGTATTCGTTTCTTAGTCTCTGTCTTAATATAAAGGCATATAACTTGTATTTTTTTATACTTTATGTATTCGCTTATTGGTCTCTATCTTAGGTTTCGTCTATAACTTGTATTTTTTTATTTTTATACTTTCCGTATTCGTTTCTTAGTCTCTGTCTTAATATAAAGGCTTATGACTTGTATTTTTTTATACTTTATGTATTCGCTTATTGGTCTCTATCTTAGGTTTCATCTATAACCTGTGTTTTTTTATTTTTATACTTTTTGTATTCGTTTCTTAGTCTCTGTCTTAATGTAAAGGCATATAACTTGTATTTTTATACTTTATGTATTCGTTTATTGGTCGCTATCTTAGGTTTCGTCTATAACTTGTATTTTTTTATTTTTATACTTTCTGTATTCGTTTCTTAGTCTCTGTCTTAATATAAAGGCATATAACTTGTATTTTTATACTTTATGTATTCGTTTATTGGTCTTTATCTTAGGTTTCGTCTATAACTTGTATTTTTTTTTATTTTTATACTTTCTGTATTCGTTTCTTAGTCTCTGTCTTAATATAAAGGCGTATAACTTGTATTTTTTTATACTTTATGTATTCGCTTATTGGTATCTATCTTAGGTTTCGTCTATAACTTGTATTTTTTTATTTTTATACTTTCTGTAGTCGTTTCTTAGTCTCTGTCGTAATATAAAGGCATATAACTTGTATTTTATACTTTATGTATTCGTTTACTGGTCTCTATCTTAGGTTTCGTCTATAACTTGTATTTTTTTATTTTTATACTTTCTGTATTCGTTTCTTAGTCTCCGTCTTAATATAAAGGCGTATAACATGTATTTTTTTATACTTTATGTATTCGCTTATTGGTCTCTATCTTAGGTTTCGTCTATAACTTGTATTTTTTTATTCTTATACTTTCTGTATTCGTTTCTTAGTCTCTGTCGTAATATAAAGGCATATAACTTGTATTTTATACTTTATGTATTCGTTTATTGGTCTTTATCTAAGGTTTCGTCTATAACTTGTATTTTTTTTTATTTTTATACTTTCAGTATTCGTTTCTTAGTATCTGTCTTAATGTAAATGCATATAACTTGTATTTTTATACTTTATGTATTCGTTTATTGGTCTTTATTTTAGGTTTCGTCTATAACTTGTATTTTTTTATTTTTATACTTTCTGTATTCGTTTCTAGTCTCTGTCTTAATGTAAAGGCATATAACTTGTATTTTTATACTTTATGTATTCGTTTATTGGTCTCTATCTTAGGTTTCGTCTATAACTTGTATTTTTTTATTCTTATACTTTCTGTATTCGTTTCTTAGTCTCTGTCGTAATATAAAGGCATATAACTTGTATTTTATACTTTATGTATTCGTTTATTGGTCTTTATCTAAGGTTTCGTCTATAACTTGTATTTTTTTTTATTTTTATACTTTCAGTATTCGTTTCTTAGTATCTGTCTTAATGTAAATGCATATAACTTGTATTTTTATACTTTATGTATTCGTTTATTGGTCTTTATCTTATTTTTCGTCTATAACTTGTATTTTTTTATTTTTATACTTTCTGTATTCGTTTCTTAGTCTCTGTCTTAATATAACTTGTATTTTTATACTTTATGTATTCGTTTATTGGTCTCTATCTTAGGTTTCGTCTATAACTTGTATTTTTTTATTTTTATACTTTCTGTATTCGTTTCTTAGTCTCTGTCTTAATATAAAGGCGTATAACTTGTATTTTTTTATACTTTATGTATTCGCTTATTGGTCTCTATCTTAGGTTTCGTCTATAACTTGTATTTTTTTATTTTTATACTTTCTGTATTCGTTTCTTAGTCTCTGTCCTAATGTAAAGGCATATAACTTGTATTTTTATACTTTATGTATTCGTTTATTGGTCTCTATCTTAGGTTTCGTCTATAACTTGTGTTTTTTTATTTTTATACTTTCTGTATTCGTTTCTTAGTCTCTGTCTTAATGTAAAGGCATATAACTTGTATTTTTATACTTTATGTATTGGTTTATTGGTGTCTATCTTAGGTTTCGTCTATAACTTGTATTTTTTTATTTTTTTACTTTCTGTATTCGTTTCTTAGTCTCTGTCTTAATATAAAGGCATATAACTTGTTTTTTTTATACTTTATGCATTCGCTTATTGGTCTCTATCTTAGGTTTCGTCTATTACTTGTATTTTTTTATTTTTATACTTTCTGTATTCGTTTCTTAGTCTCTGTCTTAATATAAAGGCTTATAACTTGTATTTTTTATACTTTATGTATTCGCTTATTGGTCTCTATCTTAGGTTTCATCTATAACTTGTGTTTTTTTATTTTTATACTTTCTGTATTCGTTTCTTAGTCTCTGTCTTAATGTAAAGGCATATAACTTGTATTTTTATACTTTATGTATTCGTTTATTGGTCGCTATCTTAGGTTTCGTCTATAACTTTAATTTTTTTATTTTTATACTTTCTGTATTCGTTTCTTAGTCTCTGTCTTAATATAAAGGCATATAACTTGTATTTTTATACTTTATGTATTCGTTTATTGGTTTTTATCTTAGGTTTCGTCTTTAACTTGTATTTTTTTTTATTTTTATACTTTCTGTATTCGTTTCTTAGTCTCTGTCTTAATATAAAGGCGTATAACTTGTATTTTTTTATACTTTATGTATTCGCTTATTGGTATCTATCTTAGGTTTCGTCTATAACTTGTATTTTTTTATTTTTATACTTTCTGTAGTCGTTTCTTAGTCTCTGTCGTAATATAAAGGCATATAACTTGTATTTTATACTTTACGTATTCGTTTACTGGTCTCTATCTTAGGTTTCGTCTATAACTTGTATTTTTTTATTTTTATACTTTCTGTATTCGTTTCTTAGTCTCTATCTTAATATAAAGGCGTATAACATGTATTTTTTTATACTTTATGTATTCGCTTATTGGTCTCTATCTAAGGTTTCGTCTATAACTTGTATTTTTTTATTCTTATACTTTCTGTATTCGTTTCTTAGTCTCTGTCGTAATATAAAGGCATATAACTTGTATTTTATACTTTATGTATTCGTTTATTGGTCTTTATCTTAGGTTTCGTCTATAACTTGTATTTTTTTTATTTTTATACTTTCTTTATTTGTTTCTTAGTCTCTGTTTTAATATAAAGGCGTATAACTTGTATTTTTTTATACTTTATGTATTCGTTTATTGGTCTCTATCTTAGGTTTCGTCTATAACTTGTATTTTTTTTAATTTTTATACTTTCTGTATTCGTTTCTTAGTCTCTGTCTTAATATAAAGGCATATAACTTGTATTTTTACACTTTATGTATTAGTTTATTGGTCTTTATCTTAGGTTTCGTCTATAACTTGTATTTTTTTTTATTTTTATACTTTCTGTATTCGTTTATTAGTCTCTGACTTAATATAAAGGCGTATAACTTGTATTTTTTTATACTTTATGTATTCGTTTATTGGTCTCTATCTTAGGTTTCGTCTATAACTTGTATTTTTTTATTTTTTTACTTTCTGTATTCGTTTCTTAGTCTCTGTCTTAATATAAAGGCATATAACTTGTATTTTTTTATACTTTATGTATTCGCTTATTAGTCTCTATCTTAGGTTTCGTCTATAACTTGTATTTTTTTATTTTTCTACTTTCTGTATTCGTTTCTTAGTCTCTGTCTTAATATAAAGGCTTATAACTTGTATTTTTGTATACTTTATGTATTCGCTTATTGGTCTCTATCTTAGGTTTCATCTATAACTTGTGTTTTTTTATTTTTATACTTTCTGTATTCGTTTCTTAGTCTCTGTCTTAATGTAAAGGCATATAACTTGTATTTTTATACTTTATGTATTCGTTTATTGGTCGCTATCTTAGGTTTCGTCTATAACATGTATTTTTTTATTTTTATACTTTCTGTATTCGTTTCTTAGTCTCTGTCTTAATATAAAGGCATGTGACTGGTATTTTTATACTTTATGTATTCGTTTATTGGTCTCTATCTTAGGTTTCGTCTATAACTTGTGTTTTTTTATTTTTATACTTTCTGTATTCGTTTCTTAGTCTCTGTCTTAATGTAAAGGCATATAACTTGTATTTTTATACTTTATGTATTGGTTTATTGGTGTCTATCTTAGGTTTCGTCTATAACTTGTATTTTTTTATTTTTTTACTTTCTGTATTCGTTTCTTAGTCTCTGTCTTAATATAAAGGCATATAACTGGTATTTTTTTATACTTTATGTATTCGCTTATTGGTCTCTATCTTAGGTTTCGTCTATAACTTGTATTTTTTTATTTTTTATACTTTCTGTATTCGTTTCTTAGTCTCTGTCTTAATATAAAGGCTTATAACTTGTATTTTTTTATACTTTATGTATTCGCTTATTGGTCTCTATCTTAGGTTTCATCTATAACTTGTGTTTTTTTATTTTTATACTTTCTGTATTCGTTTCTTAGTCTCTGTCTTAATATAAAGGCATATAACTTGTATTTTTACACTTTATGTATTCGTTTATTGGTCTTTATCTTAGGTTTCGTCTATAACTTGTATTTTTTTTTATTTTTATACTTTCTGTATTCGCTTATTAGTCTCTGACTTAATATAAAGGCGTATAACTTGTATTTTTTATACTTTATGTATTCGTTTATTGGTCTCTATCTTAGGTTTCGTCTATACCTTGTATTTTTTTATTTTTTTACTTTCTGTATTCGTTTCTTAGTCTCTGTCTTAATATAAAGGCATATAACTTGTATTTTTTTATACTTTATGTATTCGCTTATTGGTCTTTATCTTAGGTTTCGGCTATAACTTGTATTTTTTTATTTTTCTACTCTCTGTATTCGTTTCTTAGTCTCTGTCTTAATATAAAGGCTTATAACTTGTATTTTTTTATACTTTATGTATTCGCTTATTGGTCTTTATCTTAGGTTTCGTCTATAACTTGTGTTTTTTTTATTTTTATACTTTCTGTATTCGTTTCTTAGTCTCTGTCTTAATATAAAAGCGTACAACATGTATTTTTTTATACTTTATGTATTCGCTTATTGGTCTCTATCTAAGGTTTCGTCTATAACTTGTATTTTTTTATTCTTATACTTTCTGTATTCGTTTCTTAGTCTCTGTCGTAATATAAAGGCATATAACTTGTATTTTATACTTTATGTATTCGTTTATTGGTCTTTATCTTAGGTTTCGTCTATAACTTGTATTTTTTTTATTTTTATACTTTCTTTATTCGTTTCTTAGTCTCTGTTTTAATATAAAGGCGTATAACTTGTATTTTTTTATACTTTATGTATTCGTTTATTGGTCTCTATCTTAGGTTTCGTCTATAACTTGTATTTTTTTTAATTTTTATACTTTCTGTATTCGTTTCTTAGTCTCTGTCTTAATATAAAAGCATATAACTTGTATTTTTACACTTTATGTATTTGTTTATTGGTCTTTATCTTAGGTTTCGTCTATAACTTGTATTTTTTTTTATTTTTATACTTTCTGTATTCGTTTATTAGTCTCTGACTTAATATAAAGGCGTATAACTTGTATTTTTTTATACTTTATGTATTCGTTTATTGGTCTCTATCTTAGGTTTCGTCTATAACTTGTATTTTTTTATTTTTTTACTTTCTGTATTCGTTTCTTAGTCTCTGTCTTAATATAAAGGCATATAACTTTTATTTTTTTATACTTTATGTATTGGCTTATTGGTCTCTATCTTAGGTTTCGTCTATAACTTGTATTTTTTTATTTTTCTACTTTCTGTATTCGTTTCTTAGTCTCTGTCTTAATATAAAGGCTTATAACTTGTATTTTTTTATACTTTATGTATTCGCTTATTGGTCTCTATCTTAGGTTTCATCTATAACTTGTGTTTTTTTATTTTTATACTTTCTGTATTCGTTTCTTAGTCTCTGTCTTAATGTAAAGGCATATAACTTGTATTTTTATACTTTGTGTATTCGTTTATTGGTCGCTATCTTAGGTTTCGTCTATAACTTGTATTTTTTTATTTTTATACTTTCTGTATTCGTTTCTTAGTCTCTGTCTTAATATAAAGGCATATAACTTGTATTTTTATACTTTATGTATTCGTTTATTGGTCTCTATCTTAGGTTTCGTCTATAACTTGTGTTTTTTTATTTTTATACTTTCTGTATTCGTTTCTTAGTCTCTGTCTTAATGTAAAGGCATATAACTTGTATTTTTATAGTTTATGTATTGGTTTATTAGTGTCTATCTTAGGTTTCGTCGATAACTTGTATTTTTTTATTTTTTTACTTTCTGTATTCGTTTCTTAGTCTCTGTCTTAATATAAAGGCATATAACTTGTGTTTTTTTATACTTTATGTATTCGCTTATTGGTCTCTATCTTAGGTTTCGTCTATAACTTGTATTTTTTTATTTTTATACTTTCTGTATTCGTTTCTTAGTCTCTGTCTTAATATAAAGGCTTATAACTTGTATTTTTTTATACTTTATGTATTCGCTTATTGGTCTCTATCTTAGGTTTCATCTATAACTTGTGTTTTTTTATTTTTATACTTTCTGTATTCGTTTCTTAGTCTCTGTCTTAATATAAAGGCATATAACTTGTATTTTTACACTTTATGTATTCGTTTATTGGTCTTTATCTTAGGTTTCGTCTATAACTTGTATTTTTTTTTATTTTTATACTTTCTGTATTCGTTTATTAGTCTCTGACTTAATATAAAGGCGTATAACTTGTATTTTTTTATACTTTATGTATTCGTTTATTGGTCTCTATCTTAGGTTTCGTCTATAACTTGTATTTTTTTATTTTTTTACTTTCTGTATTCGTTTCTTAGTCTCTGTCTTAATATAAAGGCATATAACTTGTATTTTTTTATACTTTATGTATTGGCTTATTGGTCTCTATCTTAGGTTTCGTCTATAACTTGTATTTTTTTATTTTTCTACTTTCTGTATTCGTTTCTTAGTCTCTGTCTTAATATAAAGGCTTATAACTTGTATTTTTTTATACTTTATGTATTCGCTTATTGGTCTCTATCTTAGGTTTCATCTATAACTTGTGTTTTTTTATTTTTATACTTTCTGTATTCGTTTCTTAGTCTCTGTCTTAATGTAAAGGCATATAACTTGTATTTTTATACTTTGTGTATTCGTTTATTGGTCGCTATCTTAGGTTTCGTCTATAACTTGTATTTTTTTATTTTTATACTTTCTGTATTCGTTTCTTAGTCTCTGTCTTAATATAAAGGCATATAACTTGTATTTTTATACTTTATGTATTCGTTTATTGGTCTCTATCTTAGGTTTCGTCTATAACTTGTGTTTTTTTATTTTTATACTTTCTGTATTGGTTTCTTAGTCTCTGTCTTAATGTAAAGGCATATAACTTGTATTTTTATAGTTTATGTATTGGTTTATTGGTGTCTATCTTAGGTTTCGTCGATAACTTGTATTTTTTTATTTTTATACTTTCTGTATTCGTTTCTTTGTCTCTGTCTTAATGTAAAGGCATATAACTTGTATTTTTATACTTTGTGTATTCGTTTATTGGTCGCTATCTTAGGTTTCGTCTATAACTTGTATTTTTTTATTTTTATACTTTCTGTATTCGTTTCTTAGTCTCTGTCTTAATATAAAGGCATATAACTTGTATTTTTATACTTTATGTATTCGTTTATTGGTCTCTATCTTAGGTTTCGTCTATAACTTGTGTTTTTTTATTTTTATACTTTCTGTATTCGTTTCTTAGTCTCTGTCTTAATGTAAAGGCATATAACTTGTATTTTTATACTTTATGTATTCGCTTATTGGTCGCTATCTTAGGTTTCGTCAATAACTTGTATTTTTTTATTTTTATACTTTCTGTATTCGTTTCTTAGTCTTTGTCTAAATGTAAAGGCATATAACTTGTATTTTTATACTTTATGTATTCGTTTCTTGGTTTCTATCTTAGGTTTCGTCTATAACTTGTATTTTTTTTTATTTTTATACTTTCTGTATTCGTTTCTTAGTCTCTGTCGTAATATAAAGGCATATAACTTGTATTTTATACTTTATGTATTCGTTTATTGGTCTCTGTCTTAGGTTTCGTCTATAACTTGTATTTTTTTATTTTTATACTTTCTGTATTCGTTTCTTAGTCTCTGTCGTAATATAAAGGCATATAACTTGTATTTTATACTTTATGTATTCGTTTATTGGTCTCTATCTTAGGTTTCGTCTATAACTTGTATTTTTTTATTTTTATACTTTCTGTATTCGTTTCTTAGTCTCTGTCGTAATATAAAGGCATATAACTTGTATTTTATACTTTATGTATTCGTTTATTGGTCTCTATCTTAGGTTTCGTCTATAACTTGTAATTTTTTATTTTTATACTTTCTGTATTCGTTTCTTAGTCTCTGTCTTAATATAAAGGCATATAACTTGTATTTTTATACTTTATGTATTCGTTTATTGGTCTCTATCTTAGGTTTCGTCTATAACTTGTATTTTTTTATTTTTATACTTTCTGTATTCGTTTCTTAGTCTCTGTCTTGATATAAAGGCGTATAACTTGTATTTTTTTATACTTTATGTATTCGCTTATTGGTCTCTATCTTAGGTTTCGTCTATAACTTGTGTTTTTTTATTTATATACTTTCTGTATTCGTTTCTTAGTATCTGTCTTAATGTAAAGGCATATAACTTGTATTTTTATACTTTATGTATTCGTTTATTGGTCTCTATCTTAGGTTTCGTCTATAACTTGTAATTTTTTATTTTTATACTTTCTGTATTCGTTTCTTAGTCTCTGTCTTAATATAAAGGCATATAACTTGTATTTTTATACTTTATGTATTCGTTTATTGGTCTCTATCTTAGGTTTCGTCTATAACTTGTATTTTTTTATTTTTATACTTTCTGTATTCGTTTCTTAGTCTCTGTCGTAATATAAAGGCATATAACTTGTATTTTATACTTTATGTATTCGTTTATTGGTCTCTATCTTAGGTTTCGTCTATAACTTGTAATTTTTTATTTTTATACTTTCTGTATTCGTTTCTTAGTCTCTGTCTTAATATAAAGGCATATAACTTGTATTTTTATACTTTATGTATTCGTTTATTGGTCTCTATCTTAAGTTTCGTCTATAACTTGTATTTTTTTTATTTTTATACTTTCTGTATTCGTTTCTTAGTCTCTGTCTTAATAAAAAGGCATATAACTTGTATTTTTTTATACTTTATGTATTCGCTTATTGGTCTCTATCTTAGGTTTCGTCTATAACTTGTATTTTTTTATTTTTATACTTTCTGTATTCGTTTCTTAGTCTCTGTCTTAATACAAAGGCTTATAACTTGTATTTTTTTATACTTTATGTATTCGCTTATTGGTCTCTATCTTAGGTTTCGTCTATAACTTGTGTTTTTTTATTTTTATACTTTCTGTATTCGTTTCTTAGTCTCTGTCTTAATGTAAAGGCATATAACTTGTATTTTTATACTTTATGTATTCGTTTATTGGTCTCTATCTTAGGTTTCGTCTATAACTTTTATTTTTTTATTTTTATACTTTCTGTATTCGTTTCTTAGTCTCTGTCTTAATATAAAGGGATATAACTTGTATTTTTATAGTTTATGTATTCGTTTATTGGTCTTTATCTTAGGTTTCGTCTATAACTTGTATTTTTTTTAATTTTTATATTTTCTGTATTCGTTTCTTGGTCTCTGTCTTAATATAAAGGCGTATAACTTGTATTTTTTTATACTTTATGTATTCGCTTATTGGTCTCTATCTTAGGTTTGGTCTATAACTTGTATTTTTTTATTTTTATACTTTCTGTATTCGTTTCCTAGACTCTGTCGTAATATAAAGGCATATAACTTGTATTTTATACTTTATGTATTCGTTTATTGGTCTCTATGTTAGGTTTCGTCTATAACTTGTATTTTTTTATTTTTATACTTTCTGTATTCGTTTTTTAGTCTCTGTCTTAATATAAAGGCATATAACTTGTATTTTTATACTTTATGTATTCGTTTATTGGTCTCTATCTTAGGTTTCGTCTATAACTTATATTTTTTTATTTTTATACTTTCTGTATTCGTTTCTTAGTCTCTGTCTTAATATAAAGGCATATAACTTGTATTTTTATACTTTATGTATTTGTTTATTGGTCTCTATCTTAGGTTTTGTCTATAACTTGTATTTTTTTTATTTTTATACTTTCTGTATTTGTTTCTTAGTCTCTGTCTTAATATAAAGGCATATAACTTGTATTTTTATACTTTATGTATTCGTTTATCGGTCTCTATCTTAGGTTTCGTCTATAACTTGTATTGTTTTTATTTTTATACTTTCTGTAATCGTTTCTTAGTCTCTGTCGTAATATAAAGGCATATAACTTGTATTTTATACTTTATGTATTCGTTTATTGGTCTTTATCTTAGGTTTCGTCTATAACTTGTATTTTTTTTTATTTTTATACTTTCTGTATTCGTTTCTTAGTCTCTGTCTTAATATAAAGGCGCATAACTTGTATTTTTTTATACTTTATGTATTCGCTTATTGGTCTCTATCTTAGGTTTCGTCTATAACTTGTATTTTTTTATTTTTATACTTTCTGTATTCGTTTCTTAGTCTCTGTCATAATGTAAAGGCATATAACTTGTATTTTTATACTTTATGTATTCGTTTATTGGTCTCTATCTTAGGTTTCGTCTATAACTTGTATTTTTTTTATTTTTGTACTTTCTGTAGTCGTTTCTTAGTCTCTGTCTTAATGTAAAGGCATATAACTTGTATTTTTATACTTTATGTATTCGTTTATTGGTCTCTATCTTAGGTTTCGTCTATAACTTGTATTTTTTTATTTTTATACTTTCTGTATTCGTTTCTTAGTCTCTGTCTTAATATAAAGGCGTATAACTTGTATTTTTTTATACTTTATGTATTCGCTTATTGGTCGCTATCTTAGGTTTCGTCAATAACTTGTATTTTTTTATTTTTATACTTTCTGTATTCGTTTCTTAGTCTCTGTTTTAATATAAAGGCGTATAACTTGTATTTTTTTATACTTTATGTATTCGCTTATTGGTCTCTATCTTAGGTTTCGTCTATAACTTGTATTTTTTTATTTTTATACTTTCTGTATTCGTTTCTTAGTCTCTGTCTTAATGTAAAGGCATATAACTTGTATTTTTATACTTTATGTATTCGTTTATTGGTCTCTATCTTAAGTTTCGTCTATAACTTGTATTTTTTTTATTTTTATACTTTCTGTATTCGTTTCTTAGTCTCTGTCTTAATATAAAGGCGTATAACTTGTATTTTTTTATACTTTATGTATTCGCTTATTGGTCTCTATCTTAGGTTTCGTCAATAACTTGTATTTTTTTTATTTTTATACTTTCTGTATTCGTTTCTTAGTCTCTGTCTTAATGTAAAGGTATATAACTTGTATTTTTATACTTTATGTATTCGTTTATTGGTCTCTATCTTAGGTTTCGTCTATAACTTGTATTTTTTTTATTTTTGTACTTTCTGTAGTCGTTTCTTAGTCTCTGTCTTAATATAAAGGCATATAACTTGTTTTTTTATACTTTCTGTATTCGTTTCTTAGTCTCTGTCTTAATATAAAGGCATATAACTTGTATTTCTATACTTTATGTATTCGTTTATTGGTCTCTATCTTAGGTTTCGTCTATTACTTGTATTTTTTTTTATTTTTATACTTTCTGTATTCGTTTCTTAGTCTATGTCGTAATATAAAGGCATATAACTTGTATTTTATACTTTATGTATTCGTTTATTGGTCTTTATCTTAGGTTTCGTCTATAACTTGTATTTTTTTTTATTTTTATACTTTCTGTATTCGTTTCTTAGTCTCTGTCGTAATATAAAGGCATATAACTTGTATTTTATATTTTATGTATTCGTTTATTGGTCTTTATCTTAGGTTTCGTCTATAACTTGTATTTTTTTTTTTATTTTTATACTTTCTGTATTCGTTTCTTAGTCTCTGTCTTAATATAAAGGCGTATAACTTGTATTTTTTTATACTTTATGTATTCGCTTATTGGTCTCTATCTTAGGTTTCGTCTATAACTTGTATTTTTTTATTTTTATACTTTCTGTATTCGTTTCTTAGTCTCTGTCGTAATATAAAGGCATATAACTTGTATTTTATACTTTATGTATTCGTTTATTGGTCTCTATCTTAGGTTTCGTCTATAACTTGTATTTTTTTATTTTTATACTTTCTGTATTCGTTTCTTAGTCTCTGTCGTAATATAAACGCATATAACTTGTATTTTATACTTTATGTATTCGTTTATTGGTCTCTATCTTAGGTTTCGTCTATAACTTGTAATTTTTTATTTTTATACTTTCTGTATTCGTTTCTTAGTCTCTGTCTTAATATAAAGGCGTATAACTTGTATTTTTTTATACTTTATGTATTCGCTTATTGGTCTCTATCTTAGGTTTCGTCTATAACTTGTATTTTTTTATTTTTATACTTTCTGTATTCGTTTCTTAGTCTCTGTCTTAATATAAAGGCGTATAACTTGTATTTTTTTATACTTTATGTATTCGCTTATTGGTCGCTATCTTAGGTTTCGTCAATAACTTGTATTTTTTTATTTTTATACTTTCTGTATTCGTTTCTTAGTCTTTGTCTTAATGTAAAGGCATATAACTTGTATTTTTATACTTTATGTATTCGTTTCTTGGTTTCTATCTTAGGTTTCGTCTATAACTTGTATGTTTTTATTTTTATACTTTCTGTATTCGTTTCTTAGTCTCTGTCTTAATATAAAGGCGTATAACTTGTATTTTTTTATACTTTATGTATTCGCTTATTGGTCTCTATCTTAGGTTTCGTCTATAACTTGTATTTTTTTATTTTTATACTTTCTGTATTCGTTTCTTAGTCTCTGTCTTAATATAAAGGCGTATAACTTGTATTTTTTTATACTTTATGTATTCGCTTATTGGTCTCTATCTTAGGTTTCGTCTATAACTTGTATTTTTTTATTTTTATACTTTCTGTATTCGTTTCTTAGTCTCTGTCTTAATATAAAGGCGTATAACTTGTATTTTTTTATACTTTATGTATTCGCTTATTGGTCGCTATCTTAGGTTTCGTCAATAACTTGTATTTTTTTATTTTTATACTTTCTGTATTCGTTTCTTAGTCTTTGTCTAAATGTAAAGGCATATAACTTGTATGTTTATACTTTATGTATTCGTTTCTTGGTTTCTATCTTAGGTTTCGTCTATAACTTGTATTTTTTTATTTTTATACTTTCTGTATTCGTTTCTTAGTCTCTGTCGTAATATAAAGGCATATAACTTGTATTTTATACTTTATGTATTCGTTTATTGGTCTCTATCTTAGGTTTCGTCTATAACTTGTAATTTTTTATTTTTATACTTTCTGTATTCGTTTCTTAGTCTCTGTCTTAATATAAAGGCATATAACTTGTATTTTTATACTTTATGTATTCGTTTATTGGTCTCTATCTTAGGTTTCGTCTATAACTTGTATTTTTTTATTTTTATACTTTCTGTATTCGTTTCTTAGTCTCTGTCGTAATATAAAGGCATATAACTTGTATTTTTTACTTTATGTATTCGTTTATTGGTCTCTAGCTTAGGTTTCGTCTATAACTTGTAATTTTTTATTTTTATACTTTCTGTATTCGTTTCTTAGTCTCTGTCTTAATATAAAGGCATATAACTTGTATTTTTATACTTTATGTATTCGTTTATTGGTCTCTATCTTAGGTTTCGTCTATAACTTGTATTTTTTTATTTTTATATTTTCTGTATTCGTTTCTTAGTCTCTGTCTTAATATAAAGGCGTATAACTTGTATTTTTTTATACTTTATGTATTCGCTTATTGGTCTCTATCTTAGGTTTCGTCTATAACTTGTATTTTTTTATTTTTATACTTTCTGTATTCGTTTCTTAGTCTCTGTCGTAATATAAAGGCATATAACTTGTATTTTATACTTTATGTATTCGTTTATTGGTCTCTATCTTAGGTTTCGTCTTTAACTTGTAATTTTTTATTTTTATACTTTCTGTATTCGTTTCTTAGTCTCTGTCTTAATATAAAGGCATATAACTTGTATTTTTATACTTTATGTATTCGTTTATTGGTCTCTATCTTAGGTTTCGTCTATAACTTGTATTTTTTTATTTTTATACTTTCTGTATTCGTTTCTTAGTCTCTGTCTTAATATAAAGGCGTATAACTTGTATTTTTTTTATACTTTATATATTCGCTTATTGGTCTCTATCTTAGGTTTCGTCAATAACTTGTATTTTTTTATTTTTATACTTTCTGTATTCGTTTCTTAGTCTTTGTCTTAATGTTAAGGCATATAACTTGTATTTTTATACTTTATGTATTCGTTTATTGGTCTTTATCTTAGGTTTCGTCTATAACTTGTATTTTTTTTTATTTTTATACTTTCTGTATTCGTTTCTTAGTCTCTGTTTTAATATAAAGGCGTATAACTTGTATTTTTTTATACTTTATGTATTCGCTTATTGGTCTCTATCTTAGGTTTCGTCTATAACTTGTATTTTTTTATTTTTATACTTTCTGTATTCGTTTCTTAGTCTCTGTCTTAATGTAAAGGCATATTACTTGTATTTTTATACTTTATGTATTCGTTTATTGGTCTCTATCATAGGTTTCGTCTATAACTTGTAATTTTTTATTTTTATACTTTCTGTATTCGTTTCTTAGTCTCTGTCGTAATATAAAGGCATATAACTTGTATTTTATACTTTATGTATTCGTTTATTGGTCTTTATCTTAGGTTTCGTCTATAACTTGTATTTTTTTTTATTTTTATACTTTCTGTATTCGTTTCTTAGTCTCTGTCTTAATATAAAGGCGTATAACTTGTATTTTTTTATACTTTATGTATTCGCTTATTGGTCTCTATCTTAGGTTTCGTCTATAACTTGTATTTTTTTATTTTTATACTTTCTGTATTCGTTTCTTAGTCTCTGTCGTAATATAAAGGCATATAACTTGTATTTTATACTTTATGTATTCGTTTATTGGTCTCTATCTTAGGTTTCGTCTATAACTTGTAATTTTTTATTTTTATACTTTCTGTATTCGTTTCTTAGTCTCTGTCTTAATATAAAGGCATATAACTTGTATTTTTATACTTTATGTATTCGTTTATTGGTCTCTATCTTAGGTTTCGTCTATAACTTGTATTTTTTTATTTTTATACTTTCTGTATTCGTTTCTTAGTCTCTGTCTTAATATAAAGGCGTATAACTTGTATTTTTTTATACTTTATGTATTCGCTTATTGGTCTCTATCTTAGGTTTCGTCTATAACTTGTATTTTTTTATTTTTATACTTTCTGTATTCGTTTCTTAGTCTCTGTCGTAATATAAAGGCATATAACTTGTATTTTATACTTTATGTATTCGTTTATTGGTCTCTATCTTAGGTTTCGTCTTTAACTTGTAATTTTTTATTTTTATACTTTCTGTATTCGTTTCTTAGTCTCTGTCTTAATATAAAGGCATATTACTTGTATTTTTATACTTTATGTATTCGTTTATTGGTCTCTATCTTAGGTTTCGTCTATAACTTGTATTTTTTTATTTTTATACTTTCTGTATTCGTTTCTTAGTCTCTGTCTTAATATAAAGGCGTATAACTTGTATTTTTTTATACTTTATGTATTCGTTTATTGGTCTCTATCTTAGGTTTCGTCTATAACTTGTATTTTTTTATTTTTATACTTTCTGTATTCGTTTCTTAGTCTTTGTCTTAATGTTAAGGCATATAACTTGTATTTTTATACTTTATGTATTCGTTTCTTGGTTTCTATCTTAGGTTTCGTCTATAACTTGTAAATTTTTTAATTTTTATACTTTCTGTATTCGTTTCTTAGTCTCTGTCGAAATATAAAGGCATATAACTTGTATTTTATACTTTATGTATTCGTTTATTAGTCTTTATCTTAGGTTTCGTCTATAACTTGTATTTTTTTTTATTTTTATACTTTCTGTATTCGTTTCTTAGTCTCTGTTTTAATATAAAGGCGTATAACTTGTATTTTGTTATACTTTATGTATCCGCTTATTGGTCTCTACCTTAGGTTTCGTCTATAACTTGTATTTTTTTATTTTTATTCTTTCTGTATTCGTTTCTTAGTCTCTGTCTTAATGTAAAGGCATATAACTTGTATTTTTATACTTTATGTATTCGTTTATTGGCCTCTATAGGTTTCGTCTATAACTTGTATTTTTTTTTATTTTTATACTTTCTGTATTCGCTTCTTAGTCTTAGTCTTAATATAAAGGCATATAACTTGTATTTTTATACTTTATGTATTCGTTTATTGATCTTTATCTTAGGTTTCGTCTATAACTTGTATTTTTTTATTTTTATACTTTCTGTATTCGTTTCTTAGTCTCTGTCTTAATATAAAGGCATATAACTTGTATTTTTATACTTTATGTATTCGTTTATTGGTCTCTATCTTAGGTTTCGTCTATAACTTGTATTTTTTTTATTTTGATACTTTCTGTATTCGTTTCTTAGTCTCTGTCTTAATATAAATGCATATAACTTGTATTTTTATACTTTATGTATTCGTTTATTGGTCTTTATATTAGGTTTCGTCTATAACTTGTATTTTTTTTAATTTTTATATTTTCTGTATTCGTTTCTTAGTCTCTTTCTTAATATAAAGGCGTATAACTTGTATTTTTTTATACTTTATGTATCCGCTTATTGGTCTCTACCTAAGGTTTCGTCTATAACTTGTATTTTTTTATTTTTATTCTTTCTGTATTCGTTTCTTAGTCTCTGTCTTAATGTAAAGGCATATAACTTGTATTTTTATACTTTATGTATTCGTTTATTGGTCTCTATAGGTTTCGTCTATAACTTGTATTTTTTTTTATTTTTATACTTTCTGTATTCGTTTCTTAGTCTCTGTCTTAATATAAAGGCGTATAACTTGTATTTTTTTATACTTTATGTATTCGTTTATTGGTCTCTATCTTAGGTTTCGTCTTTAACTTGTAATTTTTTATTTTTATACTTTCTGTATTCGTTTCTTAGTCTCTGTCTTAATATAAAGGCATATAACTTGTATTTTTATACTTTATGTATTCGTTTATTGGTCTCTATCTTAGGTTTCGTCTATAACTTGTATTTTTTTATTTTTATACTTTCTGTATTCCTTTCTTAGTCTCTGTCTTAATATAAAGGCGTATAACTTGTATTTTTTTATACTTTATGTATTCGCTTATTGGTCTCTATCTTAGGTTTCGTCAATAACTTGTATTTTTTTATTTTTATACTTTCTGTATTCGTTTCTTAGTCTTTGTCTTAATGTTAAGGCATATAACTTGTATTTTTATACTTTATGTATTCGTTTCTTGGTTTCTATCTTAGGTTTCGTCTATAACTTGTAAATTTTTTAATTTTTATACTTTCTGTATTCGTTTCTTAGTCTCTGTCGAAATATAAAGGCATATAACTTGTATTTTATACTTTATGTATTCGTTTATTGGTCTTTATCTTAGGTTTCGTCTATAACTTGTATTTTTTTTTATTTTTATACTTTCTGTATTCGTTTCTTAGTCTCTGTTTTAATATAAAGGCGTATAACTTGTATTTTTTTATACTTTATGTATCCGCTTATTGGTCTCTACCTTAGGTTTCGTCTATAACTTGTATTTTTTTATTTTTATTCTTTCTGTATTCGTTTCTTAGTCTCTGTCTTAATGTAAAGGCATATAACTTGTATTTTTATACTGTATGTATTCGTTTATTGGCCTCTATAGGTTTCGTCTATAACTTGTATTTTTTTTATTTTTATACTTTCTGTATTCGCTTCTTAGTCTTAGTCTTAATATAAAGGCATATAACTTGTATTTTTATACTTTATGTATTCGTTTATTGATCTTTATCTTAGGTTTCGTCTATAACTTGTATTTTTTTATTTTTATACTTTCTGTATTCGTTTCTTAGTCTCTGTCTTAATGTAAAGGCATATAACTTGTATTTTTATACTTAATGTATTCGTTTATTGGCCTCTATAGGTTTCGTCTATAACTTGTATTTTTTTTATTTTTATACTTTCTGTATTCGCTTCTTAGTCTTAGTCTTAATATAAAGGCATATAACTTGTATTTTTATACTTTATGTATTCGTTTATTGGTCTCTATCTTAGGTTTCGTCTATAACTTGTATTTTTTTTATTTTGATACTTTCTGTATTCGTTTCTTAGTCTCTGTCTTAATATAAATGCATATAACTTGTATTTTTATACTTTATGTATTCGTTTATTGGTCTTTATGTTAGGTTTCGTCTATAACTTGTATTTTTTTTTTATTTTTATACTTTCTGTATTCGTTTCTTAGTCTCTGTCTTAATATAAAGGCGTATAACTTGTATTTTTTTATACTTTATGTATTCGCTTATTGGTCTCTATCTTAGGTTTCGTCTATAACTTGTATTTTTTTATTTTTATACTTTCTGTATTCGTTTCTTAGTCTCTGTCGTAATATAAAGGCATATAACTTGTATTTTATACTTTATGTATTCGTTTATTGGTCTCTATCTTAGGTTTCGTCTTTAACTTGTAATTTTTTATTTTTATACTTTCTGTATTCGTTTCTTAGTCTCTGTCTTAATATAAAGGCATATAACTTGTATTTTTATACTTTATGTATTCGTTTATTGGTCTCTATCTTAGGTTTCGTCTATAACTTGTATTTTTTTATTTTTATACTTTCTGTATTCGTTTCTTAGTCTCTGTCTTAATATAAAGGCGTATAACTTGTATTTTTTTATACTTTATGTATTCGCTTATTGGTCTCTATCTTAGGTTTCGTCAATAACTTGTATTTTTTTATTTTTATACTTTCTGTATTCGTTTCTTAGTCTTTGTCTTAATGTTAAGGCATATAACTTGTATTTTTATACTTTATGTATTCGTTTCTTGGTTTCTATCTTAGGTTTCGTCTATAACTTGTAAATTTTTTAATTTTTATACTTTCTGTATTCGTTTCTTAGTCTTTGTCGAAATATAAAGGCATATAACTTGTATTTTATACTTTATGTATTCGTTTATTGGTCTTTATCTTAGGTTTCGTCTATAACTTGTATTTTTTTATTTTTATACTTTCTGTATTCGTTTCTTAGTCTCTGTCTTAATATAAAGGCATATAACTTGTATTTTTATACTTTATGTATTCGTTTATTGGTCTCTATCTTAGGTTTCGTCTATAACTTGTATTTTTTTTATTTTGATACTTTCTGTATTCGTTTCTTAGTCTCTGTCTTAATATAAATGCATATAACTTGTATTTTTATACTTTATGTATTCGTTTATTGGTCTTTATGTTAGGTTTCGTCTATAACTTGTATTTTTTTTTTATTTTTATACTTTCTGTATTCGTTTCTTAGTCTCTGTCTTAATATAAAGGCGTATAACTTGTATTTTTTTATACTTTATGTATCCGCTTATTGGTCTCTACCTAAGGTTTCGTCTATAACTTGTATTTTTTTATTTTTATTCTTTCTGTATTCGTTTCTTAGTCTCTGTCTTAATGTAAAGGCATATAACTTGTATTTTTATACTTTATGTATTCGTTTATTGGTCTCTATAGGTTTCGTCTATAACTTGTATTTTTTTTTATTTTTATACTTTCTGTATTCGTTTCTTAGTCTCTGTCTTAATATAAAGGCGTATAACTTGTATTTTTTTATACTTTATGTATTCGCTTATTGGTCTCTATCTTAGGTTTCGTCTATAACTTGTATTTTTTTATTTTTATACTTTCTGTATTCGTTTCTTAGTCTCTGTCTTAATATAAAGGCATATAACTTGTATTTTTATACTTTATGTATTCGTTTATTGGTCTCTATCTTAGGTTTTGTCTATAACTTGTATTTTTTTTATTTTTATACTTTCTGTATTCGTTTCTTAGTCTCTGTCTTAATATAAAGGCATATAACTTGTATTTCTATACTTTATGTATTCGTTTATTGGTCTTTATGTTAGGTTTCGTCTATAACTTGTATTTTTTTTTTATTTTTATACTTTCTGTATTCGTTTCTTAGTCTCTGTCTTAATATAAAGGCGTATAACTTGTATTTTTTTATACTTTATGTATCCGCTTATTGGTCTCTACCTAAGGTTTCGTCTATAACTTGTATTTTTTTATTTTTATTCTTTCTGTATTCGTTTCTTAGTCTCTGTCTTAATGTAAAGGCATATAACTTGTATTTTTATACTTTATGTATTCGTTTATTGGTCTCTATAGGTTTCGTCTATAACTTGTATTTTTTTTTATTTTTATACTTTCTGTATTCGTTTCTTAGTCTCTGTCTTAATATAAAGGCGTATAACTTGTATTTTTTTATACTTTATGTATTCGCTTATTGGTCTCTATCTTAGGTTTCGTCTATAACTTGTATTTTTTTATTTTTATACTTTCTGTATTCGTTTCTTAGTCTCTGTCTTAATATAAAGGCATATAACTTGTATTTTTATACTTTATGTATTCGTTTATTGGTCTCTATCTTAGGTTTTGTCTATAACTTGTATTTTTTTTATTTTTATACTTTCTGTATTCGTTTCTTAGTCTCTGTCTTAATATAAAGGCATATAACTTGTATTTCTATACTTTATGTATTCGTTTATTGGTCTCTATCTTAGGTTTCGTCTATAACTTGTATTTTTTTATTTTTATACTTTCTGTATTCGTTTCTTAGTCTCTGTCATAATGTAAAGGCATATAACTTGTATTTTTATACTTTATGTATTCGTTTATTGGTCTCTATCTTAGGTTTCGTCTATAACTTGTATTTTTTTTATTTTTGTACTTTCTGTAGTCGTTTCTTAGTCTCTGTCTTAATGTAAAGGCATATAACTTGTATTTTTATACTTTATGTATTCGTTTATTGGTCTCTATCTTAGGTTTCGTCTATAACTTGTATTTTTTTATTTTTATACTTTCTGTATTCGTTTCTTAGTCTCTGTCTTAATATAAAGGCGTATAACTTGTATTTTTTTATACTTTATGTATTCGCTTATTGGTCGCTATCTTAGGTTTCGTCAATAACTTGTATTTTTTTATTTTTATACTTTCTGTATTCGTTTCTTAGTCTCTGTTTTAATATAAAGGCGTATAACTTGTATTTTTTTATACTTTATGTATTCGCTTATTGGTCTCTATCTTAGGTTTCGTCTATAACTTGTATTTTTTTATTTTTATACTTTCTGTATTCGTTTCTTAGTCTCTGTCTTAATGTAAAGGCATATAACTTGTATTTTTATACTTTATGTATTCGTTTATTGGTCTCTATCTTAAGTTTCGTCTATAACTTGTATTTTTTTTATTTTTATACTTTCTGTATTCGTTTCTTAGTCTCTGTCTTAATATAAAGGCGTATAACTTGTATTTTTTTATACTTTATGTATTCGCTTATTGGTCTCTATCTTAGGTTTCGTCAATAACTTGTATTTTTTTTATTTTTATACTTTCTGTATTCGTTTCTTAGTCTCTGTCTTAATGTAAAGGTATATAACTTGTATTTTTATACTTTATGTATTCGTTTATTGGTCTCTATCTTAGGTTTCGTCTATAACTTGTATTTTTTTTATTTTTGTACTTTCTGTAGTCGTTTCTTAGTCTCTGTCTTAATATAAAGGCATATAACTTGTTTTTTTATACTTTCTGTATTCGTTTCTTAGTCTCTGTCTTAATATAAAGGCATATAACTTGTATTTCTATACTTTATGTATTCGTTTATTGGTCTCTATCTTAGGTTTCGTCTATTACTTGTATTTTTTTTTATTTTTATACTTTCTGTATTCGTTTCTTAGTCTATGTCGTAATATAAAGGCATATAACTTGTATTTTATACTTTATGTATTCGTTTATTGGTCTTTATCTTAGGTTTCGTCTATAACTTGTATTTTTTTTTATTTTTATACTTTCTGTATTCGTTTCTTAGTCTCTGTCGTAATATAAAGGCATATAACTTGTATTTTATATTTTATGTATTCGTTTATTGGTCTTTATCTTAGGTTTCGTCTATAACTTGTATTTTTTTTTTTATTTTTATACTTTCTGTATTCGTTTCTTAGTCTCTGTCTTAATATAAAGGCGTATAACTTGTATTTTTTTATACTTTATGTATTCGCTTATTGGTCTCTATCTTAGGTTTCGTCTATAACTTGTATTTTTTTATTTTTATACTTTCTGTATTCGTTTCTTAGTCTCTGTCGTAATATAAAGGCATATAACTTGTATTTTATACTTTATGTATTCGTTTATTGGTCTCTATCTTAGGTTTCGTCTATAACTTGTATTTTTTTATTTTTATACTTTCTGTATTCGTTTCTTAGTCTCTGTCGTAATATAAACGCATATAACTTGTATTTTATACTTTATGTATTCGTTTATTGGTCTCTATCTTAGGTTTCGTCTATAACTTGTAATTTTTTATTTTTATACTTTCTGTATTCGTTTCTTAGTCTCTGTCTTAATATAAAGGCGTATAACTTGTATTTTTTTATACTTTATGTATTCGCTTATTGGTCTCTATCTTAGGTTTCGTCTATAACTTGTATTTTTTTATTTTTATACTTTCTGTATTCGTTTCTTAGTCTCTGTCTTAATATAAAGGCGTATAACTTGTATTTTTTTATACTTTATGTATTCGCTTATTGGTCGCTATCTTAGGTTTCGTCAATAACTTGTATTTTTTTATTTTTATACTTTCTGTATTCGTTTCTTAGTCTTTGTCTTAATGTAAAGGCATATAACTTGTATTTTTATACTTTATGTATTCGTTTCTTGGTTTCTATCTTAGGTTTCGTCTATAACTTGTATGTTTTTATTTTTATACTTTCTGTATTCGTTTCTTAGTCTCTGTCTTAATATAAAGGCGTATAACTTGTATTTTTTTATACTTTATGTATTCGCTTATTGGTCTCTATCTTAGGTTTCGTCTATAACTTGTATTTTTTTATTTTTATACTTTCTGTATTCGTTTCTTAGTCTCTGTCTTAATATAAAGGCGTATAACTTGTATTTTTTTATACTTTATGTATTCGCTTATTGGTCTCTATCTTAGGTTTCGTCTATAACTTGTATTTTTTTATTTTTATACTTTCTGTATTCGTTTCTTAGTCTCTGTCTTAATATAAAGGCGTATAACTTGTATTTTTTTATACTTTATGTATTCGCTTATTGGTCGCTATCTTAGGTTTCGTCAATAACTTGTATTTTTTTATTTTTATACTTTCTGTATTCGTTTCTTAGTCTTTGTCTAAATGTAAAGGCATATAACTTGTATGTTTATACTTTATGTATTCGTTTCTTGGTTTCTATCTTAGGTTTCGTCTATAACTTGTATTTTTTTATTTTTATACTTTCTGTATTCGTTTCTTAGTCTCTGTCGTAATATAAAGGCATATAACTTGTATTTTATACTTTATGTATTCGTTTATTGGTCTCTATCTTAGGTTTCGTCTATAACTTGTAATTTTTTATTTTTATACTTTCTGTATTCGTTTCTTAGTCTCTGTCTTAATATAAAGGCATATAACTTGTATTTTTATACTTTATGTATTCGTTTATTGGTCTCTATCTTAGGTTTCGTCTATAACTTGTATTTTTTTATTTTTATACTTTCTGTATTCGTTTCTTAGTCTCTGTCGTAATATAAAGGCATATAACTTGTATTTTTTACTTTATGTATTCGTTTATTGGTCTCTAGCTTAGGTTTCGTCTATAACTTGTAATTTTTTATTTTTATACTTTCTGTATTCGTTTCTTAGTCTCTGTCTTAATATAAAGGCATATAACTTGTATTTTTATACTTTATGTATTCGTTTATTGGTCTCTATCTTAGGTTTCGTCTATAACTTGTATTTTTTTATTTTTATATTTTCTGTATTCGTTTCTTAGTCTCTGTCTTAATATAAAGGCGTATAACTTGTATTTTTTTATACTTTATGTATTCGCTTATTGGTCTCTATCTTAGGTTTCGTCTATAACTTGTATTTTTTTATTTTTATACTTTCTGTATTCGTTTCTTAGTCTCTGTCGTAATATAAAGGCATATAACTTGTATTTTATACTTTATGTATTCGTTTATTGGTCTCTATCTTAGGTTTCGTCTTTAACTTGTAATTTTTTATTTTTATACTTTCTGTATTCGTTTCTTAGTCTCTGTCTTAATATAAAGGCATATAACTTGTATTTTTATACTTTATGTATTCGTTTATTGGTCTCTATCTTAGGTTTCGTCTATAACTTGTATTTTTTTATTTTTATACTTTCTGTATTCGTTTCTTAGTCTCTGTCTTAATATAAAGGCGTATAACTTGTATTTTTTTTATACTTTATATATTCGCTTATTGGTCTCTATCTTAGGTTTCGTCAATAACTTGTATTTTTTTATTTTTATACTTTCTGTATTCGTTTCTTAGTCTTTGTCTTAATGTTAAGGCATATAACTTGTATTTTTATACTTTATGTATTCGTTTATTGGTCTTTATCTTAGGTTTCGTCTATAACTTGTATTTTTTTTTATTTTTATACTTTCTGTATTCGTTTCTTAGTCTCTGTTTTAATATAAAGGCGTATAACTTGTATTTTTTTATACTTTATGTATTCGCTTATTGGTCTCTATCTTAGGTTTCGTCTATAACTTGTATTTTTTTATTTTTATACTTTCTGTATTCGTTTCTTAGTCTCTGTCTTAATGTAAAGGCATATTACTTGTATTTTTATACTTTATGTATTCGTTTATTGGTCTCTATCATAGGTTTCGTCTATAACTTGTAATTTTTTATTTTTATACTTTCTGTATTCGTTTCTTAGTCTCTGTCGTAATATAAAGGCATATAACTTGTATTTTATACTTTATGTATTCGTTTATTGGTCTTTATCTTAGGTTTCGTCTATAACTTGTATTTTTTTTTATTTTTATACTTTCTGTATTCGTTTCTTAGTCTCTGTCTTAATATAAAGGCGTATAACTTGTATTTTTTTATACTTTATGTATTCGCTTATTGGTCTCTATCTTAGGTTTCGTCTATAACTTGTATTTTTTTATTTTTATACTTTCTGTATTCGTTTCTTAGTCTCTGTCGTAATATAAAGGCATATAACTTGTATTTTATACTTTATGTATTCGTTTATTGGTCTCTATCTTAGGTTTCGTCTATAACTTGTAATTTTTTATTTTTATACTTTCTGTATTCGTTTCTTAGTCTCTGTCTTAATATAAAGGCATATAACTTGTATTTTTATACTTTATGTATTCGTTTATTGGTCTCTATCTTAGGTTTCGTCTATAACTTGTATTTTTTTATTTTTATACTTTCTGTATTCGTTTCTTAGTCTCTGTCTTAATATAAAGGCGTATAACTTGTATTTTTTTATACTTTATGTATTCGCTTATTGGTCTCTATCTTAGGTTTCGTCTATAACTTGTATTTTTTTATTTTTATACTTTCTGTATTCGTTTCTTAGTCTCTGTCGTAATATAAAGGCATATAACTTGTATTTTATACTTTATGTATTCGTTTATTGGTCTCTATCTTAGGTTTCGTCTTTAACTTGTAATTTTTTATTTTTATACTTTCTGTATTCGTTTCTTAGTCTCTGTCTTAATATAAAGGCATATTACTTGTATTTTTATACTTTATGTATTCGTTTATTGGTCTCTATCTTAGGTTTCGTCTATAACTTGTATTTTTTTATTTTTATACTTTCTGTATTCGTTTCTTAGTCTCTGTCTTAATATAAAGGCGTATAACTTGTATTTTTTTATACTTTATGTATTCGTTTATTGGTCTCTATCTTAGGTTTCGTCTATAACTTGTATTTTTTTATTTTTATACTTTCTGTATTCGTTTCTTAGTCTTTGTCTTAATGTTAAGGCATATAACTTGTATTTTTATACTTTATGTATTCGTTTCTTGGTTTCTATCTTAGGTTTCGTCTATAACTTGTAAATTTTTTAATTTTTATACTTTCTGTATTCGTTTCTTAGTCTCTGTCGAAATATAAAGGCATATAACTTGTATTTTATACTTTATGTATTCGTTTATTAGTCTTTATCTTAGGTTTCGTCTATAACTTGTATTTTTTTTTATTTTTATACTTTCTGTATTCGTTTCTTAGTCTCTGTTTTAATATAAAGGCGTATAACTTGTATTTTGTTATACTTTATGTATCCGCTTATTGGTCTCTACCTTAGGTTTCGTCTATAACTTGTATTTTTTTATTTTTATTCTTTCTGTATTCGTTTCTTAGTCTCTGTCTTAATGTAAAGGCATATAACTTGTATTTTTATACTTTATGTATTCGTTTATTGGCCTCTATAGGTTTCGTCTATAACTTGTATTTTTTTTTATTTTTATACTTTCTGTATTCGCTTCTTAGTCTTAGTCTTAATATAAAGGCATATAACTTGTATTTTTATACTTTATGTATTCGTTTATTGATCTTTATCTTAGGTTTCGTCTATAACTTGTATTTTTTTATTTTTATACTTTCTGTATTCGTTTCTTAGTCTCTGTCTTAATATAAAGGCATATAACTTGTATTTTTATACTTTATGTATTCGTTTATTGGTCTCTATCTTAGGTTTCGTCTATAACTTGTATTTTTTTTATTTTGATACTTTCTGTATTCGTTTCTTAGTCTCTGTCTTAATATAAATGCATATAACTTGTATTTTTATACTTTATGTATTCGTTTATTGGTCTTTATATTAGGTTTCGTCTATAACTTGTATTTTTTTTAATTTTTATATTTTCTGTATTCGTTTCTTAGTCTCTTTCTTAATATAAAGGCGTATAACTTGTATTTTTTTATACTTTATGTATCCGCTTATTGGTCTCTACCTAAGGTTTCGTCTATAACTTGTATTTTTTTATTTTTATTCTTTCTGTATTCGTTTCTTAGTCTCTGTCTTAATGTAAAGGCATATAACTTGTATTTTTATACTTTATGTATTCGTTTATTGGTCTCTATAGGTTTCGTCTATAACTTGTATTTTTTTTTATTTTTATACTTTCTGTATTCGTTTCTTAGTCTCTGTCTTAATATAAAGGCGTATAACTTGTATTTTTTTATACTTTATGTATTCGTTTATTGGTCTCTATCTTAGGTTTCGTCTTTAACTTGTAATTTTTTATTTTTATACTTTCTGTATTCGTTTCTTAGTCTCTGTCTTAATATAAAGGCATATAACTTGTATTTTTATACTTTATGTATTCGTTTATTGGTCTCTATCTTAGGTTTCGTCTATAACTTGTATTTTTTTATTTTTATACTTTCTGTATTCCTTTCTTAGTCTCTGTCTTAATATAAAGGCGTATAACTTGTATTTTTTTATACTTTATGTATTCGCTTATTGGTCTCTATCTTAGGTTTCGTCAATAACTTGTATTTTTTTATTTTTATACTTTCTGTATTCGTTTCTTAGTCTTTGTCTTAATGTTAAGGCATATAACTTGTATTTTTATACTTTATGTATTCGTTTCTTGGTTTCTATCTTAGGTTTCGTCTATAACTTGTAAATTTTTTAATTTTTATACTTTCTGTATTCGTTTCTTAGTCTCTGTCGAAATATAAAGGCATATAACTTGTATTTTATACTTTATGTATTCGTTTATTGGTCTTTATCTTAGGTTTCGTCTATAACTTGTATTTTTTTTTATTTTTATACTTTCTGTATTCGTTTCTTAGTCTCTGTTTTAATATAAAGGCGTATAACTTGTATTTTTTTATACTTTATGTATCCGCTTATTGGTCTCTACCTTAGGTTTCGTCTATAACTTGTATTTTTTTATTTTTATTCTTTCTGTATTCGTTTCTTAGTCTCTGTCTTAATGTAAAGGCATATAACTTGTATTTTTATACTGTATGTATTCGTTTATTGGCCTCTATAGGTTTCGTCTATAACTTGTATTTTTTTTATTTTTATACTTTCTGTATTCGCTTCTTAGTCTTAGTCTTAATATAAAGGCATATAACTTGTATTTTTATACTTTATGTATTCGTTTATTGATCTTTATCTTAGGTTTCGTCTATAACTTGTATTTTTTTATTTTTATACTTTCTGTATTCGTTTCTTAGTCTCTGTCTTAATGTAAAGGCATATAACTTGTATTTTTATACTTAATGTATTCGTTTATTGGCCTCTATAGGTTTCGTCTATAACTTGTATTTTTTTTATTTTTATACTTTCTGTATTCGCTTCTTAGTCTTAGTCTTAATATAAAGGCATATAACTTGTATTTTTATACTTTATGTATTCGTTTATTGGTCTCTATCTTAGGTTTCGTCTATAACTTGTATTTTTTTTATTTTGATACTTTCTGTATTCGTTTCTTAGTCTCTGTCTTAATATAAATGCATATAACTTGTATTTTTATACTTTATGTATTCGTTTATTGGTCTTTATGTTAGGTTTCGTCTATAACTTGTATTTTTTTTTTATTTTTATACTTTCTGTATTCGTTTCTTAGTCTCTGTCTTAATATAAAGGCGTATAACTTGTATTTTTTTATACTTTATGTATTCGCTTATTGGTCTCTATCTTAGGTTTCGTCTATAACTTGTATTTTTTTATTTTTATACTTTCTGTATTCGTTTCTTAGTCTCTGTCGTAATATAAAGGCATATAACTTGTATTTTATACTTTATGTATTCGTTTATTGGTCTCTATCTTAGGTTTCGTCTTTAACTTGTAATTTTTTATTTTTATACTTTCTGTATTCGTTTCTTAGTCTCTGTCTTAATATAAAGGCATATAACTTGTATTTTTATACTTTATGTATTCGTTTATTGGTCTCTATCTTAGGTTTCGTCTATAACTTGTATTTTTTTATTTTTATACTTTCTGTATTCGTTTCTTAGTCTCTGTCTTAATATAAAGGCGTATAACTTGTATTTTTTTATACTTTATGTATTCGCTTATTGGTCTCTATCTTAGGTTTCGTCAATAACTTGTATTTTTTTATTTTTATACTTTCTGTATTCGTTTCTTAGTCTTTGTCTTAATGTTAAGGCATATAACTTGTATTTTTATACTTTATGTATTCGTTTCTTGGTTTCTATCTTAGGTTTCGTCTATAACTTGTAAATTTTTTAATTTTTATACTTTCTGTATTCGTTTCTTAGTCTTTGTCGAAATATAAAGGCATATAACTTGTATTTTATACTTTATGTATTCGTTTATTGGTCTTTATCTTAGGTTTCGTCTATAACTTGTATTTTTTTATTTTTATACTTTCTGTATTCGTTTCTTAGTCTCTGTCTTAATATAAAGGCATATAACTTGTATTTTTATACTTTATGTATTCGTTTATTGGTCTCTATCTTAGGTTTCGTCTATAACTTGTATTTTTTTTATTTTGATACTTTCTGTATTCGTTTCTTAGTCTCTGTCTTAATATAAATGCATATAACTTGTATTTTTATACTTTATGTATTCGTTTATTGGTCTTTATGTTAGGTTTCGTCTATAACTTGTATTTTTTTTTTATTTTTATACTTTCTGTATTCGTTTCTTAGTCTCTGTCTTAATATAAAGGCGTATAACTTGTATTTTTTTATACTTTATGTATCCGCTTATTGGTCTCTACCTAAGGTTTCGTCTATAACTTGTATTTTTTTATTTTTATTCTTTCTGTATTCGTTTCTTAGTCTCTGTCTTAATGTAAAGGCATATAACTTGTATTTTTATACTTTATGTATTCGTTTATTGGTCTCTATAGGTTTCGTCTATAACTTGTATTTTTTTTTATTTTTATACTTTCTGTATTCGTTTCTTAGTCTCTGTCTTAATATAAAGGCGTATAACTTGTATTTTTTTATACTTTATGTATTCGCTTATTGGTCTCTATCTTAGGTTTCGTCTATAACTTGTATTTTTTTATTTTTATACTTTCTGTATTCGTTTCTTAGTCTCTGTCTTAATATAAAGGCATATAACTTGTATTTTTATACTTTATGTATTCGTTTATTGGTCTCTATCTTAGGTTTTGTCTATAACTTGTATTTTTTTTATTTTTATACTTTCTGTATTCGTTTCTTAGTCTCTGTCTTAATATAAAGGCATATAACTTGTATTTCTATACTTTATGTATTCGTTTATTGGTCTTTATGTTAGGTTTCGTCTATAACTTGTATTTTTTTTTTATTTTTATACTTTCTGTATTCGTTTCTTAGTCTCTGTCTTAATATAAAGGCGTATAACTTGTATTTTTTTATACTTTATGTATCCGCTTATTGGTCTCTACCTAAGGTTTCGTCTATAACTTGTATTTTTTTATTTTTATTCTTTCTGTATTCGTTTCTTAGTCTCTGTCTTAATGTAAAGGCATATAACTTGTATTTTTATACTTTATGTATTCGTTTATTGGTCTCTATAGGTTTCGTCTATAACTTGTATTTTTTTTTATTTTTATACTTTCTGTATTCGTTTCTTAGTCTCTGTCTTAATATAAAGGCGTATAACTTGTATTTTTTTATACTTTATGTATTCGCTTATTGGTCTCTATCTTAGGTTTCGTCTATAACTTGTATTTTTTTATTTTTATACTTTCTGTATTCGTTTCTTAGTCTCTGTCTTAATATAAAGGCATATAACTTGTATTTTTATACTTTATGTATTCGTTTATTGGTCTCTATCTTAGGTTTTGTCTATAACTTGTATTTTTTTTATTTTTATACTTTCTGTATTCGTTTCTTAGTCTCTGTCTTAATATAAAGGCATATAACTTGTATTTCTATACTTTATGTATTCGTTTATTGGTCTCTATCTTAGGTTTCGTCTATAACTTGTATTTTTTTTTATTTTTATACTTTATGTATTCATTTATTGGTCTCTATCTTAGGTTTCGTCTATAACTTGTATTTTTTTTATTTTTATACTTTCTGTATTCGTTTCTTAGTCTCTGTCTTAATATAAATGCATATAACTTGTATTTTTATACTTTATGTATTCGTTTATTGGTCTTTATGTTAGGTTTCGTCTATAACTTGTATTTTTTTTTTATTTTTATACTTTCTGTATTCGTTTCTTAGTCTCTGTCTTAATATAAAGGCGTATAACTTGTATTTTTTTATACTTTATGTATCCGCTTATTGGTCTCTACCTTAGGTTTCGTCTATAACTTGTATTTTTTTATTTTTATTCTTTCTGTATTCGTTTCTTAGTCTCTGTCTTAATGTAAAGGCATATAACTTGTATTTTTATACTTTATGTATTCGTTTATTGGTCTCTATAGGTTTCGTCTATAACTTGTATTTTTTTTTATTTTTATACTTTCTGTATTCGCTTCTTAGTCTTAGTCTTAATATAAAGGCATATAACTTGTATTTTTATACTTTATGTATTCGTTTATTGGTCTTTATCTTAGGTTTCGTCTATAACTTGTATTTTTTTTATTTTTATACTTTCTGTATTCGTTTCTTAGTCTCTGTCTTAATATAAAGGCGTATAACTTGTATTTTTTTATACGTTATGTATCCGCTTATTGGTCTCTACCTTAGGTTTCGTCTATAACTTGTATTTTTTAATTTTTATTCTTTCTGTATTCGTTTCTTAGTCTCTGTCTTAATGTAAAGGCATATAACTTGTATTTTTATACTTTATGTATTCGTTTATTGGTCTCTATAGGTTTCGTCTATAACTTGTATTTTTTTTATTTTTATACTTTCTGTATTCGCTTCTTAGTCTCAGTCTTAATATAAAGGCATATAACTTGTATTTTTATACTTTATGTATTCGTTTATTGGTCTCTATAGGTTTCGTCTATAACTTGTATTTTTTTTTATTTTTATACTTTCTGTATTCGTTTCTTAGTCTCTGTCTTAATATAAAGGCATATAACTTGTATTTCTATACTTTATGTATTCGTTTATTGGTCTCTATCTTAGGTTTCGTCCATAACTTGTATTTTATTTATTTTTATACTTTCTGTATTCGTTTCTTAGTCTCTGTCTTAATATAAAGGCGTATAACTTGTATTTTTTTATACTTTATGTATCCGCTTATTGGTCTCTACCTTAGGTTTCGTCTATAACTTGTATTTTTTTATTTTTATACTTTCTGTATTCGTTTCTTAGTCTCTGTCTTAATATAAAGGCATATAACTTGTATTTTTATACTTTATGTATTCGCTTATTGGTCTTTATGTTAGGTTTCGTCTATAACCTGTATTTTTTTTTATTTTTATACTTTCTGTATTCGTTTCTTAGTCTCTGTCTTAATATAAAGGCATATAACTTGTATTTCTATACTTTATGTATTCGTTTATTGGTCTCTATCTTAGGTTTCGTCCATAACTTGTATTTTTTTTTATTTTTATACTTTCTGTATTCGTTTCTTAGTCTTTGTCTTAATATAAAGGCGTATAACTTGTATTTTTTTATACTTTATGTATCCGCTTATTGGTCTCTACCTTAGGTTTCGTCTATAACTTGTATTTTTTTATTTTTATACTTTCTGTATTCGTTTCTTAGTCTCTGTCTTAATATAAAGGCATATAACTTGTATTTTTATACTTTATGTATTCGCTTATTGGTCTTTATGTTAGGTTTCGTCTATAACTTGTATTTTTTTTTATTTTTATACTTTCTGTATTCGTTTCTTAGTCTCTGTCTTAATATAAAGGCGTATAACTTGTATTTTTTTATACTTTATGTAATCGCTTATTGGTCTTTATCTTAGGTTTCGTCTATAACTTGTATTTTTTTTATTTTTATACTTTCTGTATTCGTTTCTTAGTCTCTGTCTTAATGTAAAGGAATATAACTTGTATTTTTATACTTTATGTATTCGTTTCTTGGTCTCTATCTTAGGTTTCGTCTATAACTTGTATTTTTTTATTTTTATTCTTTCTGTATTCGTTTCTTAGTCTCTGTCTTAATGTAAAGGCATATAACTTGTATTTTTATACTTAATGTATTCGTTTATTGGTCTTTATCTTAGGTTTCGTCTATAACTTTTATTTTTTTTATTTTTATACTTTCTGTATTCGTTTCTTAGTCTCTGTCTTAATATAAAGGCGTATAACTTGTATTTTTTTATACTTTATGTATTCGCTTATTGGTCTCTATCTTAAGTTTCGTCTATAACTTGTATTTTTTTATTTTTATACTTTCTGTATTCGTTTCTTAGTCTCTGTCTTAATGTAAAGGAATATAACTTGTATTTTTATACTTAATGTATTCGTTTATTGGTCTTTATCTTAGGTTTCGTCTATAACTTTTATTTTTTTTATTTTTATACTTTCTGTATTCGTTTCTTAGTCTCTGTCTTAATATAAAGGCATATAACTTGTATTTTTATACTTTACGTATTCGTTTATTGGTCTTTATGTTAGGTTTCGTCTATAACTTGTATTTTTTTATACTTTATGTATCCGCTTATTGGTCTCTACCTTAGGTTTCGTCTATAACTTGTATTTTTATACTTTATGTATTCGTTTATTGGTCTCTATAGGTTTCGTCTATAACTTGTATTTTTTTATTTTTATTCTTTCTGTATTCGTTTCTTAGTCTCTGTCTTAATGTAAAGGCATATAACTTGTATTTTTATACTTAATGTATTCGTTTATTGGTCTTTATCTTAGGTTTCGTCAATAACTTTTATTTTTTTTATTTTTATACTTTCTGTATTCGTTTCTTAGTCTCTGTCTTAATATAAAGGCGTATAACTTGTATTTTTTTATACTTTATGTATCCGCTTATTGGTCTCTACCTTAGGTTTCGTCTATAACTTGTATTTTTTTATTTTTATACTTTCTGTATTCGTTTCTTAGTCTCTGTCTTAATATAAAGGCATATAACTTGTATTTTTATACTTTATGTATTCGCTTATTGGTCTTTATGTTAGGTTTCGTCTATAACCTGTATTTTTTTTTATTTTTATACTTTCTGTATTCGTTTCTTAGTCTCTGTCTTAATATAAAGGCATATAACTTGTATTTCTATACTTTATGTATTCGTTTATTGGTCTCTATCTTAGGTTTCGTCCATAACTTGTATTTTTTTTTATTTTTATACTTTCTGTATTCGTTTCTTAGTCTTTGTCTTAATATAAAGGCGTATAACTTGTATTTTTTTATACTTTATGTATCCGCTTATTGGTCTCTACCTTAGGTTTCGTCTATAACTTGTATTTTTTTATTTTTATACTTTCTGTATTCGTTTCTTAGTCTCTGTCTTAATATAAAGGCATATAACTTGTATTTTTATACTTTATGTATTCGCTTATTGGTCTTTATGTTAGGTTTCGTCTATAACTTGTATTTTTTTTTATTTTTATACTTTCTGTATTCGTTTCTTAGTCTCTGTCTTAATATAAAGGCGTATAACTTGTATTTTTTTATACTTTATGTAATCGCTTATTGGTCTTTATCTTAGGTTTCGTCTATAACTTGTATTTTTTTTATTTTTATACTTTCTGTATTCGTTTCTTAGTCTCTGTCTTAATGTAAAGGAATATAACTTGTATTTTTATACTTTATGTATTCGTTTCTTGGTCTCTATCTTAGGTTTCGTCTATAACTTGTATTTTTTTATTTTTATTCTTTCTGTATTCGTTTCTTAGTCTCTGTCTTAATGTAAAGGCATATAACTTGTATTTTTATACTTAATGTATTCGTTTATTGGTCTTTATCTTAGGTTTCGTCTATAACTTTTATTTTTTTTATTTTTATACTTTCTGTATTCGTTTCTTAGTCTCTGTCTTAATATAAAGGCGTATAACTTGTATTTTTTTATACTTTATGTATTCGCTTATTGGTCTCTATCTTAAGTTTCGTCTATAACTTGTATTTTTTTATTTTTATACTTTCTGTATTCGTTTCTTAGTCTCTGTCTTAATGTAAAGGAATATAACTTGTATTTTTATACTTAATGTATTCGTTTATTGGTCTTTATCTTAGGTTTCGTCTATAACTTTTATTTTTTTTATTTTTATACTTTCTGTATTCGTTTCTTAGTCTCTGTCTTAATATAAAGGCGTATAACTTGTATTTTTTATACTTTATGTATTCGCTTATTGGTCTCTATCTTAAGTTTCGTCTATAACTTGTATTTTTTTTATTTTTATACTTTCTGTATTCGTTTCTTAGTCTCTGTCTTAATATAAAGGCATATAACTTGTATTTTTATACTTTACGTATTCGTTTATTGGTCTTTATGTTAGGTTTCGTCTATAACTTGTATTTTTTTATACTTTATGTATCCGCTTATTGGTCTCTACCTTAGGTTTCGTCTATAACTTGTATTTTTATACTTTATGTATTCGTTTATTGGTCTCTATAGGTTTTGTCTATAACTTGTATTTTTTTTATTTTTATACTTTCTGTATTCGTTTCTTAGTCTCTGTCTTAATATAAAGGCGTATAACTTGTATTTTTTTATACTTTATGTATTCGTTTATTGGTCTCTATCTTAGGTTTCGTCTATAACTTGTATTTTTTTTATTTTTATACTTTCTGTATTCGTTTCTTAGTCTCTGTCTTAATGTAAAGGCATATAACTTGTATTTTTATACTTTATGTATTCGTTTATTGGTCTCTATAGGTTTCGTCTATAACTTGTATTTTTTTTATTTTTATACTTTCTGTATTCGTTTCTTAGTCTCTGTCTTAATATAAAGGCATATAACTTGTATTTTTATACTTTATGTATTCGTTTATTGGTCTTTATCTCAGGTTTCGTCTATAACTTGTATTTTTTTTTATTTTTATACTTTCTGTATTCGTTTCTTAGTCTCTGTCTTAATATAAAGGCGTATAACTTGTATTTTTTATACTTTATGTATTCGTTTATTGGTCTCTATAGGTTTCGTCTATAACTTATATTTTTTTTATTTTTATACTTTCTGTATTCGTTTCTTAGTCTCTGTCTTAATATAAAGGCATATAACTTGTATTTTATACTTTATGTATTCGTTTATTGGTCTTTATCTTAGGTTTCGTCTATAACTTGTATTTTTTTTATTTTTATACTTTCTGTATTCGTTTCTTAGTCTCTGTCTTAATATAAATGCATATAACTTGTATTTTTATACTTTATGTATTCGTTTATTGGTCTTTATGTTAGGTTTCGTCTATAACTTGTATTTTTTTTATTTTTATACTTTCTGTATTTGTTTCTTAGTCTCTGTCTTAATATAAAGGCGTATAACTTGTATTTTTTTATACTTTATGTATCCGCTTATTGTTCTCTACCTTAGGTTTCGTCTATAACTTGTATTTTTTTATTTTTATTCATTCTGTATTCGTTTCTTAGTCTCTGTCTTAATGTAAATTCATATAACTTGTATTTTTATACTTTATGTATTCGTTTATTGGTCTCTATAGGTTTCGTCTATAACTTGTATTTTTTTTATTTTTATACTTTCTGTATTCGTTTCTTAGTCTCTGTCTTAATATAAAGGCATATAACTTGTATTTTTATACTTTATGTATTCGTTTATTGGTCTTTATTTCAGGTTTCGTCTATAACTTGTATTTTTTTTATTTTTATACTTTCTGTATTCGTTTCTTAGTCTCTGTCTTAATATAAAGGCGTATAACTTGTATTTTTTATACTTTATGTATTCGTTTATTGGTCTCTATAGGTTTCTTCTATAACTTGTATTTTTTTTATTTTTATACTTTCTGTATTCGTTTCTTAGTCTCTGTCTTAATATAAAGGCATATAACTTGTATTTTATACTTTATGTATTCGTTTATTGGTCTTTATCTTAGGTTTTGTCTATAACTTGTATTTTTTTTATTTTTATACTTTCTGTATTCGTTTCTTAGTCTCTGTCTTAATATAAATGCATATAACTTGTATTTTTATACTTTATGTATTCGTTTATTGGTCTTTATGTTAGGTTTCGTCTATAACTTGTATTTTTTTTTTATTTTTGTACTTTCTGTATTCGTTTCTTAGTCTCTGTCTTAATATAAAGGCGTATAACTTGTATTTTTTATACTTTATGTATCCGCTTATTGGTCTCTACCTTAGGTTTCGTCTATAACTTGTATTTTTTTACTTTTATTCTTTCTGTATTCGTTTCTTAGTCTCTGTCTTAATGTAAAGGCATATAACTTGTATTTTTATACTTTATGTATTCGTTTATTGGTCTCTATAGGTTTCGTCTATAACTTGTATTTTTTTATTTTTATACTTTCTGTATTCGCTTCTTAGTCTTAGTCTTAATATAAAGGCATATAACTTGTATTTTTATACTTTATGTATTCGTTTATTGGTCTATATCTTAGGTTTCGTCTATAACTTGTATTTTTTTTATTTTTATACTTTCTGTATTCGTTTGTTAGTCTCTGTCTTAATATAAAGGCGTATAACTTGTATTTTTTTATACGTTATGTATCCGCTTATTGGTCTCTACCTTAGGTTTCGTCTATAACTTGTATTTGTTTATTTTTATTCTTTCTGTATTCGTTTCTTAGTCTCTGTCTTAATGTAAAGGCATATAACTTATATTTTTATACTTTATGTATTCGTTTATTGGTCTCTATAGGTTTCGTCTATAACTTGTATTTTTTTTATTTTTATACTTTCTGTATTCGCTTCTTAGTCTCAGTCTTAATATAAAGGCATATAACTTGTATTTTTATACTTTATGTATTCGTTTATTGGTCTCTATAGGTTTCGTCTATAACTTGTATTTTTTTTTATTTTTATACTTTGTGTATTCGTTTCTTAGTCTCTGTCTTAATATAAAGGCATATAACTTGTATTTCTATACTTTATGTATTCGTTTATTGGTCTCTATCTTAGGTTTCATCTATAACTTGTATTTTTTTTTATTTTTATACTTTCTGTATTCGTTTCTTAGTCTCTGTCTTAATATAAAGGCGTATAACTTGTATTTTTTTATACTTTATGTATCCGCTTATTGGTCTCTACCTTAGGTTTCGTCTATAACTTGTATTTTTTTATTTTTATACTTTCTGTATTCATTTCTTAGTCTCTGTCTTAATATAAAGGCATATAACTTGTATTTTTATACTTTATGTATTCGCTTATTGGTCTTTATGTTAGGTTTCGTCTATAACTTGTATTTTTTTTTATTTTTATACTTTCTGTATTCGTTTCTTAGTCTCTGTCTTAATATAAAGGCGTATAACTTGTATTTTTTTATACTTTATGTATTCGCTTATTGGTCTTTATCTTAGGTTTCGTCTATAACTTGTATTTTTTTTATTTTTATACTTTCTGTATTCGTTTCTTAGTCTCTGTCTTAATGTAAAGGAATATAACTTGTATTTTTATACTTTATGTATTCGTTTCTTGGTCTCTATCTTAGGTTTCGTCTATAACTTGTATTTTTTTATTTTTATTCTTTCTGTATTCGTTTCTTAGTCTCTGTCTTAATGTAAAGGCATATAACTTGTATTTTTATACTTAATGTATTCGTTTATTGGTCTTTATCTTAGGTTTCGTCTATAACTTTTATTTTTTTTATTTTTATACTTTCTGTATTCGTTTCTTAGTCTTTGTCTTAATATAAAGGCGTATAACTTGTATTTTTTTATACTTTATGTATTCGCTTATTGGTCTCTATCTTAAGTTTCGTCTATAACTTGTATTTTTTTATTTTTATATTTTCTGTATTCGTTTCTTAGTCTCTGTCTTAATGTAAAGGAATATAACTTGTATTTTTATACTTTATGTATTCGTTTCTTGGTCTCTATCTTAGGTTTCGTCTATAACTTGTATTTTTTTTATTTTTACAGTTTCTGTATTCGTTTCTTAGTCTCTGTCTTAATATAAAGGCATATAACTTGTATTTTTATACTTTACGTATTCGTTTATTGGTCTTTATGTTAGGTTTCGTCTATAACTTGTATTTTTTTATACTTTATGTATCCGCTTATTGGTCTCTACCTTAGGTTTCGTCTATAACTTGTATTTTTATACTTTATGTATTCGTTTATTGGTCTCTATAGGTTTCGTCTATAACTTGTATTTTTTTTATTTTTATACTTTCTGTATTCGTTTCTTAGTCTCTGTCTTAATATAAAGGCGTATAACTTGTATTTTTTTATACTTTATGTATTCGTTTATTGGTCTCTATCTTAGGTTTCGTCTATAACTTGTATTTTTTTTATTTTTATACTTTCTGTATTCGTTTCTTAGTCTCTGTCTTAATATAAAGGCATATAACTTGTATTTTTATACTTTATGTATTCGTTTATTGGTCTTTATGTTAGGTTTCGTCTATAACTTGTATTTTTTTTATTTTTATACTTTCTGTATTCGTTTCTTAGTCTCTGTCTTAATATAAAGGCGTATAACTTGTATTTTTTTATACTTTATGTATCCGCTTATTGGTCTCTACCTTAGGTTTCGTCTATAACTTGTATTTTTTTATTTTTATTCATTCTGTATTCGTTTCTTAGTCTCTGTCTTAATGTAAAGGCATATAACTTGTATTTTTATACTTTATGTATTCGTTTATTGGTCTCTATAGGTTTCGTCTATAACTTGTATTTTTTTTATTTTTATACTTTCTGTATTCGTTTCTTAGTCTCTGTCTTAATATAAAGGCATATAACTTGTATTTTTATACTTTATGTATTCGTTTATTGGTCTTTATCTCAGGTTTCGTCTATAACTTGTATTTTTTTTTATTTTTATACTTTCTGTATTCGTTTCTTAGTCTCTGTCTTAATATAAAGGCGTATAACTTGTATTTTTTATACTTTATGTATTCGTTTATTGGTCTCTATAGGTTTCGTCTATAACTTGTATTTTTTTTATTTTTATACTTTCTGTATTCGTTTCTTAGTCTCTGTCTTAATATAAAGGCATATAACTTGTATTTTATACTTTATGTATTCGTTTATTGGTCTTTATCTTAGGTTTCGTCTATAACTTGTATTTTTTTTTATTTTTATACTTTCTGTATTCGTTTCTTAGTCTCTGTCTTAATATAAAGGCGTATAACTTGTATTTTTTATACTTTATGTATTCGTTTATTGGTCTCTATCATAGGTTTCGTCTATAACTTGTATTTTTTTTATTTTTATACTTTCTGTATTCGTTTCTTAGTCTCTGTCTTAATATAAAGGCGTATAACTTGTATTTTTTTATACTTTATGTATCCGCTTATTGGTCTCTACCTTAGGTTTCGTCTATAACTTGTATTTTTTTATTTTTATTCTTTTTGTATTCGTTTCTTAGTCTCTGTCTTAATGTAAAGGCATATAACTTGTATTTTTATACTTTATGTATTCGTTTATTGGTCTCTATAGGTTTCGACTATAACTTGTATTTTTTTTTATTTTTATACTTTCTGTATTCGCTTCTTAGTCTTAGTCTTAATATAAAGGCATATAACTTGTATTTTTATACTTTATGTATTCGTTTATTGGTCTTTATCTTAGGTTTCGTCTATAACTTGTATTTTTTTTATTTTTATACTTTCTGTATTCGTTTCTTAGTCTCTGTCTTAATATAAAGGCGTATAACTTGTATTTTTTTATACATTATGTATCCGCTTATTGGTCTCTACCTTAGGTTTCGTCTATAACTTGTATTTTTTTATTTTTATTCTTTCTGTATTCGTTTCTTAGTCTCTGTCTTAATGTAAAGGCATATAACTTGTATTTTTATACTTTATGTATTCGTTTATTGGTCTCTATAGGTTTCGTCTATAACTTGTATTTTTTTTATTTTTATACTTTCTGTATTCGCTTCTTAGTCTCTGTCTTAATATAAAGGCGTATAACTTGTATTTTTTTATACATTATGTATCCGCTTATTGGTCTCTACCTTAGGTTTCGTCTATAACTTGTATTTTTTTATTTTTATTCTTTCTGTATTCGTTTCTTAGTCTCTGTCTTAATGTAAAGGCATATAACTTGTATTTTTATACTTTATGTATTCGTTTATTGGTCTTTATCTTAGGTTTCGTCTATAACTTGTATTTTTTTTTATTTTTATACTTTCTGTATTCGTTTCTTAGTCTCTGTCTTAATATAAAGGCATATAACTTGTATTTTTTTTAGTTTTATACTTTCTGTATTCGTTTCTTAGTCTCTGTCTTAATATAAAGGCGTATAACTTGTATTTTTTATACTTTATGTATTCGTTTATTGGTCTCTATCATAGGTTTCGTCTATAACTTGTATTTTTTTTATTTTTATACTTTCTGTATTCGTTTCTTAGTCTCTGTCTTAATATAAAGGCGTATAACTTGTATTTTTTTATACTTTATGTATCCGCTTATTGGTCTCTACCTTAGGTTTCGTCTATAACTTGTATTTTTTTATTTTTATTCTTTTTGTATTCGTTTCTTAGTCTCTGTCTTAATGTAAAGGCATATAACTTGTATTTTTATACTTTATGTATTCGTTTATTGGTCTCTATAGGTTTCGACTATAACTTGTATTTTTTTTATTTTTATACTTTCTGTATTCGTTTCTTAGTCTCTGTCTTAATATAAAGGCGTATAACTTGTATTTTTTATACTTTATGTATTCGTTTATTGGTCTCTATCATAGGTTTCGTCTATAACTTGTATTTTTTTTATTTTTATACTTTCTGTATTCGCTTCTTAGTCTCAGTCTTAATATAAAGGCATATAACTTGTATTTTTATACTTTATGTATTCGTTTATTGGTCTCTATAGGTTTCGTCTATAACTTGTATTTTTTTTTATTTTTATACTTTCTGTATTCGTTTCTTAGTCTCTGTCTTAATATAAAGGCATATAACTTGTATTTCTATACTTTATGTATTCGTTTATTGGTCTCTATCTTAGGTTTCATCTATAACTTGTATTTTTTTTTATTTTTATACTTTCTGTATTCGTTTCTTAGTCTCTGTCTTAATATAAAGGCGTATAACTTGTATTTTTTTATACTTTATGTATCCGCTTATTGGTCTCTACCTTAGGTTTCGTCTATAACTTGTATTTTTTTATTTTTATACTTTCTGTATTCATTTCTTAGTCTCTGTCTTAATATAAAGGCATATAACTTGTATTTTTATACTTTATGTATTCGCTTATTGGTCTTTATGTTAGGTTTCGTCTATAACTTGTATTTTTTTTTATTTTTATACTTTCTGTATTCGTTTCTTAGTCTCTGTCTTAATATAAAGGCGTATAACTTGTATTTTTTTATACTTTATGTATTCGCTTATTGGTCTTTATCTTAGGTTTCGTCTATAACTTGTATTTTTTTATTTTTATTCTTTCTGTATTCGTTTCTTAGTCTCTGTCTTAATGTAAAGGCATATAACTTGTATTTTTATACTTAATGTATTCGTTTATTGGTCTTTATCTTAGGTTTCGTCTATAACTTTTATTTTTTTTATTTTTATACTTTCTGTATTCGTTTCTTAGTCTTTGTCTTAATATAAAGGCGTATAACTTGTATTTTTTTATACTTTATGTATTCGCTTATTGGTCTCTATCTTAAGTTTCGTCTATAACTTGTATTTTTTTATTTTTATATTTTCTGTATTCGTTTCTTAGTCTCTGTCTTAATGTAAAGGAATATAACTTGTATTTTTATACTTTATGTATTCGTTTCTTGGTCTCTATCTTAGGTTTCGTCTATAACTTGTATTTTTTTTATTTTTACAGTTTCTGTATTCGTTTCTTAGTCTCTGTCTTAATATAAAGGCATATAACTTGTATTTTTATACTTTACGTATTCGTTTATTGGTCTTTATGTTAGGTTTCGTCTATAACTTGTATTTTTTTATACTTTATGTATCCGCTTATTGGTCTCTACCTTAGGTTTCGTCTATAACTTGTATTTTTATACTTTATGTATTCGTTTATTGGTCTCTATAGGTTTCGTCTATAACTTGTATTTTTTTTATTTTTATACTTTCTGTATTCGTTTCTTAGTCTCTGTCTTAATATAAAGGCGTATAACTTGTATTTTTTTATACTTTATGTATTCGTTTATTGGTCTCTATCTTAGGTTTCGTCTATAACTTGTATTTTTTTTATTTTTATACTTTCTGTATTCGTTTCTTAGTCTCTGTCTTAATATAAAGGCATATAACTTGTATTTTTATACTTTATGTATTCGTTTATTGGTCTTTATGTTAGGTTTCGTCTATAACTTGTATTTTTTTTATTTTTATACTTTCTGTATTCGTTTCTTAGTCTCTGTCTTAATATAAAGGCGTATAACTTGTATTTTTTTATACTTTATGTATCCGCTTATTGGTCTCTACCTTAGGTTTCGTCTATAACTTGTATTTTTTTATTTTTATTCATTCTGTATTCGTTTCTTAGTCTCTGTCTTAATGTAAAGGCATATAACTTGTATTTTTATACTTTATGTATTCGTTTATTGGTCTCTATAGGTTTCGTCTATAACTTGTATTTTTTTTATTTTTATACTTTCTGTATTCGTTTCTTAGTCTCTGTCTTAATATAAAGGCATATAACTTGTATTTTTATACTTTATGTATTCGTTTATTGGTCTTTATCTCAGGTTTCGTCTATAACTTGTATTTTTTTTTATTTTTATACTTTCTGTATTCGTTTCTTAGTCTCTGTCTTAATATAAAGGCGTATAACTTGTATTTTTTATACTTTATGTATTCGTTTATTGGTCTCTATAGGTTTCGTCTATAACTTGTATTTTTTTTATTTTTATACTTTCTGTATTCGTTTCTTAGTCTCTGTCTTAATATAAAGGCATATAACTGGTATTTTATACTTTATGTATTCGTTTATTGGTCTTTATCTTAGGTTTCGTCTATAACTTGTATTTTTTTTTATTTTTATACTTTCTGTATTCGTTTCTTAGTCTCTGTCTTAATATAAAGGCGTATAACTTGTATTTTTTATACTTTATGTATTCGTTTATTGGTCTCTATCATAGGTTTCGTCTATAACTTGTATTTTTTTTATTTTTATACTTTCTGTATTCGTTTCTTAGTCTCTGTCTTAATATAAAGGCGTATAACTTGTATTTTTTTATACTTTATGTATCCGCTTATTGGTCTCTACCTTAGGTTTCGTCTATAACTTGTATTTTTTTATTTTTATTCTTTTTGTATTCGTTTCTTAGTCTCTGTCTTAATGTAAAGGCATATAACTTGTATTTTTATACTTTATGTATTCGTTTATTGGTCTCTATAGGTTTCGACTATAACTTGTATTTTTTTTTATTTTTATACTTTCTGTATTCGCTTCTTAGTCTTAGTCTTAATATAAAGGCATATAACTTGTATTTTTATACTTTATGTATTCGTTTATTGGTCTTTATCTTAGGTTTCGTCTATAACTTGTATTTTTTTTATTTTTATACTTTCTGTATTCGTTTCTTAGTCTCTGTCTTAATATAAAGGCGTATAACTTGTATTTTTTTATACATTATGTATCCGCTTATTGGTCTCTACCTTAGGTTTCGTCTATAACTTGTATTTTTTTATTTTTATTCTTTCTGTATTCGTTTCTTAGTCTCTGTCTTAATGTAAAGGCATATAACTTGTATTTTTATACTTTATGTATTCGTTTATTGGTCTCTATAGGTTTCGTCTATAACTTGTATTTTTTTTATTTTTATACTTTCTGTATTCGCTTCTTAGTCTCTGTCTTAATATAAAGGCGTATAACTTGTATTTTTTTATACATTATGTATCCGCTTATTGGTCTCTACCTTAGGTTTCGTCTATAACTTGTATTTTTTTATTTTTATTCTTTCTGTATTCGTTTCTTAGTCTCTGTCTTAATGTAAAGGCATATAACTTGTATTTTTATACTTTATGTATTCGTTTATTGGTCTTTATCTTAGGTTTCGTCTATAACTTGTATTTTTTTTTATTTTTATACTTTCTGTATTCGTTTCTTAGTCTCTGTCTTAATATAAAGGCATATAACTTGTATTTTTTTTAGTTTTATACTTTCTGTATTCGTTTCTTAGTCTCTGTCTTAATATAAAGGCGTATAACTTGTATTTTTTATACTTTATGTATTCGTTTATTGGTCTCTATCATAGGTTTCGTCTATAACTTGTATTTTTTTTATTTTTATACTTTCTGTATTCGTTTCTTAGTCTCTGTCTTAATATAAAGGCGTATAACTTGTATTTTTTTATACTTTATGTATCCGCTTATTGGTCTCTACCTTAGGTTTCGTCTATAACTTGTATTTTTTTATTTTTATTCTTTTTGTATTCGTTTCTTAGTCTCTGTCTTAATGTAAAGGCATATAACTTGTATTTTTATACTTTATGTATTCGTTTATTGGTCTCTATAGGTTTCGACTATAACTTGTATTTTTTTTATTTTTATACTTTCTGTATTCGTTTCTTAGTCTCTGTCTTAATATAAAGGCGTATAACTTGTATTTTTTATACTTTATGTATTCGTTTATTGGTCTCTATCATAGGTTTCGTCTATAACTTGTATTTTTTTTATTTTTATACTTTCTGTATTCGTTTCTTAGTCTCTGTCTTAATATAAAGGCGTATAACTTGTATTTTTTATACTTTATGTATCCGCTTATTGGTCTCTACCTTAGGTTTCGTCTATAACTTGTATTTTTTTATTTTTATTCTTTCTGTATTCGTTTCTTAGTCTCTGTCTTAATGTAAAGGCATATAACTTGTATTTTTATACTTTATGTATTCGTTTATTGGTCTCTATAGGTTTCGTCTATAACTTGTATTTTTTTTTATTTTTATACTTTCTGTATTCGCTTCTTGGTCTTAGTCTTAATATAAAGGCATATAACTTGTATTTTTATACTTTATGTATTCGTTTATTGGTCTTTATCTTAGGTTTCGTCTATAACTTGTATTTTTTTTATTTTTATACTTTCTGTATTCGTTTCTTAGTCTCTGTCTTAATCTAAAGGCGTATAACTTGTATTTTTTTATACGTTATGTATCCGCTTATTGGTCCCTACCTTAGGTTTCGTCTATAACTTGTATTTTTTTATTTTTATTCGTTCTGTGTTCGTTTCTTAGTCTCTGTCTTAATGTAAAGGCATATAACTTGTATTTTTATACTTTATGTATTCGTTTATTGGTCTCTATTGGTTTCGTCTATAACTTGTATTTTTTTTATTTTTATACTTTCTGTGTTCGCTTCTTAGTCTCAGTCTTAATATAAAGGCATATAACTTGTATTTTTATACTTTATGTATTCGTTTATTGGTCTTTATCTTAGGTTTCGTCTATAACTTGTATTTTTTTATTTTTATACTTTCTGTATTCGTTTCTTAGTCTCTGTCTTAATATAAAGGCATATAACTTGAATTTTTATACTTTACGTATTCGTTTATTGGTCTTTATGTTAGGTTTCGTCTATAACTTGTATTTTTTTATACTTTATGTATCCGCTTATTGGTCTCTACCTTAGGTTTCGTCTATAACTTGTATTTTTATACTTTATGTATTCGTTTATTGGTCTCTATAGGTTTTGTCTATAACTTGTATTTTTTTTATTTTTATACTTTCTGTATTCGTTTCTTAGTCTCTGTCTTAATATAAAGGCGTATAACTTGTATTTTTTTATACTTTATGTATTCGTTTATTGGTCTCTATCTTAGGTTTCGTCTATAACTTGTATTTTTTTTATTTTTATACTTTCTGTATTCGTTTCTTAGTCTCTGTCTTAATGTAAAGGCATATAACTTGTATTTTTATACTTTATGTATTCGTTTATTGGTCTCTATAGGTTTCGTCTATAACTTGTATTTTTTTTATTTTTATACTTTCTGTATTCGTTTCTTAGTCTCTGTCTTAATATAAAGGCATATAACTTGTATTTTTATACTTTATGTATTCGTTTATTGGTCTTTATCTCAGGTTTCGTCTATAACTTGTATTTTTTTTTATTTTTATACTTTCTGTATTCGTTTCTTAGTCTCTGTCTTAATATAAAGGCGTATAACTTGTATTTTTTATACTTTATGTATTCGTTTATTGGTCTCTATAGGTTTCGTCTATAACTTGTATTTTTTTTATTTTTATACTTTCTGTATTCGTTTCTTAGTCTCTGTCTTAATATAAAGGCATATAACTTGTATTTTTATACTTTATGTATTCGTTTATTGGTCTCTATAGGTTTCGTCTATAACTTGTATTTTTTTTATTTTTATACTTTCTGTATTCGTTTCTTAGTCTCTGTCTTAATATAAAGGCATATAACTTGTATTTTATACTTTATGTATTCGTTTATTGGTCTTTATCTTAGGTTTTGTCTATAACTTGTATTTTTTTTATTTTTATACTTTCTGTATTCGTTTCTTAGTCTCTGTCTTAATATAAATGCATATAACTTGTATTTTTATACTTTATGTATTCGTTTATTGGTCTTTATCTCAGGTTTCGTCTATAACTTGTATTTTTTTTTATTTTTATACTTTCTGTATTCGTTTCTTAGTCTCTGTCTTAATGTAAAGGCATATAACTTGTATTTTTATACTTTATGTATTCGTTTATTGGTCTCTATAGGTTTCGTCTATAACTTGTATTTTTTTTATTTTTATACTTTCTGTATTCGTTTCTTAGTCTCTGTCTTAATATAAAGGCATATAACTTGTATTTTATACTTTATGTATTCGTTTATTGGTCTTTATCTTAGGTTTTGTCTATAACTTGTATTTTTTTTATTTTTATACTTTCTGTATTCGTTTCTTAGTCTCTGTCTTAATGTAAAGGAATATAACTTGTATTTTTATACTTTATGTATTCGTTTCTTGGTCTCTATCTTAGGTTTCGTCTATAACTTGTATTTTTTTATTTTTATTCTTTCTGTATTCGTTTCTTAGTCTCTGTCTTAATGTAAAGGCATATAACTTGTATTTTTATACTTAATGTATTCGTTTATTGGTCTTTATCTTAGGTTTCGTCTATAACTTTTATTTTTTTTATTTTTATACTTTCTGTATTCGTTTCTTAGTCTCTGTCTTAATATAAAGGCGTATAACTTGTATTTTTTTATACTTTATGTATTCGCTTATTGGTCTCTATCTTAAGTTTCGTCTATAACTTGTATTTTTTTATTTTTATACTTTCTGTAGTCGTTTCTTAGTCTCTGTCTTAATGTAAAGGAATATAACTTGTATTTTTATACTTAATGTATTCGTTTATTGGTCTTTATCTTAGGTTTCGTCTATAACTTTTATTTTTTTTATTTTTATACTTTCTGTATTCGTTTCTTAGTCTCTGTCTTAATATAAAGGCGTATAACTTGTATTTTTTATACTTTATGTATTCGCTTATTGGTCTCTATCTTAAGTTTCGTCTATAACTTGTATTTTTTTATACTTTATGTATCCGCTTATTGGTCTCTACCTTAGGTTTCGTCTATAACTTGTATTTTTATACTTTATGTATTCGTTTATTGGTCTCTATAGGTTTTGTCTATAACTTGTATTTTTTTTATTTTTATACTTTCTGTATTCGTTTCTTAGTCTCTGTCTTAATATAAAGGCGTATAACTTGTATTTTTTTATACTTTATGTATTCGTTTATTGGTCTCTATCTTAGGTTTCGTCTATAACTTGTATTTTTTTTATTTTTATACTTTCTGTATTCGTTTCTTAGTCTCTGTCTTAATGTAAAGGCATATAACTTGTATTTTTATACTTTATGTATTCGTTTATTGGTCTCTATAGGTTTCGTCTATAACTTGTATTTTTTTTATTTTTATACTTTCTGTATTCGTTTCTTAGTCTCTGTCTTAATATAAAGGCATATAACTTGTATTTTTATACTTTATGTATTCGTTTATTGGTCTTTATCTCAGGTTTCGTCTATAACTTGTATTTTTTTTTATTTTTATACTTTCTGTATTCGTTTCTTAGTCTCTGTCTTAATATAAAGGCGTATAACTTGTATTTTTTATACTTTATGTATTCGTTTATTGGTCTCTATAGGTTTCGTCTATAACTTGTATTTTTTTTATTTTTATACTTTCTGTATTCGTTTCTTAGTCTCTGTCTTAATATAAAGGCATATAACTTGTATTTTATACTTTATGTATTCGTTTATTGGTCTTTATCTTAGGTTTCGTCTATAACTTGTATTTTTTTTATTTTTATACTTTCTGTATTCGTTTCTTAGTCTCTGTCTTAATATAAATGCATATAACTTGTATTTTTATACTTTATGTATTCGTTTATTGGTCTTTATGTTAGGTTTCGTCTATAACTTGTATTTTTTTTATTTTTATACTTTCTGTATTCGTTTCTTAGTCTATGTCGTAATATAAAGGCATATAACTTGTATTTTATACTTTATGTATTCGTTTATTGGTCTTTATCTTAGGTTTCGTCTATAACTTGTATTTTTTTTTATTTTTATACTTTCTGTATTCGTTTCTTAGTCTCTGTCGTAATATAAAGGCATATAACTTGTATTTTATATTTTATGTATTCGTTTATTGGTCTTTATCTTAGGTTTCGTCTATAACTTGTATTTTTTTTTTTATTTTTATACTTTCTGTATTCGTTTCTTAGTCTCTGTCTTAATATAAAGGCGTATAACTTGTATTTTTTTATACTTTATGTATTCGCTTATTGGTCTCTATCTTAGGTTTCGTCTATAACTTGTATTTTTTTATTTTTATACTTTCTGTATTCGTTTCTTAGTCTCTGTCGTAATATAAAGGCATATAACTTGTATTTTATACTTTATGTATTCGTTTATTGGTCTCTATCTTAGGTTTCGTCTATAACTTGTATTTTTTTATTTTTATACTTTTTGTATTCGTTTCTTAGTCTCTGTCGTAATATAAACGCATATAACTTGTATTTTATACTTTATGTATTCGTTTATTGGTCTCTATCTTAGGTTTCGTCTATAACTTGTAATTTTTTATTTTTATACTTTCTGTATTCGTTTCTTAGTCTCTGTCTTAATATAAAGGCGTATAACTTGTATTTTTTTATACTTTATGTATTCGCTTATTGGTCTCTATCTTAGGTTTCGTCTATAACTTGTATTTTTTTATTTTTATACTTTCTGTATTCGTTTCTTAGTCTCTGTCTTAATATAAAGGCGTATAACTTGTATTTTTTTATACTTTATGTATTCGCTTATTGGTCGCTATCTTAGGTTTCGTCAATAACTTGTATTTTTTTATTTTTATACTTTCTGTATTCGTTTCTTAGTCTTTGTCTTAATGTAAAGGCATATAACTTGTATTTTTATACTTTATGTATTCGTTTCTTGGTTTCTATCTTAGGTTTCGTCTATAACTTGTATGTTTTTATTTTTATACTTTCTGTATTCGTTTCTTAGTCTCTGTCTTAATATAAAGGCGTATAACTTGTATTTTTTTATACTTTATGTATTCGCTTATTGGTCTCTATCTTAGGTTTCGTCTATAACTTGTATTTTTTTATTTTTATACTTTCTGTATTCGTTTCTTAGTCTCTGTCTTAATATAAAGGCGTATAACTTGTATTTTTTTATACTTTATGTATTCGCTTATTGGTCTCTATCTTAGGTTTCGTCTATAACTTGTATTTTTTTATTTTTATACTTTCTGTATTCGTTTCTTAGTCTCTGTCTTAATATAAAGGCGTATAACTTGTATTTTTTTATACTTTATGTATTCGCTTATTGGTCGCTATCTTAGGTTTCGTCAATAACTTGTATTTTTTTATTTTTATACTTTCTGTATTCGTTTCTTAGTCTTTGTCTAAATGTAAAGGCATATAACTTGTATGTTTATACTTTATGTATTCGTTTCTTGGTTTCTATCTTAGGTTTCGTCTATAACTTGTATTTTTTTATTTTTATACTTTCTGTATTCGTTTCTTAGTCTCTGTCGTAATATAAAGGCATATAACTTGTATTTTATACTTTATGTATTCGTTTATTGGTCTCTATCTTAGGTTTCGTCTATAACTTGTAATTTTTTATTTTTATACTTTCTGTATTCGTTTCTTAGTCTCTGTCTTAATATAAAGGCATATAACTTGTATTTTTATACTTTATGTATTCGTTTATTGGTCTCTATCTTAGGTTTCGTCTATAACTTGTATTTTTTTATTTTTATACTTTCTGTATTCGTTTCTTAGTCTCTGTCGTAATATAAAGGCATATAACTTGTATTTTTTACTTTATGTATTCGTTTATTGGTCTCTAGCTTAGGTTTCGTCTATAACTTGTAATTTTTTATTTTTATACTTTCTGTATTCGTTTCTTAGTCTCTGTCTTAATATAAAGGCATATAACTTGTATTTTTATACTTTATGTATTCGTTTATTGGTCTCTATCTTAGGTTTCGTCTATAACTTGTATTTTTTTATTTTTATATTTTCTGTATTCGTTTCTTAGTCTCTGTCTTAATATAAAGGCGTATAACTTGTATTTTTTTATACTTTATGTATTCGCTTATTGGTCTCTATCTTAGGTTTCGTCTATAACTTGTATTTTTTTATTTTTATACTTTCTGTATTCGTTTCTTAGTCTCTGTCGTAATATAAAGGCATATAACTTGTATTTTATACTTTATGTATTCGTTTATTGGTCTCTATCTTAGGTTTCGTCTTTAACTTGTAATTTTTTATTTTTATACTTTCTGTATTCGTTTCTTAGTCTCTGTCTTAATATAAAGGCATATAACTTGTATTTTTATACTTTATGTATTCGTTTATTGGTCTCTATCTTAGGTTTCGTCTATAACTTGTATTTTTTTATTTTTATACTTTCTGTATTCGTTTCTTAGTCTCTGTCTTAATATAAAGGCGTATAACTTGTATTTTTTTTATACTTTATATATTCGCTTATTGGTCTCTATCTTAGGTTTCGTCAATAACTTGTATTTTTTTATTTTTATACTTTCTGTATTCGTTTCTTAGTCTTTGTCTTAATGTTAAGGCATATAACTTGTATTTTTATACTTTATGTATTCGTTTATTGGTCTTTATCTTAGGTTTCGTCTATAACTTGTATTTTTTTTTATTTTTATACTTTCTGTATTCGTTTCTTAGTCTCTGTTTTAATATAAAGGCGTATAACTTGTATTTTTTTATACTTTATGTATTCGCTTATTGGTCTCTATCTTAGGTTTCGTCTATAACTTGTATTTTTTTATTTTTATACTTTCTGTATTCGTTTCTTAGTCTCTGTCTTAATGTAAAGGCATATTACTTGTATTTTTATACTTTATGTATTCGTTTATTGGTCTCTATCATAGGTTTCGTCTATAACTTGTAATTTTTTATTTTTATACTTTCTGTATTCGTTTCTTAGTCTCTGTCGTAATATAAAGGCATATAACTTGTATTTTATACTTTATGTATTCGTTTATTGGTCTTTATCTTAGGTTTCGTCTATAACTTGTATTTTTTTTTATTTTTATACTTTCTGTATTCGTTTCTTAGTCTCTGTCTTAATATAAAGGCGTATAACTTGTATTTTTTTATACTTTATGTATTCGCTTATTGGTCTCTATCTTAGGTTTCGTCTATAACTTGTATTTTTTTATTTTTATACTTTCTGTATTCGTTTCTTAGTCTCTGTCGTAATATAAAGGCATATAACTTGTATTTTATACTTTATGTATTCGTTTATTGGTCTCTATCTTAGGTTTCGTCTATAACTTGTAATTTTTTATTTTTATACTTTCTGTATTCGTTTCTTAGTCTCTGTCTTAATATAAAGGCATATAACTTGTATTTTTATACTTTATGTATTCGTTTATTGGTCTCTATCTTAGGTTTCGTCTATAACTTGTATTTTTTTATTTTTATACTTTCTGTATTCGTTTCTTAGTCTCTGTCTTAATATAAAGGCGTATAACTTGTATTTTTTTATACTTTATGTATTCGCTTATTGGTCTCTATCTTAGGTTTCGTCTATAACTTGTATTTTTTTATTTTTATACTTTCTGTATTCGTTTCTTAGTCTCTGTCGTAATATAAAGGCATATAACTTGTATTTTATACTTTATGTATTCGTTTATTGGTCTCTATCTTAGGTTTCGTCTTTAACTTGTAATTTTTTATTTTTATACTTTCTGTATTCGTTTCTTAGTCTCTGTCTTAATATAAAGGCATATAACTTGTATTTTTATACTTTATGTATTCGTTTATTGGTCTCTATCTTAGGTTTCGTCTATAACTTGTATTTTTTTATTTTTATACTTTCTGTATTCGTTTCTTAGTCTCTGTCTTAATATAAAGGCGTATAACTTGTATTTTTTTATACTTTATGTATTCGTTTATTGGTCTCTATCTTAGGTTTCGTCTATAACTTGTATTTTTTTATTTTTATACTTTCTGTATTCGTTTCTTAGTCTTTGTCTTAATGTTAAGGCATATAACTTGTATTTTTATACTTTATGTATTCGTTTCTTGGTTTCTATCTTAGGTTTCGTCTATAACTTGTAAATTTTTTAATTTTTATACTTTCTGTATTCGTTTCTTAGTCTCTGTCGAAATATAAAGGCATATAACTTGTATTTTATACTTTATGTATTCGTTTATTGGTCTTTATCTTAGGTTTCGTCTATAACTTGTATTTTTTTTTATTTTTATACTTTCTGTATTCGTTTCTTAGTCTCTGTTTTAATATAAAGGCGTATAACTTGTATTTTGTTATACTTTATGTATCCGCTTATTGGTCTCTACCTTAGGTTTCGTCTATAACTTGTATTTTTTTATTTTTATTCTTTCTGTATTCGTTTCTTAGTCTCTGTCTTAATGTAAAGGCATATAACTTGTATTTTTATACTTTATGTATTCGTTTATTGGCCTCTATAGGTTTCGTCTATAACTTGTATTTTTTTTTATTTTTATACTTTCTGTATTCGCTTCTTAGTCTTAGTCTTAATATAAAGGCATATAACTTGTATTTTTATACTTTATGTATTCGTTTATTGATCTTTATCTTAGGTTTCGTCTATAACTTGTATTTTTTTATTTTTATACTTTCTGTATTCGTTTCTTAGTCTCTGTCTTAATATAAAGGCATATAACTTGTATTTTTATACTTTATGTATTCGTTTATTGGTCTCTATCTTAGGTTTCGTCTATAACTTGTATTTTTTTTATTTTGATACTTTCTGTATTCGTTTCTTAGTCTCTGTCTTAATATAAATGCATATAACTTGTATTTTTATACTTTATGTATTCGTTTATTGGTCTTTATGTTAGGTTTCGTCTATAACTTGTATTTTTTTTTTATTTTTATATTTTCTGTATTCGTTTCTTAGTCTCTGTCTTAATATAAAGGCGTATAACTTGTATTTTTTTATACTTTATGTATCCGCTTATTGGTCTCTACCTAAGGTTTCGTCTATAACTTGTATTTTTTTATTTTTATTCTTTCTGTATTCGTTTCTTAGTCTCTGTCTTAATGTAAAGGCATATAACTTGTATTTTTATACTTTATGTATTCGTTTATTGGTCTCTATAGGTTTCGTCTATAACTTGTATTTTTTTTTATTTTTATACTTTCTGTATTCGTTTCTTAGTCTCTGTCTTAATATAAAGGCGTATAACTTGTATTTTTTTATACTTTATGTATTCGTTTATTGGTCTCTATCTTAGGTTTCGTCTTTAACTTGTAATTTTTTATTTTTATACTTTCTGTATTCGTTTCTTAGTCTCTGTCTTAATATAAAGGCATATAACTTGTATTTTTATACTTTATGTATTCGTTTATTGGTCTCTATCTTAGGTTTCGTCTATAACTTGTATTTTTTTATTTTTATACTTTCTGTATTCGTTTCTTAGTCTCTGTCTTAATATAAAGGCGTATAACTTGTATTTTTTTATACTTTATGTATTCGCTTATTGGTCTCTATCTTAGGTTTCGTCAATAACTTGTATTTTTTTATTTTTATACTTTCTGTATTCGTTTCTTAGTCTTTGTCTTAATGTTAAGGCATATAACTTGTATTTTTATACTTTATGTATTCGTTTCTTGGTTTCTATCTTAGGTTTCGGCTATAACTTGTAAATTTTTTAATTTTTATACTTTCTGTATTCGTTTCTTAGTCTCTGTCGAAATATAAAGGCATATAACTTGTATTTTATACTTTATGTATTCGTTTATTGGTCTTTATCTTAGGTTTCGTCTATAACTTGTATTTTTTTTTATTTTTATACTTTCTGTATTCGTTTCTTAGTCTCTGTTTTAATATAAAGGCGTATAACTTGTATTTTTTTATACTTTATGTATCCGCTTATTGGTCTCTAACTTAGGTTTCGTCTATAACTTGTATTTTTTTATTTTTATTCTTTCTGTATTCGTTTCTTAGTCTCTGTCTTAATGTAAAGGCATATAACTTGTATTTTTATACTTTATGTATTCGTTTATTGGCCTCTATAGGTTTCGTCTATAACTTGTATTTTTTTTATTTTTATACTTTCTGTATTCGCTTCTTAGTCTTAGTCTTAATATAAAGGCATATAACTTGTATTTTTATACTTTATGTATTCGTTTATTGATCTTTATCTTAGGTTTCGTCTATAACTTGTATTTTTTTATTTTTATACTTTCTGTATTCGTTTCTTAGTCTCTGTCTTAATGTAAAGGCATATAACTTGTATTTTTATACTTTATGTATTCGTTTATTGGCCTCTATAGGTTTCGTCTATAACTTGTATTTTTTTTATTTTTATACTTTCTGTATTCGCTTCTTAGTCTTAGTCTTAATATAAAGGCATATAACTTGTATTTTTATACTTTATGTATTCGTTTATTGGTCTCTATCTTAGGTTTCGTCTATAACTTGTATTTTTTTTATTTTGATACTTTCTGTATTCGTTTCTTAGTCTCTGTCTTAATATAAATGCATATAACTTGTATTTTTATACTTTATGTATTCGTTTATTGGTCTTTATGTTAGGTTTCGTCTATAACTTGTATTTTTTTTTTATTTTTATACTTTCTGTATTCGTTTCTTAGTCTCTGTCTTAATATAAAGGCGTATAACTTGTATTTTTTTATACTTTATGTATTCGCTTATTGGTCTCTATCTTAGGTTTCGTCTATAACTTGTATTTTTTTATTTTTATACTTTCTGTATTCGTTTCTTAGTCTCTGTCGTAATATAAAGGCATATAACTTGTATTTTATACTTTATGTATTCGTTTATTGGTCTCTATCTTAGGTTTCGTCTTTAACTTGTAATTTTTTATTTTTATACTTTCTGTATTCGTTTCTTAGTCTCTGTCTTAATATAAAGGCATATAACTTGTATTTTTATACTTTATGTATTCGTTTATTGGTCTCTATCTTAGGTTTCGTCTATAACTTGTATTTTTTTATTTTTATACTTTCTGTATTCGTTTCTTAGTCTCTGTCTTAATATAAAGGCGTATAGCTTGTATTTTTTTATACTTTATGTATTCGCTTATTGGTCTCTATCTTAGGTTTCGTCAATAACTTGTATTTTTTTATTTTTATACTTTCTGTATTCGTTTCTTAGTCTTTGTCTTAATGTTAAGGCATATAACTTGTATTTTTATACTTTATGTATTCGTTTCTTGGTTTCTATCTTAGGTTTCGTCTATAACTTGTAAATTTTTTAATTTTTATACTTTCTGTATTCGTTTCTTAGTCTTTGTCGAAATATAAAGGCATATAACTTGTATTTTATACTTTATGTATTCGTTTATTGGTCTTTATCTTAGGTTTCGTCTATAACTTGTATTTTTTTTTATTTTTATACTTTCTGTATTCGTTTCTTAGTCTCTGTTTTAATATAAAGGCGTATAACTTGTATTTTGTTATACTTTATGTATCCGCTTATTGGTCTCTACCTTAGGTTTCGTCTATAACTTGTATTTTTTTATTTTTATTCTTTCTGTATTCGTTTCTTAGTCTCTGTCTTAATGTAAAGGCATATACCTTGTATTTTTATACTTTATGTATTCGTTTATTGGCCTCTATAGGTTTCGTCTATAACTTGTATTTTTTTTTATTTTTATACTTTCTGTATTCGCTTCTTAGTCTTAGTCTTAATATAAAGGCATAAAACTTGTATTTTTATACTTTATGTATTCGTTTATTGATCTTTATCTTAGGTTTCGTCTATAACTTGTATTTTTTTATTTTTATACTTTCTGTATTCGTTTCTTAGTCTCTGTCTTAATATAAAGGCATATAACTTGTATTTTTATACTTTATGTATACGTTTATTGGTCTTTATGTTAGGTTTCGTCTATAACTTGTATTTTTTTTTTATTTTTATATTTTCTGTATTCGTTTCTTAGTCTCTGTCTTAATATAAAGGCGTATAACTTGTATTTTTTTATACTTTATGTATCCGCTTATTGGTCTCTACCTAAGGTTTCGTCTATAACTTGTATTTTTTTATTTTTATTCTTTCTGTATTCGTTTCTTAGTCTCTGTCTTAATGTAAAGGCATATAACTTGTATTTTTATACTTTATGTATTCGTTTATTGGTCTCTATAGGTTTCGTCTATAACTTGTATTTTTTTTTATTTTTATACTTTCTGTATTCGTTTCTTAGTCTCTGTCTTAATATAAAGGCGTATAACTTGTATTTTTTTATACTTTATGTATTCGTTTATTGGTCTCTATCTTAGGTTTCGTCTTTAACTTGTAATTTTTTATTTTTATACTTTCTGTATTCGTTTCTTAGTCTCTGTCTTAATATAAAGGCATATAACTTGTATTTTTATACTTTATGTATTCGTTTATTGGTCTCTATCTTAGGTTTCGTCTATAACTTGTATTTTTTTATTTTTATACTTTCTGTATTCGTTTCTTAGTCTCTGTCTTAATATAAAGGCGTATAACTTGTATTTTTTTATACTTTATGTATTCGCTTATTGGTCTCTATCTTAGGTTTCGTCAATAACTTGTATTTTTTTATTTTTATACTTTCTGTATTCGTTTCTTAGTCTTTGTCTTAATGTTAAGGCATATAACTTGTATTTTTATACTTTATGTATTCGTTTCTTGGTTTCTATCTTAGGTTTCGGCTATAACTTGTAAATTTTTTAATTTTTATACTTTCTGTATTCGTTTCTTAGTCTCTGTCGAAATATAAAGGCATATAACTTGTATTTTATACTTTATGTATTCGTTTATTGGTCTTTATCTTAGGTTTCGTCTATAACTTGTATTTTTTTTTATTTTTATACTTTCTGTATTCGTTTCTTAGTCTCTGTTTTAATATAAAGGCGTATAACTTGTATTTTTTTATACTTTATGTATCCACTTATTGGTCTCTACCTTAGGTTTCGTCTATAACTTGTATTTTTTTATTTTTATTCTTTCTGTATTCGTTTCTTAGTCTCTGTCTTAATGTAAAGGCATATAACTTGTATTTTTATACTTTATGTATTCGTTTATTGGCCTCTATAGGTTTCGTCTATAACTTGTATTTTTTTTATTTTTATACTTTCTGTATTCGCTTCTTAGTCTTAGTCTTAATATAAAGGCATATAACTTGTATTTTTATACTTTATGTATTCGTTTATTGATCTTTATCTTAGGTTTCGTCTATAACTTGTATTTTTTTATTTTTATACTTTCTGTATTCGTTTCTTAGTCTCTGTCTTAATGTAAAGGCATATAACTTGTATTTTTATACTTTATGTATTCGTTTATTGGCCTCTATAGGTTTCGTCTATAACTTGTATTTTTTTTATTTTTATACTTTCTGTATTCGCTTCTTAGTCTTAGTCTTAATATAAAGGCATATAACTTGTATTTTTATACTTTATGTATTCGTTTATTGGTCTCTATCTTAGGTTTCGTCTATAACTTGTATTTTTTTTATTTTGATACTTTCTGTATTCGTTTCTTAGTCTCTGTCTTAATATAAATGCATATAACTTGTATTTTTATACTTTATGTATTCGTTTATTGGTCTTTATGTTAGGTTTCGTCTATAACTTGTATTTTTTTTTTATTTTTATACTTTCTGTATTCGTTTCTTAGTCTCTGTCTTAATATAAAGGCGTATAACTTGTATTTTTTTATACTTTATGTATTCGCTTATTGGTCTCTATCTTAGGTTTCGTCTATAACTTGTATTTTTTTATTTTTATACTTTCTGTATTCGTTTCTTAGTCTCTGTCGTAATATAAAGGCATATAACTTGTATTTTATACTTTATGTATTCGTTTATTGGTCTCTATCTTAGGTTTCGTCTTTAACTTGTAATTTTTTATTTTTATACTTTCTGTATTCGTTTCTTAGTCTCTGTCTTAATATAAAGGCATATAACTTGTATTTTTATACTTTATGTATTCGTTTATTGGTCTCTATCTTAGGTTTCGTCTATAACTTGTATTTTTTTATTTTTATACTTTCTGTATTCGTTTCTTAGTCTCTGTCTTAATATAAAGGCGTATAACTTGTATTTTTTTATACTTTATGTATTCGCTTATTGGTCTCTATCTTAGGTTTCGTCAATAACTTGTATTTTTTTATTTTTATACTTTCTGTATTCGTTTCTTAGTCTTTGTCTTAATGTTAAGGCATATAACTTGTATTTTTATACTTTATGTATTCGTTTCTTGGTTTCTATCTTAGGTTTCGTCTATAACTTGTAAATTTTTTAATTTTTATACTTTCTGTATTCGTTTCTTAGTCTTTGTCGAAATATAAAGGCATATAACTTGTATTTTATACTTTATGTATTCGTTTATTGGTCTTTATCTTAGGTTTCGTCTATAACTTGTATTTTTTTTTATTTTTATACTTTCTGTATTCGTTTCTTAGTCTCTGTTTTAATATAAAGGCGTATAACTTGTATTTTTTTATACTTTATGTATCCGCTTATTGGTCTCTACCTTAGGTTTCGTCTATAACTTGTATTTTTTTATTTTTATTCTTTCTGTATTCGTTTCTTAGTCTCTGTCTTAATGTAAAGGCATATAACTTGTATTTTTATACTTTATGTATTCGTTTATTGGCCTCTATAGGTTTCGTCTATAACTTGTATTTTTTTTTATTTTTATACTTTCTGTATTCGCTTCTTAGTCTTAATATAAAGGCATATAACTTGTATTTTTATACTTTATGTATTCGTTTATTGATCTTTATCTTAGGTTTCGTCTATAACTTGTATTTTTTTATTTTTATACTTTCTGTATTCGTTTCTTAGTCTCTGTCTTAATATAAAGGCATATAACTTGTATTTTTATACTTTATGTATTCGTTTATTGGTCTCTATCTTAGGTTTCGTCTATAACTTGTATTTTTTTTATTTTGATACTTTCTGTATTCGTTTCTTAGTCTCTGTCTTAATATAAATGCATATAACTTGTATTTTTATACTTTATGTATTCGTTTATTGGTCTTTATGTTAGGTTTCGTCTATAACTTGTATTTTTTTTTTATTTTTATACTTTCTGTATTCGTTTCTTAGTCTCTGTCTTAATATAAAGGCGTATAACTTGTATTTTTTTATACTTTATGTATCCGCTTATTGGTCTCTACCTAAGGTTTCGTCTATAACTTGTATTTTTTTATTTTTATTCTTTCTGTATTCGTTTCTTAGTCTCTGTCTTAATGTAAAGGCATATAACTTGTATTTTTATACTTTATGTATTCGTTTATTGGTCTCTATAGGTTTCGTCTATAACTTGTATTTTTTTTTATTTTTATACTTTCTGTATTCGTTTCTTAGTCTCTGTCTTAATATAAAGGCGTATAACTTGTATTTTTTTATACTTTATGTATTCGCTTATTGGTCTCTATCTTAGGTTTCGTCTATAACTTGTATTTTTTTATTTTTATACTTTCTGTATTCGTTTCTTAGTCTCTGTCTTAATATAAAGGCATATAACTTGTATTTTTATACTTTATGTATTCGTTTATTGGTCTCTATCTTAGGTTTTGTCTATAACTTGTATTTTTTTTATTTTTATACTTTCTGTATTCGTTTCTTAGTCTCTGTCTTAATATAAAGGCATATAACTTGTATTTCTATACTTTATGTATTCGTTTATTGGTCTCTATCTTAGGTTTCGTCTATAACTTGTATTTTTTTTTATTTTTATACTTTATGTATTCATTTATTGGTCTCTATCTTAGGTTTCGTCTATAACTTGTATTTTTTTTATTTTTATACTTTCTGTATTCGTTTCTTAGTCTCTGTCTTAATATAAATGCATATAACTTGTATTTTTATACTTTATGTATTCGTTTATTGGTCTTTATGTTAGGTTTCGTCTATAACTTGTATTTTTTTTTTATTTTTATACTTTCTGTATTCGTTTCTTAGTCTCTGTCTTAATATAAAGGCGTATAACTTGTATTTTTTTATACTTTATGTATCCGCTTATTGGTCTCTACCTTAGGTTTCGTCTATAACTTGTATTTTTTTATTTTTATTCTTTCTGTATTCGTTTCTTAGTCTCTGTCTTAATGTAAAGGCATATAACTTGTATTTTTATACTTTATGTATTCGTTTATTGGTCTCTATAGGTTTCGTCTATAACTTGTATTTTTTTTTATTTTTATACTTTCTGTATTCGCTTCTTAGTCTTAGTCTTAATATAAAGGCATATAACTTGTATTTTTATACTTTATGTATTCGTTTATTGGTCTTTATCTTAGGTTTCGTCTATAACTTGTATTTTTTTTATTTTTATACTTTCTGTATTCGTTTCTTAGTCTCTGTCTTAATATAAAGGCGTATAACTTGTATTTTTTTATACGTTATGTATCCGCTTATTGGTCTCTACCTTAGGTTTCGTCTATAACTTGTATTTTTTAATTTTTATTCTTTCTGTATTCGTTTCTTAGTCTCTGTCTTAATGTAAAGGCATATAACTTGTATTTTTATACTTTATGTATTCGTTTATTGGTCTCTATAGGTTTCGTCTATAACTTGTATTTTTTTTATTTTTATACTTTCTGTATTCGCTTCTTAGTCTCAGTCTTAATATAAAGGCATATAACTTGTATTTTTATACTTTATGTATTCGTTTATTGGTCTCTATAGGTTTCGTCTATAACTTGTATTTTTTTTTTATTTTTATACTTTCTGTATTCGTTTCTTAGTCTCTGTCTTAATATAAAGGCATATAACTTGTATTTCTATACTTTATGTATTCGTTTATTGGTCTCTATCTTAGGTTTCGTCCATAACTTGTATTTTTTTTTATTTTTATACTTTCTGTATTCGTTTCTTAGTCTCTGTCTTAATATAAAGGCGTATAACTTGTATTTTTTTATACTTTATGTATCCGCTTATTGGTCTCCACCTTAGGTTTCGTCTATAACTTGTATTTTTTTATTTTTATACTTTCTGTATTCGTTTCTTAGTCTCTGTCTTAATATAAAGGCATATAACTTGTATTTTTATACTTTATGTATTCGCTTATTGGTCTTTATGTTAGGTTTCGTCTATAACTTGTATTTTTTTTTATTTTTATACTTTCTGTATTCGTTTCTTAGTCTCTGTCTTAATATAAAGGCATATAACTTGTATTTCTATACTTTATGTATTCGTTTATTGGTCTCTATCTTAGGTTTCGTCCATAACTTGTATTTTTTTTTATTTTTATACTTTCTGTATTCGTTTCTTAGTCTTTGTCTTAATATAAAGGCGTATAACTTGTATTTTTTTATACTTTATGTATCCGCTTATTGGTCTCTACCTTAGGTTTCGTCTATAACTTGTATTTTTTTATTTTTATACTTTCTGTATTCGTTTCTTAGTCTCTGTCTTAATATAAAGGCATATAACTTGTATTTTTATACTTTATGTATTCGCTTATTGGTCTTTATGTTAGGTTTCGTCTATAACTTGTATTTTTTTTTATTTTTATACTTTCTGTATTCGTTTCTTAGTCTCTGTCTTAATATAAAGGCGTATAACTTGTATTTTTTTATACTTTATGTAATCGCTTATTGGTCTTTATCTTAGGTTTCGTCTATAACTTGTATTTTTTTTATTTTTATACTTTCTGTATTCGTTTCTTAGTCTCTGTCTTAATGTAAAGGAATATAACTTGTATTTTTATACTTTATGTATTCGTTTCTTGGTCTCTATCTTAGGTTTCGTCTATAACTTGTATTTTTTTATTTTTATTCTTTCTGTATTCGTTTCTTAGTCTCTGTCTTAATGTAAAGGCATATAACTTGTATTTTTATACTTAATGTATTCGTTTATTGGTCTTTATCTTAGGTTTCGTCTATAACTTTTATTTTTTTTATTTTTATACTTTCTGTATTCGTTTCTTAGTCTCTGTCTTAATATAAAGGCGTATAACTTGTATTTTTTTATACTTTATGTATTCGCTTATTGGTCTCTATCTTAAGTTTCGTCTATAACTTGTATTTTTTTATTTTTATACTTTCTGTATTCGTTTCTTAGTCTCTGTCTTAATGTAAAGGAATATAACTTGTATTTTTATACTTAATGTATTCGTTTATTGGTCTTTATCTTAGGTTTCGTCTATAACTTTTATTTTTTTTATTTTTATACTTTCTGTATTCGTTTCTTAGTCTCTGTCTTAATATAAAGGCGTATAACTTGTATTTTTTATACTTTATGTATTCGCTTATTGGTCTCTATCTTAAGTTTCGTCTATAACTTGTATTTTTTTTATTTTTATACTTTCTGTATTCGTTTCTTAGTCTCTGTCTTAATATAAAGGCATATAACTTGTATTTTTATACTTTACGTATTCGTTTATTGGTCTTTATGTTAGGTTTCGTCTATAACTTGTATTTTTTTATACTTTATGTATCCGCTTATTGGTCTCTACCTTAGGTTTCGTCTATAACTTGTATTTTTATACTTTATGTATTCGTTTATTGGTCTCTATAGGTTTTGTCTATAACTTGTATTTTTTTTATTTTTATACTTTCTGTATTCGTTTCTTAGTCTCTGTCTTAATATAAAGGCGTATAACTTGTATTTTTTTATACTTTATGTATTCGTTTATTGGTCTCTATCTTAGGTTTCGTCTATAACTTGTATTTTTTTTATTTTTATACTTTCTGTATTCGTTTCTTAGTCTCTGTCTTAATGTAAAGGCATATAACTTGTATTTTTATACTTTATGTATTCGTTTATTGGTCTCTATAGGTTTCGTCTATAACTTGTATTTTTTTTATTTTTATACTTTCTGTATTCGTTTCTTAGTCTCTGTCTTAATATAAAGGCATATAACTTGTATTTTTATACTTTATGTATTCGTTTATTGGTCTTTATCTCAGGTTTCGTCTATAACTTGTATTTTTTTTTATTTTTAAACTTTCTGTATTCGTTTCTTAGTCTCTGTCTTAATATAAAGGCGTATAACTTGTATTTTTTATACTTTATGTATTCGTTTATTGGTCTCTATAGGTTTCGTCTATAACTTGTATTTTTTTTATTTTTATACTTTCTGTATTCGTTTCTTAGTCTCTGTCTTAATATAAAGGCATATAACTTGTATTTTATACTTTATGTATTCGTTTATTGGTCTTTATCTTAGGTTTCGTCTATAACTTGTATTTTTTTTATTTTTATACTTTCTGTATTCGTTTCTTAGTCTCTGTCTTAATATAAATGCATATAACTTGTATTTTTATACTTTATGTATTCGTTTATTGGTCTTTATGTTAGGTTTCGTCTATAACTTGTATTTTTTTTATTTTTATACTTTCTGTATTTGTTTCTTAGTCTCTGTCTTAATATAAAGGCGTATAACTTGTATTTTTTTATACTTTATGTATCCGCTTATTGTTCTCTACCTTAGGTTTCGTCTATAACTTGTATTTTTTTATTTTTATTCATTCTGTATTCGTTTCTTAGTCTCTGTCTTAATGTAAATTCATATAACTTGTATTTTTATACTTTATGTATTCGTTTATTGGTCTCTATAGGTTTCGTCTATAACTTGTATTTTTTTTATTTTTATACTTTCTGTATTCGTTTCTTAGTCTCTGTCTTAATATAAAGGCATATAACTTGTATTTTTATACTTTATGTATTCGTTTATTGGTCTTTATCTCAGGTTTCGTCTATAACTTGTATTTTTTTTATTTTTATACTTTCTGTATTCGTTTCTTAGTCTCTGTCTTAATATAAAGGCGTATAACTTGTATTTTTTATACTTTATGTATTCGTTTATTGGTCTCTATAGGTTTCTTCTATAACTTGTATTTTTTTTATTTTTATACTTTCTGTATTCGTTTCTTAGTCTCTGTCTTAATATAAAGGCATATAACTTGTATTTTATACTTTATGTATTCGTTTGTTGGTCTTTATCTTAGGTTTTGTCTATAACTTGTATTTTTTTTATTTTTATACTTTCTGTATTCGTTTCTTAGTCTCTGTCTTAATATAAATGCATATAACTTGTATTTTTATACTTTATGTATTCGTTTATTGGTCTTTATGTTAGGTTTCGTCTATAACTTGTATTTTTTTTTTATTTTTGTACTTTCTGTATTCGTTTCTTAGTCTCTGTCTTAATATAAAGGCGTATAACTTGTATTTTTTATACTTTATGTATCCGCTTATTGGTCTCTACCTTAGGTTTCGTCTATAACTTGTATTTTTTTATTTTTATACTTTCTGTATTCGTTTCTTAGTCTCTGTCTTAATGTAAAGGCATATAACTTGTATTTTTATACTTTATGTATTCGTTTATTGGTCTCTATAGGTTTCGTCTATAACTTGTATTTTTTTATTTTTATACTTTCTGTATTCGCTTCTTAGTCTTAGTCTTAATATAAAGGCATATAACTTGTATTTTTATACTTTATGTATTCGTTTATTGGTCTTTATCTTAGGTTTCGTCTATAACTTGTATTTTTTTTATTTTTATACTTTCTGTATTCGTTTGTTAGTCTCTGTCTTAATATAAAGGCGTATAACTTGTATTTTTTTATACGTTATGTATCCGCTTATTGGTCTCTACCTTAGGTTTCGTCTATAACTTGTATTTTTTTATTTTTATTCTTTCTGTATTCGTTTCTTAGTCTCTGTCTTAATGTAAAGGCATATAACTTATATTTTTATACTTTATGTATTCGTTTATTGGTCTCTATAGGTTTCGTCTATAACTTGTATTTTTTTTATTTTTATACATTCTGTATTCGCTTCTTAGTCTCAGTCTTAATATAAAGGCATATAACTTGTATTTTTATACTTTATGTATTCGTTTATTGGTCTCTATAGGTTTCGTCTATAACTTGTATTTTTTTTTATTTTTATACTTTCTGTATTCGTTTCTTAGTCTCTGTCTTAATATAAAGGCATATAACTTGTATTTCTATACTTTATGTATTCGTTTATTGGTCTCTATCTTAGGTTTCATCTATAACTTGTATTTTTTTTTATTTTTATACTTTCTGTATTCGTTTCTTAGTCTCTGTCTTAATATAAAGGCGTATAACTTGTATTTTTTTATACTTTATGTATCCGCTTATTGGTCTCTACCTTAGGTTTCGTCTATAACTTGTATTTTTTTATTTTTATACTTTCTGTATTCATTTCTTAGTCTCTGTCTTAATATAAAGGCATATAACTTGTATTTTTATACTTTATGTATTCGCTTATTGGTCTTTATGTTAGGTTTCGTCTATAACTTGTATTTTTTTTTATTTTTATACTTTCTGTATTCGTTTCTTAGTCTCTGTCTTAATATAAAGGCGTATAACTTGTATTTTTTTATACTTTATGTATTCGCTTATTGGTCTTTATCTTAGGTTTCGTCTATAACTTGTATTTTTTTTATTTTTATACTTTCTGTATTCGTTTCTTAGTCTCTGTCTTAATGTAAAGGAATATAACTTGTATTTTTATACTTTATGTATTCGTTTCTTGGTCTCTATCTTAGGTTTCGTCTATAACTTGTATTTTTTTATTTTTATTCTTTCTGTATTCGTTTCTTAGTCTCTGTCTTAATGTAAAGGCATATAACTTGTATTTTTATACTTAATGTATTCGTTTATTGGTCTTTATCTTAGGTTTCGTCTATAACTTTTATTTTTTTTATTTTTATACTTTCTGTATTCGTTTCTTAGTCTTTGTCTTAATATAAAGGCGTATAACTTGTATTTTTTTATACTTTATGTATTCGCTTATTGGTCTCTATCTTAAGTTTCGTCTATAACTTGTATTTTTTTATTTTTATATTTTCTGTATTCGTTTCTTAGTCTCTGTCTTAATGTAAAGGAATATAACTTGTATTTTTATACTTTATGTATTCGTTTCTTGGTCTCTATCTTAGGTTTCGTCTATAACTTGTATTTTTTTTATTTTTACAGTTTCTGTATTCGTTTCTTAGTCTCTGTCTTAATATAAAGGCATATAACTTGTATTTTTATACTTTACGTATTCGTTTATTGGTCTTTATGTTAGGTTTCGTCTATAACTTGTATTTTTTTATACTTTATGTATCCGCTTATTGGTCTCTACCTTAGGTTTCGTCTATAACTTGTATTTTTATACTTTATGTATTCGTTTATTGGTCTCTATAGGTTTCGTCTATAACTTGTATTTTTTTTATTTTTATACTTTCTGTATTCGTTTCTTAGTCTCTGTCTTAATATAAAGGCGTATAACTTGTATTTTTTTATACTTTATGTATTCGTTTATTGGTCTCTATCTTAGGTTTCGTCTATAACTTGTATTTTTTTTATTTTTATACTTTCTGTATTCGTTTCTTAGTCTCTGTCTTAATATAAAGGCGTATAACTTGTATTTTTTTATACTTTATGTATCCGCTTATTGGTCTCTACCTTAGGTTTCGTCTATAACTTGTATTTTTTTATTTTTATTCATTCTGTATTCGTTTCTTAGTCTCTGTCTTAATGTAAAGGCATATAACTTGTATTTTTATACTTTATGTATTCGTTTATTGGTCTTTATCTCAGGTTTCGTCTATAACTTGTATTTTTTTTTATTTTTATACTTTCTGTATTCGTTTCTTAGTCTCTGTCTTAATATAAAGGCGTATAACTTGTATTTTTTATACTTTATGTATTCGTTTATTGGTCTCTATAGGTTTCGTCTATAACTTGTATTTTTTTTATTTTTATACTTTCTGTATTCGTTTCTTAGTCTCTGTCTTAATATAAAGGCATATAACTTGTATTTTATACTTTATGTATTCGTTTATTGGTCTTTATCTTAGGTTTCGTCTATAACTTGTATTTTTTTTTATTTTTATACTTTCTGTATTCGTTTCTTAGTCTCTGTCTTAATATAAAGGCGTATAACTTGTATTTTTTATACTTTATGTATTCGTTTATTGGTCTCTATCATAGGTTTCGTCTATAACTTGTATTTTTTTTATTTTTATACTTTCTGTATTCGTTTCTTAGTCTCTGTCTTAATATAAAGGCGTATAACTTGTATTTTTTTATACTTTATGTATCCGCTTATTGGTCTCTACCTTAGGTTTCGTCTATAACTTGTATTTTTTTATTTTTATTCTTTTTGTATTCGTTTCTTAGTCTCTGTCTTAATGTAAAGGCATATAACTTGTATTTTTATACTTTATGTATTCGTTTATTGGTCTCTATAGGTTTCGACTATAACTTGTATTTTTTTTTATTTTTATACTTTCTGTATTCGCTTCTTAGTCTTAGTCTTAATATAAAGGCATATAACTTGTATTTTTATACTTTATGTATTCGTTTATTGGTCTTTATCTTAGGTTTCGTCTATAACTTGTATTTTTTTTATTTTTATACTTTCTGTATTCGTTTCTTAGTCTCTGTCTTAATATAAAGGCGTATAACTTGTATTTTTTTATACATTATGTATCCGCTTATTGGTCTCTACCTTAGGTTTCGTCTATAACTTGTATTTTTTTATTTTTATTCTTTCTGTATTCGTTTCTTAGTCTCTGTCTTAATGTAAAGGCATATAACTTGTATTTTCATACTTTATGTATTCGTTTATTGGTCTCTATAGGTTTCGTCTATAACTTGTATTTTTTTTATTTTTATACTTTCTGTATTCGCTTCTTAGTCTCTGTCTTAATATAAAGGCGTATAACTTGTATTTTTTTATACATTATGTATCCGCTTATTGGTCTCTACCTTAGGTTTCGTCTATAACTTGTATTTTTTTATTTTTATTCTTTCTGTATTCGTTTCTTAGTCTCTGTCTTAATGTAAAGGCATATAACTTGTATTTTTATACTTTATGTATTCGTTTATTGGTCTTTATCTTAGGTTTCGTCTATAACTTGTATTTTTTTTTATTTTTATACTTTCTGTATTCGTTTCTTAGTCTCTGTCTTAATATAAAGGCATATAACTTGTATTTTTTTTAGTTTTATACTTTCTGTATTCGTTTCTTAGTCTCTGTCTTAATATAAAGGCGTATAACTTGTATTTTTTATACTTTATGTATTCGTTTATTGGTCTCTATCATAGGTTTCGTCTATAACTTGTATTTTTTTTATTTTTATACTTTCTGTATTCGTTTCTTAGTCTCTGTCTTAATATAAAGGCGTATAACTTGTATTTTTTTATACTTTATGTATCCGCTTATTGGTCTCTACCTTAGGTTTCGTCTATAACTTGTATTTTTTTATTTTTATTCTTTTTGTATTCGTTTCTTAGTCTCTGTCTTAATGTAAAGGCATATAACTTGTATTTTTATACTTTATGTATTCGTTTATTGGTCTCTATAGGTTTCGACTATAACTTGTATTTTTTTATTTTTATACTTTCTGTATTCGTTTCTTAGTCTCTGTCTTAATATAAAGGCGTATAACTTGTATTTTTTATACTTTATGTATTCGTTTATTGGTCTCTATCATAGGTTTCGTCTATAACTTGTATTTTTTTTATTTTTATACTTTCTGTATTCGTTTCTTAGTCTCTGTCTTAATATAAAGGCGTATAACTTGTATTTTTTATACTTTATGTATCCGCTTATTGGTCTCTACCTTAGGTTTCGTCTATAACTTGTATTTTTTTATTTTTATTCTTTCTGTATTCGTTTCTTAGTCTCTGTCTTAATGTAAAGGCATATAACTTGTATTTTTATACTTTATGTATTCGTTTATTGGTCTCTATAGGTTTCGTCTATAACTTGTATTTTTTTTTATTTTTATACTTTCTGTATTCGCTTCTTAGTCTTAGTCTTAATATAAAGGCATATAACTTGTATTTTTATACTTTATGTATTCGTTTATTGGTCTTTATCTTAGGTTTCGTCTATAACTTGTATTTTTTTTATTTTTATACTTTCTGTATTCGTTTCTTAGTCTCTGTCTTAATCTAAAGGCGTATAACTTGTATTTTTTTATACGTTATGTATCCGCTTATTGGTCCCTACCTTAGGTTTCGTCTATAACTTGTATTTTTTTATTTTTATTCGTTCTGTGTTCGTTTCTTAGTCTCTGTCTTAATGTAAAGGCATATAACTTGTATTTTTATACTTTATGTATTCGTTTATTGGTCTCTATTGGTTTCGTCTATAACTTGTATTTTTTTTATTTTTATACTTTCTGTGTTCGCTTCTTAGTCTCAGTCTTAATATAAAGGCATATAACTTGTATTTTTATACTTTATGTATTCGTTTATTGGTCTTTATCTTAGGTTTCGTCTATAACTTGTATTTTTTTATTTTTATACTTTCTGTATTCGTTTCTTAGTCTCTGTCTTAATATAAAGGCATATAACTTGAATTTTTATACTTTACGTATTCGTTTATTGGTCTTTATGTTAGGTTTCGTCTATAACTTGTATTTTTTTATACTTTATGTATCCGCTTATTGGTCTCTACCTTAGGTTTCGTCTATAACTTGTATTTTTATACTTTATGTATTCGTTTATTGGTCTCTATAGGTTTTGTCTATAACTTGTATTTTTTTTATTTTTATACTTTCTGTATTCGTTTCTTAGTCACTGTCTTAATATAAAGGCGTATAACTTGTATTTTTTTATACTTTATGTATTCGTTTATTGGTCTCTATCTTAGGTTTCGTCTATAACTTGTATTTTTTTTATTTTTATACTTTCTGTATTCGTTTCTTAGTCTCTGTCTTAATGTAAAGGCATATAACTTGTATTTTTATACTTTATGTATTCGTTTATTGGTCTCTATAGGTTTCGTCTATAACTTGTATTTTTTTTATTTTTATACTTTCTGTATTCGTTTCTTAGTCTCTGTCTTAATATAAAGGCATATAACTTGTATTTTTATACTTTATGTATTCGTTTATTGGTCTTTATCTCAGGTTTCGTCTATAACTTGTATTTTTTTTTATTTTTATACTTTCTGTATTCGTTTCTTAGTCTCTGTCTTAATATAAAGGCGTATAACTTGTATTTTTTATACTTTATGTATTCGTTTATTGGTCTCTATAGGTTTCGTCTATAACTTGTATTTTTTTTATTTTTATACTTTCTGTATTCGTTTCTTAGTCTCTGTCTTAATATAAAGGCATATAACTTGTATTTTTATACTTTATGTATTCGTTTATTGGTCTCTATAGGTTTCGTCTATAACTTGTATTTTTTTTATTTTTATACTTTCTGTATTCGTTTCTTAGTCTCTGTCTTAATATAAAGGCATATAACTTGTATTTTATACTTTATGTATTCGTTTATTGGTCTTTATCTTAGGTTTTGTCTATAACTTGTATTTTTTTTATTTTTATACTTTCTGTATTCGTTTCTTAGTCTCTGTCTTAATATAAATGCATATAACTTGTATTTTTATACTTTATGTATTCGTTTATTGGTCTTTATCTCAGGTTTCGTCTATAACTTGTATTTTTTTTTATTTTTATACTTTCTGTATTCGTTTCTTAGTCTCTGTCTTAATATAAAGGCATATAACTTGTATTTTATACTTTATGTATTCGTTTATTGGTCTTTATCTTAGGTTTTGTCTATAACTTGTATTTTTTTTATTTTTATACTTTCTGTATTCGTTTCTTAGTCTCTGTCTTAATGTAAAGGAATATAACTTGTATTTTTATACTTTATGTATTCGTTTCTTGGTCTCTATCTTAGGTTTCGTCTATAACTTGTATTTTTTTATTTTTATTCTTTCTGTATTCGTTTCTTAGTCTCTGTCTTAATGTAAAGGCATATAACTTGTATTTTTATACTTAATGTATTCGTTTATTGGTCTTTATCTTAGGTTTCGTCTATAACTTTTATTTTTTTTATTTTTATACTTTCTGTATTCGTTTCTTAGTCTCTGTCTTAATATAAAGGCGTATAACTTGTATTTTTTTATACTTTATGTATTCGCTTATTGGTCTCTATCTTAAGTTTCGTCTATAACTTGTATTTTTTTATTTTTATACTTTCTGTATTCGTTTCTTAGTCTCTGTCTTAATGTAAAGGAATATAACTTGTATTTTTATACTTAATGTATTCGTTTATTGGTCTTTATCTTAGGTTTCGTCTATAACTTTTATTTTTTTTATTTTTATACTTTCTGTATTCGTTTCTTAGTCTCTGTCTTAATATAAAGGCGTATAACTTGTATTTTTTATACTTTATGTATTCGCTTATTGGTCTCTATCTTAAGTTTCGTCTATAACTTGTATTTTTTTATACTTTATGTATCCGCTTATTGGTCTCTACCTTAGGTTTCGTCTATAACTTGTATTTTTATACTTTATGTATTCGTTTATTGGTCTCTATAGGTTTTGTCTATAACTTGTATTTTTTTTATTTTTATACTTTCTGTATTCGTTTCTTAGTCTCTGTCTTAATATAAAGGCGTATAACTTGTATTTTTTTATACTTTATGTATTCGTTTATTGGTCTCTATCTTAGGTTTCGTCTATAACTTGTATTTTTTTTATTTTTATACTTTCTGTATTCGTTTCTTAGTCTCTGTCTTAATGTAAAGGCATATAACTTGTATTTTTATACTTTATGTATTCGTTTATTGGTCTCTATAGGTTTCGTCTATAACTTGTATTTTTTTTATTTTTATACTTTCTGTATTCGTTTCTTAGTCTCTGTCTTAATATAAAGGCATATAACTTGTATTTTTATACTTTATGTATTCGTTTATTGGTCTTTATCTCAGGTTTCGTCTATAACTTGTATTTTTTTTTATTTTTATACTTTCTGTATTCGTTTCTTAGTCTCTGTCTTAATATAAAGGCGTATAACTTGTATTTTTTATACTTTATGTATTCGTTTATTGGTCTCTATAGGTTTCGTCTATAACTTGTATTTTTTTTATTTTTATACTTTCTGTATTCGTTTCTTAGTCTCTGTCTTAATATAAAGGCATATAACTTGTATTTTATACTTTATGTATTCGTTTATTGGTCTTTATCTTAGGTTTCGTCTATAACTTGTATTTTTTTTATTTTTATACTTTCTGTATTCGTTTCTTAGTCTCTGTCTTAATATAAATGCATATAACTTGTATTTTTATACTTTATGTATTCGTTTATTGGTCTTTATGTTAGGTTTCGTCTATAACTTGTATTTTTTTTATTTTTATACTTTCTGTATTCGTTTCTTAGTCTCTGTCTTAATATAAAGGCGTATAACTTGTATTTTTTTATACTTTATGTATCCGCTTATTGGTCTCTACCTTAGGTTTCGTCTATAACTTGTATTTTTTTATTTTTATTCATTCTGTATTCGTTTCTTAGTCTCTGTCTTAATGTAAATTCATATAACTTGTATTTTTATACTTTATGTATTCGTTTATTGGTCTCTATAGGTTTCGTCTATAACTTGTATTTTTTTAATTTTTATACTTTCTGTATTCGTTTCTTAGTCTCTGTCTTAATATAAAGGCATATAACTTGTATTTTTATACTTTATGTATTCGTTTATTGGTCTTTATCTCAGGTTTCGTCTATAACTTGTATTTTTTTTATTTTTATACTTTCTGTATTCGTTTCTTAGTCTCTGTCTTAATATAAAGGCGTATAACTTGTATTTTTTATACTTTATGTATTCGTTTATTGGTCTCTATAGGTTTCTTCTATAACTTGTATTTTTTTTATTTTTATACTTTCTGTATTCGTTTCTTAGTCTCTGTCTTAATATAAAGGCATATCACTTGTATTTTATACTTTATGTATTCGTTTATTGGTCTTTATCTTAGGTTTTGTCTATAACTTGTATTTTTTTTATTTTTATACTTTCTGTATTCGTTTCTTAGTCTCTGTCTTAATATAAATGCATATAACTTGTATTTTTATACTTTATGTATTCGTTTATTGGTCTTTATGTTAGGTTTCGTCTATAACTTGTATTTTTTTTTTATTTTTGTACTTTCTGTATTCGTTTCTTAGTCTCTGTCTTAATATAAAGGCGTATAACTTGTATTTTTTATACTTTATGTATCCGCTTATTGGTCTCTACCTTAGGTTTCGTCTATAACTTGTATTTTTTTATTTTTATTCTTTCTGTATTCGTTTCTTAGTCTCTGTCTTAATGTAAAGGCATATAACTTGTATTTTTATACTTTATGTATTCGTTTATTGGTCTCTATAGGTTTCGTCTATAACTTGTATTTTTTTATTTTTATACTTTCTGTATTCGCTTCTTAGTCTTAGTCTTAATATAAAGGCATATAACTTGTATTTTTTTTTTATTTTTGTACTTTCTGTATTCGTTTCTTAGTCTCTGTCTTAATATAAAGGCGTATAACTTGTATTTTTTATACTTTATGTATCCGCTTATTGGTCTCTACCTTAGGTTTCGTCTATAACTTGTATTTTTTTATTTTTATTCTTTCTGTATTCGTTTCTTAGTCTCTGTCTTAATATAAAGGCGTATAACTTGTATTTTTTATACTTTATGTATCCGCTTATTGGTCTCTACCTTAGGTTTCGTCTATAACTTGTATTTTTTTATTTTTATTCTTTCTGTATTCGTTTCTTAGTCTCTGTCTTAATGTAAAGGCATATAACTTGTATTTTTATACTTTATGTATTCGTTTATTGGTCTCTATAGGTTTCGTCTATAACTTGTATTTTTTTTATTTTTATACTTTCTGTATTCGTTTGTTAGTCTCTGTCTTAATATAAAGGCGTATAACTTGTATTTTTTTATACGTTATGTATCCGCTTATTGGTCTCTACCTTAGGTTTCGTCTATAACTTGTATTTTTTTATTTTTATTCTTTCTGTATTCGTTTCTTAGTCTCTGTCTTAATGTAAAGGCATATAACTTGTATTTTTATACTTTATGTATTCGTTTATTGGTCTCTATAGGTTTCGTCTATAACTTGTATTTTTTTTTATTTTTATACTTTCTGTATTCGTTTCTTAGTCTCTGTCTTAATATAAAGGCATATAACTTGTATTTCTATACTTTATGTATTCGTTTATTGGTCTCTATCTTAGGTTTCGTCTATAACTTGTATTTTTTTTTATTTTTATACTTTCTGTATTCGTTTCTTAGTCTCTGTCTTAATATAAAGGCGTATAACTTGTATTTTTTTATACTTTATGTATCCGCTTATTGGTCTCTACCTTAGGTTTCGTCTATAACTTGTATTTTTTTATTTTTATACTTTCTGTATTCATTTCTTAGTCTCTGTCTTAATATAAAGGCATATAACTTGTATTTTTATACTTTATGTATTCGCTTATTGGTCTTTATGTTAGGTTTCGTCTATAACTTGTATTTTTTTTTATTTTTATACTTTCTGTATTCGTTTCTTAGTCTCTGTCTTAATATAAAGGCGTATAACTTGTATTTTTTTATACTTTATGTATTCGCTTATTGGTCTTTATCTTAGGTTTCGTCTATAACTTGTATTTTTTTTATTTTTATACTTTCTGTATTCGTTTCTTAGTCTCTGTCTTAATGTAAAGGAATATAACTTGTATTTTTATACTTTATGTATTCGTTTCTTGGTCTCTATCTTAGGTTTCGTCTATAACTTGTATTTTTTTATTTTTATTCTTTCTGTATTCGTTTCTTAGTCTCTGTCTTAATGTAAAGGCATATAACTTGTATTTTTATACTTAATGTATTCGTTTATTGGTCTTTATCTTAGGTTTCGTCTATAACTTTTATTTTTTTTATTTTTATACTTTCTGTATTCGTTTCTTAGTCTTTGTCTTAATATAAAGGCGTATAACTTGTATTTTTTTATACTTTATGTATTCGCTTATTGGTCTCTATCTTAAGTTTCGTCTATAACTTGTATTTTTTTATTTTTATATTTTCTGTATTCGTTTCTTAGTCTCTGTCTTAATGTAAAGGAATATAACTTGTATTTTTATACTTTATGTATTCGTTTCTTGGTCTCTATCTTAGGTTTCGTCTATAACTTGTATTTTTTTTATTTTTACAGTTTCTGTATTCGTTTCTTAGTCTCTGTCTTAATATAAAGGCATATAACTTGTATTTTTATACTTTACGTATTCGTTTATTGGTCTTTATGTTAGGTTTCGTCTATAACTTGTATTTTTTTATACTTTATGTATCCGCTTATTGGTCTCTACCTTAGGTTTCGTCTATAACTTGTATTTTTATACTTTATGTATTCGTTTATTGGTCTCTATAGGTTTCGTCTATAACTTGTATTTTTTTTATTTTTATACTTTCTGTATTCGTTTCTTAGTCTCTGTCTTAATATAAAGGCGTATAACTTGTATTTTTTTATACTTTATGTATTCGTTTATTGGTCTCTATCTTAGGTTTCGTCTATAACTTGTATTTTTTTTATTTTTATACTTTCTGTATTCGTTTCTTAGTCTCTGTCTTAATATAAAGGCATATAACTTGTATTTTTATACTTTATGTATTCGTTTATTGGTCTTTATGTTAGGTTTCGTCTATAACTTGTATTTTTTTTATTTTTATACTTTCTGTATTCGTTTCTTAGTCTCTGTCTTAATATAAAGGCGTATAACTTGTATTTTTTTATACTTTATGTATCCGCTTATTGGTCTCTACCTTAGGTTTCGTCTATAACTTGTATTTTTTTATTTTTATTCATTCTGTATTCGTTTCTTAGTCTCTGTCTTAATGTAAAGGCATATAACTTGTATTTTTATACTTTATGTATTCGTTTATTGGTCTCTATAGGTTTCGTCTATAACTTGTATTTTTTTTATTTTTATACTTTCTGTATTCGTTTCTTAGTCTCTGTCTTAATATAAAGGCATATAACTTGTATTTTTATACTTTATGTATTCGTTTATTGGTCTTTATCTCAGGTTTCGTCTATAACTTGTATTTTTTTTTATTTTTATACTTTCTGTATTCGTTTCTTAGTCTCTGTCTTAATATAAAGGCGTATAACTTGTATTTTTTATACTTTATGTATTCGTTTATTGGTCTCTATAGGTTTCGTCTATAACTTGTATTTTTTTTATTTTTATACTTTCTGTATTCGTTTCTTAGTCTCTGTCTTAATATAAAGGCATATAACTTGTATTTTATACTTTATGTATTCGTTTATTGGTCTTTATCTTAGGTTTCGTCTATAACTTGTATTTTTTTTTATTTTTATACTTTCTGTATTCGTTTCTTAGTCTCTGTCTTAATATAAAGGCGTATAACTTGTATTTTTTATACTTTATGTATTCGTTTATTGGTCTCTATCATAGGTTTCGTCTATAACTTGTATTTTTTTTATTTTTATACTTTCTGTATTCGTTTCTTAGTCTCTTTCTTAATATAAAGGCGTATAACTTGTATTTTTTTATACTTTATGTATCCGCTTATTGGTCTCTACCTTAGGTTTCGTCTATAACTTGTATTTTTTTATTTTTATTCTTTTTGTATTCGTTTCTTAGTCTCTGTCTTAATGTAAAGGCATATAACTTGTATTTTTATACTTTATGTATTCGTTTATTGGTCTCTATAGGTTTCGACTATAACTTGTATTTTTTTTTATTTTTATACTTTCTGTATTCGCTTCTTAGTCTTAGTCTTAATATAAAGGCATATAACTTGTATTTTTATACTTTATGTATTCGTTTATTGGTCTTTATCTTAGGTTTCGTCTATAACTTGTATTTTTTTTATTTTTATACTTTCTGTATTCGTTTCTTAGTCTCTGTCTTAATATAAAGGCGTATAACTTGTATTTTTTTATACATTATGTATCCGCTTATTGGTCTCTACCTTAGGTTTCGTCTATAACTTGTATTTTTTTATTTTTATTTTTTCTGTATTCGTTTCTTAGTCTCTGTCTTAATGTAAAGGCATATAACTTGTATTTTTATACTTTATGTATTCGTTTATTGGTCTCTATAGGTTTCGTCTATAACTTGTATTTTTTTTATTTTTATACTTTCTGTATTCGCTTCTTAGTCTCTGTCTTAATATAAAGGCGTATAACTTGTATTTTTTTATACATTATGTATCCGCTTATTGGTCTCTACCTTAGGTTTCGTCTATAACTTGTATTTTTTTATTTTTATTCTTTCTGTATTCGTTTCTTAGTCTCTGTCTTAATGTAAAGGCATATAACTTGTATTTTTATACTTTATGTATTCGTTTATTGGTCTTTATCTTAGGTTTCGTCTATAACTTGTATTTTTTTTATTTTTATACTTTCTGTATTCGTTTCTTAGTCTCTGTCTTAATATAAAGGCATATAACTTGTATTTTTTTTAGTTTTATACTTTCTGTATTCGTTTCTTAGTCTCTGTCTTAATATAAAGGCGTATAACTTGTATTTTTTATACTTTATGTATTCGTTTATTGGTCTCTATCATAGGTTTCGTCTATAACTTGTATTTTTTTTATTTTTATACTTTCTGTATTCGTTTCTTAGTCTCTGTCTTAATATAAAGGCGTATAACTTGTATTTTTTTATACTTTATGTATCCGCTTATTGGTCTCTACCTTAGGTTTCGTCTATAACTTGTATTTTTTTATTTTTATTCTTTTTGTATTCGTTTCTTAGTCTCTGTCTTAATGTAAAGGCATATAACTTGTATTTTTATACTTTATGTATTCGTTTATTGGTCTCTATAGGTTTCGACTATAACTTGTATTTTTTTTATTTTTATACTTTCTGTATTCGTTTCTTAGTCTCTGTCTTAATATAAAGGCGTTTAACTTGTATTTTTTATACTTTATGTATCCGCTTATTGGTCTCTACCTTAGGTTTCGTCTATAACTTGTATTTTTTTATTTTTATTCTTTCTGTATTCGTTTCTTAGTCTCTGTCTTAATGTAAAGGCATATAACTTGTATTTTTATACTTTATGTATTCGTTTATTGGTCTCTATAGGTTTCGTCTATAACTTGTATTTTTTTTTATTTTTATACTTTCTGTATTCGCTTCTTAGTCTTAGTCTTAATATAAAGGCATATAACTTGTATTTTTATACTTTATGTATTCGTTTATTGGTCTTTATCTTAGGTTTCGTCTATAACTTGTATTTTTTTTATTTTTATACTTTCTGTATTCGTTTCTTAGTCTCTGTCTTAATCTAAAGGCGTATAACTTGTATTTTTTTATACGTTATGTATCCGCTTATTGGTCCCTACCTTAGGTTTCGTCTATAACTTGTATTTTTTTATTTTTATTCGTTCTGTGTTCGTTTCTTAGTCTCTGTCTTAATGTAAAGGCATATAACTTGTATTTTTATACTTTATGTATTCGTTTATTGGTCTCTATTGGTTTCGTCTATAACTTGTATTTTTTTTATTTTTATACTTTCTGTGTTCGCTTCTTAGTCTCAGTCTTAATATAAAGGCATATAACTTGTATTTTTATACTTTATGTATTCGTTTATTGGTCTTTATCTTAGGTTTCGTCTATAACTTGTATTTTTTTATTTTTATACTTTCTGTATTCGTTTCTTAGTCTCTGTCTTAATATAAAGGCATATAACTTGAATTTTTATACTTTACGTATTCGTTTATTGGTCTTTATGTTAGGTTTCGTCTATAACTTGTATTTTTTTATACTTTATGTATCCGCTTATTGGTCTCTACCTTAGGTTTCGTCTATAACTTGTATTTTTATACTTTATGTATTCGTTTATTGGTCTCTATAGGTTTTGTCTATAACTTGTATTTTTTTTATTTTTATACTTTCTGTATTCGTTTCTTAGTCTCTGTCTTAATATAAAGGCGTATAACTTGTATTTTTTTATACTTTATGTATTCGTTTATTGGTCTCTATCTTAGGTTTCGTCTATAACTTGTATTTTTTTTATTTTTATACTTTCTGTATTCGTTTCTTAGTCTCTGTCTTAATGTAAAGGCATATAACTTGTATTTTTATACTTTATGTATTCGTTTATTGGTCTCTATAGGTTTCGTCTATAACTTGTATTTTTTTTATTTTTATACTTTCTGTATTCGTTTCTTAGTCTCTGTCTTAATATAAAGGCATATAACTTGTATTTTTATACTTTATGTATTCGTTTATTGGTCTTTATCTCAGGTTTCGTCTATAACTTGTATTTTTTTTTATTTTTATACTTTCTGTATTCGTTTCTTAGTCTCTGTCTTAATATAAAGGCGTATAACTTGTATTTTTTATACTTTATGTATTCGTTTATTGGTCTCTATAGGTTTCGTCTATAACTTGTATTTTTTTTATTTTTATACTTTCTGTATTCGTTTCTTAGTCTCTGTCTTAATATAAAGGCATATAACTTGTATTTTTATACTTTATGTATTCGTTTATTGGTCTCTATAGGTTTCGTCTATAACTTGTATTTTTTTTATTTTTATACTTTCTGTATTCGTTTCTTAGTCTCTGTCTTAATATAAAGGCATATAACTTGTATTTTATACTTTATGTATTCGTTTATTGGTCTTTATCTTAGGTTTTGTCTATAACTTGTATTTTTTTTATTTTTATACTTTCTGTATTCGTTTCTTAGTCTCTGTCTTAATATAAATGCATATAACTTGTATTTTTATACTTTATGTATTCGTTTATTGGTCTTTATCTCAGGTTTCGTCTATAACTTGTATTTTTTTTTATTTTTATACTTTCTGTATTCGTTTCTTAGTCTCTGTCTTAATGTAAAGGCATATAACTTGTATTTTTATACTTTATGTATTCGTTTATTGGTCTCTATAGGTTTCGTCTATAACTTGTATTTTTTTTATTTTTATACTTTCTGTATTCGTTTCTTAGTCTCTGTCTTAATATAAAGGCATATAACTTGTATTTTATACTTTATGTATTCGTTTATTGGTCTTTATCTTAGGTTTTGTCTATAACTTGTATTTTTTTTATTTTTATACTTTCTGTATTCGTTTCTTAGTCTCTGTCTTAATATAAATGCATATAACTTGTATTTTTATACTTTATGTATTCGTTTATTGGTCTTTATGTTAGGTTTCGTCTATAACTTGTATTTTTTTTTTATTTTTATACTTTCTGTATTCGTTTCTTAGTCTCTGTCTTAATATAAAGGCGTATAACTTGTATTTTTTATACTTTATGTATCCGCTTATTGGTCTCTACCTTAGGTTTCGTCTATAACTTGTATTTTTTTATTTTTATTCTTTCTGTATTCGTTTCTTAGTCTCTGTCTTAATGTAAAGGCATATAACTTGTATTTTTATACTTTATGTATTCGTTTATTGGTCTCTATAGGTTTCGTCTATAACTTGTATTTTTTTTTTATTTTTATACTTTCTGTATTCGCTTCTTAGTCTTAGTCTTAATATAAAGGCATATACCTTGTATTTTTATACTTTATGTATTCGTTTATTGGTCTTTATCTTAGGTTTCGTCTATAACTTGTATTTTTTTTATTTTTATACTTTCTGTATTCGTTTGTTAGTCTCTGTCTTAATATAAAGGCGTATAACTTGTATTTTTTTATACGTTATGTATCCGCTTATTGGTCTCTACCTTAGGTTTCGTCTATAACTTGTATTTTTTTATTTTTATTCTTTCTGTATTCGTTTCTTAGTCTCTGTCTTAATGTAAAGGCATATAACTTGTATTTTTATACTTTATGTATTCGTTTATTGGTCTCTATAGGTTTCGTCTATAACTTGTATTTTTTTTATTTTTATACTTTCTGTATTCGCTTCTTAGTCTCAGTCTTAATATAAAGGCATATAACTTGTATTTTTATACTTTATGTATTCGTTTATTGGTCTCTATAGGTTTCGTCTATAACTTGTATTTTTTTTTATTTTTATACTTTCTGTATTCGTTTCTTAGTCTCTGTCTTAATATAAAGGCATATAACTTGTATTTCTATACTTTATGTATTCGTTTATTGGTCTCTATCTTAGGTTTCGTCTATAACTTGTATTTTTTTTTATTTTTATACTTTCTGTATTCGTTTCTTAGTCTCTGTCTTAATATAAAGGCGTATAACTTGTATTTTTTTATACTTTATGTATCCGCTTATTGGTCTCTACCTTAGGTTTCGTCTATAACTTGTATTTTTTTATTTTTATACTTTCTGTATTCATTTCTTAGTCTCTGTCTTAATATAAAGGCATATAACTTGTATTTTTATACTTTATGTATTCGCTTATTGGTCTTTATGTTAGGTTTCGTCTATAACTTGTATTTTTTTTTATTTTTATACTTTCTGTATTCGTTTCTTAGTCTCTGTCTTAATATAAAGGCGTATAACTTGTATTTTTTTATACTTTATGTATTCGCTTATTGGTCTTTATCTTAGGTTTCGTCTATAACTTGTATTTTTTTTATTTTTATACTTTCTGTATTCGTTTCTTAGTCTCTGTCTTAATGTAAAGGAATATAACTTGTATTTTTATACTTTATGTATTCGTTTCTTGGTCTCTATCTTAGGTTTCGTCTATAACTTGTATTTTTTTATTTTTATTCTTTCTGTATTCGTTTCTTAGTCTCTGTCTTAATGTAAAGGCATATAACTTGTATTTTTATACTTAATGTATTCGTTTATTGGTCTTTATCTTAGGTTTCGTCTATAACTTTTATTTTTTTTATTTTTATACTTTCTGTATTCGTTTCTTAGTCTTTGTCTTAATATAAAGGCGTATAACTTGTATTTTTTTATACTTTATGTATTCGCTTATTGGTCTCTATCTTAAGTTTCGTCTATAACTTGTATTTTTTTATTTTTATACTTTCTGTATTCGTTTCTTAGTCTCTGTCTTAATGTAAAGGAATATAACTTGTATTTTTATACTTTATGTATCCGCTTATTGGTCTCTACCTTAGGTTTCGTCTATAACTTGTATTTTTATACTTTATGTATTCGTTTATTGGTCTCTATAGGTTTCGTCTATAACTTGTATTTTTTTTATTTTTATACTTTCTGTATTCGTTTCTTAGTCTCTGTCTTAATATAAAGGCGTATAACTTGTATTTTTTTATACTTTATGTATTCGTTTATTGGTCTCTATCTTAGGTTTCGTCTATAACTTGTATTTTTTTTATTTTTATACTTTCTGTATTCGTTTCTTAGTCTCTGTCTTAATATAAAGGCATATAACTTGTATTTTTATACTTTATGTATTCGTTTATTGGTCTTTATGTTAGGTTTCGTCTATAACTTGTATTTTTTTTATTTTTATACTTTCTGTATTCGTTTCTTAGTCTCTGTCTTAATATAAAGGCGTATAACTTGTATTTTTTTATACTTTATGTATCCGCTTATTGGTCTCTACCTTAGGTTTCGTCTATAACTTGTATTTTTTTATTTTTATTCATTCTGTATTCGTTTCTTAGTCTCTGTCTTAATGTAAAGGCATATAACTTGTATTTTTATACTTTATGTATTCGTTTATTGGTCTCTATAGGTTTCGTCTATAACTTGTATTTTTTTTATTTTTATACTTTCTGTATTCGTTTCTTAGTCTCTGTCTTAATATAAAGGCATATAACTTGTATTTTTATACTTTATGTATTCGTTTATTGGTCTTTATCTCAGGTTTCGTCTATAACTTGTATTTTTTTTTATTTTTATACTTTCTGTATTCGTTTCTTAGTCTCTGTCTTAATATAAAGGCGTATAACTTGTATTTTTTATACTTTATGTATTCGTTTATTGGTCTCTATAGGTTTCGTCTATAACTTGTATTTTTTTTATTTTTATACTTTCTGTATTCGTTTCTTAGTCTCTGTCTTAATATAAAGGCATATAACTTGTATTTTATACTTTATGTATTCGTTTATTGGTCTTTATCTTAGGTTTCGTCTATAACTTGTATTTTTTTTTATTTTTATACTTTCTGTATTCGTTTCTTAGTCTCTGTCTTAATATAAAGGCGTATAACTTGTATTTTTTATACTTTATGTATTCGTTTATTGGTCTCTATCATAGGTTTCGTCTATAACTTGTATTTTTTTTATTTTTATACTTTCTGTATTCGTTTCTTAGTCTCTGTCTTAATATAAAGGCGTATAACTTGTATTTTTTTATACCTTATGTATCCGCTTATTGGTCTCTACCTTAGGTTTCGTCTATAACTTGTATTTTTTTATTTTTATTCTTTTTGTATTCGTTTCTTAGTCTCTGTCTTAATGTAAAGGCATATAACTTGTATTTTTATACTTTATGTATTCGTTTATTGGTCTCTATAGGTTTCGACTATAACTTGTATTTTTTTTTATTTTTATACTTTCTGTATTCGCTTCTTAGTCTTAGTCTTAATATAAAGGCATATAACTTGTATTTTTATACTTTATGTATTCGTTTATTGGTCTCTATAGGTTTCGTCTATAACTTGTATTTTTTTTTATTTTTATACTTTCTGTATTCGCTTCTTAGTCTTAGTCTTAATATAAAGGCATATAACTTGTATTTTTATACTTTATGTATTCGTTTATTGGTCTTTATCTTAGGTTTCGTCTATAACTTGTATTTTTTTTATTTTTATACTTTCTGTATTCGTTTCTTAGTCTCTGTCTTAATCTAAAGGCGTATAACTTGTATTTTTTTATACGTTATGTATCCGCTTATTGGTCCTTACCTTAGGTTTCGTCTATAACTTGTATTTTTTTATACTTTATGTATCCGCTTATTGGTCTCTACCTTAGGTTTCGTCTATAACTTGTATTTTTATACTTTATGTATTCGTTTATTGGTCTCTATAGGTTTTGTCTATAACTTGTATTTTTTTTATTTTTATACTTTCTGTATTCGTTTCTTAGTCTCTGTCTTAATATAAAGGCGTATAACTTGTATTTTTTTATACTTTATGTATTCGTTTATTGGTCTCTATCTTAGGTTTCGTCTATAACTTGTATTTTTTTTATTTTTATACTTTCTGTATTCGTTTCTTAGTCTCTGTCTTAATGTAAAGGCATATAACTTGTATTTTTATACTTTATGTATTCGTTTATTGGTCTCTATAGGTTTCGTCTATAACTTGTATTTTTTTTATTTTTATACTTTCTGTATTCGTTTCTTAGTCTCTGTCTTAATATAAAGGCATATAACTTGTATTTTTATACTTTATGTATTCGTTTATTGGTCTTTATCTCAGGTTTCGTCTATAACTTGTATTTTTTTTTATTTTTATACTTTCTGTATTCGTTTCTTAGTCTCTGTCTTAATATAAAGGCGTATAACTTGTATTTTTTATACTTTATGTATTCGTTTATTGGTCTCTATAGGTTTCGTCTATAACTTGTATTTTTTTTATTTTTATACTTTCTGTATTCGTTTCTTAGTCTCTGTCTTAATATAAAGGCATATAACTTGTATTTTTATACTTTATGTATTCGTTTATTGGTCTCTATAGGTTTCGTCTATAACTTGTATTTTTTTTATTTTTATACTTTCTGTATTCGTTTCTTAGTCTCTGTCTTAATATAAAGGCATATAACTTGTATTTTATACTTTATGTATTCGTTTATTGGTCTTTATCTTAGGTTTTGTCTATAACTTGTATTTTTTTTATTTTTATACTTTCTGTATTCGCTTCTTAGTCTTAGTCTTAATATAAAGGCATATAACTTGTATTTTTATACTTTATGTATTCGTTTATTGGTCTTTATCTTAGGTTTCGTCTATAACTTGTATTTTTTTTATTTTTATACTTTCTGTATTCGTTTCTTAGTCTCTGTCTTAATATAAAGGCGTATAACTTGTATTTTTTTATACATTATGTATCCGCTTATTGGTCTCTACCTTAGGTTTCGTCTATAACTTGTATTTTTTTATTTTTATTCTTTCTGTATTCGTTTCTTAGTCTCTGTCTTAATGTAAAGGCATATAACTTGTATTTTTATACTTTATGTATTCGTTTATTGGTCTCTATAGGTTTCGTCTATAACTTGTATTTTTTTTATTTTTATACTTTCTGTATTCGCTTCTTAGTCTCTGTCTTAATATAAAGGCGTATAACTTGTATTTTTTTATACATTATGTATCCGCTTATTGGTCTCTACCTTAGGTTTCGTCTATAACTTGTATTTTTTTATTTTTATTCTTTCTGTATTCGTTTCTTAGTCTCTGTCTTAATGTAAAGGCATATAACTTGTATTTTTATACTTTATGTATTCGTTTATTGGTCTTTATCTTAGGTTTCGTCTATAACTTGTATTTTTTTTTATTTTTATACTTTCTGTATTCGTTTCTTAGTCTCTGTCTTAATATAAAGGCATATAACTTGTATTTTTTTTAGTTTTATACTTTCTGTATTCGTTTCTTAGTCTCTGTCTTAATATAAAGGCGTATAACTTGTATTTTTTATACTTTATGTATTCGTTTATTGGTCTCTATCATAGGTTTCGTCTATAACTTGTATTTTTTTTATTTTTATACTTTCTGTATTCGTTTCTTAGTCTCTGTCTTAATATAAAGGCGTATAACTTGTATTTTTTTATACTTTATGTATCCGCTTATTGGTCTCTACCTTAGGTTTCGTCTATAACTTGTATTTTTTTATTTTTATTCTTTTTGTATTCGTTTCTTAGTCTCTGTCTTAATGTAAAGGCATATAACTTGTATTTTTATACTTTATGTATTCGTTTATTGGTCTCTATAGGTTTCGACTATAACTTGTATTTTTTTTATTTTTATACTTTCTGTATTCGTTTCTTAGTCTCTGTCTTAATATAAAGGCGTATAACTTGTATTTTTTATACTTTATGTATTCGTTTATTGGTCTCTATCATAGGTTTCGTCTATAACTTGTATTTTTTTTATTTTTATACTTTCTGTATTCGCTTCTTAGTCTCAGTCTTAATATAAAGGCATATAACTTGTATTTTTATACTTTATGTATTCGTTTATTGGTCTCTATAGGTTTCGTCTATAACTTGTATTTTTTTTTATTTTTATACTTTCTGTATTCGTTTCTTAGTCTCTGTCTTAATATAAAGGCATATAACTTGTATTTCTATACTTTATGTATTCGTTTATTGGTCTCTATCTTAGGTTTCATCTATAACTTGTATTTTTTTTATTTTTATACTTTCTGTATTCGTTTCTTAGTCTCTGTCTTAATATAAAGGCGTATAACTTGTATTTTTTTATACTTTATGTATCCGCTTATTGGTCTCTACCTTAGGTTTCGTCTATAACTTGTATTTTTTTATTTTTATACTTTCTGTATTCATTTCTTAGTCTCTGTCTTAATATAAAGGCATATAACTTGTATTTTTATACTTTATGTATTCGCTTATTGGTCTTTATGTTAGGTTTCGTCTATAACTTGTATTTTTTTTTATTTTTATACTTTCTGTATTCGTTTCTTAGTCTCTGTCTTAATATAAAGGCGTATAACTTGTATTTTTTTATACTTTATGTATTCGCTTATTGGTCTTTATCTTAGGTTTCGTCTATAACTTGTATTTTTTTTATTTTTATACTTTCTGTATTCGTTTCTTAGTCTCTGTCTTAATGTAAAGGAATATAACTTGTATTTTTATACTTTATGTATTCGTTTCTTGGTCTCTATCTTAGGTTTCGTCTATAACTTGTATTTTTTTATTTTTATTCTTTCTGTATTCGTTTCTTAGTCTCTGTCTTAATGTAAAGGCATATAACTTGTATTTTTATACTTAATGTATTCGTTTATTGGTCTTTATCTTAGGTTTCGTCTATAACTTTTATTTTTTTTATTTTTATACTTTCTGTATTCGTTTCTTAGTCTTTGTCTTAATATAAAGGCGTATAACTTGTATTTTTTTATACTTTATGTATTCGCTTATTGGTCTCTATCTTAAGTTTCGTCTATAACTTGTATTTTTTTATTTTTATATTTTCTGTATTCGTTTCTTAGTCTCTGTCTTAATGTAAAGGAATATAACTTGTATTTTTATACTTTATGTATTCGTTTCTTGGTCTCTATCTTAGGTTTCGTCTATAACTTGTATTTTTTTTATTTTTACAGTTTCTGTATTCGTTTCTTAGTCTCTGTCTTAATATAAAGGCATATAACTTGTATTTTTATACTTTACGTATTCGTTTATTGGTCTTTATGTTAGGTTTCGTCTATAACTTGTATTTTTTTATACTTTATGTATCCGCTTATTGGTCTCTACCTTAGGTTTCGTCTATAACTTGTATTTTTATACTTTATGTATTCGTTTATTGGTCTCTATAGGTTTCGTCTATAACTTGTATTTTTTTTATTTTTATACTTTCTGTATTCGTTTCTTAGTCTCTGTCTTAATATAAAGGCGTATAACTTGTATTTTTTTATACTTTATGTATTCGTTTATTGGTCTCTATCTTAGGTTTCGTCTATAACTTGTATTTTTTTTATTTTTATACTTTCTGTATTCGTTTCTTAGTCTCTGTCTTAATATAAAGGCATATAACTTGTATTTTTATACTTTATGTATTCGTTTATTGGTCTTTATGTTAGGTTTCGTCTATAACTTGTATTTTTTTTATTTTTATACTTTCTGTATTCGTTTCTTAGTCTCTGTCTTAATATAAAGGCGTATAACTTGTATTTTTTTATACTTTATGTATCCGCTTATTGGTCTCTACCTTAGGTTTCGTCTATAACTTGTATTTTTTTATTTTTATTCATTCTGTATTCGTTTCTTAGTCTCTGTCTTAATGTAAAGGCATATAACTTGTATTTTTATACTTTATGTATTCGTTTATTGGTCTCTATAGGTTTCGTCTATAACTTGTATTTTTTTTATTTTTATACTTTCTGTATTCGTTTCTTAGTCTCTGTCTTAATATAAAGGCATATAACTTGTATTTTTATACTTTATGTATTCGTTTATTGGTCTTTATCTCAGGTTTCGTCTATAACTTGTATTTTTTTTTATTTTTATACTTTCTGTATTCGTTTCTTAGTCTCTGTCTTAATATAAAGGCGTATAACTTGTATTTTTTATACTTTATGTATTCGTTTATTGGTCTCTATAGGTTTCGTCTATAACTTGTATTTTTTTTATTTTTATACTTTCTGTATTCGTTTCTTAGTCTCTGTCTTAATATAAAGGCATATAACTGGTATTTTATACTTTATGTATTCGTTTATTGGTCTTTATCTTAGGTTTCGTCTATAACTTGTATTTTTTTTTATTTTTATACTTTCTGTATTCGTTTCTTAGTCTCTGTCTTAATATAAAGGCGTATAACTTGTATTTTTTATACTTTATGTATTCGTTTATTGGTCTCTATCATAGGTTTCGTCTATAACTTGTATTTTTTTTATTTTTATACTTTCTGTATTCGTTTCTTAGTCTCTGTCTTAATATAAAGGCGTATAACTTGTATTTTTTTATACTTTATGTATCCGCTTATTGGTCTCTACCTTAGGTTTCGTCTATAACTTGTATTTTTTTATTTTTATTCTTTTTGTATTCGTTTCTTAGTCTCTGTCTTAATGTAAAGGCATATAACTTGTATTTTTATACTTTATGTATTCGTTTATTGGTCTCTATAGGTTTCGACTATAACTTGTATTTTTTTTTATTTTTATACTTTCTGTATTCGCTTCTTAGTCTTAGTCTTAATATAAAGGCATATAACTTGTATTTTTATACTTTATGTATTCGTTTATTGGTCTTTATCTTAGGTTTCGTCTATAACTTGTATTTTTTTTATTTTTATACTTTCTGTATTCGTTTCTTAGTCTCTGTCTTAATATAAAGGCGTATAACTTGTATTTTTTTATACATTATGTATCCGCTTATTGGTCTCTACCTTAGGTTTCGTCTATAACTTGTATTTTTTTATTTTTATTCTTTCTGTATTCGTTTCTTAGTCTCTGTCTTAATGTAAAGGCATATAACTTGTATTTTTATACTTTATGTATTCGTTTATTGGTCTTTATCTTAGGTTTCGTCTATAACTTGTATTTTTTTTTATTTTTATACTTTCTGTATTCGTTTCTTAGTCTCTGTCTTAATATAAAGGCATATAACTTGTATTTTTTTTAGTTTTATACTTTCTGTATTCGTTTCTTAGTCTCTGTCTTAATATAAAGGCGTATAACTTGTATTTTTTCTACTTTATGTATTCGTTTATTGGTCTCTATCATAGGTTTCGTCTATAACTTGTATTTTTTTTATTTTTATACTTTCTGTATTCGTTTCTTAGTCTCTGTCTTAATATAAAGGCGTATAACTTGTATTTTTTATACTTTATGTATCCGCTTATTGGTCTCTACCTTAGGTTTCGTCTATAACTTGTATTTTTTTATTTTTATTCTTTCTGTATTCGTTTCTTAGTCTCTGTCTTAATGTAAAGGCATATAACTTGTATTTTTATACTTTATGTATTCGTTTATTGGTCTCTATAGGTTTCGTCTATAACTTGTATTTTTTTTTATTTTTATACTTTCTGTATTCGCTTCTTAGTCTTAGTCTTAATATAAAGGCATATAACTTGTATTTTTATACTTTATGTATTCGTTTATTGGTCTTTATCTTAGGTTTCGTCTATAACTTGTATTTTTTTTATTTTTATACTTTCTGTATTCGTTTCTTAGTCTCTGTCTTAATCTAAAGGCGTATAACTTGTATTTTTTTATACGTTATGTATCCGCTTATTGGTCCCTACCTTAGGTTTCGTCTATAACTTGTATTTTTTTATTTTTATTCGTTCTGTGTTCGTTTCTTAGTCTCTGTCTTAATGTAAAGGCATATAACTTGTATTTTTATACTTTATGTATTCGTTTATTGGTCTCTATTGGTTTCGTCTATAACTTGTATTTTTTTTATTTTTATACTTTCTGTGTTCGCTTCTTAGTCTCAGTCTTAATATAAAGGCATATAACTTGTATTTTTATACTTTATGTATTCGTTTATTGGTCTTTATCTTAGGTTTCGTCTATAACTTGTATTTTTTTATTTTTATACTTTCTGTATTCGTTTCTTAGTCTCTGTCTTAATATAAAGGCATATAACTTGAATTTTTATACTTTACGTATTCGTTTATTGGTCTTTATGTTAGGTTTCGTCTATAACTTGTATTTTTTTATACTTTATGTATCCGCTTATTGGTCTCTACCTTAGGTTTCGTCTATAACTTGTATTTTTATACTTTATGTATTCGTTTATTGGTCTCTATAGGTTTTGTCTATAACTTGTATTTTTTTTATTTTTATACTTTCTGTATTCGTTTCTTAGTCTCTGTCTTAATATAAAGGCGTATAACTTGTATTTTTTTATACTTTATGTATTCGTTTATTGGTCTCTATCTTAGGTTTCGTCTATAACTTGTATTTTTTTTATTTTTATACTTTCTGTATTCGTTTCTTAGTCTCTGTCTTAATGTAAAGGCATATAACTTGTATTTTTATACTTTATGTATTCGTTTATTGGTCTCTATAGGTTTCGTCTATAACTTGTATTTTTTTTATTTTTATACTTTCTGTATTCGTTTCTTAGTCTCTGTCTTAATATAAAGGCATATAACTTGTATTTTTATACTTTATGTATTCGTTTATTGGTCTTTATCTCAGGTTTCGTCTATAACTTGTATTTTTTTTTATTTTTATACTTTCTGTATTCGTTTCTTAGTCTCTGTCTTAATATAAAGGCGTATAACTTGTATTTTTTATACTTTATGTATTCGTTTATTGGTCTCTATAGGTTTCGTCTATAACTTGTATTTTTTTTATTTTTATACTTTCTGTATTCGTTTCTTAGTCTCTGTCTTAATATAAAGGCATATAACTTGTATTTTTATACTTTATGTATTCGTTTATTGGTCTCTATAGGTTTCGTCTATAACTTGTATTTTTTTTATTTTTATACTTTCTGTATTCGTTTCTTAGTCTCTGTCTTAATATAAAGGCATATAACTTGTATTTTATACTTTATGTATTCGTTTATTGGTCTTTATCTTAGGTTTTGTCTATAACTTGTATTTTTTTTATTTTTATACTTTCTGTATTCGTTTCTTAGTCTCTGTCTTAATATAAATGCATATAACTTGTATTTTTATACTTTATGTATTCGTTTATTGGTCTTTATCTCAGGTTTCGTCTATAACTTGTATTTTTTTTTATTTTTATACTTTCTGTATTCGTTTCTTAGTCTCTGTCTTAATGTAAAGGCATATAACTTGTATTTTTATACTTTATGTATTCGTTTATTGGTCTCTATAGGTTTCGTCTATAACTTGTATTTTTTTTATTTTTATACTTTCTGTATTCGTTTCTTAGTCTCTGTCTTAATATAAAGGCATATAACTTGTATTTTATACTTTATGTATTCGTTTATTGGTCTTTATCTTAGGTTTTGTCTATAACTTGTATTTTTTTTATTTTTATACTTTCTGTATTCGCTTCTTAGTCTTAGTCTTAATATAAAGGCATATAACTTGTATTTTTATACTTTATGTATTCGTTTATTGGTCTCTACCTTAGGTTTCGTCTATAACTTGTATTTTTTTATTTTTATTCTTTTTGTATTCGTTTCTTAGTCTCTGTCTTAATGTAAAGGCATATAACTTGTATTTTTATACTTTATGTATTCGTTTATTGGTCTCTATAGGTTTCGTCTATAACTTGTATTTTTTTTATTTTTATACTTTCTGTATTCGTTTCTTAGTCTCTGTCTTAATATAAAGGCATATAACTTGTATTTTATACTTTATGTATTCGTTTATTGGTCTTTATCTTAGGTTTTGTCTATAACTTGTATTTTTTTTATTTTTATACTTTCTGTATTCGTTTCTTAGTCTCTGTCTTAATATAAATGCATATAACTTGTATTTTTATACTTTATGTATTCGTTTATTGGTCTTTATCTCAGGTTTCGTCTATAACTTGTATTTTTTTTTATTTTTATACTTTCTGTATTCGTTTCTTAGTCTCTGTCTTAATGTAAAGGCATATAACTTGTATTTTTATACTTTATGTATTCGTTTATTGGTCTCTATAGGTTTCGTCTATAACTTGTATTTTTTTTATTTTTATACTTTCTGTATTCGTTTCTTAGTCTCTGTCTTAATATAAAGGCATATAACTTGTATTTTATACTTTATGTATTCGTTTATTGGTCTTTATCTTAGGTTTTGTCTATAACTTGTATTTTTTTTATTTTTATACTTTCTGTATTCGCTTCTTAGTCTTAGTCTTAATATAAAGGCATATAACTTGTATTTTTATACTTTATGTATTCGTTTATTGGTCTCTACCTTAGGTTTCGTCTATAACTTGTATTTTTTTATTTTTATTCTTTTTGTATTCGTTTCTTAGTCTCTGTCTTAATGTAAAGGCATATAACTTGTATTTTTATACTTTATGTATTCGTTTATTGGTCTCTATAGGTTTCGACTATAACTTGTATTTTTTTTATTTTTATACTTTCTGTATTCGTTTCTTAGTCTCTGTCTTAATATAAAGGCGTATAACTTGTATTTTTTATACTTTATGTATTCGTTTATTGGTCTCTATCATAGGTTTCGTCTATAACTTGTATTTTTTTTATTTTTATACTTTCTGTATTCGCTTCTTAGTCTCAGTCTTAATATAAAGGCATATAACTTGTATTTTTATACTTTATGTATTCGTTTATTGGTCTCTATAGGTTTCGTCTATAACTTGTATTTTTTTTTATTTTTATACTTTCTGTATTCGTTTCTTAGTCTCTGTCTTAATATAAAGGCATATAACTTGTATTTCTATACTTTATGTATTCGTTTATTGGTCTCTATCTTAGGTTTCATCTATAACTTGTATTTTTTTTTATTTTTATACTTTCTGTATTCGTTTCTTAGTCTCTGTCTTAATATAAAGGCGTATAACTTGTATTTTTTTATACTTTATGTATCCGCTTATTGGTCTCTACCTTAGGTTTCGTCTATAACTTGTATTTTTTTATTTTTATACTTTCTGTATTCATTTCTTAGTCTCTGTCTTAATATAAAGGCATATAACTTGTATTTTTATACTTTATGTATTCGCTTATTGGTCTTTATGTTAGGTTTCGTCTATAACTTGTATTTTTTTTTATTTTTATACTTTCTGTATTCGTTTCTTAGTCTCTGTCTTAATATAAAGGCGTATAACTTGTATTTTTTTATACTTTATGTATTCGCTTATTGGTCTTTATCTTAGGTTTCGTCTATAACTTGTATTTTTTTTATTTTTATACTTTCTGTATTCGTTTCTTAGTCTCTGTCTTAATGTAAAGGAATATAACTTGTATTTTTATACTTTATGTATTCGTTTCTTGGTCTCTATCTTAGGTTTCGTCTATAACTTGTATTTTTTTATTTTTATTCTTTCTGTATTCGTTTCTTAGTCTCTGTCTTAATGTAAAGGCATATAACTTGTATTTTTATACTTAATGTATTCGTTTATTGGTCTTTATCTTAGGTTTCGTCTATAACTTTTATTTTTTTTATTTTTATACTTTCTGTATTCGTTTCTTAGTCTTTGTCTTAATATAAAGGCGTATAACTTGTATTTTTTTATACTTTATGTATTCGCTTATTGGTCTCTATCTTAAGTTTCGTCTATAACTTGTATTTTTTTATTTTTATATTTTCTGTATTCGTTTCTTAGTCTCTGTCTTAATGTAAAGGAATATAACTTGTATTTTTATACTTTATGTATTCGTTTCTTGGTCTCTTTCTTAGGTTTCGTCTATAACTTGTATTTTTTTTATTTTTACAGTTTCTGTATTCGTTTCTTAGTCTCTGTCTTAATATAAAGGCATATAACTTGTATTTTTATACTTTACGTATTCGTTTATTGGTCTTTATGTTAGGTTTCGTCTATAACTTGTATTTTTTTATACTTTATGTATCCGCTTATTGGTCTCTACCTTAGGTTTCGTCTATAACTTGTATTTTTATACTTTATGTATTCGTTTATTGGTCTCTATAGGTTTCGTCTATAACTTGTATTTTTTTTATTTTTATACTTTCTGTATTCGTTTCTTAGTCTCTGTCTTAATATAAAGGCGTATAACTTGTATTTTTTTATACTTTATGTATTCGTTTATTGGTCTCTATCTTAGGTTTCGTCTATAACTTGTATTTTTTTTATTTTTATACTTTCTGTATTCGTTTCTTAGTCTCTGTCTTAATATAAAGGCATATAACTTGTATTTTTATACTTTATGTATTCGTTTATTGGTCTTTATGTTAGGTTTCGTCTATAACTTGTATTTTTTTTATTTTTATACTTTCTGTATTCGTTTCTTAGTCTCTGTCTTAATATAAAGGCGTATAACTTGTATTTTTTTATACTTTATGTATCCGCTTATTGGTCTCTACCTTAGGTTTCGTCTATAACTTGTATTTTTTTATTTTTATTCATTCTGTATTCGTTTCTTAGTCTCTGTCTTAATGTAAAGGCATATAACTTGTATTTTTATACTTTATGTATTCGTTTATTGGTCTCTATAGGTTTCGTCTATAACTTGTATTTTTTTTATTTTTATACTTTCTGTATTCGTTTCTTAGTCTCTGTCTTAATATAAAGGCATATAACTTGTATTTTTATACTTTATGTATTCGTTTATTGGTCTTTATCTCAGGTTTCGTCTATAACTTGTATTTTTTTTTATTTTTATACTTTCTGTATTCGTTTCTTAGTCTCTGTCTTAATATAAAGGCGTATAACTTGTATTTTTTATACTTTATGTATTCGTTTATTGGTCTCTATAGGTTTCGTCTATAACTTGTATTTTTTTTATTTTTATACTTTCTGTATTCGTTTCTTAGTCTCTGTCTTAATATAAAGGCATATAACTGGTATTTTATACTTTATGTATTCGTTTATTGGTCTTTATCTTAGGTTTCGTCTATAACTTGTATTTTTTTTTATTTTTATACTTTCTGTATTCGTTTCTTAGTCTCTGTCTTAATATAAAGGCGTATAACTTGTATTTTTTATACTTTATGTATTCGTTTATTGGTCTCTATCATAGGTTTCGTCTATAACTTGTATTTTTTTTATTTTTATACTTTCTGTATTCGTTTCTTAGTCTCTGTCTTAATATAAAGGCGTATAACTTGTATTTTTTTATACTTTATGTATCCGCTTATTGGTCTCTACCTTAGGTTTCGTCTATAGCTTGTATTTTTTTATTTTTATTCTTTTTGTATTCGTTTCTTAGTCTCTGTCTTAATGTAAAGGCATATAACTTGTATTTTTATACTTTATGTATTCGTTTATTGGTCTCTATAGGTTTCGACTATAACTTGTATTTTTTTTTATTTTTATACTTTCTGTATTCGCTTCTTAGTCTTAGTCTTAATATAAAGGCATATAACTTGTATTTTTATACTTTATGTATTCGTTTATTGGTCTTTATCTTAGGTTTCGTCTATAACTTGTATTTTTTTTATTTTTATACTTTCTGTATTCGTTTCTTAGTCTCTGTCTTAATATAAAGGCGTATAACTTGTATTTTTTTATACATTATGTATCCGCTTATTGGTCTCTACCTTAGGTTTCGTCTATAACTTGTATTTTTTTATTTTTATTCTTTCTGTATTCGTTTCTTAGTCTCTGTCTTAATGTAAAGGCATATAACTTGTATTTTTATACTTTATGTATTCGTTTATTGGTCTTTATCTTAGGTTTCGTCTATAACTTGTATTTTTTTTTATTTTTATACTTTCTGTATTCGTTTCTTAGTCTCTGTCTTAATATAAAGGCATATAACTTGTATTTTTTTTAGTTTTATACTTTCTGTATTCGTTTCTTAGTCTCTGTCTTAATATAAAGGCGTATAACTTGTATTTTTTATACTTTATGTATTCGTTTATTGGTCTCTATCATAGGTTTCGTCTATAACTTGTATTTTTTTTATTTTTATACTTTCTGTATTCGTTTCTTAGTCTCTGTCTTAATATAAAGGCGTATAACTTGTATTTTTTTATACTTTATGTATCCGCTTATTGGTCTCTACCTTAGGTTTCGTCTATAACTTGTATTTTTTTATTTTTATTCTTTTTGTATTCGTTTCTTAGTCTCTGTCTTAATGTAAAGGCATATAACTTGTATTTTTATACTTTATGTATTCGTTTATTGGTCTCTATAGGTTTCGACTATAACTTGTATTTTTTTTATTTTTATACTTTCTGTATTCGTTTCTTAGTCTCTGTCTTAATATAAAGGCGTATAACTTGTATTTTTTCTACTTTATGTATTCGTTTATTGGTCTCTATCATAGGTTTCGTCTATAACTTGTATTTTTTTTATTTTTATACTTTCTGTATTCGTTTCTTAGTCTCTGTCTTAATATAAAGGCGTATAACTTGTATTTTTTATACTTTATGTATCCGCTTATTGGTCTCTACCTTAGGTTTCGTCTATAACTTGTATTTTTTTATTTTTATTCTTTCTGTATTCGTTTCTTAGTCTCTGTCTTAATGTAAAGGCATATAACTTGTATTTTTATACTTTATGTATTCGTTTATTGGTCTCTATAGGTTTCGTCTATAACTTGTATTTTTTTTATTTTTATACTTTCTGTATTCGCTTCTTAGTCTTAGTCTTAATATAAAGGCATATAACTTGTATTTTTATACTTTATGTATTCGTTTATTGGTCTTTATCTTAGGTTTCGTCTATAACTTGTATTTTTTTTATTTTTATACTTTCTGTATTCGTTTCTTAGTCTCTGTCTTAATCTAAAGGCGTATAACTTGTATTTTTTTATACGTTATGTATCCGCTTATTGGTCCCTACCTTAGGTTTCGTCTATAACTTGTATTTTTTTATTTTTATTCGTTCTGTGTTCGTTTCTTAGTCTCTGTCTTAATGTAAAGGCATATAACTTGTATTTTTATACTTTATGTATTCGTTTATTGGTCTCTATTGGTTTCGTCTATAACTTGTATTTTTTTTATTTTTATACTTTCTGTGTTCGCTTCTTAGTCTCAGTCTTAATATAAAGGCATATAACTTGTATTTTTATACTTTATGTATTCGTTTATTGGTCTTTATCTTAGGTTTCGTCTATAACTTGTATTTTTTTATTTTTATACTTTCTGTATTCGTTTCTTAGTCTCTGTCTTAATATAAAGGCATATAACTTGAATTTTTATACTTTACGTATTCGTTTATTGGTCTTTATGTTAGGTTTCGTCTATAACTTGTATTTTTTTATACTTTATGTATCCGCTTATTGGTCTCTACCTTAGGTTTCGTCTATAACTTGTATTTTTATACTTTATGTATTCGTTTATTGGTCTCTATAGGTTTTGTCTATAACTTGTATTTTTTTTATTTTTATACTTTCTGTATTCGTTTCTTAGTCTCTGTCTTAATATAAAGGCGTATAACTTGTATTTTTTTATACTTTATGTATTCGTTTATTGGTCTCTATCTTAGGTTTCGTCTATAACTTGTATTTTTTTTATTTTTATACTTTCTGTATTCGTTTCTTAGTCTCTGTCTTAATGTAAAGGCATATAACTTGTATTTTTATACTTTATGTATTCGTTTATTGGTCTCTATAGGTTTCGTCTATAACTTGTATTTTTTTTATTTTTATACTTTCTGTATTCGTTTCTTAGTCTCTGTCTTAATATAAAGGCATATAACTTGTATTTTTATACTTTATGTATTCGTTTATTGGTCTTTATCTCAGGTTTCGTCTATAACTTGTATTTTTTTTTATTTTTATACTTTCTGTATTCGTTTCTTAGTCTCTGTCTTAATATAAAGGCGTATAACTTGTATTTTTTATACTTTATGTATTCGTTTATTGGTCTCTATAGGTTTCGTCTATAACTTGTATTTTTTTTATTTTTATACTTTCTGTATTCGTTTCTTAGTCTCTGTCTTAATATAAAGGCATATAACTTGTATTTTTATACTTTATGTATTCGTTTATTGGTCTCTATAGGTTTCGTCTATAACTTGTATTTTTTTTATTTTTATACTTTCTGTATTCGTTTCTTAGTCTCTGTCTTAATATAAAGGCATATAACTTGTATTTTATACTTTATGTATTCGTTTATTGGTCTTTATCTTAGGTTTTGTCTATAACTTGTATTTTTTTTATTTTTATACTTTCTGTATTCGCTTCTTAGTCTTAGTCTTAATATAAAGGCATATAACTTGTATTTTTATACTTTATGTATTCGTTTATTGGTCTTTATCTTAGGTTTCGTCTATAACTTGTATTTTTTTTATTTTTATACTTTCTGTATTCGTTTCTTAGTCTCTGTCTTAATATAAAGGCGTATAACTTGTATTTTTTTATACATTATGTATCCGCTTATTGGTCTCTACCTTAGGTTTCGTCTATAACTTGTATTTTTTTATTTTTATTCTTTCTGTATTCGTTTCTTAGTCTCTGTCTTAATGTAAAGGCATATAACTTGTATTTTTATACTTTATGTATTCGTTTATTGGTCTCTATAGGTTTCGTCTATAACTTGTATTTTTTTTATTTTTATACTTTCTGTATTCGCTTCTTAGTCTCTGTCTTAATATAAAGGCGTATAACTTGTATTTTTTTATACATTATGTATCCGCTTATTGGTCTCTACCTTAGGTTTCGTCTATAACTTGTATTTTTTTATTTTTATTCTTTCTGTATTCGTTTCTTAGTCTCTGTCTTAATGTAAAGGCATATAACTTGTATTTTTATACTTTATGTATTCGTTTATTGGTCTTTATCTTAGGTTTCGTCTATAACTTGTATTTTTTTTTATTTTTATACTTTCTGTATTCGTTTCTTAGTCTCTGTCTTAATATAAAGGCATATAACTTGTATTTTTTTTAGTTTTATACTTTCTGTATTCGTTTCTTAGTCTCTGTCTTAATATAAAGGCGTATAACTTGTATTTTTTATACTTTATGTATTCGTTTATTGGTCTCTATCATAGGTTTCGTCTATAACTTGTATTTTTTTTATTTTTATACTTTCTGTATTCGTTTCTTAGTCTCTGTCTTAATATAAAGGCGTATAACTTGTATTTTTTTATACTTTATGTATCCGCTTATTGGTCTCTACCTTAGGTTTCGTCTATAACTTGTATTTTTTTATTTTTATTCTTTTTGTATTCGTTTCTTAGTCTCTGTCTTAATGTAAAGGCATATAACTTGTATTTTTATACTTTATGTATTCGTTTATTGGTCTCTATAGGTTTCGACTATAACTTGTATTTTTTTTATTTTTATACTTTCTGTATTCGTTTCTTAGTCTCTGTCTTAATATAAAGGCGTATAACTTGTATTTTTTATACTTTATGTATTCGTTTATTGGTCTCTATCATAGGTTTCGTCTATAACTTGTATTTTTTTTATTTTTATACTTTCTGTATTCGCTTCTTAGTCTCAGTCTTAATATAAAGGCATATAACTTGTATTTTTATACTTTATGTATTCGTTTATTGGTCTCTATAGGTTTCGTCTATAACTTGTATTTTTTTTTATTTTTATACTTTCTGTATTCGTTTCTTAGTCTCTGTCTTAATATAAAGGCATATAACTTGTATTTCTATACTTTATGTATTCGTTTATTGGTCTCTATCTTAGGTTTCATCTATAACTTGTATTTTTTTTTATTTTTATACTTTCTGTATTCGTTTCTTAGTCTCTGTCTTAATATAAAGGCGTATAACTTGTATTTTTTTATACTTTATGTATCCGCTTATTGGTCTCTACCTTAGGTTTCGTCTATAACTTGTATTTTTTTATTTTTATACTTTCTGTATTCATTTCTTAGTCTCTGTCTTAATATAAAGGCATATAACTTGTATTTTTATACTTTATGTATTCGCTTATTGGTCTTTATGTTAGGTTTCGTCTATAACTTGTATTTTTTTTTATTTTTATACTTTCTGTATTCGTTTCTTAGTCTCTGTCTTAATATAAAGGCGTATAACTTGTATTTTTTTATACTTTATGTATTCGCTTATTGGTCTTTATCTTAGGTTTCGTCTATAACTTGTATTTTTTTTATTTTTATACTTTCTGTATTCGTTTCTTAGTCTCTGTCTTAATGTAAAGGAATATAACTTGTATTTTTATACTTTATGTATTCGTTTCTTGGTCTCTATCTTAGGTTTCGTCTATAACTTGTATTTTTTTATTTTTATTCTTTCTGTATTCGTTTCTTAGTCTCTGTCTTAATGTAAAGGCATATAACTTGTATTTTTATACTTAATGTATTCGTTTATTGGTCTTTATCTTAGGTTTCGTCTATAACTTTTATTTTTTTTATTTTTATACTTTCTGTATTCGTTTCTTAGTCTTTGTCTTAATATAAAGGCGTATAACTTGTATTTTTTTATACTTTATGTATTCGCTTATTGGTCTCTATCTTAAGTTTCGTCTATAACTTGTATTTTTATACTTTATGTATTCGTTTCTTGGTCTCTATCTTAGGTTTCGTCTATAACTTGTATTTTTTTTATTTTTACAGTTTCTGTATTCGTTTCTTAGTCTCTGTCTTAATATAAAGGCATATAACTTGTATTTTTATACTTTACGTATTCGTTTATTGGTCTTTATGTTAGGTTTCGTCTATAACTTGTATTTTTTTATACTTTATGTATCCGCTTATTGGTCTCTACCTTAGGTTTCGTCTATAACTTGTATTTTTATACTTTATGTATTCGTTTATTGGTCTCTATAGGTTTCGTCTATAACTTGTATTTTTTTTATTTTTATACTTTCTGTATTCGTTTCTTAGTCTCTGTCTTAATATAAAGGCGTATAACTTGTATTTTTTTATACTTTATGTATTCGTTTATTGGTCTCTATCTTAGGTTTCGTCTATAACTTGTATTTTTTTTATTTTTATACTTTCTGTATTCGTTTCTTAGTCTCTGTCTTAATATAAAGGCATATAACTTGTATTTTTATACTTTATGTATTCGTTTATTGGTCTTTATCTTAGGTTTCGTCTATAACTTGTATTTTTTTTTATTTTTATACTTTCTGTATTCGTTTCTTAGTCTCTGTCTTAATATAAAGGCATATAACTTGTATTTTTTTTAGTTTTATACTTTCTGTATTCGTTTCTTAGTCTCTGTCTTAATATAAAGGCGTATAACTTGTATTTTTTATACTTTATGTATTCGTTTATTGGTCTCTATCATAGGTTTCGTCTATAACTTGTATTTTTTTTATTTTTATACTTTCTGTATTCGTTTCTTAGTCTCTGTCTTAATATAAAGGCGTATAACTTGTATTTTTTTATACTTTATGTATCCGCTTATTGGTCTCTACCTTAGGTTTCGTCTATAACTTGTATTTTTTTATTTTTATTCTTTTTGTATTCGTTTCTTAGTCTCTGTCTTAATGTAAAGGCATATAACTTGTATTTTTATACTTTATGTATTCGTTTATTGGTCTCTATAGGTTTCGACTATAACTTGTATTTTTTTTATTTTTATACTTTCTGTATTCGTTTCTTAGTCTCTGTCTTAATATAAAGGCGTATAACTTGTATTTTTTCTACTTTATGTATTCGTTTATTGGTCTCTATCATAGGTTTCGTCTATAACTTGTATTTTTTTTATTTTTATACTTTCTGTATTCGTTTCTTAGTCTCTGTCTTAATATAAAGGCGTATAACTTGTATTTTTTATACTTTATGTATCCGCTTATTGGTCTCTACCTTAGGTTTCGTCTATAACTTGTATTTTTTTATTTTTATTCTTTCTGTATTCGTTTCTTAGTCTCTGTCTTAATGTAAAGGCATATAACTTGTATTTTTATACTTTATGTATTCGTTTATTGGTCTCTATAGGTTTCGTCTATAACTTGTATTTTTTTTATTTTTATACTTTCTGTATTCGCTTCTTAGTCTTAGTCTTAATATAAAGGCATATAACTTGTATTTTTATACTTTATGTATTCGTTTATTGGTCTTTATCTTAGGTTTCGTCTATAACTTGTATTTTTTTTATTTTTATACTTTCTGTATTCGTTTCTTAGTCTCTGTCCTAATCTAAAGGCGTATAACTTGTATTTTTTTATACGTTATGTATCCGCTTATTGGTCCCTACCTTAGGTTTCGTCTATAACTTGTATTTTTTTATTTTTATTCGTTCTGTGTTCGTTTCTTAGTCTCTGTCTTAATGTAAAGGCATATAACTTGTATTTTTATACTTTATGTATTCGTTTATTGGTCTCTATTGGTTTCGTCTATAACTTGTATTTTTTTTATTTTTATACTTTCTGTGTTCGCTTCTTAGTCTCAGTCTTAATATAAAGGCATATAACTTGTATTTTTATACTTTATGTATTCGTTTATTGGTCTTTATCTTAGGTTTCGTCTATAACTTGTATTTTTTTATTTTTATACTTTCTGTATTCGTTTCTTAGTCTCTGTCTTAATATAAAGGCATATAACTTGAATTTTTATACTTTACGTATTCGTTTATTGGTCTTTATGTTAGGTTTCGTCTATAACTTGTATTTTTTTATACTTTATGTATCCGCTTATTGGTCTCTACCTTAGGTTTCGTCTATAACTTGTATTTTTATACTTTATGTATTCGTTTATTGGTCTCTATAGGTTTTGTCTATAACTTGTATTTTTTTTATTTTTATACTTTCTGTATTCGTTTCTTAGTCTCTGTCTTAATATAAAGGCGTATAACTTGTATTTTTTTATACTTTATGTATTCGTTTATTGGTCTCTATCTTAGGTTTCGTCTATAACTTGTATTTTTTTTATTTTTATACTTTCTGTATTCGTTTCTTAGTCTCTGTCTTAATGTAAAGGCATATAACTTGTATTTTTATACTTTATGTATTCGTTTATTGGTCTCTATAGGTTTCGTCTATAACTTGTATTTTTTTTATTTTTATACTTTCTGTATTCGTTTCTTAGTCTCTGTCTTAATATAAAGGCATATAACTTGTATTTTTATACTTTATGTATTCGTTTATTGGTCTTTATCTCAGGTTTCGTCTATAACTTGTATTTTTTTTTATTTTTATACTTTCTGTATTCGTTTCTTAGTCTCTGTCTTAATATAAAGGCGTATAACTTGTATTTTTTATACTTTATGTATTCGTTTATTGGTCTCTATAGGTTTCGTCTATAACTTGTATTTTTTTTATTTTTATACTTTCTGTATTCGTTTCTTAGTCTCTGTCTTAATATAAAGGCATATAACTTGTATTTTTATACTTTATGTATTCGTTTATTGGTCTCTATAGGTTTCGTCTATAACTTGTATTTTTTTTATTTTTATACTTTCTGTATTCGTTTCTTAGTCTCTGTCTTAATATAAAGGCATATAACTTGTATTTTATACTTTATGTATTCGTTTATTGGTCTTTATCTTAGGTTTTGTCTATAACTTGTATTTTTTTTATTTTTATACTTTCTGTATTCGCTTCTTAGTCTTAGTCTTAATATAAAGGCATATAACTTGTATTTTTATACTTTATGTATTCGTTTATTGGTCTTTATCTTAGGTTTCGTCTATAACTTGTATTTTTTTTATTTTTATACTTTCTGTATTCGTTTCTTAGTCTCTGTCTTAATATAAAGGCGTATAACTTGTATTTTTTTATACATTATGTATCCGCTTATTGGTCTCTACCTTAGGTTTCGTCTATAACTTGTATTTTTTTATTTTTATTCTTTCTGTATTCGTTTCTTAGTCTCTGTCTTAATGTAAAGGCATATAACTTGTATTTTTATACTTTATGTATTCGTTTATTGGTCTCTATAGGTTTCGTCTATAACTTGTATTTTTTTTATTTTTATACTTTCTGTATTCGCTTCTTAGTCTCTGTCTTAATATAAAGGCGTATAACTTGTATTTTTTTATACATTATGTATCCGCTTATTGGTCTCTACCTTAGGTTTCGTCTATAACTTGTATTTTTTTATTTTTATTCTTTCTGTATTCGTTTCTTAGTCTCTGTCTTAATGTAAAGGCATATAACTTGTATTTTTATACTTTATGTATTCGTTTATTGGTCTTTATCTTAGGTTTCGTCTATAACTTGTATTTTTTTTTATTTTTATACTTTCTGTATTCGTTTCTTAGTCTCTGTCTTAATATAAAGGCATATAACTTGTATTTTTTTTAGTTTTATACTTTCTGTATTCGTTTCTTAGTCTCTGTCTTAATATAAAGGCGTATAACTTGTATTTTTTATACTTTATGTATTCGTTTATTGGTCTCTATCATAGGTTTCGTCTATAACTTGTATTTTTTTTATTTTTATACTTTCTGTATTCGTTTCTTAGTCTCTGTCTTAATATAAAGGCGTATAACTTGTATTTTTTTATACTTTATGTATCCGCTTATTGGTCTCTACCTTAGGTTTCGTCTATAACTTGTATTTTTTTATTTTTATTCTTTTTGTATTCGTTTCTTAGTCTCTGTCTTAATGTAAAGGCATATAACTTGTATTTTTATACTTTATGTATTCGTTTATTGGTCTCTATAGGTTTCGACTATAACTTGTATTTTTTTTATTTTTATACTTTCTGTATTCGTTTCTTAGTCTCTGTCTTAATATAAAGGCGTATAACTTGTATTTTTTATACTTTATGTATTCGTTTATTGGTCTCTATCATAGGTTTCGTCTATAACTTGTATTTTTTTTATTTTTATACTTTCTGTATTCGCTTCTTAGTCTCAGTCTTAATATAAAGGCATATAACTTGTATTTTTATACTTTATGTATTCGTTTATTGGTCTCTATAGGTTTCGTCTATAACTTGTATTTTTTTTTATTTTTATACTTTCTGTATTCGTTTCTTAGTCTCTGTCTTAATATAAAGGCATATAACTTGTATTTCTATACTTTATGTATTCGTTTATTGGTCTCTATCTTAGGTTTCATCTATAACTTGTATTTTTTTTTATTTTTATACTTTCTGTATTCGTTTCTTAGTCTCTGTCTTAATATAAAGGCGTATAACTTGTATTTTTTTATACTTTATGTATCCGCTTATTGGTCTCTACCTTAGGTTTCGTCTATAACTTGTATTTTTTTATTTTTATACTTTCTGTATTCATTTCTTAGTCTCTGTCTTAATATAAAGGCATATAACTTGTATTTTTATACTTTATGTATTCGCTTATTGGTCTTTATGTTAGGTTTCGTCTATAACTTGTATTTTTTTTTATTTTTATACTTTCTGTATTCGTTTCTTAGTCTCTGTCTTAATATAAAGGCGTATAACTTGTATTTTTTTATACTTTATGTATTCGCTTATTGGTCTTTATCTTAGGTTTCGTCTATAACTTGTATTTTTTTTATTTTTATACTTTCTGTATTCGTTTCTTAGTCTCTGTCTTAATGTAAAGGAATATAACTTGTATTTTTATACTTTATGTATTCGTTTCTTGGTCTCTATCTTAGGTTTCGTCTATAACTTGTATTTTTTTATTTTTATTCTTTCTGTATTCGTTTCTTAGTCTCTGTCTTAATGTAAAGGCATATAACTTGTATTTTTATACTTAATGTATTCGTTTATTGGTCTTTATCTTAGGTTTCGTCTATAACTTTTATTTTTTTTATTTTTATACTTTCTGTATTCGTTTCTTAGTCTTTGTCTTAATATAAAGGCGTATAACTTGTATTTTTTTATACTTTATGTATTCGCTTATTGGTCTCTATCTTAAGTTTCGTCTATAACTTGTATTTTTTTATTTTTATATTTTCTGTATTCGTTTCTTAGTCTCTGTCTTAATGTAAAGGAATATAACTTGTATTTTTATACTTTATGTATTCGTTTCTTGGTCTCTATCTTAGGTTTCGTCTATAACTTGTATTTTTTTTATTTTTACAGTTTCTGTATTCGTTTCTTAGTCTCTGTCTTAATATAAAGGCATATAACTTGTATTTTTATACTTTACGTATTCGTTTATTGGTCTTTATGTTAGGTTTCGTCTATAACTTGTATTTTTTTATACTTTATGTATCCGCTTATTGGTCTCTACCTTAGGTTTCGTCTATAACTTGTATTTTTATACTTTATGTATTCGTTTATTGGTCTCTATAGGTTTCGTCTATAACTTGTATTTTTTTTATTTTTATACTTTCTGTATTCGTTTCTTAGTCTCTGTCTTAATATAAAGGCGTATAACTTGTATTTTTTTATACTTTATGTATTCGTTTATTGGTCTCTATCTTAGGTTTCGTCTATAACTTGTATTTTTTTTATTTTTATACTTTCTGTATTCGTTTCTTAGTCTCTGTCTTAATATAAAGGCATATAACTTGTATTTTTATACTTTATGTATTCGTTTATTGGTCTTTATGTTAGGTTTCGTCTATAACTTGTATTTTTTTTATTTTTATACTTTCTGTATTCGTTTCTTAGTCTCTGTCTTAATATAAAGGCGTATAACTTGTATTTTTTATACTTTATGTATTCGTTTATTGGTCTCTATAGGTTTCGTCTATAACTTGTATTTTTTTTATTTTTATACTTTCTGTATTCGTTTCTTAGTCTCTGTCTTAATATAAAGGCATATAACTGGTATTTTATACTTTATGTATTCGTTTATTGGTCTTTATCTTAGGTTTCGTCTATAACTTGTATTTTTTTTATTTTTATACTTTCTGTATTCGTTTCTTAGTCTCTGTCTTAATATAAAGGCGTATAACTTGTATTTTTTATACTTTATGTATTCGTTTATTGGTCTCTATCATAGGTTTCGTCTATAACTTGTATTTTTTTTATTTTTATACTTTCTGTATTCGTTTCTTAGTCTCTGTCTTAATATAAAGGCGTATAACTTGTATTTTTTTATACTTTATGTATCCGCTTATTGGTCTCTACCTTAGGTTTCGTCTATAACTTGTATTTTTTTATTTTTATTCATTCTGTATTCGTTTCTTAGTCTCTGTCTTAATGTAAAGGCATATAACTTGTATTTTTATACTTTATGTATTCGTTTATTGGTCTCTATAGGTTTCGTCTATAACTTGTATTTTTTTTATTTTTATACTTTCTGTATTCGTTTCTTAGTCTCTGTCTTAATATAAAGGCATATAACTTGTATTTTTATACTTTATGTATTCGTTTATTGGTCTTTATCTCAGGTTTCGTCTATAACTTGTATTTTTTTTTATTTTTATACTTTCTGTATTCGTTTCTTAGTCTCTGTCTTAATATAAAGGCGTATAACTTGTATTTTTTATACTTTATGTATTCGTTTATTGGTCTCTATAGGTTTCGTCTATAACTTGTATTTTTTTTATTTTTATACTTTCTGTATTCGTTTCTTAGTCTCTGTCTTAATATAAAGGCATATAACTGGTATTTTATACTTTATGTATTCGTTTATTGGTCTTTATCTTAGGTTTCGTCTATAACTTGTATTTTTTTTATTTTTATACTTTCTGTATTCGTTTCTTAGTCTCTGTCTTAATATAAAGGCGTATAACTTGTATTTTTTATACTTTATGTATTCGTTTATTGGTCTCTATCATAGGTTTCGTCTATAACTTGTATTTTTTTTATTTTTATACTTTCTGTATTCGTTTCTTAGTCTCTGTCTTAATATAAAGGCGTATAACTTGTATTTTTTTATACTTTATGTATCCGCTTATTGGTCTCTACCTTAGGTTTCGTCTATAACTTGTATTTTTTTATTTTTATTCTTTTTGTATTCGTTTCTTAGTCTCTGTCTTAATGTAAAGGCATATAACTTGTATTTTTATACTTTATGTATTCGTTTATTGGTCTCTATAGGTTTCGACTATAACTTGTATTTTTTTTTATTTTTATACTTTCTGTATTCGCTTCTTAGTCTTAGTCTTAATATAAAGGCATATAACTTGTATTTTTATACTTTATGTATTCGTTTATTGGTCTTTATCTTAGGTTTCGTCTATAACTTGTATTTTTTTTATTTTTATACTTTCTGTATTCGTTTCTTAGTCTCTGTCTTAATATAAAGGCGTATAACTTGTATTTTTTTATACATTATGTATCCGCTTATTGGTCTCTACCTTAGGTTTCGTCTATAACTTGTATTTTTTTATTTTTATTCTTTCTGTATTCGTTTCTTAGTCTCTGTCTTAATGTAAAGGCATATAACTTGTATTTTTATACTTTATGTATTCGTTTATTGGTCTTTATCTTAGGTTTCGTCTATAACTTGTATTTTTTTTTATTTTTATACTTTCTGTATTCGTTTCTTAGTCTCTGTCTTAATATAAAGGCATATAACTTGTATTTTTTTTAGTTTTATACTTTTTGTATTCGTTTCTTAGTCTCTGTCTTAATATAAAGGCGTATAACTTGTATTTTTTATACTTTATGTATTCGTTTATTGGTCTCTATCATAGGTTTCGTCTATAACTTGTATTTTTTTTATTTTTATACTTTCTGTATTCGTTTCTTAGTCTCTGTCTTAATATAAAGGCGTATAACTTGTATTTTTTTATACTTTATGTATCCGCTTATTGGTCTCTACCTTAGGTTTCGTCTATAACTTGTATTTTTTTATTTTTATTCTTTTTGTATTCGTTTCTTAGTCTCTGTCTTAATGTAAAGGCATATAACTTGTATTTTTATACTTTATGTATTCGTTTATTGGTCTCTATAGGTTTCGACTATAACTTGTATTTTTTTTATTTTTATACTTTCTGTATTCGTTTCTTAGTCTCTGTCTTAATATAAAGGCGTATAACTTGTATTTTTTCTACTTTATGTATTCGTTTATTGGTCTCTATCATAGGTTTCGTCTATAACTTGTATTTTTTTTATTTTTATACTTTCTGTATTCGTTTCTTAGTCTCTGTCTTAATATAAAGGCGTATAACTTGTATTTTTTATACTTTATGTATCCGCTTATTGGTCTCTACCTTAGGTTTCGTCTATAACTTGTATTTTTTTATTTTTATTCTTTCTGTATTCGTTTCTTAGTCTCTGTCTTAATGTAAAGGCATATAACTTGTATTTTTATACTTTATGTATTCGTTTATTGGTCTCTATAGGTTTCGTCTATAACTTGTATTTTTTTTTATTTTTATACTTTCTGTATTCGCTTCTTAGTCTTAGTCTTAATATAAAGGCATATAACTTGTATTTTTATACTTTATGTATTCGTTTATTGGTCTTTATCTTAGGTTTCGTCTATAACTTGTATTTTTTTTATTTTTATACTTTCTGTATTCGTTTCTTAGTCTCTGTCTTAATCTAAAGGCGTATAACTTGTATTTTTTTATACGTTATGTATCCGCTTATTGGTCCCTACCTTAGGTTTCGTCTATAACTTGTATTTTTTTATTTTTATTCGTTCTGTGTTCGTTTCTTAGTCTCTGTCTTAATGTAAAGGCATATAACTTGTATTTTTATACTTTATGTATTCGTTTATTGGTCTCTATTGGTTTCGTCTATAACTTGTATTTTTTTTATTTTTATACTTTCTGTGTTCGCTTCTTAGTCTCAGTCTTAATATAAAGGCATATAACTTGTATTTTTATACTTTATGTATTCGTTTATTGGTCTTTATCTTAGGTTTCGTCTATAACTTGTATTTTTTTATTTTTATACTTTCTGTATTCGTTTCTTAGTCTCTGTCTTAATATAAAGGCATATAACTTGAATTTTTATACTTTACGTATTCGTTTATTGGTCTTTATGTTAGGTTTCGTCTATAACTTGTATTTTTTTATACTTTATGTATCCGCTTATTGGTCTCTACCTTAGGTTTCGTCTATAACTTGTATTTTTATACTTTATGTATTCGTTTATTGGTCTCTATAGGTTTTGTCTATAACTTGTATTTTTTTTATTTTTATACTTTCTGTATTCGTTTCTTAGTCTCTGTCTTAATATAAAGGCGTATAACTTGTATTTTTTTATACTTTATGTATTCGTTTATTGGTCTCTATCTTAGGTTTCGTCTATAACTTGTATTTTTTTTATTTTTATACTTTCTGTATTCGTTTCTTAGTCTCTGTCTTAATGTAAAGGCATATAACTTGTATTTTTATACTTTATGTATTCGTTTATTGGTCTCTATAGGTTTCGTCTATAACTTGTATTTTTTTTATTTTTATACTTTCTGTATTCGTTTCTTAGTCTCTGTCTTAATATAAAGGCATATAACTTGTATTTTTATACTTTATGTATTCGTTTATTGGTCTTTATCTCAGGTTTCGTCTATAACTTGTATTTTTTTTTATTTTTATACTTTCTGTATTCGTTTCTTAGTCTCTGTCTTAATATAAAGGCGTATAACTTGTATTTTTTATACTTTATGTATTCGTTTATTGGTCTCTATAGGTTTCGTCTATAACTTGTATTTTTTTTATTTTTATACTTTCTGTATTCGTTTCTTAGTCTCTGTCTTAATATAAAGGCATATAACTTGTATTTTTATACTTTATGTATTCGTTTATTGGTCTCTATAGGTTTCGTCTATAACTTGTATTTTTTTTATTTTTATACTTTCTGTATTCGTTTCTTAGTCTCTGTCTTAATATAAAGGCATATAACTTGTATTTTATACTTTATGTATTCGTTTATTGGTCTTTATCTTAGGTTTTGTCTATAACTTGTATTTTTTTTATTTTTATACTTTCTGTATTCGTTTCTTAGTCTCTGTCTTAATGTAAAGGAATATAACTTGTATTTTTATACTTTATGTATTCGTTTCTTGGTCTCTATCTTAGGTTTCGTCTATAACTTGTATTTTTTTATTTTTATTCTTTCTGTATTCGTTTCTTAGTCTCTGTCTTAATGTAAAGGCATATAACTTGTATTTTTATACTTAATGTATTCGTTTATTGGTCTTTATCTTAGGTTTCGTCTATAACTTTTATTTTTTTTATTTTTATACTTTCTGTATTCGTTTCTTAGTCTCTGTCTTAATATAAAGGCGTATAACTTGTATTTTTTTATACTTTATGTATTCGCTTATTGGTCTCTATCTTAAGTTTCGTCTATAACTTGTATTTTTTTATTTTTATACTTTCTGTATTCGTTTCTTAGTCTCTGTCTTAATGTAAAGGAATATAACTTGTATTTTTATACTTAATGTATTCGTTTATTGGTCTTTATCTTAGGTTTCGTCTATAACTTTTATTTTTTTTATTTTTATACTTTCTGTATTCGTTTCTTAGTCTCTGTCTTAATATAAAGGCGTATAACTTGTATTTTTTATACTTTATGTATTCGCTTATTGGTCTCTATCTTAAGTTTCGTCTATAACTTGTATTTTTTTATACTTTATGTATCCGCTTATTGGTCTCTACCTTAGGTTTCGTCTATAACTTGTATTTTTATACTTTATGTATTCGTTTATTGGTCTCTATAGGTTTTGTCTATAACTTGTATTTTTTTTATTTTTATACTTTCTGTATTCGTTTCTTAGTCTCTGTCTTAATATAAAGGCGTATAACTTGTATTTTTTTATACTTTATGTATTCGTTTATTGGTCTCTATCTTAGGTTTCGTCTATAACTTGTATTTTTTTTATTTTTATACTTTCTGTATTCGTTTCTTAGTCTCTGTCTTAATGTAAAGGCATATAACTTGTATTTTTATACTTTATGTATTCGTTTATTGGTCTCTATAGGTTTCGTCTATAACTTGTATTTTTTTTATTTTTAAAGTTTCTGTATTCGTTTCTTAGTCTCTGTCTTAATATAAAGGCATATAACTTGTATTTTTATACTTTATGTATTCGTTTATTGGTCTTTATCTCAGGTTTCGTCTATAACTTGTATTTTTTTTTATTTTTATACTTTCTGTATTCGTTTCTTAGTCTCTGTCTTAATATAAAGGCGTATAACTTGTATTTTTTATACTTTATGTATTCGTTTATTGGTCTCTATAGGTTTCGTCTATAACTTGTATTTTTTTTATTTTTATACTTTCTGTATTCGTTTCTTAGTCTCTGTCTTAATATAAAGGCATATAACTTGTATTTTATACTTTATGTATTCGTTTATTGGTCTTTATCTTAGGTTTCGTCTATAACTTGTATTTTTTTTATTTTTATACTTTCTGTATTCGTTTCTTAGTCTCTGTCTTAATATAAATGCATATAACTTGTATTTTTATACTTTATGTATTCGTTTATTGGTCTTTATGTTAGGTTTCGTCTATAACTTGTATTTTTTTTATTTTTATACTTTCTGTATTCGTTTCTTAGTCTATGTCGTAATATAAAGGCATATAACTTGTATTTTATACTTTATGTATTCGTTTATTGGTCTTTATCTTAGGTTTCGTCTATAACTTGTATTTTTTTTTATTTTTATACTTTCTGTATTCGTTTCTTAGTCTCTGTCGTAATATAAAGGCATATAACTTGTATTTTATATTTTATGTATTCGTTTATTGGTCTTTATCTTAGGTTTCGTCTATAACTTGTATTTTTTTTTTATTTTTATACTTTCTGTATTCGTTTCTTAGTCTCTGTCTTAATATAAAGGCGTATAACTTGTATTTTTTTATACTTTATGTATTCGCTTATTGGTCTCTATCTTAGGTTTCGTCTATAACTTGTATTTTTTTATTTTTATACTTTCTGTATTCGTTTCTTAGTCTCTGTCGTAATATAAAGGCATATAACTTGTATTTTATACTTTATGTATTCGTTTATTGGTCTCTATCTTAGGTTTCGTCTATAACTTGTATTTTTTTATTTTTATACTTTTTGTATTCGTTTCTTAGTCTCTGTCGTAATATAAACGCATATAACTTGTATTTTATACTTTATGTATTCGTTTATTGGTCTCTATCTTAGGTTTCGTCTATAACTTGTAATTTTTTATTTTTATACTTTCTGTATTCGTTTCTTAGTCTCTGTCTTAATATAAAGGCGTATAACTTGTATTTTTTTATACTTTATGTATTCGCTTATTGGTCTCTATCTTAGGTTTCGTCTATAACTTGTATTTTTTTATTTTTATACTTTCTGTATTCGTTTCTTAGTCTCTGTCTTAATATAAAGGCGTATAACTTGTATTTTTTTATACTTTATGTATTCGCTTATTGGTCGCTATCTTAGGTTTCGTCAATAACTTGTATTTTTTTATTTTTATACTTTCTGTATTCGTTTCTTAGTCTTTGTCTTAATGTAAAGGCATATAACTTGTATTTTTATACTTTATGTATTCGTTTCTTGGTTTCTATCTTAGGTTTCGTCTATAACTTGTATGTTTTTATTTTTATACTTTCTGTATTCGTTTCTTAGTCTCTGTCTTAATATAAAGGCGTATAACTTGTATTTTTTTATACTTTATGTATTCGCTTATTGGTCTCTATCTTAGGTTTCGTCTATAACTTGTATTTTTTTATTTTTATACTTTCTGTATTCGTTTCTTAGTCTCTGTCTTAATATAAAGGCGTATAACTTGTATTTTTTTATACTTTATGTATTCGCTTATTGGTCTCTATCTTAGGTTTCGTCTATAACTTGTATTTTTTTATTTTTATACTTTCTGTATTCGTTTCTTAGTCTCTGTCTTAATATAAAGGCGTATAACTTGTATTTTTTTATACTTTATGTATTCGCTTATTGGTCGCTATCTTAGGTTTCGTCAATAACTTGTATTTTTTTATTTTTATACTTTCTGTATTCGTTTCTTAGTCTTTGTCTAAATGTAAAGGCATATAACTTGTATGTTTATACTTTATGTATTCGTTTCTTGGTTTCTATCTTAGGTTTCGTCTATAACTTGTATTTTTTTATTTTTATACTTTCTGTATTCGTTTCTTAGTCTCTGTCTTAATGTAAAGGCATATAACTTGTATTTTTATACTTTATGTATTCGTTTATTGGTCTCTATAGGTTTCGTCTATAACTTGTATTTTTTTTATTTTTATACTTTCTGTATTCGTTTCTTAGTCTCTGTCTTAATATAAAGGCATATAACTTGTATTTTTATACTTTATGTATTCGTTTATTGGTCTTTATCTCAGGTTTCGTCTATAACTTGTATTTTTTTTTATTTTTATACTTTCTGTATTCGTTTCTTAGTCTCTGTCTTAATATAAAGGCGTATAACTTGTATTTTTTATACTTTATGTATTCGTTTATTGGTCTCTATAGGTTTCGTCTATAACTTGTATTTTTTTTATTTTTATACTTTCTGTATTCGTTTCTTAGTCTCTGTCTTAATATAAAGGCATATAACTTGTATTTTTATACTTTATGTATTCGTTTATTGGTCTCTATAGGTTTCGTCTATAACTTGTATTTTTTTTATTTTTATACTTTCTGTATTCGTTTCTTAGTCTCTGTCTTAATATAAAGGCATATAACTTGTATTTTATACTTTATGTATTCGTTTATTGGTCTTTATCTTAGGTTTTGTCTATAACTTGTATTTTTTTTATTTTTATACTTTCTGTATTCGTTTCTTAGTCTCTGTCTTAATATAAATGCATATAACTTGTATTTTTATACTTTATGTATTCGTTTATTGGTCTTTATCTCAGGTTTCGTCTATAACTTGTATTTTTTTTTATTTTTATACTTTCTGTATTCGTTTCTTAGTCTCTGTCTTAATGTAAAGGCATATAACTTGTATTTTTATACTTTATGTATTCGTTTATTGGTCTCTATAGGTTTCGTCTATAACTTGTATTTTTTTTATTTTTATACTTTCTGTATTCGTTTCTTAGTCTCTGTCTTAATATAAAGGCATATAACTTGTATTTTATACTTTATGTATTCGTTTATTGGTCTTTATCTTAGGTTTTGTCTATAACTTGTATTTTTTTTATTTTTATACTTTCTGTATTCGTTTCTTAGTCTCTGTCTTAATGTAAAGGAATATAACTTGTATTTTTATACTTTATGTATTCGTTTCTTGGTCTCTATCTTAGGTTTCGTCTATAACTTGTATTTTTTTATTTTTATTCTTTCTGTATTCGTTTCTTAGTCTCTGTCTTAATGTAAAGGCATATAACTTGTATTTTTATACTTAATGTATTCGTTTATTGGTCTTTATCTTAGGTTTCGTCTATAACTTTTATTTTTTTTATTTTTATACTTTCTGTATTCGTTTCTTAGTCTCTGTCTTAATATAAAGGCGTATAACTTGTATTTTTTTATACTTTATGTATTCGCTTATTGGTCTCTATCTTAAGTTTCGTCTATAACTTGTATTTTTTTATTTTTATACTTTCTGTATTCGTTTCTTAGTCTCTGTCTTAATGTAAAGGAATATAACTTGTATTTTTATACTTAATGTATTCGTTTATTGGTCTTTATCTTAGGTTTCGTCTATAACTTTTATTTTTTTTATTTTTATACTTTCTGTATTCGTTTCTTAGTCTCTGTCTTAATATAAAGGCGTATAACTTGTATTTTTTATACTTTATGTATTCGCTTATTGGTCTCTATCTTAAGTTTCGTCTATAACTTGTATTTTTTTATACTTTATGTATCCGCTTATTGGTCTCTACCTTAGGTTTCGTCTATAACTTGTATTTTTATACTTTATGTATTCGTTTATTGGTCTCTATAGGTTTTGTCTATAACTTGTATTTTTTTTATTTTTATACTTTCTGTATTCGTTTCTTAGTCTCTGTCTTAATATAAAGGCGTATAACTTGTATTTTTTTATACTTTATGTATTCGTTTATTGGTCTCTATCTTAGGTTTCGTCTATAACTTGTATTTTTTTTATTTTTATACTTTCTGTATTCGTTTCTTAGTCTCTGTCTTAATGTAAAGGCATATAACTTGTATTTTTATACTTTATGTATTCGTTTATTGGTCTCTATAGGTTTCGTCTATAACTTGTATTTTTTTTATTTTTATACTTTCTGTATTCGTTTCTTAGTCTCTGTCTTAATATAAAGGCATATAACTTGTATTTTTATACTTTATGTATTCGTTTATTGGTCTTTATCTCAGGTTTCGTCTATAACTTGTATTTTTTTTTATTTTTATACTTTCTGTATTCGTTTCTTAGTCTCTGTCTTAATATAAAGGCGTATAACTTGTATTTTTTATACTTTATGTATTCGTTTATTGGTCTCTATAGGTTTCGTCTATAACTTGTATTTTTTTTATTTTTATACTTTCTGTATTCGTTTCTTAGTCTCTGTCTTAATATAAAGGCATATAACTTGTATTTTATACTTTATGTATTCGTTTATTGGTCTTTATCTTAGGTTTCGTCTATAACTTGTATTTTTTTTATTTTTATACTTTCTGTATTCGTTTCTTAGTCTCTGTCTTAATATAAATGCATATAACTTGTATTTTTATACTTTATGTATTCGTTTATTGGTCTTTATGTTAGGTTTCGTCTATAACTTGTATTTTTTTTATTTTTATACTTTCTGTATTCGTTTCTTAGTCTATGTCGTAATATAAAGGCATATAACTTGTATTTTATACTTTATGTATTCGTTTATTGGTCTTTATCTTAGGTTTCGTCTATAACTTGTATTTTTTTTTATTTTTATACTTTCTGTATTCGTTTCTTAGTCTCTGTCGTAATATAAAGGCATATAACTTGTATTTTATATTTTATGTATTCGTTTATTGGTCTTTATCTTAGGTTTCGTCTATAACTTGTATTTTTTTTTTTATTTTTATACTTTCTGTATTCGTTTCTTAGTCTCTGTCTTAATATAAAGGCGTATAACTTGTATTTTTTTATACTTTATGTATTCGCTTATTGGTCTCTATCTTAGGTTTCGTCTATAACTTGTATTTTTTTATTTTTATACTTTCTGTATTCGTTTCTTAGTCTCTGTCGTAATATAAAGGCATATAACTTGTATTTTATACTTTATGTATTCGTTTATTGGTCTCTATCTTAGGTTTCGTCTATAACTTGTATTTTTTTATTTTTATACTTTTTGTATTCGTTTCTTAGTCTCTGTCGTAATATAAACGCATATAACTTGTATTTTATACTTTATGTATTCGTTTATTGGTCTCTATCTTAGGTTTCGTCTATAACTTGTAATTTTTTATTTTTATACTTTCTGTATTCGTTTCTTAGTCTCTGTCTTAATATAAAGGCGTATAACTTGTATTTTTTTATACTTTATGTATTCGCTTATTGGTCTCTATCTTAGGTTTCGTCTATAACTTGTATTTTTTTATTTTTATACTTTCTGTATTCGTTTCTTAGTCTCTGTCTTAATATAAAGGCGTATAACTTGTATTTTTTTATACTTTATGTATTCGCTTATTGGTCGCTATCTTAGGTTTCGTCAATAACTTGTATTTTTTTATTTTTATACTTTCTGTATTCGTTTCTTAGTCTTTGTCTTAATGTAAAGGCATATAACTTGTATTTTTATACTTTATGTATTCGTTTCTTGGTTTCTATCTTAGGTTTCGTCTATAACTTGTATGTTTTTATTTTTATACTTTCTGTATTCGTTTCTTAGTCTCTGTCTTAATATAAAGGCGTATAACTTGTATTTTTTTATACTTTATGTATTCGCTTATTGGTCTCTATCTTAGGTTTCGTCTATAACTTGTATTTTTTTATTTTTATACTTTCTGTATTCGTTTCTTAGTCTCTGTCTTAATATAAAGGCGTATAACTTGTATTTTTTTATACTTTATGTATTCGCTTATTGGTCTCTATCTTAGGTTTCGTCTATAACTTGTATTTTTTTATTTTTATACTTTCTGTATTCGTTTCTTAGTCTCTGTCTTAATATAAAGGCGTATAACTTGTATTTTTTTATACTTTATGTATTCGCTTATTGGTCGCTATCTTAGGTTTCGTCAATAACTTGTATTTTTTTATTTTTATACTTTCTGTATTCGTTTCTTAGTCTTTGTCTAAATGTAAAGGCATATAACTTGTATGTTTATACTTTATGTATTCGTTTCTTGGTTTCTATCTTAGGTTTCGTCTATAACTTGTATTTTTTTATTTTTATACTTTCTGTATTCGTTTCTTAGTCTCTGTCGTAATATAAAGGCATATAACTTGTATTTTATACTTTATGTATTCGTTTATTGGTCTCTATCTTAGGTTTCGTCTATAACTTGTAATTTTTTATTTTTATACTTTCTGTATTCGTTTCTTAGTCTCTGTCTTAATATAAAGGCATATAACTTGTATTTTTATACTTTATGTATTCGTTTATTGGTCTCTATCTTAGGTTTCGTCTATAACTTGTATTTTTTTATTTTTATACTTTCTGTATTCGTTTCTTAGTCTCTGTCGTAATATAAAGGCATATAACTTGTATTTTTTACTTTATGTATTCGTTTATTGGTCTCTAGCTTAGGTTTCGTCTATAACTTGTAATTTTTTATTTTTATACTTTCTGTATTCGTTTCTTAGTCTCTGTCTTAATATAAAGGCATATAACTTGTATTTTTATACTTTATGTATTCGTTTATTGGTCTCTATCTTAGGTTTCGTCTATAACTTGTATTTTTTTATTTTTATATTTTCTGTATTCGTTTCTTAGTCTCAGTCTTAATATAAAGGCGTATAACTTGTATTTTTTTATACTTTATGTATTCGCTTATTGGTCTCTATCTTAGGTTTCGTCTATAACTTGTATTTTTTTATTTTTATACTTTCTGTATTCGTTTCTTAGTCTCTGTCGTAATATAAAGGCATATAACTTGTATTTTATACTTTATGTATTCGTTTATTGGTCTCTATCTTAGGTTTCGTCTTTAACTTGTAATTTTTTATTTTTATACTTTCTGTATTCGTTTCTTAGTCTCTGTCTTAATATAAAGGCATATAACTTGTATTTTTATACTTTATGTATTCGTTTATTGGTCTTTATCTTAGGTTTCGTCTATAACTTGTATTTTTTTATTTTTATACTTTCTGTATTCGTTTCTTAGTCTCTGTCTTAATATAAAGGCGTATAACTTGTATTTTTTTTATACTTTATATATTCGCTTATTGGTCTCTATCTTAGGTTTCGTCAATAACTTGTATTTTTTTATTTTTATACTTTCTGTATTCGTTTCTTAGTCTTTGTCTTAATGTTAAGGCATATAACTTGTATTTTTATACTTTATGTATTCGTTTATTGGTCTTTATCTTAGGTTTCGTCTATAACTTGTATTTTTTTTTATTTTTATACTTTCTGTATTCGTTTCTTAGTCTCTGTTTTAATATAAAGGCGTATAACTTGTATTTTTTTATACTTTATGTATTCGCTTATTGGTCTCTATCTTAGGTTTCGTCTATAACTTGTATTTTTTTATTTTTATACTTTCTGTATTCGTTTCTTAGTCGCTGTCTTAATGTAAAGGCATATTACTTGTATTTTTATACTTTATGTATTCGTTTATTGGTCTCTATCATAGGTTTCGTCTATAACTTGTAATTTTTTATTTTTATACTTTCTGTATTCGTTTCTTAGTCTCTGTCGTAATATAAAGGCATATAACTTGTATTTTATACTTTATGTATTCGTTTATTGGTCTTTATCTTAGGTTTCGTCTATAACTTGTATTTTTTTTTATTTTTATACTTTCTGTATTCGTTTCTTAGTCTCTGTCTTAATATAAAGGCGTATAACTTGTATTTTTTTATACTTTATGTATTCGCTTATTGGTCTCTATCTTAGGTTTCGTCTATAACTTGTATTTTTTTATTTTTATACTTTCTGTATTCGTTTCTTAGTCTCTGTCGTAATATAAAGGCATATAACTTGTATTTTATACTTTATGTATTCGTTTATTGGTCTCTATCTTAGGTTTCGTCTATAACTTGTAATTTTTTATTTTTATACTTTCTGTATTCGTTTCTTAGTCTCTGTCTTAATATAAAGGCATATAACTTGTATTTTTATACTTTATGTATTCGTTTATTGGTCTCTATCTTAGGTTTCGTCTATAACTTGTATTTTTTTATTTTTATACTTTCTGTATTCGTTTCTTAGTCTCTGTCTTAATATAAAGGCGTATAACTTGTATTTTTTTATACTTTATGTATTCGCTTATTGGTCTCTATCTTAGGTTTCGTCTATAACTTGTATTTTTTTATTTTTATACTTTCTGTATTCGTTTCTTAGTCTCTGTCGTAATATAAAGGCATATAACTTGTATTTTATACTTTATGTATTCGTTTATTGGTCTCTATCTTAGGTTTCGTCTTTAACTTGTAATTTTTTATTTTTATACTTTCTGTATTCGTTTCTTAGTCTCTGTCTTAATATAAAGGCATATAACTTGTATTTTTATACTTTATGTATTCGTTTATTGGTCTCTATCTTAGGTTTCGTCTATAACTTGTATTTTTTTATTTTTATACTTTCTGTATTCGTTTCTTAGTCTCTGTCTTAATATAAAGGCGTATAACTTGTATTTTTTTATACTTTATGTATTCGTTTATTGGTCTCTATCTTAGGTTTCGTCTATAACTTGTATTTTTTTATTTTTATACTTTCTGTATTCGTTTCTTAGTCTTTGTCTTAATGTTAAGGCATATAACTTGTATTTTTATACTTTATGTATTCGTTTCTTGGTTTCTATCTTAGGTTTCGTCTATAACTTGTAAATTTTTTAATTTTTATACTTTCTGTATTCGTTTCTTAGTCTCTGTCGAAATATAAAGGCATATAACTTGTATTTTATACTTTATGTATTCGTTTATTGGTCTTTATCTTAGGTTTCGTCTATAACTTGTATTTTTTTTTATTTTTATACTTTCTGTATTCGTTTCTTAGTCTCTGTTTTAATATAAAGGCGTATAACTTGTATTTTGTTATACTTTATGTATCCGCTTATTGGTCTCTACCTTAGGTTTCGTCTATAACTTGTATTTTTTTATTTTTATTCTTTCTGTATTCGTTTCTTAGTCTCTGTCTTAATGTAAAGGCATATAACTTGTATTTTTATACTTTATGTATTCGTTTATTGGCCTCTATAGGTTTCGTCTATAACTTGTATTTTTTTTTATTTTTATACTTTCTGTATTCGCTTCTTAGTCTTAGTCTTAATATAAAGGCATATAACTTGTATTTTTATACTTTATGTATTCGTTTATTGATCTTTATCTTAGGTTTCGTCTATAACTTGTATTTTTTTATTTTTATACTTTCTGTATTCGTTTCTTAGTCTCTGTCTTAATATAAAGGCATATAACTTGTATTTTTATACTTTATGTATTCGTTTATTGGTCTCTATCTTAGGTTTCGTCTATAACTTGTATTTTTTTTATTTTGATACTTTCTGTATTCGTTTCTTAGTCTCTGTCTTAATATAAATGCATATAACTTGTATTTTTATACTTTATGTATTCGTTTATTGGTCTTTATGTTAGGTTTCGTCTATAACTTGTATTTTTTTTATTTTTATACTTTCTGTATTCGTTTCTTAGTCTATGTCGTAATATAAAGGCATATAACTTGTATTTTATACTTTATGTATTCGTTTATTGGTCTTTATCTTAGGTTTCGTCTATAACTTGTATTTTTTTTTATTTTTATACTTTCTGTATTCGTTTCTTAGTCTCTGTCGTAATATAAAGGCATATAACTTGTATTTTATATTTTATGTATTCGTTTATTGGTCTTTATCTTAGGTTTCGTCTATAACTTGTATTTTTTTTTTTATTTTTATACTTTCTGTATTCGTTTCTTAGTCTCTGTCTTAATATAAAGGCGTATAACTTGTATTTTTTTATACTTTATGTATTCGCTTATTGGTCTCTATCTTAGGTTTCGTCTATAACTTGTATTTTTTTATTTTTATACTTTCTGTATTCGTTTCTTAGTCTCTGTCGTAATATAAAGGCATATAACTTGTATTTTATACTTTATGTATTCGTTTATTGGTCTCTATCTTAGGTTTCGTCTATAACTTGTATTTTTTTATTTTTATACTTTTTGTATTCGTTTCTTAGTCTCTGTCGTAATATAAACGCATATAACTTGTATTTTATACTTTATGTATTCGTTTATTGGTCTCTATCTTAGGTTTCGTCTATAACTTGTAATTTTTTATTTTTATACTTTCTGTATTCGTTTCTTAGTCTCTGTCTTAATATAAAGGCGTATAACTTGTATTTTTTTATACTTTATGTATTCGCTTATTGGTCTCTATCTTAGGTTTCGTCTATAACTTGTATTTTTTTATTTTTATACTTTCTGTATTCGTTTCTTAGTCTCTGTCTTAATATAAAGGCGTATAACTTGTATTTTTTTATACTTTATGTATTCGCTTATTGGTCGCTATCTTAGGTTTCGTCAATAACTTGTATTTTTTTATTTTTATACTTTCTGTATTCGTTTCTTAGTCTTTGTCTTAATGTAAAGGCATATAACTTGTATTTTTATACTTTATGTATTCGTTTCTTGGTTTCTATCTTAGGTTTCGTCTATAACTTGTATGTTTTTATTTTTATACTTTCTGTATTCGTTTCTTAGTCTCTGTCTTAATATAAAGGCGTATAACTTGTATTTTTTTATACTTTATGTATTCGCTTATTGGTCTCTATCTTAGGTTTCGTCTATAACTTGTATTTTTTTATTTTTATACTTTCTGTATTCGTTTCTTAGTCTCTGTCTTAATATAAAGGCGTATAACTTGTATTTTTTTATACTTTATGTATTCGCTTATTGGTCTCTATCTTAGGTTTCGTCTATAACTTGTATTTTTTTATTTTTATACTTTCTGTATTCGTTTCTTAGTCTCTGTCTTAATATAAAGGCGTATAACTTGTATTTTTTTATACTTTATGTATTCGCTTATTGGTCGCTATCTTAGGTTTCGTCAATAACTTGTATTTTTTTATTTTTATACTTTCTGTATTCGTTTCTTAGTCTTTGTCTAAATGTAAAGGCATATAACTTGTATGTTTATACTTTATGTATTCGTTTCTTGGTTTCTATCTTAGGTTTCGTCTATAACTTGTATTTTTTTATTTTTATACTTTCTGTATTCGTTTCTTAGTCTCTGTCTTAATGTAAAGGCATATAACTTGTATTTTTATACTTTATGTATTCGTTTATTGGTCTCTATAGGTTTCGTCTATAACTTGTATTTTTTTTATTTTTATACTTTCTGTATTCGTTTCTTAGTCTCTGTCTTAATATAAAGGCATATAACTTGTATTTTTATACTTTATGTATTCGTTTATTGGTCTTTATCTCAGGTTTCGTCTATAACTTGTATTTTTTTTTATTTTTATACTTTCTGTATTCGTTTCTTAGTCTCTGTCTTAATATAAAGGCGTATAACTTGTATTTTTTATACTTTATGTATTCGTTTATTGGTCTCTATAGGTTTCGTCTATAACTTGTATTTTTTTTATTTTTATACTTTCTGTATTCGTTTCTTAGTCTCTGTCTTAATATAAAGGCATATAACTTGTATTTTTATACTTTATGTATTCGTTTATTGGTCTCTATAGGTTTCGTCTATAACTTGTATTTTTTTTATTTTTATACTTTCTGTATTCGTTTCTTAGTCTCTGTCTTAATATAAAGGCATATAACTTGTATTTTATACTTTATGTATTCGTTTATTGGTCTTTATCTTAGGTTTTGTCTATAACTTGTATTTTTTTTATTTTTATACTTTCTGTATTCGTTTCTTAGTCTCTGTCTTAATATAAATGCATATAACTTGTATTTTTATACTTTATGTATTCGTTTATTGGTCTTTATCTCAGGTTTCGTCTATAACTTGTATTTTTTTTTATTTTTATACTTTCTGTATTCGTTTCTTAGTCTCTGTCTTAATGTAAAGGCATATAACTTGTATTTTTATACTTTATGTATTCGTTTATTGGTCTCTATAGGTTTCGTCTATAACTTGTATTTTTTTTATTTTTATACTTTCTGTATTCGTTTCTTAGTCTCTGTCTTAATATAAAGGCATATAACTTGTATTTTATACTTTATGTATTCGTTTATTGGTCTTTATCTTAGGTTTTGTCTATAACTTGTATTTTTTTTATTTTTATACTTTCTGTATTCGTTTCTTAGTCTCTGTCTTAATGTAAAGGAATATAACTTGTATTTTTATACTTTATGTATTCGTTTCTTGGTCTCTATCTTAGGTTTCGTCTATAACTTGTATTTTTTTATTTTTATTCTTTCTGTATTCGTTTCTTAGTCTCTGTCTTAATGTAAAGGCATATAACTTGTATTTTTATACTTAATGTATTCGTTTATTGGTCTTTATCTTAGGTTTCGTCTATAACTTTTATTTTTTTTATTTTTATACTTTCTGTATTCGTTTCTTAGTCTCTGTCTTAATATAAAGGCGTATAACTTGTATTTTTTTATACTTTATGTATTCGCTTATTGGTCTCTATCTTAAGTTTCGTCTATAACTTGTATTTTTTTATTTTTATACTTTCTGTATTCGTTTCTTAGTCTCTGTCTTAATGTAAAGGAATATAACTTGTATTTTTATACTTAATGTATTCGTTTATTGGTCTTTATCTTAGGTTTCGTCTATAACTTTTATTTTTTTTATTTTTATACTTTCTGTATTCGTTTCTTAGTCTCTGTCTTAATATAAAGGCGTATAACTTGTATTTTTTATACTTTATGTATTCGCTTATTGGTCTCTATCTTAAGTTTCGTCTATAACTTGTATTTTTTTATACTTTATGTATCCGCTTATTGGTCTCTACCTTAGGTTTCGTCTATAACTTGTATTTTTATACTTTATGTATTCGTTTATTGGTCTCTATAGGTTTTGTCTATAACTTGTATTTTTTTTATTTTTATACTTTCTGTATTCGTTTCTTAGTCTCTGTCTTAATATAAAGGCGTATAACTTGTATTTTTTTATACTTTATGTATTCGTTTATTGGTCTCTATCTTAGGTTTCGTCTATAACTTGTATTTTTTTTATTTTTATACTTTCTGTATTCGTTTCTTAGTCTCTGTCTTAATGTAAAGGCATATAACTTGTATTTTTATACTTTATGTATTCGTTTATTGGTCTCTATAGGTTTCGTCTATAACTTGTATTTTTTTTATTTTTATACTTTCTGTATTCGTTTCTTAGTCTCTGTCTTAATATAAAGGCATATAACTTGTATTTTTATACTTTATGTATTCGTTTATTGGTCTTTATCTCAGGTTTCGTCTATAACTTGTATTTTTTTTTATTTTTATACTTTCTGTATTCGTTTCTTAGTCTCTGTCTTAATATAAAGGCGTATAACTTGTATTTTTTATACTTTATGTATTCGTTTATTGGTCTCTATAGGTTTCGTCTATAACTTGTATTTTTTTTATTTTTATACTTTCTGTATTCGTTTCTTAGTCTCTGTCTTAATATAAAGGCATATAACTTGTATTTTATACTTTATGTATTCGTTTATTGGTCTTTATCTTAGGTTTCGTCTATAACTTGTATTTTTTTTATTTTTATACTTTCTGTATTCGTTTCTTAGTCTCTGTCTTAATATAAATGCATATAACTTGTATTTTTATACTTTATGTATTCGTTTATTGGTCTTTATGTTAGGTTTCGTCTATAACTTGTATTTTTTTTATTTTTATACTTTCTGTATTCGTTTCTTAGTCTATGTCGTAATATAAAGGCATATAACTTGTATTTTATACTTTATGTATTCGTTTATTGGTCTTTATCTTAGGTTTCGTCTATAACTTGTATTTTTTTTTATTTTTATACTTTCTGTATTCGTTTCTTAGTCTCTGTCGTAATATAAAGGCATATAACTTGTATTTTATATTTTATGTATTCGTTTATTGGTCTTTATCTTAGGTTTCGTCTATAACTTGTATTTTTTTTTTTATTTTTATACTTTCTGTATTCGTTTCTTAGTCTCTGTCTTAATATAAAGGCGTATAACTTGTATTTTTTTATACTTTATGTATTCGCTTATTGGTCTCTATCTTAGGTTTCGTCTATAACTTGTATTTTTTTATTTTTATACTTTCTGTATTCGTTTCTTAGTCTCTGTCGTAATATAAAGGCATATAACTTGTATTTTATACTTTATGTATTCGTTTATTGGTCTCTATCTTAGGTTTCGTCTATAACTTGTATTTTTTTATTTTTATACTTTTTGTATTCGTTTCTTAGTCTCTGTCGTAATATAAACGCATATAACTTGTATTTTATACTTTATGTATTCGTTTATTGGTCTCTATCTTAGGTTTCGTCTATAACTTGTAATTTTTTATTTTTATACTTTCTGTATTCGTTTCTTAGTCTCTGTCTTAATATAAAGGCGTATAACTTGTATTTTTTTATACTTTATGTATTCGCTTATTGGTCTCTATCTTAGGTTTCGTCTATAACTTGTATTTTTTTATTTTTATACTTTCTGTATTCGTTTCTTAGTCTCTGTCTTAATATAAAGGCGTATAACTTGTATTTTTTTATACTTTATGTATTCGCTTATTGGTCGCTATCTTAGGTTTCGTCAATAACTTGTATTTTTTTATTTTTATACTTTCTGTATTCGTTTCTTAGTCTTTGTCTTAATGTAAAGGCATATAACTTGTATTTTTATACTTTATGTATTCGTTTCTTGGTTTCTATCTTAGGTTTCGTCTATAACTTGTATGTTTTTATTTTTATACTTTCTGTATTCGTTTCTTAGTCTCTGTCTTAATATAAAGGCGTATAACTTGTATTTTTTTATACTTTATGTATTCGCTTATTGGTCTCTATCTTAGGTTTCGTCTATAACTTGTATTTTTTTATTTTTATACTTTCTGTATTCGTTTCTTAGTCTCTGTCTTAATATAAAGGCGTATAACTTGTATTTTTTTATACTTTATGTATTCGCTTATTGGTCTCTATCTTAGGTTTCGTCTATAACTTGTATTTTTTTATTTTTATACTTTCTGTATTCGTTTCTTAGTCTCTGTCTTAATATAAAGGCGTATAACTTGTATTTTTTTATACTTTATGTATTCGCTTATTGGTCGCTATCTTAGGTTTCGTCAATAACTTGTATTTTTTTATTTTTATACTTTCTGTATTCGTTTCTTAGTCTTTGTCTAAATGTAAAGGCATATAACTTGTATGTTTATACTTTATGTATTCGTTTCTTGGTTTCTATCTTAGGTTTCGTCTATAACTTGTATTTTTTTATTTTTATACTTTCTGTATTCGTTTCTTAGTCTCTGTCGTAATATAAAGGCATATAACTTGTATTTTATACTTTATGTATTCGTTTATTGGTCTCTATCTTAGGTTTCGTCTATAACTTGTAATTTTTTATTTTTATACTTTCTGTATTCGTTTCTTAGTCTCTGTCTTAATATAAAGGCATATAACTTGTATTTTTATACTTTATGTATTCGTTTATTGGTCTCTATCTTAGGTTTCGTCTATAACTTGTATTTTTTTATTTTTATACTTTCTGTATTCGTTTCTTAGTCTCTGTCGTAATATAAAGGCATATAACTTGTATTTTTTACTTTATGTATTCGTTTATTGGTCTCTAGCTTAGGTTTCGTCTATAACTTGTAATTTTTTATTTTTATACTTTCTGTATTCGTTTCTTAGTCTCTGTCTTAATATAAAGGCATATAACTTGTATTTTTATACTTTATGTATTCGTTTATTGGTCTCTATCTTAGGTTTCGTCTATAACTTGTATTTTTTTATTTTTATATTTTCTGTATTCGTTTCTTAGTCTCTGTCTTAATATAAAGGCGTATAACTTGTATTTTTTTATACTTTATGTATTCGCTTATTGGTCTCTATCTTAGGTTTCGTCTATAACTTGTATTTTTTTATTTTTATACTTTCTGTATTCGTTTCTTAGTCTCTGTCGTAATATAAAGGCATATAACTTGTATTTTATACTTTATGTATTCGTTTATTGGTCTCTATCTTAGGTTTCGTCTTTAACTTGTAATTTTTTATTTTTATACTTTCTGTATTCGTTTCTTAGTCTCTGTCTTAATATAAAGGCATATAACTTGTATTTTTATACTTTATGTATTCGTTTATTGGTCTTTATCTTAGGTTTCGTCTATAACTTGTATTTTTTTATTTTTATACTTTCTGTATTCGTTTCTTAGTCTCTGTCTTAATATAAAGGCGTATAACTTGTATTTTTTTTATACTTTATATATTCGCTTATTGGTCTCTATCTTAGGTTTCGTCAATAACTTGTATTTTTTTATTTTTATACTTTCTGTATTCGTTTCTTAGTCTTTGTCTTAATGTTAAGGCATATAACTTGTATTTTTATACTTTATGTATTCGTTTATTGGTCTTTATCTTAGGTTTCGTCTATAACTTGTATTTTTTTTTATTTTTATACTTTCTGTATTCGTTTCTTAGTCTCTGTTTTAATATAAAGGCGTATAACTTGTATTTTTTTATACTTTATGTATTCGCTTATTGGTCTCTATCTTAGGTTTCGTCTATAACTTGTATTTTTTTATTTTTATACTTTCTGTATTCGTTTCTTAGTCGCTGTCTTAATGTAAAGGCATATTACTTGTATTTTTATACTTTATGTATTCGTTTATTGGTCTCTATCATAGGTTTCGTCTATAACTTGTAATTTTTTATTTTTATACTTTCTGTATTCGTTTCTTAGTCTCTGTCGTAATATAAAGGCATATAACTTGTATTTTATACTTTATGTATTCGTTTATTGGTCTTTATCTTAGGTTTCGTCTATAACTTGTATTTTTTTTTATTTTTATACTTTCTGTATTCGTTTCTTAGTCTCTGTCTTAATATAAAGGCGTATAACTTGTATTTTTTTATACTTTATGTATTCGCTTATTGGTCTCTATCTTAGGTTTCGTCTATAACTTGTATTTTTTTATTTTTATACTTTCTGTATTCGTTTCTTAGTCTCTGTCGTAATATAAAGGCATATAACTTGTATTTTATACTTTATGTATTCGTTTATTGGTCTCTATCTTAGGTTTCGTCTATAACTTGTAATTTTTTATTTTTATACTTTCTGTATTCGTTTCTTAGTCTCTGTCTTAATATAAAGGCATATAACTTGTATTTTTATACTTTATGTATTCGTTTATTGGTCTCTATCTTAGGTTTCGTCTATAACTTGTATTTTTTTATTTTTATACTTTCTGTATTCGTTTCTTAGTCTCTGTCTTAATATAAAGGCGTATAACTTGTATTTTTTTATACTTTATGTATTCGCTTATTGGTCTCTATCTTAGGTTTCGTCTATAACTTGTATTTTTTTATTTTTATACTTTCTGTATTCGTTTCTTAGTCTCTGTCGTAATATAAAGGCATATAACTTGTATTTTATACTTTATGTATTCGTTTATTGGTCTCTATCTTAGGTTTCGTCTTTAACTTGTAATTTTTTATTTTTATACTTTCTGTATTCGTTTCTTAGTCTCTGTCTTAATATAAAGGCATATAACTTGTATTTTTATACTTTATGTATTCGTTTATTGGTCTCTATCTTAGGTTTCGTCTATAACTTGTATTTTTTTATTTTTATACTTTCTGTATTCGTTTCTTAGTCTCTGTCTTAATATAAAGGCGTATAACTTGTATTTTTTTATACTTTATGTATTCGTTTATTGGTCTCTATCTTAGGTTTCGTCTATAACTTGTATTTTTTTATTTTTATACTTTCTGTATTCGTTTCTTAGTCTTTGTCTTAATGTTAAGGCATATAACTTGTATTTTTATACTTTATGTATTCGTTTCTTGGTTTCTATCTTAGGTTTCGTCTATAACTTGTAAATTTTTTAATTTTTATACTTTCTGTATTCGTTTCTTAGTCTCTGTCGAAATATAAAGGCATATAACTTGTATTTTATACTTTATGTATTCGTTTATTGGTCTTTATCTTAGGTTTCGTCTATAACTTGTATTTTTTTTTATTTTTATACTTTCTGTATTCGTTTCTTAGTCTCTGTTTTAATATAAAGGCGTATAACTTGTATTTTGTTATACTTTATGTATCCGCTTATTGGTCTCTACCTTAGGTTTCGTCTATAACTTGTATTTTTTTATTTTTATTCTTTCTGTATTCGTTTCTTAGTCTCTGTCTTAATGTAAAGGCATATAACTTGTATTTTTATACTTTATGTATTCGTTTATTGGCCTCTATAGGTTTCGTCTATAACTTGTATTTTTTTTTATTTTTATACTTTCTGTATTCGCTTCTTAGTCTTAGTCTTAATATAAAGGCATATAACTTGTATTTTTATACTTTATGTATTCGTTTATTGATCTTTATCTTAGGTTTCGTCTATAACTTGTATTTTTTTATTTTTATACTTTCTGTATTCGTTTCTTAGTCTCTGTCTTAATATAAAGGCATATAACTTGTATTTTTATACTTTATGTATTCGTTTATTGGTCTCTATCTTAGGTTTCGTCTATAACTTGTATTTTTTTTATTTTGATACTTTCTGTATTCGTTTCTTAGTCTCTGTCTTAATATAAATGCATATAACTTGTATTTTTATACTTTATGTATTCGTTTATTGGTCTTTATGTTAGGTTTCGTCTATAACTTGTATTTTTTTTTTATTTTTATATTTTCTGTATTCGTTTCTTAGTCTCTGTCTTAATATAAAGGCGTATAACTTGTATTTTTTTATACTTTATGTATCCGCTTATTGGTCTCTACCTAAGGTTTCGTCTATAACTTGTATTTTTTTATTTTTATTCTTTCTGTATTCGTTTCTTAGTCTCTGTCTTAATGTAAAGGCATATAACTTGTATTTTTATACTTTATGTATTCGTTTATTGGTCTCTATAGGTTTCGTCTATAACTTGTATTTTTTTTTATTTTTATACTTTCTGTATTCGTTTCTTAGTCTCTGTCTTAATATAAAGGCGTATAACTTGTATTTTTTTATACTTTATGTATTCGTTTATTGGTCTCTATCTTAGGTTTCGTCTTTAACTTGTAATTTTTTATTTTTATACTTTCTGTATTCGTTTCTTAGTCTCTGTCTTAATATAAAGGCATATAACTTGTATTTTTATACTTTATGTATTCGTTTATTGGTCTCTATCTTAGGTTTCGTCTATAACTTGTATTTTTTTATTTTTATACTTTCTGTATTCGTTTCTTAGTCTCTGTCTTAATATAAAGGCGTATAACTTGTATTTTTTTATACTTTATGTATTCGCTTATTGGTCTCTATCTTAGGTTTCGTCAATAACTTGTATTTTTTTATTTTTATACTTTCTGTATTCGTTTCTTAGTCTTTGTCTTAATGTTAAGGCATATAACTTGTATTTTTATACTTTATGTATTCGTTTCTTGGTTTCTATCTTAGGTTTCGGCTATAACTTGTAAATTTTTTAATTTTTATACTTTCTGTATTCGTTTCTTAGTCTCTGTCGAAATATAAAGGCATATAACTTGTATTTTATACTTTATGTATTCGTTTATTGGTCTTTATCTTAGGTTTCGTCTATAACTTGTATTTTTTTTTATTTTTATACTTTCTGTATTCGTTTCTTAGTCTCTGTTTTAATATAAAGGCGTATAACTTGTATTTTTTTATACTTTATGTATCCGCTTATTGGTCTCTACCTTAGGTTTCGTCTATAACTTGTATTTTTTTATTTTTATTCTTTCTGTATTCGTTTCTTAGTCTCTGTCTTAATGTAAAGGCATATAACTTGTATTTTTATACTTTATGTATTCGTTTATTGGCCTCTATAGGTTTCGTCTATAACTTGTATTTTTTTTATTTTTATACTTTCTGTATTCGCTTCTTAGTCTTAGTCTTAATATAAAGGCATATAACTTGTATTTTTATACTTTATGTATTCGTTTATTGATCTTTATCTTAGGTTTCGTCTATAACTTGTATTTTTTTATTTTTATACTTTCTGTATTCGTTTCTTAGTCTCTGTCTTAATGTAAAGGCATATAACTTGTATTTTTATACTTTATGTATTCGTTTATTGGCCTCTATAGGTTTCGTCTATAACTTGTATTTTTTTTATTTTTATACTTTCTGTATTCGCTTCTTAGTCTTAGTCTTAATATAAAGGCATATAACTTGTATTTTTATACTTTATGTATTCGTTTATTGGTCTCTATCTTAGGTTTCGTCTATAACTTGTATTTTTTTTATTTTGATACTTTCTGTATTCGTTTCTTAGTCTCTGTCTTAATATAAATGCATATAACTTGTATTTTTATACTTTATGTATTCGTTTATTGGTCTTTATGTTAGGTTTCGTCTATAACTTGTATTTTTTTTTTATTTTTATACTTTCTGTATTCGTTTCTTAGTCTCTGTCTTAATATAAAGGCGTATAACTTGTATTTTTTTATACTTTATGTATTCGCTTATTGGTCTCTATCTTAGGTTTCGTCTATAACTTGTATTTTTTTATTTTTATACTTTCTGTATTCGTTTCTTAGTCTCTGTCGTAATATAAAGGCATATAACTTGTATTTTATACTTTATGTATTCGTTTATTGGTCTCTATCTTAGGTTTCGTCTTTAACTTGTAATTTTTTATTTTTATACTTTCTGTATTCGTTTCTTAGTCTCTGTCTTAATATAAAGGCATATAACTTGTATTTTTATACTTTATGTATTCGTTTATTGGTCTCTATCTTAGGTTTCGTCTATAACTTGTATTTTTTATTTTTATACTTTCTGTATTCGTTTCTTAGTCTCTGTCTTAATATAAAGGCGTATAACTTGTATTTTTTATACTTTATGTATTCGCTTATTGGTCTCTATCTTAGGTTTCGTCAATAACTTGTATTTTTTTATTTTTATACTTTCTGTATTCGTTTCTTAGTCTTTGTCTTAATGTTAAGGCATATAACTTGTATTTTTATACTTTATGTATTCGTTTCTTGGTTTCTATCTTAGGTTTCGTCTATAACTTGTAAATTTTTTAATTTTTATACTTTCTGTATTCGTTTCTTAGTCTTTGTCGAAATATAAAGGCATATAACTTGTATTTTATACTTTATGTATTCGTTTATTGGTCTTTATCTTAGGTTTCGTCTATAACTTGTATTTTTTTTTATTTTTATACTTTCTGTATTCGTTTCTTAGTCTCTGTTTTAATATAAAGGCGTATAACTTGTATTTTGTTATACTTTATGTATCCGCTTATTGGTCTCTACCTTAGGTTTCGTCTATAACTTGTATTTTTTTATTTTTATTCTTTCTGTATTCGTTTCTTAGTCTCTGTCTTAATGTAAAGGCATATACCTTGTATTTTTATACTTTATGTATTCGTTTATTGGCCTCTATAGGTTTCGTCTATAACTTGTATTTTTTTTTATTTTTATACTTTCTGTATTCGCTTCTTAGTCTTAGTCTTAATATAAAGGCATATAACTTGTATTTTTATACTTTATGTATTCGTTTATTGATCTTTATCTTAGGTTTCGTCTATAACTTGTATTTTTTTATTTTTATACTTTCTGTATTCGTTTCTTAGTCTCTGTCTTAATATAAAGGCATATAACTTGTATTTTTATACTTTATGTATTCGTTTATTGGTCTCTATCTTAGGTTTCGTCTATAACTTGTATTTTTTTTATTTTGATACTTTCTGTATTCGTTTCTTAGTCTCTGTCTTAATATAAATGCATATAACTTGTATTTTTATACTTTATGTATACGTTTATTGGTCTTTATGTTAGGTTTCGTCTATAACTTGTATTTTTTTTTTATTTTTATATTTTCTGTATTCGTTTCTTAGTCTCTGTCTTAATATAAAGGCGTATAACTTGTATTTTTTTATACTTTATGTATCCGCTTATTGGTCTCTACCTAAGGTTTCGTCTATAACTTCTATTTTTTTATTTTTATTCTTTCTGTATTCGTTTCTTAGTCTCTGTCTTAATGTAAAGGCATATAACTTGTATTTTTATACTTTATGTATTCGTTTATTGGTCTCTATAGGTTTCGTCTATAACTTGTATTTTTTTTTATTTTTATACTTTCTGTATTCGTTTCTTAGTCTCTGTCTTAATATAAAGGCGTATAACTTGTATTTTTTTATACTTTATGTATTCGTTTATTGGTCTCTATCTTAGGTTTCGTCTTTAACTTGTAATTTTTTATTTTTATACTTTCTGTATTCGTTTCTTAGTCTCTGTCTTAATATAAAGGCATATAACTTGTATTTTTATACTTTATGTATTCGTTTATTGGTCTCTATCTTAGGTTTCGTCTATAACTTGTATTTTTTTATTTTTATACTTTCTGTATTCGTTTCTTAGTCTCTGTCTTAATATAAAGGCGTATAACTTGTATTTTTTTATACTTTATGTATTCGCTTATTGGTCTCTATCTTAGGTTTCGTCAATAACTTGTATTTTTTTATTTTTATACTTTCTGTATTCGTTTCTTAGTCTTTGTCTTAATGTTAAGGCATATAACTTGTATTTTTATACTTTATGTATTCGTTTCTTGGTTTCTATCTTAGGTTTCGGCTATAACTTGTAAATTTTTTAATTTTTATACTTTCTGTATTCGTTTCTTAGTCTCTGTCGAAATATAAAGGCATATAACTTGTATTTTATACTTTATGTATTCGTTTATTGGTCTTTATCTTAGGTTTCGTCTATAACTTGTATTTTTTTTTATTTTTATACTTTCTGTATTCGTTTCTTAGTCTCTGTTTTAATATAAAGGCGTATAACTTGTATTTTTTTATACTTTATGTATCCGCTTATTGGTCTCTACCTTAGGTTTCGTCTATAACTTGTATTTTTTTATTTTTATTCTTTCTGTATTCGTTTCTTAGTCTCTGTCTTAATGTAAAGGCATATAACTTGTATTTTTATACTTTATGTATTCGTTTATTGGCCTCTATAGGTTTCGTCTATAACTTGTATTTTTTTTATTTTTATACTTTCTGTATTCGCTTCTTAGTCTTAGTCTTAATATAAAGGCATATAACTTGTATTTTTATACTTTATGTATTCGTTTATTGATCTTTATCTTAGGTTTCGTCTATAACTTGTATTTTTTTATTTTTATACTTTCTGTATTCGTTTCTTAGTCTCTGTCTTAATGTAAAGGCATATAACTTGTATTTTTATACTTTATGTATTCGTTTATTGGCCTCTATAGGTTTCGTCTATAACTTGTATTTTTTTTATTTTTATACTTTCTGTATTCGCTTCTTAGTCTTAGTCTTAATATAAAGGCATATAACTTGTATTTTTATACTTTATGTATTCGTTTATTGGTCTCTATCTTAGGTTTCGTCTATAACTTGTATTTTTTTTATTTTGATACTTTCTGTATTCGTTTCTTAGTCTCTGTCTTAATATAAATGCATATAACTTGTATTTTTATACTTTATGTATTCGTTTATTGGTCTTTATGTTAGGTTTCGTCTATAACTTGTATTTTTTTTTTATTTTTATACTTTCTGTATTCGTTTCTTAGTCTCTGTCTTAATATAAAGGCGTATAACTTGTATTTTTTTATACTTTATGTATTCGCTTATTGGTCTCTATCTTAGGTTTCGTCTATAACTTGTATTTTTTTATTTTTATACTTTCTGTATTCGTTTCTTAGTCTCTGTCGTAATATAAAGGCATATAACTTGTATTTTATACTTTATGTATTCGTTTATTGGTCTCTATCTTAGGTTTCGTCTTTAACTTGTAATTTTTTATTTTTATACTTTCTGTATTCGTTTCTTAGTCTCTGTCTTAATATAAAGGCATATAACTTGTATTTTTATACTTTATGTATTCGTTTATTGGTCTCTATCTTAGGTTTCGTCTATAACTTGTATTTTTTTATTTTTATACTTTCTGTATTCGTTTCTTAGTCTCTGTCTTAATATAAAGGCGTATAACTTGTATTTTTTTATACTTTATGTATTCGCTTATTGGTCTCTATCTTAGGTTTCGTCAATAACTTGTATTTTTTTATTTTTATACTTTCTGTATTCGTTTCTTAGTCTTTGTCTTAATGTTAAGGCATATAACTTGTATTTTTATACTTTATGTATTCGTTTCTTGGTTTCTATCTTAGGTTTCGTCTATAACTTGTAAATTTTTTAATTTTTATACTTTCTGTATTCGTTTCTTAGTCTTTGTCGAAATATAAAGGCATATAACTTGTATTTTATACTTTATGTATTCGTTTATTGGTCTTTATCTTAGGTTTCGTCTATAACTTGTATTTTTTTTTATTTTTATACTTTCTGTATTCGTTTCTTAGTCTCTGTTTTAATATAAAGGCGTATAACTTGTATTTTTTTATACTTTATGTATCCGCTTATTGGTCTCTACCTTAGGTTTCGTCTATAACTTGTATTTTTTTATTTTTATTCTTTCTGTATTCGTTTCTTAGTCTCTGTCTTAATGTAAAGGCATATAACTTGTATTTTTATACTTTATGTATTCGTTTATTGGCCTCTATAGGTTTCGTCTATAACTTGTATTTTTTTTTATTTTTATACTTTCTGTATTCGCTTCTTAGTCTTAATATAAAGGCATATAACTTGTATTTTTATACTTTATGTATTCGTTTATTGATCTTTATCTTAGGTTTCGTCTATAACTTGTATTTTTTTATTTTTATACTTTCTGTATTCGTTTCTTAGTCTCTGTCTTAATATAAAGGCATATAACTTGTATTTTTATACTTTATGTATTCGTTTATTGGTCTCTATCTTAGGTTTCGTCTATAACTTGTATTTTTTTTATTTTGATACTTTCTGTATTCGTTTCTTAGTCTCTGTCTTAATATAAATGCATATAACTTGTATTTTTATACTTTATGTATTCGTTTATTGGTCTTTATGTTAGGTTTCGTCTATAACTTGTATTTTTTTTTTATTTTTATACTTTCTGTATTCGTTTCTTAGTCTCTGTCTTAATATAAAGGCGTATAACTTGTATTTTTTTATACTTTATGTATCCGCTTATTGGTCTCTACCTAAGGTTTCGTCTATAACTTGTATTTTTTTATTTTTATTCTTTCTGTATTCGTTTCTTAGTCTCTGTCTTAATGTAAAGGCATATAACTTGTATTTTTATACTTTATGTATTCGTTTATTGGTCTCTATAGGTTTCGTCTATAACTTGTATTTTTTTTTATTTTTATACTTTCTGTATTCGTTTCTTAGTCTCTGTCTTAATATAAAGGCGTATAACTTGTATTTTTTTATACTTTATGTATTCGCTTATTGGTCTCTATCTTAGGTTTCGTCTATAACTTGTATTTTTTTATTTTTATACTTTCTGTATTCGTTTCTTAGTCTCTGTCTTAATATAAAGGCATATAACTTGTATTTTTATACTTTATGTATTCGTTTATTGGTCTCTATCTTAGGTTTTGTCTATAACTTGTATTTTTTTTATTTTTATACTTTCTGTATTCGTTTCTTAGTCTCTGTCTTAATATAAAGGCATATAACTTGTATTTCTATACTTTATGTATTCGTTTATTGGTCTCTATCTTAGGTTTCGTCTATAACTTGTATTTTTTTTTATTTTTATACTTTATGTATTCATTTATTGGTCTCTATCTTAGGTTTCGTCTATAACTTGTATTTTTTTTATTTTTATACTTTCTGTATTCGTTTCTTAGTCTCTGTCTTAATATAAATGCATATAACTTGTATTTTTATACTTTATGTATTCGTTTATTGGTCTTTATGTTAGGTTTCGTCTATAACTTGTATTTTTTTTTTATTTTTATACTTTCTGTATTCGTTTCTTAGTCTCTGTCTTAATATAAAGGCGTATAACTTGTATTTTTTTATACTTTATGTATCCGCTTATTGGTCTCTACCTTAGGTTTCGTCTATAACTTGTATTTTTTTATTTTTATTCTTTCTGTATTCGTTTCTTAGTCTCTGTCTTAATGTAAAGGCATATAACTTGTATTTTTATACTTTATGTATTCGTTTATTGGTCTCTATAGGTTTCGTCTATAACTTGTATTTTTTTTTATTTTTATACTTTCTGTATTCGCTTCTTAGTCTTAGTCTTAATATAAAGGCATATAACTTGTATTTTTATACTTTATGTATTCGTTTATTGGTCTTTATCTTAGGTTTCGTCTATAACTTGTATTTTTTTTATTTTTATACTTTCTGTATTCGTTTCTTAGTCTCTGTCTTAATATAAAGGCGTATAACTTGTATTTTTTTATACGTTATGTATCCGCTTATTGGTCTCTACCTTAGGTTTCGTCTATAACTTGTATTTTTTAATTATTTCTTTCTGTATTCGTTTCTTAGTCTCTGTCTTAATGTAAAGGCATATAACTTGTATTTTTATACTTTATGTATTCGTTTATTGGTCTCTATAGGTTTCGTCTATAACTTGTATTTTTTTTATTTTTATACTTTCTGTATTCGCTTCTTAGTCTCAGTCTTAATATAAAGGCATATAACTTGTATTTTTATACTTTATGTATTCGTTTATTGGTCTCTATAGGTTTCGTCTATAACTTGTATTTTTTTTTATTTTTATACTTTCTGTATTCGTTTCTTAGTCTCTGTCTTAATATAAAGGCATATAACTTGTATTTCTATACTTTATGTATTCGTTTATTGGTCTCTATCTTAGGTTTCGTCCATAACTTGTATTTTTTTTTATTTTTATACTTTCTGTATTCGTTTCTTAGTCTCTGTCTTAATATAAAGGCGTATAACTTGTATTTTTTTATACTTTATGTATCCGCTTATTGGTCTCCACCTTAGGTTTCGTCTATAACTTGTATTTTTTTATTTTTATACTTTCTGTATTCGTTTCTTAGTCTCTGTCTTAATATAAAGGCATATAACTTGTATTTTTATACTTTATGTATTCGCTTATTGGTCTTTATGTTAGGTTTCGTCTATAACTTGTATTTTTTTTTATTTTTATACTTTCTGTATTCGTTTCTTAGTCTCTGTCTTAATATAAAGGCATATAACTTGTATTTCTATACTTTATGTATTCGTTTATTGGTCTCTATCTTAGGTTTCGTCCATAACTTGTATTTTTTTTTATTTTTATACTTTCTGTATTCGTTTCTTAGTCTTTGTCTTAATATAAAGGCGTATAACTTGTATTTTTTTATACTTTATGTATCCGCTTATTGGTCTCTACCTTAGGTTTCGTCTATAACTTGTATTTTTTTATTTTTATACTTTCTGTATTCGTTTCTTAGTCTCTGTCTTAATATAAAGGCATATAACTTGTATTTTTATACTTTATGTATTCGCTTATTGGTCTTTATGTTAGGTTTCGTCTATAACTTGTATTTTTTTTTATTTTTATACTTTCTGTATTCGTTTCTTAGTCTCTGTCTTAATATAAAGGCGTATAACTTGTATTTTTTTATACTTTATGTAATCGCTTATTGGTCTTTATCTTAGGTTTCGTCTATAACTTGTATTTTTTTTATTTTTATACTTTCTGTATTCGTTTCTTAGTCTCTGTCTTAATGTAAAGGAATATAACTTGTATTTTTATACTTTATGTATTCGTTTCTTGGTCTCTATCTTAGGTTTCGTCTATAACTTGTATTTTTTTATTTTTATTCTTTCTGTATTCGTTTCTTAGTCTCTGTCTTAATGTAAAGGCATATAACTTGTATTTTTATACTTAATGTATTCGTTTATTGGTCTTTATCTTAGGTTTCGTCTATAACTTTTATTTTTTTTATTTTTATACTTTCTGTATTCGTTTCTTAGTCTCTGTCTTAATATAAAGGCGTATAACTTGTATTTTTTTATACTTTATGTATTCGCTTATTGGTCTCTATCTTAAGTTTCGTCTATAACTTGTATTTTTTTATTTTTATACTTTCTGTATTCGTTTCTTAGTCTCTGTCTTAATGTAAAGGAATATAACTTGTATTTTTATACTTAATGTATTCGTTTATTGGTCTTTATCTTAGGTTTCGTCTATAACTTTTATTTTTTTTATTTTTATACTTTCTGTATTCGTTTCTTAGTCTCTGTCTTAATATAAAGGCGTATAACTTGTATTTTTTATACTTTATGTATTCGCTTATTGGTCTCTATCTTAAGTTTCGTCTATAACTTGTATTTTTTTTATTTTTATACTTTCTGTATTCGTTTCTTAGTCTCTGTCTTAATATAAAGGCATATAACTTGTATTTTTATACTTTACGTATTCGTTTATTGGTCTTTATGTTAGGTTTCGTCTATAACTTGTATTTTTTTATACTTTATGTATCCGCTTATTGGTCTCTACCTTAGGTTTCGTCTATAACTTGTATTTTTATACTTTATGTATTCGTTTATTGGTCTCTATAGGTTTTGTCTATAACTTGTATTTTTTTTATTTTTATACTTTCTGTATTCGTTTCTTAGTCTCTGTCTTAATATAAAGGCGTATAACTTGTATTTTTTTATACTTTATGTATTCGTTTATTGGTCTCTATCTTAGGTTTCGTCTATAACTTGTATTTTTTTTATTTTTATACTTTCTGTATTCGTTTCTTAGTCTCTGTCTTAATGTAAAGGCATATAACTTGTATTTTTATACTTTATGTATTCGTTTATTGGTCTCTATAGGTTTCGTCTATAACTTGTATTTTTTTTATTTTTATACTTTCTGTATTCGTTTCTTAGTCTCTGTCTTAATATAAAGGCATATAACTTGTATTTTTATACTTTATGTATTCGTTTATTGTCTTTATCTCAGGTTTCGTCTATAACTTGTATTTTTTTTATTTTTAAACTTTCTGTATTCGTTTCTTAGTCTCTGTCTTAATATAAAGGCGTATAACTTGTATTTTTTATACTTTATGTATTCGTTTATTGGTCTCTATAGGTTTCGTCTATAACTTGTATTTTTTTTATTTTTATACTTTCTGTATTCGTTTCTTAGTCTCTGTCTTAATATAAAGGCATATAACTTGTATTTTATACTTTATGTATTCGTTTATTGGTCATTATCTTAGGTTTCGTCTATAACTTGTATTTTTTTTATTTTTATACTTTCTGTATTCGTTTCTTAGTCTCTGTCTTAATATAAATGCATATAACTTGTATTTTTATACTTTATGTATTCGTTTATTGGTCTTTATGTTAGGTTTCGTCTATAACTTGTATTTTTTTTTATTTTTATACTTTCTGTATTTGTTTCTTAGTCTCTGTCTTAATATAAAGGCGTATAACTTGTATTTTTTTATACTTTATGTATCCGCTTATTGTTCTCTACCTTAGGTTTCGTCTATAACTTGTATTTTTTTATTTTTATTCATTCTGTATTCGTTTCTTAGTCTCTGTCTTAATGTAAATTCATATAACTTGTATTTTTATACTTTATGTATTCGTTTATTGGTCTCTATAGGTTTCGTCTATAACTTGTATTTTTTTTATTTTTATACTTTCTGTATTCGTTTCTTAGTCTCTGTCTTAATATAAAGGCATATAACTTGTATTTTTATACTTTATGTATTCGTTTATTGGTCTTTATCTCAGGTTTCGTCTATAACTTGTATTTTTTTTATTTTTATACTTTCTGTATTCGTTTCTTAGTCTCTGTCTTAATATAAAGGCGTATAACTTGTATTTTTTATACTTTATGTATTCGTTTATTGGTCTCTATAGGTTTCTTCTATAACTTGTATTTTTTTTATTTTTATACTTTCTGTATTCGTTTCTTAGTCTCTGTCTTAATATAAAGGCATATAACTTGTATTTTATACTTTATGTATTCGTTTATTGGTCTTTATCTTAGGTTTTGTCTATAACTTGTATTTTTTTTATTTTTATACTTTCTGTATTCGTTTCTTAGTCTCTGTCTTAATATAAATGCATATAACTTGTATTTTTATACTTTATGTATTCGTTTATTGGTCTTTATGTTAGGTTTCGTCTATAACTTGTATTTTTTTTTTATTTTTGTACTTTCTGTATTCGTTTCTTAGTCTCTGTCTTAATATAAAGGCGTATAACTTGTATTTTTTATACTTTATGTATCCGCTTATTGGTCTCTACCTTAGGTTTCGTCTATAACTTGTATTTTTTTATTTTTATACTTTCTGTATTCGTTTCTTAGTCTCTGTCTTAATGTAAAGGCATATAACTTGTATTTTTATACTTTATGTATTCGTTTATTGGTCTCTATAGGTTTCGTCTATAACTTGTATTTTTTTATTTTTATACTTTCTGTATTCGCTTCTTAGTCTTAGTCTTAATATAAAGGCATATAACTTGTATTTTTATACTTTATGTATTCGTTTATTGGTCTTTATCTTAGGTTTCGTCTATAACTTGTATTTTTTTTATTTTTATACTTTCTGTATTCGTTTGTTAGTCTCTGTCTTAATATAAAGGCGTATAACTTGTATTTTTTTATACGTTATGTATCCGCTTATTGGTCTCTACCTTAGGTTTCGTCTATAACTTGTATTTTTTTATTTTTATTCTTTCTGTATTCGTTTCTTAGTCTCTGTCTTAATGTAAAGGCATATAACTTATATTTTTATACTTTATGTATTCGTTTATTGGTCTCTATAGGTTTCGTCTATAACTTGTATTTTTTTTATTTTTATACTTTCTGTATTCGCTTCTTAGTCTCAGTCTTAATATAAAGGCATATAACTTGTATTTTTATACTTTATGTATTCGTTTATTGGTCTCTATAGGTTTCGTCTATAACTTGTATTTTTTTTTATTTTTATACTTTCTGTATTCGTTTCTTAGTCTCTGTCTTAATATAAAGGCATATAACTTGTATTTCTATACTTTATGTATTCGTTTATTGGTCTCTATCTTAGGTTTCATCTATAACTTGTATTTTTTTTTATTTTTATACTTTCTGTATTCGTTTCTTAGTCTCTGTCTTAATATAAAGGCGTATAACTTGTATTTTTTTATACTTTATGTATCCGCTTATTGGTCTCTACCTTAGGTTTCGTCTATAACTTGTATTTTTTTATTTTTATACTTTCTGTATTCATTTCTTAGTCTCTGTCTTAATATAAAGGCATATAACTTGTATTTTTATACTTTATGTATTCGCTTATTGGTCTTTATGTTAGGTTTCGTCTATAACTTGTATTTTTTTTTATTTTTATACTTTCTGTATTCGTTTCTTAGTCTCTGTCTTAATATAAAGGCGTATAACTTGTATTTTTTTATACTTTATGTATTCGCTTATTGGTCTTTATCTTAGGTTTCGTCTATAACTTGTATTTTTTTTATTTTTATACTTTCTGTATTCGTTTCTTAGTCTCTGTCTTAATGTAAAGGAATATAACTTGTATTTTTATACTTTATGTATTCGTTTCTTGGTCTCTATCTTAGGTTTCGTCTATAACTTGTATTTTTTTATTTTTATTCTTTCTGTATTCGTTTCTTAGTCTCTGTCTTAATGTAAAGGCATATAACTTGTATTTTTATACTTAATGTATTCGTTTATTGGTCTTTATCTTAGGTTTCGTCTATAACTTTTATTTTTTTTATTTTTATACTTTCTGTATTCGTTTCTTAGTCTTTGTCTTAATATAAAGGCGTATAACTTGTATTTTTTTATACTTTATGTATTCGCTTATTGGTCTCTATCTTAAGTTTCGTCTATAACTTGTATTTTTTTATTTTTATATTTTCTGTATTCGTTTCTTAGTCTCTGTCTTAATGTAAAGGAATATAACTTGTATTTTTATACTTTATGTATTCGTTTCTTGGTCTCTATCTTAGGTTTCGTCTATAACTTGTATTTTTTTTATTTTTACAGTTTCTGTATTCGTTTCTTAGTCTCTGTCTTAATATAAAGGCATATAACTTGTATTTTTATACTTTACGTATTCGTTTATTGGTCTTTATGTTAGGTTTCGTCTATAACTTGTATTTTTTTATACTTTATGTATCCGCTTATTGGTCTCTACCTTAGGTTTCGTCTATAACTTGTATTTTTATACTTTATGTATTCGTTTATTGGTCTCTATAGGTTTCGTCTATAACTTGTATTTTTTTTATTTTTATACTTTCTGTATTCGTTTCTTAGTCTCTGTCTTAATATAAAGGCGTATAACTTGTATTTTTTTATACTTTATGTATTCGTTTATTGGTCTCTATCTTAGGTTTCGTCTATAACTTGTATTTTTTTTATTTTTATACTTTCTGTATTCGTTTCTTAGTCTCTGTCTTAATATAAAGGCATATAACTTGTATTTTTATACCTTATGTATTCGTTTATTGGTCTTTATGTTAGGTTTCGTCTATAACTTGTATTTTTTTATTTTTATACTTTCTGTATTCGTTTCTTAGTCTCTGTCTTAATATAAAGGCATATAACTTGTATTTTATACTTTATGTATTCGTTTATTGGTCTTTATCTTAGGTTTCGTCTATAACTTGTATTTTTTTTTATTTTTATACTTTCTGTATTCGTTTCTTAGTCTCTGTCTTAATATAAAGGCGTATAACTTGTATTTTTTATACTTTATGTATTCGTTTATTGGTCTCTATCATAGGTTTCGTCTATAACTTGTATTTTTTTTATTTTTATACTTTCTGTATTCGTTTCTTAGTCTCTGTCTTAATATAAAGGCGTATAACTTGTATTTTTTTATACTTTATGTATCCGCTTATTGGTCTCTACCTTAGGTTTCGTCTATAACTTGTATTTTTTTATTTTTATTCTTTTTGTATTCGTTTCTTAGTCTCTGTCTTAATGTAAAGGCATATAACTTGTATTTTTATACTTTATGTATTCGTTTATTGGTCTCTATAGGTTTCGACTATAACTTGTATTTTTTTTTATTTTTATACTTTCTGTATTCGCTTCTTAGTCTTAGTCTTAATATAAAGGCATATAACTTGTATTTTTATACTTTATGTATTCGCTTATTGGTCTTTATCTTAGGTTTCGTCTATAACTTGTATTTTTTTTATTTTTATACTTTCTGTATTCGTTTCTTAGTCTCTGTCTTAATATAAAGGCGTATAACTTGTATTTTTTTATACATTATGTATCCGCTTATTGGTCTCTACCTTAGGTTTCGTCTATAACTTGTATTTTTTTATTTTTATTCTTTCTGTATTCGTTTCTTAGTCTCTGTCTTAATGTAAAGGCATATAACTTGTATTTTTATACTTTATGTATTCGTTTATTGGTCTCTATAGGTTTCGTCTATAACTTGTATTTTTTTTATTTTTATACTTTCTGTATTCGCTTCTTAGTCTCTGTCTTAATATAAAGGCGTATAACTTGTATTTTTTTATACATTATGTATCCGCTTATTGGTCTCTACCTTAGGTTTCGTCTATAACTTGTATTTTTTTTATTTTTATACTTTCTGTATTCGTTTGTTAGTCTCTGTCTTAATATAAAGGCGTATAACTTGTATTTTTTTATACGTTATGTATCCGCTTATTGGTCTCTACCTTAGGTTTCGTCTATAACTTGTATTTTTTTATTTTTATTCTTTCTGTATTCGTTTCTTAGTCTCTGTCTTAATGTAAAGGCATATAACTTATATTTTTATACTTTATGTATTCGTTTATTGGTCTCTATAGGTTTCGTCTATAACTTGTATTTTTTTTATTTTTATACTTTCTGTATTCGCTTCTTAGTCTCAGTCTTAATATAAAGGCATATAACTTGTATTTTTATACTTTATGTATTCGTTTATTGGTCTCTATAGTATATATCTTTCGTCTATAACTTGTATTTTTTTTTATTTTTATACTTTCTGTATTCGTTTCTTAGTCTCTGTCTTAATATAAAGGCATATAACTTGTATTTCTATACTTTATGTATTCGTTTATTGGTCTCTATCTTAGGTTTCATCTATAACTTGTATTTTTTTTTATTTTTATACTTTCTGTATTCGTTTCTTAGTCTCTGTCTTAATATAAAGGCGTATAACTTGTATTTTTTTATACTTTATGTATCCGCTTATTGGTCTCTACCTTAGGTTTCGTCTATAACTTGTATTTTTTTATTTTTATACTTTCTGTATTCATTTCTTAGTCTCTGTCTTAATATAAAGGCATATAACTTGTATTTTTATACTTTATGTATTCGCTTATTGGTCTTTATGTTAGGTTTCGTCTATAACTTGTATTTTTTTTTATTTTTATACTTTCTGTATTCGTTTCTTAGTCTCTGTCTTAATATAAAGGCGTATAACTTGTATTTTTTTATACTTTATGTATTCGCTTATTGGTCTTTATCTTAGGTTTCGTCTATAACTTGTATTTTTTTTATTTTTATACTTTCTGTATTCGTTTCTTAGTCTCTGTCTTAATGTAAAGGAATATAACTTGTATTTTTATACTTTATGTATTCGTTTCTTGGTCTCTATCTTAGGTTTCGTCTATAACTTGTATTTTTTTATTTTTATTCTTTCTGTATTCGTTTCTTAGTCTCTGTCTTAATGTAAAGGCATATAACTTGTATTTTTATACTTAATGTATTCGTTTATTGGTCTTTATCTTAGGTTTCGTCTATAACTTTTATTTTTTTTATTTTTATACTTTCTGTATTCGTTTCTTAGTCTTTGTCTTAATATAAAGGCGTATAACTTGTATTTTTTTATACTTTATGTATTCGCTTATTGGTCTCTATCTTAAGTTTCGTCTATAACTTGTATTTTTTTATTTTTATATTTTCTGTATTCGTTTCTTAGTCTCTGTCTTAATGTAAAGGAATATAACTTGTATTTTTATACTTTATGTATTCGTTTCTTGGTCTCTATCTTAGGTTTCGTCTATAACTTGTATTTTTTTTATTTTTACAGTTTCTGTATTCGTTTCTTAGTCTCTGTCTTAATATAAAGGCATATAACTTGTATTTTTATACTTTACGTATTCGTTTATTGGTCTTTATGTTAGGTTTCGTCTATAACTTGTATTTTTTTATACTTTATGTATCCGCTTATTGGTCTCTACCTTAGGTTTCGTCTATAACTTGTATTTTTATACTTTATGTATTCGTTTATTGGTCTCTATAGGTTTCGTCTATAACTTGTATTTTTTTTATTTTTATACTTTCTGTATTCGTTTCTTAGTCTCTGTCTTAATATAAAGGCGTATAACTTGTATTTTTTTATACTTTATGTATTCGTTTATTGGTCTCTATCTTAGGTTTCGTCTATAACTTGTATTTTTTTTATTTTTATACTTTCTGTATTCGTTTCTTAGTCTCTGTCTTAATATAAAGGCATATAACTTGTATTTTTATACCTTATGTATTCGTTTATTGGTCTTTATGTTAGGTTTCGTCTATAACTTGTATTTTTTTATTTTTATACTTTCTGTATTCGTTTCTTAGTCTCTGTCTTAATATAAAGGCATATAACTTGTATTTTATACTTTATGTATTCGTTTATTGGTCTTTATCTTAGGTTTCGTCTATAACTTGTATTTTTTTTATTTTTATACTTTCTGTATTCGTTTCTTAGTCTCTGTCTTAATATAAAGGCGTATAACTTGTATTTTTTATACTTTATGTATTCGTTTATTGGTCTCTATCATAGGTTTCGTCTATAACTTGTATTTTTTTTATTTTTATACTTTCTGTATTCGTTTCTTAGTCTCTGTCTTAATATAAAGGCGTATAACTTGTATTTTTTTATACTTTATGTATCCGCTTATTGGTCTCTACCTTAGGTTTCGTCTATAACTTGTATTTTTTTATTTTTATTCTTTTTGTATTCGTTTCTTAGTCTCTGTCTTAATGTAAAGGCATATAACTTGTATTTTTATACTTTATGTATTCGTTTATTGGTCTCTATAGGTTTCGACTATAACTTGTATTTTTTTTTATTTTTATACTTTCTGTATTCGCTTCTTAGTCTTAGTCTTAATATAAAGGCATATAACTTGTATTTTTATACTTTATGTATTCGTTTATTGGTCTTTATCTTAGGTTTCGTCTATAACTTGTATTTTTTTTATTTTTATACTTTCTGTATTCGTTTCTTAGTCTCTGTCTTAATATAAAGGCGTATAACTTGTATTTTTTTATACATTATGTATCCGCTTATTGGTCTCTACCTTAGGTTTCGTCTATAACTTGTATTTTTTTATTTTTATTCTTTCTGTATTCGTTTCTTAGTCTCTGTCTTAATGTAAAGGCATATAACTTGTATTTTCATACTTTATGTATTCGTTTATTGGTCTCTATAGGTTTCGTCTATAACTTGTATTTTTTTTATTTTTATACTTTCTGTATTCGCTTCTTAGTCTCTGTCTTAATATAAAGGCGTATAACTTGTATTTTTTATACATTATGTATCCGCTTATTGGTCTCTACCTTAGGTTTCGTCTATAACTTGTATTTTTTTATTTTTATTCTTTCTGTATTCGTTTCTTAGTCTCTGTCTTAATGTAAAGGCATATAACTTGTATTTTTATACTTTATGTATTCGTTTATTGGTCTTTATCTTAGGTTTCGTCTATAACTTGTATTTTTTTTTATTTTTATACTTTCTGTATTCGTTTCTTAGTCTCTGTCTTAATATAAAGGCATATAACTTGTATTTTTTTTAGTTTTATACTTTCTGTATTCGTTTCTTAGTCTCTGTCTTAATATAAAGGCGTATAACTTGTATTTTTTATACTTTATGTATTCGTTTATTGGTCTCTATCATAGGTTTCGTCTATAACTTGTATTTTTTTTATTTTTATACTTTCTGTATTCGTTTCTTAGTCTCTGTCTTAATATAAAGGCGTATAACTTGTATTTTTTTATACTTTATGTATCCGCTTATTGGTCTCTACCTTAGGTTTCGTCTATAACTTGTATTTTTTTATTTTTATTCTTTTTGTATTCGTTTCTTAGTCTCTGTCTTAATGTAATGGCATATAACTTGTATTTTTATACTTTATGTATTCGTTTATTGGTCTCTATAGGTTTCGACTATAACTTGTATTTTTTTTATTTTTATACTTTCTGTATTCGTTTCTTAGTCTCTGTCTTAATATAAAGGCGTATAACTTGTATTTTTTATACTTTATGTATTCGTTTATTGGTCTCTATCATAGGTTTCGTCTATAACTTGTATTTTTTTTATTTTTATACTTTCTGTATTCGTTTCTTAGTCTCTGTCTTAATATAAAGGCGTATAACTTGTATTTTTTATACTTTATGTATCCGCTTATTGGTCTCTACCTTAGGTTTCGTCTATAACTTGTATTTTTTTATTTTTATTCTTTCTGTATTCGTTTCTTAGTCTCTGTCTTAATGTAAAGGCATATAACTTGTATTTTTATACTTTATGTATTCGTTTATTGGTCTCTATAGGTTTCGTCTATAACTTGTATTTTTTTTATTTTTATACTTTCTGTATTCGCTTCTTAGTCTTAGTCTTAATATAAAGGCATATAACTTGTATTTTTATACTTTATGTATTCGTTTATTGGTCTTTATCTTAGGTTTCGTCTATAACTTGTATTTTTTTTATTTTTATACTTTCTGTATTCGTTTCTTAGTCTCTGTCTTAATCTAAAGGCGTATAACTTGTATTTTTTTATACGTTATGTATCCGCTTATTGGTCCCTACCTTAGGTTTCGTCTATAACTTGTATTTTTTTATTTTTATTCGTTCTGTGTTCGTTTCTTAGTCTCTGTCTTAATGTTAAGGCATATAACTTGTATTTTTATACTTTATGTATTCGTTTATTGGTCTCTATTGGTTTCGTCTATAACTTGTATTTTTTTTATTTTTATACTTTCTGTGTTCGCTTCTTAGTCTCAGTCTTAATATAAAGGCATATAACTTGTATTTTTATACTTTATGTATTCGTTTATTGGTCTTTATCTTAGGTTTCGTCTATAACTTGTATTTTTTTATTTTTATACTTTCTGTATTCGTTTCTTAGTCTCTGTCTTAATATAAAGGCATATAACTTGAATTTTTATACTTTACGTATTCGTTTATTGGTCTTTATGTTAGGTTTCGTCTATAACTTGTATTTTTTTATACTTTATGTATCCGCTTATTGGTCTCTACCTTAGGTTTCGTCTATAACTTGTATTTTTATACTTTATGTATTCGTTTATTGGTCTCTATAGGTTTTGTCTATAACTTGTATTTTTTTTATTTTTATACTTTCTGTATTCGTTTCTTAGTCTCTGTCTTAATATAAAGGCGTATAACTTGTATTTTTTTATACTTTATGTATTCGTTTATTGGTCTCTATCTTAGGTTTCGTCTATAACTTGTATTTTTTTTATTTTTATACTTTCTGTATTCGTTTCTTAGTCTCTGTCTTAATGTAAAGGCATATAACTTGTATTTTTATACTTTATGTATTCGTTTATTGGTCTCTATAGGTTTCGTCTATAACTTGTATTTTTTTTATTTTTATACTTTCTGTATTCGTTTCTTAGTCTCTGTCTTAATATAAAGGCATATAACTTGTATTTTTATACTTTATGTATTCGTTTATTGGTCTTTATCTCAGGTTTCGTCTATAACTTGTATTTTTTTTTATTTTTATACTTTCTGTATTCGTTTCTTAGTCTCTGTCTTAATATAAAGGCGTATAACTTGTATTTTTTATACTTTATGTATTCGTTTATTGGTCTCTATAGGTTTCGTCTATAACTTGTATTTTTTTTATTTTTATACTTTCTGTATTCGTTTCTTAGTCTCTGTCTTAATATAAAGGCATATAACTTGTATTTTTATACTTTATGTATTCGTTTATTGGTCTCTATAGGTTTCGTCTATAACTTGTATTTTTTTTATTTTTATACTTTCTGTATTCGTTTCTTAGTCTCTGTCTTAATATAAAGGCATATAACTTGTATTTTATACTTTATGTATTCGTTTATTGGTCTTTATCTTAGGTTTTGTCTATAACTTGTATTTTTTTTATTTTTATACTTTCTGTATTCGTTTCTTAGTCTCTGTCTTAATATAAATGCATATAACTTGTATTTTTATACTTTATGTATTCGTTTATTGGTCTTTATCTCAGGTTTCGTCTATAACTTGTATTTTTTTTTATTTTTATACTTTCTGTATTCGTTTCTTAGTCTCTGTCTTAATATAAAGGCATATAACTTGTATTTTATACTTTATGTATTCGTTTATTGGTCTTTATCTTAGGTTTTGTCTATAACTTGTATTTTTTTTATTTTTATACTTTCTGTATTCGTTTCTTAGTCTCTGTCTTAATGTAAAGGAATATAACTTGTATTTTTATACTTTATGTATTCGTTTCTTGGTCTCTATCTTAGGTTTCGTCTATAACTTGTATTTTTTTATTTTTATTCTTTCTGTATTCGTTTCTTAGTCTCTGTCTTAATGTAAAGGCATATAACTTGTATTTTTATACTTAATGTATTCGTTTATTGGTCTTTATCTTAGGTTTCGTCTATAACTTTTATTTTTTTTATTTTATACTTTCTGTATTCGTTTCTTAGTCTCTGTCTTAATATAAAGGCGTATAACTTGTATTTTTTTATACTTTATGTATTCGCTTATTGGTCTCTATCTTAAGTTTCGTCTATAACTTATATTTTTTTATTTTTATACTTTCTGTATTCGTTTCTTAGTCTCTGTCTTAATGTAAAGGAATATAACTTGTATTTTTATACTTAATGTATTCGTTTATTGGTCTTTATCTTAGGTTTCGTCTATAACTTTTATTTTTTTATTTTTATACTTTCTGTATTCGTTTCTTAGTCTCTGTCTTAATATAAAGGCGTATAACTTGTATTTTTTATACTTTATGTATTCGCTTATTGGTCTCTATCTTAAGTTTCGTCTATAACTTGTATTTTTTTATACTTTATGTATCCGCTTATTGGTCTCTACCTTAGGTTTCGTCTATAACTTGTATTTTTATACTTTATGTATTCGTTTATTGGTCTCTATAGGTTTTGTCTATAACTTGTATTTTTTTTATTTTTATACTTTCTGTATTCGTTTCTTAGTCTCTGTCTTAATATAAAGGCGTATAACTTGTATTTTTTTATACTTTATGTATTCGTTTATTGGTCTCTATCTTAGGTTTCGTCTACAACTTGTATTTTTTTTATTTTTATACTTTCTGTATTCGTTTCTTAGTCTCTGTCTTAATGTAAAGGCATATAACTTGTATTTTTATACTTTATGTATTCGTTTATTGGTCTCTATAGGTTTCGTCTATAACTTGTATTTTTTTTATTTTTATACTTTCTGTATTCGTTTCTTAGTCTCTGTCTTAATATAAAGGCATATAACTTGTATTTTTATACTTTATGTATTCGTTTATTGGTCTTTATCTCAGGTTTCGTCTATAACTTGTATTTTTTTTTATTTTTATACTTTCTGTATTCGTTTCTTAGTCTCTGTCTTAATATAAAGGCGTATAACTTGTATTTTTTATACTTTATGTATTCGTTTATTGGTCTCTATAGGTTTCGTCTATAACTTGTATTTTTTTTATTTTTATACTTTCTGTATTCGTTTCTTAGTCTCTGTCTTAATATAAAGGCATATAACTTGTATTTTATACTTTATGTATTCGTTTATTGGTCTTTATCTTAGGTTTCGTCTATAACTTGTATTTTTTTTATTTTTATACTTTCTGTATTCGTTTCTTAGTCTCTGTCTTAATATAAATGCATATAACTTGTATTTTTATACTTTATGTATTCGTTTATTGGTCTTTATGTTAGGTTTCGTCTATAACTTGTATTTTTTTTATTTTTATACTTTCTGTATTCGTTTCTTAGTCTCTGTCTTAATATAAAGGCGTATAACTTGTATTTTTTTATACTTTATGTATCCGCTTATTGGTCTCTACCTTAGGTTTCGTCTATAACTTGTATTTTTTTATTTTTATTCATTCTGTATTCGTTTCTTAGTCTCTGTCTTAATGTAAATTCATATAACTTGTATTTTTATACTTTATGTATTCGTTTATTGGTCTCTATAGGTTTCGTCTATAACTTGTATTTTTTTAATTTTTATACTTTCTGTATTCGTTTCTTAGTCTCTGTCTTAATATAAAGGCATATAACTTGTATTTTTATACTTTATGTATTCGTTTATTGGTCTTTATCTCAGGTTTCGTCTATAACTTGTATTTTTTTTATTTTTATACTTTCTGTATTCGTTTCTTAGTCTCTGTCTTAATATAAAGGCGTATAACTTGTATTTTTTATACTTTATGTATTCGTTTATTGGTCTCTATAGGTTTCTTCTATAACTTGTATTTTTTTTATTTTTATACTTTCTGTATTCGTTTCTTAGTCTCTGTCTTAATATAAAGGCATATAACTTGTATTTTATACTTTATGTATTCGTTTATTGGTCTTTATCTTAGGTTTTGTCTATAACTTGTATTTTTTTTATTTTTATACTTTCTGTATTCGTTTCTTAGTCTCTGTCTTAATATAAAGGCATATAACTTGTATTTTTATACTTTATGTATTCGCTTATTGGTCTTTATCTTAGGTTTCGTCTATAACTTGTATTTTTTTTATTTTTATACTTTCTGTATTCGTTTCTTAGTCTCTGTCTTAATATAAAGGCGTATAACTTGTATTTTTTTATACATTATGTATCCGCTTATTGGTCTCTACCTTAGGTTTCGTCTATAACTTGTATTTTTTTATTTTTATTCTTTCTGTATTCGTTTCTTAGTCTCTGTCTTAATGTAAAGGCATATAACTTGTATTTTTATACTTTATGTATTCGTTTATTGGTCTCTATAGGTTTCGTCTATAACTTGTATTTTTTTTATTTTTATACTTTCTGTATTCGCTTCTTAGTCTCTGTCTTAATATAAAGGCGTATAACTTGTATTTTTTTATACATTATGTATCCGCTTATTGGTCTCTACCTTAGGTTTCGTCTATAACTTGTATTTTTTTTATTTTTATACTTTCTGTATTCGTTTGTTAGTCTCTGTCTTAATATAAAGGCGTATAACTTGTATTTTTTTATACGTTATGTATCCGCTTATTGGTCTCTACCTTAGGTTTCGTCTATAACTTGTATTTTTTTATTTTTATTCTTTCTGTATTCGTTTCTTAGTCTCTGTCTTAATGTAAAGGCATATAACTTATATTTTTATACTTTATGTATTCGTTTATTGGTCTCTATAGGTTTCGTCTATAACTTGTATTTTTTTTATTTTTATACTTTCTGTATTCGCTTCTTAGTCTCAGTCTTAATATAAAGGCATATAACTTGTATTTTTATACTTTATGTATTCGTTTATTGGTCTCTATAGGTTTCGTCTATAACTTGTATTTTTTTTTATTTTTATACTTTCTGTATTCGTTTCTTAGTCTCTGTCTTAATATAAAGGCATATAACTTGTATTTCTATACTTTATGTATTCGTTTATTGGTCTCTATCTTAGGTTTCATCTATAACTTGTATTTTTTTTTATTTTTATACTTTCTGTATTCGTTTCTTAGTCTCTGTCTTAATATAAAGGCGTATAACTTGTATTTTTTTATACTTTATGTATCCGCTTATTGGTCTCTACCTTAGGTTTCGTCTATAACTTGTATTTTTTTATTTTTATACTTTCTGTATTCATTTCTTAGTCTCTGTCTTAATATAAAGGCATATAACTTGTATTTTTATACTTTATGTATTCGCTTATTGGTCTTTATGTTAGGTTTCGTCTATAACTTGTATTTTTTTTTATTTTTATACTTTCTGTATTCGTTTCTTAGTCTCTGTCTTAATATAAAGGCGTATAACTTGTATTTTTTTATACTTTATGTATTCGCTTATTGGTCTTTATCTTAGGTTTCGTCTATAACTTGTATTTTTTTTATTTTTATACTTTCTGTATTCGTTTCTTAGTCTCTGTCTTAATGTAAAGGAATATAACTTGTATTTTTATACTTTATGTATTCGTTTCTTGGTCTCTATCTTAGGTTTCGTCTATAACTTGTATTTTTTTATTTTTATTCTTTCTGTATTCGTTTCTTAGTCTCTGTCTTAATGTAAAGGCATATAACTTGTATTTTTATACTTAATGTATTCGTTTATTGGTCTTTATCTTAGGTTTCGTCTATAACTTTTATTTTTTTTATTTTTATACTTTCTGTATTCGTTTCTTAGTCTTTGTCTTAATATAAAGGCGTATAACTTGTATTTTTTTATACTTTATGTATTCGCTTATTGGTCTCTATCTTAAGTTTCGTCTATAACTTGTATTTTTTTATTTTTATATTTTCTGTATTCGTTTCTTAGTCTCTGTCTTAATGTAAAGGAATATAACTTGTATTTTTATACTTTATGTATTCGTTTCTTGGTCTCTATCTTAGGTTTCGTCTATAACTTGTATTTTTTTTATTTTTACAGTTTCTGTATTCGTTTCTTAGTCTCTGTCTTAATATAAAGGCATATAACTTGTATTTTTATACTTTACGTATTCGTTTATTGGTCTTTATGTTAGGTTTCGTCTATAACTTGTATTTTTTTATACTTTATGTATCCGCTTATTGGTCTCTACCTTAGGTTTCGTCTATAACTTGTATTTTTATACTTTATGTATTCGTTTATTGGTCTCTATAGGTTTCGTCTATAACTTGTATTTTTTTTATTTTTATACTTTCTGTATTCGTTTCTTAGTCTCTGTCTTAATATAAAGGCGTATAACTTGTATTTTTTTATACTTTATGTATTCGTTTATTGGTCTCTATCTTAGGTTTCGTCTATAACTTGTATTTTTTTTATTTTTATACTTTCTGTATTCGTTTCTTAGTCTCTGTCTTAATATAAAGGCATATAACTTGTATTTTTATACCTTATGTATTCGTTTATTGGTCTTTATGTTAGGTTTCGTCTATAACTTGTATTTTTTTTATTTTTATACTTTCTGTATTCGTTTCTTAGTCTCTGTCTTAATATAAAGGCATATAACTTGTATTTTATACTTTATGTATTCGTTTATTGGTCTTTATCTTAGGTTTCGTCTATAACTTGTATTTTTTTTTATTTTTATACTTTCTGTATTCGTTTCTTAGTCTCTGTCTTAATATAAAGGCGTATAACTTGTATTTTTTATACTTTATGTATTCGTTTATTGGTCTCTATCATAGGTTTCGTCTATAACTTGTATTTTTTTTATTTTTATACTTTCTGTATTCGTTTCTTAGTCTCTGTCTTAATATAAAGGCGTATAACTTGTATTTTTTTATACTTTATGTATCCGCTTATTGGTCTCTACCTTAGGTTTCGTCTATAACTTGTATTTTTTTATTTTTATTCTTTTTGTATTCGTTTCTTAGTCTCTGTCTTAATGTAAAGGCATATAACTTGTATTTTTATACTTTATGTATTCGTTTATTGGTCTCTATAGGTTTCGACTATAACTTGTATTTTTTTTTATTTTTATACTTTCTGTATTCGCTTCTTAGTCTTAGTCTTAATATAAAGGCATATAACTTGTATTTTTATACTTTATGTATTCGTTTATTGGTCTTTATCTTAGGTTTCGTCTATAACTTGTATTTTTTTTATTTTTATACTTTCTGTATTCGTTTCTTAGTCTCTGTCTTAATATAAAGGCGTATAACTTGTATTTTTTTATACATTATGTATCCGCTTATTGGTCTCTACCTTAGGTTTCGTCTATAACTTGTATTTTTTTATTTTTATTCTTTCTGTATTCGTTTCTTAGTCTCTGTCTTAATGTAAAGGCATATAACTTGTATTTTCATACTTTATGTATTCGTTTATTGGTCTCTATAGGTTTCGTCTATAACTTGTATTTTTTTTATTTTTATACTTTCTGTATTCGCTTCTTAGTCTCTGTCTTAATATAAAGGCGTATAACTTGTATTTTTTTATACATTATGTATCCGCTTATTGGTCTCTACCTTAGGTTTCGTCTATAACTTGTATTTTTTTATTTTTATTCTTTCTGTATTCGTTTCTTAGTCTCTGTCTTAATGTAAAGGCATATAACTTGTATTTTTATACTTTATGTATTCGTTTATTGGTCTTTATCTTAGGTTTCGTCTATAACTTGTATTTTTTTTTATTTTTATACTTTCTGTATTCGTTTCTTAGTCTCTGTCTTAATATAAAGGCATATAACTTGTATTTTTTTTAGTTTTATACTTTCTGTATTCGTTTCTTAGTCTCTGTCTTAATATAAAGGCGTATAACTTGTATTTTTTATACTTTATGTATTCGTTTATTGGTCTCTATCATAGGTTTCGTCTATAACTTGTATTTTTTTTATTTTTATACTTTCTGTATTCGTTTCTTAGTCTCTGTCTTAATATAAAGGCGTATAACTTGTATTTTTTTATACTTTATGTATCCGCTTATTGGTCTCTACCTTAGGTTTCGTCTATAACTTGTATTTTTTTATTTTTATTCTTTTTGTATTCGTTTCTTAGTCTCTGTCTTAATGTAATGGCATATAACTTGTATTTTTATACTTTATGTATTCGTTTATTGGTCTCTATAGGTTTCGACTATAACTTGTATTTTTTTTATTTTTATACTTTCTGTATTCGTTTCTTAGTCTCTGTCTTAATATAAAGGCGTATAACTTGTATTTTTTATACTTTATGTATTCGTTTATTGGTCTCTATCATAGGTTTCGTCTATAACTTGTATTTTTTTTATTTTTATACTTTCTGTATTCGTTTCTTAGTCTCTGTCTTAATATAAAGGCGTATAACTTGTATTTTTTATACTTTATGTATCCGCTTATTGGTCTCTACCTTAGGTTTCGTCTATAACTTGTATTTTTTTATTTTTATTCTTTCTGTATTCGTTTCTTAGTCTCTGTCTTAATGTAAAGGCATATAACTTGTATTTTTATACTTTATGTATTCGTTTATTGGTCTCTATAGGTTTCGTCTATAACTTGTATTTTTTTTTATTTTTATACTTTCTGTATTCGCTTCTTAGTCTTAGTCTTAATATAAAGGCATATAACTTGTATTTTTATACTTTATGTATTCGTTTATTGGTCTTTATCTTAGGTTTCGTCTATAACTTGTATTTTTTTTATTTTTATACTTTCTGTATTCGTTTCTTAGTCTCTGTCTTAATCTAAAGGCGTATAACTTGTATTTTTTTATACGTTATGTATCCGCTTATTGGTCCCTACCTTAGGTTTCGTCTATAACTTGTATTTTTTTATTTTTATTCGTTCTGTGTTCGTTTCTTAGTCTCTGTCTTAATGTTAAGGCATATAACTTGTATTTTTATACTTTATGTATTCGTTTATTGGTCTCTATTGGTTTCGTCTATAACTTGTATTTTTTTTATTTTTATACTTTCTGTGTTCGCTTCTTAGTCTCAGTCTTAATATAAAGGCATATAACTTGTATTTTTATACTTTATGTATTCGTTTATTGGTCTTTATCTTAGGTTTCGTCTATAACTTGTATTTTTTTATTTTTATACTTTCTGTATTCGTTTCTTAGTCTCTGTCTTAATATAAAGGCATATAACTTGAATTTTTATACTTTACGTATTCGTTTATTGGTCTTTATGTTAGGTTTCGTCTATAACTTGTATTTTTTTATACTTTATGTATCCGCTTATTGGTCTCTACCTTAGGTTTCGTCTATAACTTGTATTTTTATACTTTATGTATTCGTTTATTGGTCTCTATAGGTTTTGTCTATAACTTGTATTTTTTTTATTTTTATACTTTCTGTATTCGTTTCTTAGTCTCTGTCTTAATATAAAGGCGTATAACTTGTATTTTTTTATACTTTATGTATTCGTTTATTGGTCTCTATCTTAGGTTTCGTCTATAACTTGTATTTTTTTTATTTTTATACTTTCTGTATTCGTTTCTTAGTCTCTGTCTTAATGTAAAGGCATATAACTTGTATTTTTATACTTTATGTATTCGTTTATTGGTCTCTATAGGTTTCGTCTATAACTTGTATTTTTTTTATTTTTATACTTTCTGTATTCGTTTCTTAGTCTCTGTCTTAATATAAAGGCATATAACTTGTATTTTTATACTTTATGTATTCGTTTATTGGTCTTTATCTCAGGTTTCGTCTATAACTTGTATTTTTTTTTATTTTTATACTTTCTGTATTCGTTTCTTAGTCTCTGTCTTAATATAAAGGCGTATAACTTGTATTTTTTATACTTTATGTATTCGTTTATTGGTCTCTATAGGTTTCGTCTATAACTTGTATTTTTTTTATTTTTATACTTTCTGTATTCGTTTCTTAGTCTCTGTCTTAATATAAAGGCATATAACTTGTATTTTTATACTTTATGTATTCGTTTATTGGTCTCTATAGGTTTCGTCTATAACTTGTATTTTTTTTATTTTTATACTTTCTGTATTCGTTTCTTAGTCTCTGTCTTAATATAAAGGCATATAACTTGTATTTTATACTTTATGTATTCGTTTATTGGTCTTTATCTTAGGTTTTGTCTATAACTTGTATTTTTTTTATTTTTATACTTTCTGTATTCGTTTCTTAGTCTCTGTCTTAATATAAATGCATATAACTTGTATTTTTATACTTTATGTATTCGTTTATTGGTCTTTATCTCAGGTTTCGTCTATAACTTGTATTTTTTTTTATTTTTATACTTTCTGTATTCGTTTCTTAGTCTCTGTCTTAATATAAAGGCATATAACTTGTATTTTATACTTTATGTATTCGTTTATTGGTCTTTATCTTAGGTTTTGTCTATAACTTGTATTTTTTTTATTTTTATACTTTCTGTATTCGTTTCTTAGTCTCTGTCTTAATGTAAAGGAATATAACTTGTATTTTTATACTTTATGTATTCGTTTCTTGGTCTCTATCTTAGGTTTCGTCTATAACTTGTATTTTTTTATTTTTATTCTTTCTGTATTCGTTTCTTAGTCTCTGTCTTAATGTAAAGGCATATAACTTGTATTTTTATACTTAATGTATTCGTTTATTGGTCTTTATCTTAGGTTTCGTCTATAACTTTTATTTTTTTTATTTTTATACTTTCTGTATTCGTTTCTTAGTCTCTGTCTTAATATAAAGGCGTATAACTTGTATTTTTTTATACTTTATGTATTCGCTTATTGGTCTCTATCTTAAGTTTCGTCTATAACTTATATTTTTTTATTTTTATACTTTCTGTATTCGTTTCTTAGTCTCTGTCTTAATGTAAAGGAATATAACTTGTATTTTTATACTTAATGTATTCGTTTATTGGTCTTTATCTTAGGTTTCGTCTATAACTTTTATTTTTTTTATTTTTATACTTTCTGTATTCGTTTCTTAGTCTCTGTCTTAATATAAAGGCGTATAACTTGTATTTTTTATACTTTATGTATTCGCTTATTGGTCTCTATCTTAAGTTTCGTCTATAACTTGTATTTTTTTATACTTTATGTATCCGCTTATTGGTCTCTACCTTAGGTTTCGTCTATAACTTGTATTTTTATACTTTATGTATTCGTTTATTGGTCTCTATAGGTTTTGTCTATAACTTGTATTTTTTTTATTTTTATACTTTCTGTATTCGTTTCTTAGTCTCTGTCTTAATATAAAGGCGTATAACTTGTATTTTTTTATACTTTATGTATTCGTTTATTGGTCTCTATCTTAGGTTTCGTCTACAACTTGTATTTTTTTTATTTTTATACTTTCTGTATTCGTTTCTTAGTCTCTGTCTTAATGTAAAGGCATATAACTTGTATTTTTATACTTTATGTATTCGTTTATTGGTCTCTATAGGTTTCGTCTATAACTTGTATTTTTTTTATTTTTATACTTTCTGTATTCGTTTCTTAGTCTCTGTCTTAATATAAAGGCATATAACTTGTATTTTTATACTTTATGTATTCGTTTATTGGTCTTTATCTCAGGTTTCGTCTATAACTTGTATTTTTTTTTATTTTTATACTTTCTGTATTCGTTTCTTAGTCTCTGTCTTAATATAAAGGCGTATAACTTGTATTTTTTATACTTTATGTATTCGTTTATTGGTCTCTATAGGTTTCGTCTATAACTTGTATTTTTTTTATTTTTATACTTTCTGTATTCGTTTCTTAGTCTCTGTCTTAATATAAAGGCATATAACTTGTATTTTATACTTTATGTATTCGTTTATTGGTCTTTATCTTAGGTTTCGTCTATAACTTGTATTTTTTTTATTTTTATACTTTCTGTATTCGTTTCTTAGTCTCTGTCTTAATATAAATGCATATAACTTGTATTTTTATACTTTATGTATTCGTTTATTGGTCTTTATGTTAGGTTTCGTCTATAACTTGTATTTTTTTTATTTTTATACTTTCTGTATTCGTTTCTTAGTCTCTGTCTTAATATAAAGGCGTATAACTTGTATTTTTTTATACTTTATGTATCCGCTTATTGGTCTCTACCTTAGGTTTCGTCTATAACTTGTATTTTTTTATTTTTATTCATTCTGTATTCGTTTCTTAGTCTCTGTCTTAATGTAAATTCATATAACTTGTATTTTTATACTTTATGTATTCGTTTATTGGTCTCTATAGGTTTCGTCTATAACTTGTATTTTTTTAATTTTTATACTTTCTGTATTCGTTTCTTAGTCTCTGTCTTAATATAAAGGCATATAACTTGTATTTTTATACTTTATGTATTCGTTTATTGGTCTTTATCTCAGGTTTCGTCTATAACTTGTATTTTTTTTATTTTTATACTTTCTGTATTCGTTTCTTAGTCTCTGTCTTAATATAAAGGCGTATAACTTGTATTTTTTATACTTTATGTATTCGTTTATTGGTCTCTATAGGTTTCTTCTATAACTTGTATTTTTTTTATTTTTATACTTTCTGTATTCGTTTCTTAGTCTCTGTCTTAATATAAAGGCATATAACTTGTATTTTATACTTTATGTATTCGTTTATTGGTCTTTATCTTAGGTTTTGTCTATAACTTGTATTTTTTTTATTTTTATACTTTCTGTATTCGTTTCTTAGTCTCTGTCTTAATATAAATGCATATAACTTGTATTTTTATACTTTATGTATTCGTTTATTGGTCTTTATGTTAGGTTTCGTCTATAACTTGTATTTTTTTTTTATTTTTGTACTTTCTGTATTCGTTTCTTAGTCTCTGTCTTAATATAAAGGCGTATAACTTGTATTTTTTATACTTTATGTATCCGCTTATTGGTCTCTACCTTAGGTTTCGTCTATAACTTGTATTTTTTTATTTTTATTCTTTCTGTATTCGTTTCTTAGTCTCTGTCTTAATGTAAAGGCATATAACTTGTATTTTTATACTTTATGTATTCGTTTATTGGTCTCTATAGGTTTCGTCTATAACTTGTATTTTTTTATTTTTATACTTTCTGTATTCGCTTCTTAGTCTTAGTCTTAATATAAAGGCATATAACTTGTATTTTTTTTTTATTTTTGTACTTTCTGTATTCGTTTCTTAGTCTCTGTCTTAATATAAAGGCGTATAACTTGTATTTTTTATACTTTATGTATCCGCTTATTGGTCTCTACCTTAGGTTTCGTCTATAACTTGTATTTTTTTATTTTTATTCTTTCTGTATTCGTTTCTTAGTCTCTGTCTTAATATAAAGGCGTATAACTTGTATTTTTTATACTTTATGTATCCGCTTATTGGTCTCTACCTTAGGTTTCGTCTATAACTTGTATTTTTTTATTTTTATTCTTTCTGTATTCGTTTCTTAGTCTCTGTCTTAATGTAAAGGCATATAACTTGTATTTTTATACTTTATGTATTCGTTTATTGGTCTCTATAGGTTTCGTCTATAACTTGTATTTTTTTTATTTTTATACTTTCTGTATTCGTTTGTTAGTCTCTGTCTTAATATAAAGGCGTATAACTTGTATTTTTTTATACGTTATGTATCCGCTTATTGGTCTCTACCTTAGGTTTCGTCTATAACTTGTATTTTTTTATTTTTATTCTTTCTGTATTCGTTTCTTAGTCTCTGTCTTAATGTAAAGGCATATAACTTATATTTTTATACTTTATGTATTCGTTTATTGGTCTCTATAGGTTTCGTCTATAACTTGTATTTTTTTTATTTTTATACTTTCTGTATTCGCTTCTTAGTCTCAGTCTTAATATAAAGGCATATAACTTGTATTTTTATACTTTATGTATTCGTTTATTGGTCTCTATAGGTTTCGTCTATAACTTGTATTTTTTTTTATTTTTATACTTTCTGTATTCGTTTCTTAGTCTCTGTCTTAATATAAAGGCATATAACTTGTATTTCTATACTTTATGTATTCGTTTATTGGTCTCTATCTTAGGTTTCGTCTATAACTTGTATTTTTTTTTATTTTTATACTTTCTGTATTCGTTTCTTAGTCTCTGTCTTAATATAAAGGCGTATAACTTGTATTTTTTTATACTTTATGTATCCGCTTATTGGTCTCTACCTTAGGTTTCGTCTATAACTTGTATTTTTTTATTTTTATACTTTCTGTATTCATTTCTTAGTCTCTGTCTTAATATAAAGGCATATAACTTGTATTTTTATACTTTATGTATTCGCTTATTGGTCTTTATGTTAGGTTTCGTCTATAACTTGTATTTTTTTTTATTTTTATACTTTCTGTATTCGTTTCTTAGTCTCTGTCTTAATATAAAGGCGTATAACTTGTATTTTTTTATACTTTATGTATTCGCTTATTGGTCTTTATCTTAGGTTTCGTCTATAACTTGTATTTTTTTTATTTTTATACTTTCTGTATTCGTTTCTTAGTCTCTGTCTTAATGTAAAGGAATATAACTTGTATTTTTATACTTTATGTATTCGTTTCTTGGTCTCTATCTTAGGTTTCGTCTATAACTTGTATTTTTTTATTTTTATTCTTTCTGTATTCGTTTCTTAGTCTCTGTCTTAATGTAAAGGCATATAACTTGTATTTTTATACTTAATGTATTCGTTTATTGGTCTTTATCTTAGGTTTCGTCTATAACTTTTATTTTTTTTATTTTTATACTTTCTGTATTCGTTTCTTAGTCTTTGTCTTAATATAAAGGCGTATAACTTGTATTTTTTTATACTTTATGTATTCGCTTATTGGTCTCTATCTTAAGTTTCGTCTATAACTTGTATTTTTTTATTTTTATATTTTCTGTATTCGTTTCTTAGTCTCTGTCTTAATGTAAAGGAATATAACTTGTATTTTTATACTTTATGTATTCGTTTCTTGGTCTCTATCTTAGGTTTCGTCTATAACTTGTATTTTTTTTATTTTTACAGTTTCTGTATTCGTTTCTTAGTCTCTGTCTTAATATAAAGGCATATAACTTGTATTTTTATACTTTACGTATTCGTTTATTGGTCTTTATGTTAGGTTTCGTCTATAACTTGTATTTTTTTATACTTTATGTATCCGCTTATTGGTCTCTACCTTAGGTTTCGTCTATAACTTGTATTTTTATACTTTATGTATTCGTTTATTGGTCTCTATAGGTTTCGTCTATAACTTGTATTTTTTTTATTTTTATACTTTCTGTATTCGTTTCTTAGTCTCTGTCTTAATATAAAGGCGTATAACTTGTATTTTTTTATACTTTATGTATTCGTTTATTGGTCTCTATCTTAGGTTTCGTCTATAACTTGTATTTTTTTTATTTTTATACTTTCTGTATTCGTTTCTTAGTCTCTGTCTTAATATAAAGGCATATAACTTGTATTTTTATACTTTATGTATTCGTTTATTGGTCTTTATGTTAGGTTTCGTCTATAACTTGTATTTTTTTTATTTTTATACTTTCTGTATTCGTTTCTTAGTCTCTGTCTTAATATAAAGGCGTATAACTTGTATTTTTTTATACTTTATGTATCCGCTTATTGGTCTCTACCTTAGGTTTCGTCTATAACTTGTATTTTTTTATTTTTATTCATTCTGTATTCGTTTCTTAGTCTCTGTCTTAATGTAAAGGCATATAACTTGTATTTTTATACTTTATGTATTCGTTTATTGGTCTCTATAGGTTTCGTCTATAACTTGTATTTTTTTTATTTTTATACTTTCTGTATTCGTTTCTTAGTCTCTGTCTTAATATAAAGGCATATAACTTGTATTTTTATACTTTATGTATTCGTTTATTGGTCTTTATCTCAGGTTTCGTCTATAACTTGTATTTTTTTTTATTTTTATACTTTCTGTATTCGTTTCTTAGTCTCTGTCTTAATATAAAGGCGTATAACTTGTATTTTTTATACTTTATGTATTCGTTTATTGGTCTCTATAGGTTTCGTCTATAACTTGTATTTTTTTTATTTTTATACTTTCTGTATTCGTTTCTTAGTCTCTGTCTTAATATAAAGGCATATAACTTGTATTTTATACTTTATGTATTCGTTTATTGGTCTTTATCTTAGGTTTCGTCTATAACTTGTATTTTTTTTTATTTTTATACTTTCTGTATTCGTTTCTTAGTCTCTGTCTTAATATAAAGGCGTATAACTTGTATTTTTTATACTTTATGTATTCGTTTATTGGTCTCTATCATAGGTTTCGTCTATAACTTGTATTTTTTTTATTTTTATACTTTCTGTATTCGTTTCTTAGTCTCTTTCTTAATATAAAGGCGTATAACTTGTATTTTTTTATACTTTATGTATCCGCTTATTGGTCTCTACCTTAGGTTTCGTCTATAACTTGTATTTTTTTATTTTTATTCTTTTTGTATTCGTTTCTTAGTCTCTGTCTTAATGTAAAGGCATATAACTTGTATTTTTATACTTTATGTATTCGTTTATTGGTCTCTATAGGTTTCGACTATAACTTGTATTTTTTTTTATTTTTATACTTTCTGTATTCGCTTCTTAGTCTTAGTCTTAATATAAAGGCATATAACTTGTATTTTTATACTTTATGTATTCGTTTATTGGTCTTTATCTTAGGTTTCGTCTATAACTTGTATTTTTTTTATTTTTATACTTTCTGTATTCGTTTCTTAGTCTCTGTCTTAATATAAAGGCGTATAACTTGTATTTTTTTATACATTATGTATCCGCTTATTGGTCTCTACCTTAGGTTTCGTCTATAACTTGTATTTTTTTATTTTTATTCTTTCTGTATTCGTTTCTTAGTCTCTGTCTTAATGTAAAGGCATATAACTTGTATTTTTATACTTTATGTATTCGTTTATTGGTCTCTATAGGTTTCGTCTATAACTTGTATTTTTTTTATTTTTATACTTTCTGTATTCGCTTCTTAGTCTCTGTCTTAATATAAAGGCGTATAACTTGTATTTTTTTATACATTATGTATCCGCTTATTGGTCTCTACCTTAGGTTTCGTCTATAAATTGTATTTTTTTATTTTTATTCTTTCTGTATTCGTTTCTTAGTCTCTGTCTTAATGTAAAGGCATATAACTTGTATTTTTATACTTTATGTATTCGTTTATTGGTCTTTATCTTAGGTTTCGTCTATAACTTGTATTTTTTTTTATTTTTATACTTTCTGTATTCGTTTCTTAGTCTCTGTCTTAATATAAAGGCATATAACTTGTATTTTTTTTAGTTTTATACTTTCTGTATTCGTTTCTTAGTCTCTGTCTTAATATAAAGGCGTATAACTTGTATTTTTTATACTTTATGTATTCGTTTATTGGTCTCTATCATAGGTTTCGTCTATAACTTGTATTTTTTTTATTTTTATACTTTCTGTATTCGTTTCTTAGTCTCTGTCTTAATATAAAGGCGTATAACTTGTATTTTTTTATACTTTATGTATCCGCTTATTGGTCTCTACCTTAGGTTTCGTCTATAACTTGTATTTTTTTATTTTTATTCTTTTTGTATTCGTTTCTTAGTCTCTGTCTTAATGTAAAGGCATATAACTTGTATTTTTATACTTTATGTATTCGTTTATTGGTCTCTATAGGTTTCGACTATAACTTGTATTTTTTTTATTTTTATACTTTCTGTATTCGTTTCTTAGTCTCTGTCTTAATATAAAGGCGTATAACTTGTATTTTTTATACTTTATGTATTCGTTTATTGGTCTCTATCATAGGTTTCGTCTATAACTTGTATTTTTTTTATTTTTATACTTTCTGTATTCGTTTCTTAGTCTCTGTCTTAATATAAAGGCGTTTAACTTGTATTTTTTATACTTTATGTATCCGCTTATTGGTCTCTACCTTAGGTTTCGTCTATAACTTGTATTTTTTTATTTTTATTCTTTCTGTATTCGTTTCTTAGTCTCTGTCTTAATGTAAAGGCATATAACTTGTATTTTTATACTTTATGTATTCGTTTATTGGTCTCTATAGGTTTCGTCTATAACTTGTATTTTTTTTTATTTTTATACTTTCTGTATTCGCTTCTTAGTCTTAGTCTTAATATAAAGGCATATAACTTGTATTTTTATACTTTATGTATTCGTTTATTGGTCTTTATCTTAGGTTTCGTCTATAACTTGTATTTTTTTTATTTTTATACTTTCTGTATTCGTTTCTTAGTCTCTGTCTTAATCTAAAGGCGTATAACTTGTATTTTTTTATACGTTATGTATCCGCTTATTGGTCCCTACCTTAGGTTTCGTCTATAACTTGTATTTTTTTATTTTTATTCGTTCTGTGTTCGTTTCTTAGTCTCTGTCTTAATGTAAAGGCATATAACTTGTATTTTTATACTTTATGTATTCGTTTATTGGTCTCTATTGGTTTCGTCTATAACTTGTATTTTTTTTATTTTTATACTTTCTGTGTTCGCTTCTTAGTCTCAGTCTTAATATAAAGGCATATAACTTGTATTTTTATACTTTATGTATTCGTTTATTGGTCTTTATCTTAGGTTTCGTCTATAACTTGTATTTTTTTATTTTTATACTTTCTGTATTCGTTTCTTAGTCTCTGTCTTAATATAAAGGCATATAACTTGAATTTTTATACTTTACGTATTCGTTTATTGGTCTTTATGTTAGGTTTCGTCTATAACTTGTATTTTTTTATACTTTATGTATCCGCTTATTGGTCTCTACCTTAGGTTTCGTCTATAACTTGTATTTTTATACTTTATGTATTCGTTTATTGGTCTCTATAGGTTTTGTCTATAACTTGTATTTTTTTTATTTTTATACTTTCTGTATTCGTTTCTTAGTCTCTGTCTTAATATAAAGGCGTATAACTTGTATTTTTTTATACTTTATGTATTCGTTTATTGGTCTCTATCTTAGGTTTCGTCTATAACTTGTATTTTTTTTATTTTTATACTTTCTGTATTCGTTTCTTAGTCTCTGTCTTAATGTAAAGGCATATAACTTGTATTTTTATACTTTATGTATTCGTTTATTGGTCTCTATAGGTTTCGTCTATAACTTGTATTTTTTTTATTTTTATACTTTCTGTATTCGTTTCTTAGTCTCTGTCTTAATATAAAGGCATATAACTTGTATTTTTATACTTTATGTATTCGTTTATTGGTCTTTATCTCAGGTTTCGTCTATAACTTGTATTTTTTTTTATTTTTATACTTTCTGTATTCGTTTCTTAGTCTCTGTCTTAATATAAAGGCGTATAACTTGTATTTTTTATACTTTATGTATTCGTTTATTGGTCTCTATAGGTTTCGTCTATAACTTGCATTTTTTTTATTTTTATACTTTCTGTATTCGTTTCTTAGTCTCTGTCTTAATATAAAGGCATATAACTTGTATTTTTATACTTTATGTATTCGTTTATTGGTCTCTATAGGTTTCGTCTATAACTTGTATTTTTTTTATTTTTATACTTTCTGTATTCGTTTCTTAGTCTCTGTCTTAATATAAAGGCATATAACTTGTATTTTATACTTTATGTATTCGTTTATTGGTCTTTATCTTAGGTTTTGTCTATAACTTGTATTTTTTTTATTTTTATACTTTCTGTATTCGTTTCTTAGTCTCTGTCTTAATATAAATGCATATAACTTGTATTTTTATACTTTATGTATTCGTTTATTGGTCTTTATCTCAGGTTTCGTCTATAACTTGTATTTTTTTTTATTTTTATACTTTCTGTATTCGTTTCTTAGTCTCTGTCTTAATGTAAAGGCATATAGCTTGTATTTTTATACTTTATGTATTCGTTTATTGGTCTCTATAGGTTTCGTCTATAACTTGTATTTTTTTTATTTTTATACTTTCTGTATTCGTTTCTTAGTCTCTGTCTTAATATAAAGGCATATAACTTGTATTTTATACTTTATGTATTCGTTTATTGGTCTTTATCTTAGGTTTTGTCTATAACTTGTATTTTTTTTATTTTTATACTTTCTGTATTCGTTTCTTAGTCTCTGTCTTAATATAAATGCATATAACTTGTATTTTTATACTTTATGTATTCGTTTATTGGTCTTTATGTTAGGTTTCGTCTATAACTTGTATTTTTTTTTTATTTTTATACTTTCTGTATTCGTTTCTTAGTCTCTGTCTTAATATAAAGGCGTATAACTTGTATTTTTTATACTTTATGTATCCGCTTATTGGTCTCTACCTTAGGTTTCGTCTATAACTTGTATTTTTTTATTTTTATTCTTTCTGTATTCGTTTCTTAGTCTCTGTCTTAATGTAAAGGCATATAACTTGTATTTTTATACTTTATGTATTCGTTTATTGGTCTCTATAGGTTTCGTCTATAACTTGTATTTTTTTTTTATTTTTATACTTTCTGTATTCGCTTCTTAGTCTTAGTCTTAATATAAAGGCATATACCTTGTATTTTTATACTTTATGTATTCGTTTATTGGTCTTTATCTTAGGTTTCGTCTATAACTTGTATTTTTTTTATTTTTATACTTTCTGTATTCGTTTGTTAGTCTCTGTCTTAATATAAAGGCGTATAACTTGTATTTTTTTATACGTTATGTATCCGCTTATTGGTCTCTACCTTAGGTTTCGTCTATAACTTGTATTTTTTTATTTTTATTCTTTCTGTATTCGTTTCTTAGTCTCTGTCTTAATGTAAAGGCATATAACTTGTATTTTTATACTTTATGTATTCGTTTATTGGTCTCTATAGGTTTCGTCTATAACTTGTATTTTTTTTATTTTTATACTTTCTGTATTCGCTTCTTAGTCTCAGTCTTAATATAAAGGCATATAACTTGTATTTTTATACTTTATGTATTCGTTTATTGGTCTCTATAGGTTTCGTCTATAACTTGTATTTTTTTTTATTTTTATACTTTCTGTATTCGTTTCTTAGTCTCTGTCTTAATATAAAGGCATATAACTTGTATTTCTATACTTTATGTATTCGTTTATTGGTCTCTATCTTAGGTTTCGTCTATAACTTGTATTTTTTTTTATTTTTATACTTTCTGTATTCGTTTCTTAGTCTCTGTCTTAATATAAAGGCGTATAACTTGTATTTTTTTATACTTTATGTATCCGCTTATTGGTCTCTACCTTAGGTTTCGTCTATACCTTGTATTTTTTTATTTTTATACTTTCTGTATTCATTTCTTAGTCTCTGTCTTAATATAAAGGCATATAACTTGTATTTTTATACTTTATGTATTCGCTTATTGGTCTTTATGTTAGGTTTCGTCTATAACTTGTATTTTTTTTTATTTTTATACTTTCTGTATTCGTTTCTTAGTCTCTGTCTTAATATAAAGGCGTATAACTTGTATTTTTTTATACTTTATGTATTCGCTTATTGGTCTTTATCTTAGGTTTCGTCTATAACTTGTATTTTTTTTATTTTTATACTTTCTGTATTCGTTTCTTAGTCTCTGTCTTAATGTAAAGGAATATAACTTGTATTTTTATACTTTATGTATTCGTTTCTTGGTCTCTATCTTAGGTTTCGTCTATAACTTGTATTTTTTTATTTTTATTCTTTCTGTATTCGTTTCTTAGTCTCTGTCTTAATGTAAAGGCATATAACTTGTATTTTTATACTTAATGTATTCGTTTATTGGTCTTTATCTTAGGTTTCGTCTATAACTTTTATTTTTTTTATTTTTATACTTTCTGTATTCGTTTCTTAGTCTTTGTCTTAATATAAAGGCGTATAACTTGTATTTTTTTATACTTTATGTATTCGCTTATTGGTCTCTATCTTAAGTTTCGTCTATAACTTGTATTTTTTTATTTTTATACTTTCTGTATTCGTTTCTTAGTCTCTGTCTTAATGTAAAGGAATATAACTTGTATTTTTATACTTTATGTATCCGCTTATTGGTCTCTACCTTAGGTTTCGTCTATAACTTGTATTTTTATACTTTATGTATTCGTTTATTGGTCTCTATAGGTTTCGTCTATAACTTGTATTTTTTTTATTTTTATACTTTCTGTATTCGTTTCTTAGTCTCTGTCTTAATATAAAGGCGTATAACTTGTATTTTTTTATACTTTATGTATTCGTTTATTGGTCTCTATCTTAGGTTTCGTCTATAACTTGTATTTTTTTTATTTTTATACTTTCTGTATTCATTTCTTAGTCTCTGTCTTAATATAAAGGCATATAACTTGTATTTTTATACTTTATGTATTCGTTTATTGGTCTTTATGTTAGGTTTCGTCTATAACTTGTATTTTTTTTATTTTTATACTTTCTGTATTCGTTTTTTAGTCTCTGTCTTAATATAAAGGCGTATAACTTGTATTTTTTTATACTTTATGTATCCGCTTATTGGTCTCTACCTTAGGTTTCGTCTATAACTTGTATTTTTTTATTTTTATTCATTCTGTATTCGTTTCTTAGTCTCTGTCTTAATGTAAAGGCATATAACTTGTATTTTTATACTTTATGTATTCGTTTATTGGTCTCTATAGGTTTCGTCTATAACTTGTATTTTTTTTATTTTTATACTTTCTGTATTCGTTTCTTAGTCTCTGTCTTAATATAAAGGCATATAACTTGTATTTTTATACTTTATGTATTCGTTTATTGGTCTTTATCTCAGGTTTCGTCTATAACTTGTATTTTTTTTTATTTTTATACTTTCTGTATTCGTTTCTTAGTCTCTGTCTTAATATAAAGGCGTATAACTTGTATTTTTTATACTTTATGTATTCGTTTATTGGTCTCTATAGGTTTCGTCTATAACTTGTATTTTTTTTATTTTTATACTTTCTGTATTCGTTTCTTAGTCTCTGTCTTAATATAAAGGCATATAACTTGTATTTTATACTTTATGTATTCGTTTATTGGTCTTTATCTTAGGTTTCGTCTATAACTTGTATTTTTTTTTATTTTTATACTTTCTGTATTCGTTTCTTAGTCTCTGTCTTAATATAAAGGCGTATAACTTGTATTTTTTATACTTTATGTATTCGTTTATTGGTCTCTATCATAGGTTTCGTCTATAACTTGTATTTTTTTTATTTTTATACTTTCTGTATTCGTTTCTTAGTCTCTGTCTTAATATAAAGGCGTATAACTTGTATTTTTTTATACTTTATGTATCCGCTTATTGGTCTCTACCTTAGGTTTCGTCTATAACTTGTATTTTTTTATTTTTATTCTTTTTGTATTCGTTTCTTAGTCTCTGTCTTAATGTAAAGGCATATAACTTGTATTTTTATACTTTATGTATTCGTTTATTGGTCTCTATAGGTTTCGACTATAACTTGTATTTTTTTTTATTTTTATACTTTCTGTATTCGCTTCTTAGTCTTAGTCTTAATATAAAGGCATATAACTTGTATTTTTATACTTTATGTATTCGTTTATTGGTCTCTATAGGTTTCGTCTATAACTTGTATTTTTTTTTATTTTTATACTTTCTGTATTCGCTTCTTAGTCTTAGTCTTAATATAAAGGCATATAACTTGTATTTTTATACTTTATGTATTCGTTTATTGGTCTTTATCTTAGGTTTCGTCTATAACTTGTATTTTTTTTATTTTTATACTTTCTGTATTCGTTTCTTAGTCTCTGTCTTAATCTAAAGGCGTATAACTTGTATTTTTTTATACGTTATGTATCCGCTTATTGGTCCTTACCTTAGGTTTCGTCTATAACTTGTATTTTTTTATTTTTATTCGTTCTGTGTTCGTTTCTTAGTCTCTGTCTTAATGTAAAGGCATATAACTTGTATTTTTATACTTTATGTATTCGTTTATTGGTCTCTATTGGTTTCGTCTATAACTTGTATTTTTTTTATTTTTATACTTTCTGTGTTCGCTTCTTAGTCTCAGTCTTAATATAAAGGCATATAACTTGTATTTTTATACTTTATGTATTCGTTTATTGGTCTTTATCTTAGGTTTCGTCTATAACTTGTATTTTTTTATTTTTATACTTTCTGTATTCGTTTCTTAGTCTCTGTCTTAATATAAAGGCATATAACTTGAATTTTTATACTTTACGTATTCGTTTATTGGTCTTTATGTTAGGTTTCGTCTATAACTTGTATTTTTTTATACTTTATGTATCCGCTTATTGGTCTCTACCTTAGGTTTCGTCTATAACTTGTATTTTTATACTTTATGTATTCGTTTATTGGTCTCTATAGGTTTTGTCTATAACTTGTATTTTTTTTATTTTTATACTTTCTGTATTCGTTTCTTAGTCTCTGTCTTAATATAAAGGCGTATAACTTGTATTTTTTTATACTTTATGTATTCGTTTATTGGTCTCTATCTTAGGTTTCGTCTATAACTTGTATTTTTTTTATTTTTATACTTTCTGTATTCGTTTCTTAGTCTCTGTCTTAATGTAAAGGCATATAACTTGTATTTTTATACTTTATGTATTCGTTTATTGGTCTCTATAGGTTTCGTCTATAACTTGTATTTTTTTTATTTTTATACTTTCTGTATTCGTTTCTTAGTCTCTGTCTTAATATAAAGGCATATAACTTGTATTTTTATACTTTATGTATTCGTTTATTGGTCTTTATCTCAGGTTTCGTCTATAACTTGTATTTTTTTTTATTTTTATACTTTCTGTATTCGTTTCTTAGTCTCTGTCTTAATATAAAGGCGTATAACTTGTATTTTTTATACTTTATGTATTCGTTTATTGGTCTCTATAGGTTTCGTCTATAACTTGTATTTTTTTTATTTTTATACTTTCTGTATTCGTTTCTTAGTCTCTGTCTTAATATAAAGGCATATAACTTGTATTTTTATACTTTATGTATTCGTTTATTGGTCTCTATAGGTTTCGTCTATAACTTGTATTTTTTTTATTTTTATACTTTCTGTATTCGTTTCTTAGTCTCTGTCTTAATATAAAGGCATATAACTTGTATTTTATACTTTATGTATTCGTTTATTGGTCTTTATCTTAGGTTTTGTCTATAACTTGTATTTTTTTTATTTTTATACTTTCTGTATTCGTTTCTTAGTCTCTGTCTTAATATAAATGCATATAACTTGTATTTTTATACTTTATGTATTCGTTTATTGGTCTCTATTGGTTTCGTCTATAACTTGTATTTTTTTTATTTTTATACTTTCTGTGTTCGCTTCTTAGTCTCAGTCTTAATATAAAGGCATATAACTTGTATTTTTATACTTTATGTATTCGTTTATTGGTCTTTATCTTAGGTTTCGTCTATAACTTGTATTTTTTTATTTTTATACTTTCTGTATTCGTTTCTTAGTCTCTGTCTTAATATAAAGGCATATAACTTGAATTTTTATACTTTACGTATTCGTTTATTGGTCTTTATGTTAGGTTTCGTCTATAACTTGTATTTTTTTATACTTTATGTATCCGCTTATTGGTCTCTACCTTAGGTTTCGTCTATAACTTGTATTTTTATACTTTATGTATTCGTTTATTGGTCTCTATAGGTTTTGTCTATAACTTGTATTTTTTTTATTTTTATACTTTCTGTATTCGTTTCTTAGTCTCTGTCTTAATATAAAGGCGTATAACTTGTATTTTTTTATACTTTATGTATTCGTTTATTGGTCTCTATCTTAGGTTTCGTCTATAACTTGTATTTTTTTTATTTTTATACTTTCTGTATTCGTTTCTTAGTCTCTGTCTTAATGTAAAGGCATATAACTTGTATTTTTATACTTTATGTATTCGTTTATTGGTCTCTATAGGTTTCGTCTATAACTTGTATTTTTTTTATTTTTATACTTTCTGTATTCGTTTCTTAGTCTCTGTCTTAATATAAAGGCATATAACTTGTATTTTTATACTTTATGTATTCGTTTATTGGTCTTTATCTCAGGTTTCGTCTATAACTTGTATTTTTTTTTATTTTTATACTTTCTGTATTCGTTTCTTAGTCTCTGTCTTAATATAAAGGCGTATAACTTGTATTTTTTATACTTTATGTATTCGTTTATTGGTCTCTATAGGTTTCGTCTATAACTTGTATTTTTTTTATTTTTATACTTTCTGTATTCGTTTCTTAGTCTCTGTCTTAATATAAAGGCATATAACTTGTATTTTTATACTTTATGTATTCGTTTATTGGTCTCTATAGGTTTCGTCTATAACTTGTATTTTTTTTATTTTTATACTTTCTGTATTCGTTTCTTAGTCTCTGTCTTAATATAAAGGCATATAACTTGTATTTTATACTTTATGTATTCGTTTATTGGTCTTTATCTTAGGTTTTGTCTATAACTTGTATTTTTTTTATTTTTATACTTTCTGTATTCGTTTCTTAGTCTCTGTCTTAATATAAATGCATATAACTTGTATTTTTATACTTTATGTATTCGTTTATTGGTCTTTATCTCAGGTTTCGTCTATAACTTGTATTTTTTTTTATTTTTATACTTTCTGTATTCGTTTCTTAGTCTCTGTCTTAATGTAAAGGCATATAACTTGTATTTTTATACTTTATGTATTCGTTTATTGGTCTCTATAGGTTTCGTCTATAACTTGTATTTTTTTTATTTTTATACTTTCTGTATTCGTTTCTTAGTCTCTGTCTTAATATAAAGGCGTATAACTTGTATTTTTTATACTTTATGTATCCGCTTATTGGTCTCTACCTTAGGTTTCGTCTATAACTTGTATTTTTTTATTTTTATTCTTTCTGTATTCGTTTCTTAGTCTCTGTCTTAATGTAAAGGCATATAACTTGTATTTTTATACTTTATGTATTCGTTTATTGGTCTCTATAGGTTTCGTCTATAACTTGTATTTTTTTTTTATTTTTATACTTTCTGTATTCGCTTCTTAGTCTTAGTCTTAATATAAAGGCATATACCTTGTATTTTTATACTTTATGTATTCGTTTATTGGTCTTTATCTTAGGTTTCGTCTATAACTTGTATTTTTTTTATTTTTATACTTTCTGTATTCGTTTGTTAGTCTCTGTCTTAATATAAAGGCGTATAACTTGTATTTTTTTATACGTTATGTATCCGCTTATTGGTCTCTACCTTAGGTTTCGTCTATAACTTGTATTTTTTTATTTTTATTCTTTCTGTATTCGTTTCTTAGTCTCTGTCTTAATGTAAAGGCATATAACTTGTATTTTTATACTTTATGTATTCGTTTATTGGTCTCTATAGGTTTCGTCTATAACTTGTATTTTTTTTATTTTTATACTTTCTGTATTCGCTTCTTAGTCTCAGTCTTAATATAAAGGCATATAACTTGTATTTTTATACTTTATGTATTCGTTTATTGGTCTCTATAGGTTTCGTCTATAACTTGTATTTTTTTTTATTTTTATACTTTCTGTATTCGTTTCTTAGTCTCTGTCTTAATATAAAGGCATATAACTTGTATTTCTATACTTTATGTATTCGTTTAGTGGTCTCTATCTTAGGTTTCGTCTATAACTTGTATTTTTTTTTATTTTTATACTTTCTGTATTCGTTTCTTAGTCTCTGTCTTAATATAAAGGCGTATAACTTGTATTTTTTTATACTTTATGTATCCGCTTATTGGTCTCTACCTTAGGTTTCGTCTATAACTTGTATTTTTTTATTTTTATACTTTCTGTATTCATTTCTTAGTCTCTGTCTTAATATAAAGGCATATAACTTGTATTTTTATACTTTATGTATTCGCTTATTGGTCTTTATGTTAGGTTTCGTCTATAACTTGTATTTTTTTTTATTTTTATACTTTCTGTATTCGTTTCTTAGTCTCTGTCTTAATATAAAGGCGTATAACTTGTATTTTTTTATACTTTATGTATTCGCTTATTGGTCTTTATCTTAGGTTTCGTCTATAACTTGTATTTTTTTTATTTTTATACTTTCTGTATTCGTTTCTTAGTCTCTGTCTTAATGTAAAGGAATATAACTTGTATTTTTATACTTTATGTATTCGTTTCTTGGTCTCTATCTTAGGTTTCGTCTATAACTTGTATTTTTTTATTTTTATTCTTTCTGTATTCGTTTCTTAGTCTCTGTCTTAATGTAAAGGCATATAACTTGTATTTTTATACTTAATGTATTCGTTTATTGGTCTTTATCTTAGGTTTCGTCTATAACTTTTATTTTTTTTATTTTTATACTTTCTGTATTCGTTTCTTAGTCTTTGTCTTAATATAAAGGCGTATAACTTGTATTTTTTTATACTTTATGTATTCGCTTATTGGTCTCTATCTTAAGTTTCGTCTATAACTTGTATTTTTTTATTTTTATACTTTCTGTATTCGTTTCTTAGTCTCTGTCTTAATGTAAAGGAATATAACTTGTATTTTTATACTTTATGTATTCGTTTCTTGGTCTCTATCTTAGGTTTCGTCTATAACTTATATTTTTTTTATTTTTACAGTTTCTGTATTCGTTTCTTAGTCTCTGTCTTAATATAAAGGCATATAACTTGTATTTTTATACTTTACGTATTCGTTTATTGGTCTTTATGTTAGGTTTCGTCTATAACTTGTATTTTTTTATACTTTATGTATCCGCTTATTGGTCTCTACCTTAGGTTTCGTCTATAACTTGTATTTTTATACTTTATGTATTCGTTTATTGGTCTCTATAGGTTTCGTCTATAACTTGTATTTTTTTTATTTTTATACTTTCTGTATTCGTTTCTTAGTCTCTGTCTTAATATAAAGGCGTATAACTTGTATTTTTTTATACTTTATGTATTCGTTTATTGGTCTCTATCTTAGGTTTCGTCTATAACTTGTATTTTTTTTATTTTTATACTTTCTGTATTCGTTTCTTAGTCTCTGTCTTAATATAAAGGCATATAACTTGTATTTTTATACTTTATGTATTCGTTTATTGGTCTTTATGTTAGGTTTCGTCTATAACTTGTATTTTTTTTATTTTTATACTTTCTGTATTCGTTTCTTAGTCTCTGTCTTAATATAAAGGCGTATAACTTGTATTTTTTTATACTTTATGTATCCGCTTATTGGTCTTGGGTCTACCTTAGGTTTCGTCTATAACTTGTATTTTTTTATTTTTATTCATTCTGTATTCGTTTCTTAGTCTCTGTCTTAATGTAAAGGCATATAACTTGTATTTTTATACTTTATGTATTCGTTTATTGGTCTCTATTGGTTTCGTCTATAACTTGTATTTTTTTTATTTTTATACTTTCTGTATTCGTTTCTTAGTCTCTGTCTTAATATAAAGGCATATAACTTGTATTTTTATACTTTATGTATTCGTTTATTGGTCTTTATCTCAGGTTTCGTCTATAACTTGTATTTTTTTTTATTTTTATAATTTCTGTATTCGTTTCTTAGTCTCTGTCTTAATATAAAGGCGTATAACTTGTATTTTTTATACTTTATGTATTCGTTTATTGGTCTCTATAGGTTTCGTCTATAACTTGTATTTTTTTTATTTTTATACTTTCTGTATTCGTTTCTTAGTCTCTGTCTTAATATAAAGGCATATAACTTGTATTTTATACTTTATGTATTCGTTTATTGGTCTTTATCTTAGGTTTCGTCTATAACTTGTATTTTTTTTTATTTTTATACTTTCTGTATTCGTTTCTTAGTCTCTGTCTTAATATAAAGGCGTATAACTTGTATTTTTTATACTTTATGTATTCGTTTATTGGTCTCTATCATAGGTTTCGTCTATAACTTGTATTTTTTTTATTTTTATACTTTCTGTATTCGTTTCTTAGTCTCTGTCTTAATATAAAGGCGTATAACTTGTATTTTTTTATACTTTATGTATCCGCTTATTGGTCTCTACCTTAGGTTTCGTCTATAACTTGTATTTTTTTATTTTTATTCTTTTTGTATTCGTTTCTTAGTCTCTGTCTTAATGTAAAGGCATATAACTTGTATTTTTATACTTTATGTATTCGTTTATTGGTCTCTATAGGTTTCGACTATAACTTGTATTTTTTTTATTTTTATACTTTCTGTATTCGTTTCTTAGTCTCTGTCTTAATATAAAGGCATATAACTTGTATTTTTATACTTTATGTATTCGTTTATTGGTCTTTATCTCAGGTTTCGTCTATAACTTGTATTTTTTTTTATTTTTATAATTTCTGTATTCGTTTCTTAGTCTCTGTCTTAATATAAAGGCGTATAACTTGTATTTTTTATACTTTATGTATTCGTTTATTGGTCTCTATAGGTTTCGTCTATAACTTGTATTTTTTTTATTTTTATACTTTCTGTATTCGTTTCTTAGTCTCTGTCTTAATATAAAGGCGTATAACTTGTATTTTTTTATACTTTATGTATCCGCTTATTGGTCTCTACCTTAGGTTTCGTCTATAACTTGTATTTTTTTATTTTTATTCTTTTTGTATTCGTTTCTTAGTCTCTGTCTTAATGTAAAGGCATATAACTTGTATTTTTATACTTTATGTATTCGTTTATTGGTCTCTCTAGGTTTCGACTATAACTTGTATTTTTTTTATTTTTATACTTTCTGTATTCGTTTCTTAGTCTCTGTCTTAATATAAAGGCATATAACTTGTATTTTTATACTTTATGTATTCGTTTATTGGTCTTTATCTCAGGTTTCGTCTATAACTTGTATTTTTTTTTATTTTTATAATTTCTGTATTCGTTTCTTAGTCTCTGTCTTAATATAAAGGCATATAACTTGTATTTTTATACTTTATGTATTCGTTTATTGGTCTTTATCTCAGGTTTCGTCTATAACTTGTATTTTTTTTTATTTTTATAATTTCTGTATTCGTTTCTTAGTCTCTGTCTTAATATAAAGGCGTATAACTTGTATTTTTTATACTTTATGTATTCGTTTATTGGTCTCTATAGGTTTCGTCTATAACTTGTATTTTTTTTATTTTTATACTTTCTGTATTCGTTTCTTAGTCTCTGTCTTAATATAAAGGCATATAACTTGTATTTTATACTTTATGTATTCGTTTATTGGTCTTTATCTTAGGTTTCGTCTATAACTTGTATTTTTTTTTTATTTTTATACTTTCTGTATTCGTTTCTTAGTCTCTGTCTTAATATAAAGGCGTATAACTTGTATTTTTTATACTTTATGTATTCGTTTATTGGTCTCTATCATAGGTTTCGTCTATAACTTGTATTTTTTTTATTTTTATACTTTCTGTATTCGTTTCTTAGTCTCTGTCTTAATATAAAGGCATATAACTTGTATTTTTATACTTTACGTATTCGTTTATTGGTCTTTATGTTAGGTTTCGTCTATAACTTGTATTTTTTTATACTTTATGTATCCGCTTATTGGTCTCTACCTTAGGTTTCGTCTATAACTTGTATTTTTATACTTTATGTATTCGTTTATTGGTCTCTATAGGTTTCGTCTATAACTTGTATTTTTTTTTATTTTTATACTTTCTGTATTCGTTTCTTAGTCTCTGTCTTAATATAAAGGCGTATAACTTGTATTTTTTTATACTTTATGTATTCGTTTATTGGTCTCTATCTTAGGTTTCGTCTATAACTTGTATTTTTTTTATTTTTATACTTTCTGTATTCGTTTCTTAGTCTCTGTCTTAATATAAAGGCATATAACTTGTATTTTTATACTTTATGTATTCGTTTATTGGTCTTTATGTTAGGTTTCGTCTATAACTTGTATTTTTTTTATTTTTATACTTTCTGTATTCGTTTCTTAGTCTCTGTCTTAATATAAAGGCGTATAACTTGTATTTTTTTATACTTTATGTATCCGCTTATTGGTCTCTACCTTAGGTTTCGTCTATAACTTGTATTTTTTTATTTTTATTCATTCTGTATTCGTTTCTTAGTCTCTGTCTTAATGTAAAGGCATATAACTTGTATTTTTATACTTTATGTATTCGTTTATTGGTCTCTATAGGTTTCGTCTATAACTTGTATTTTTTTTATTTTTATACTTTCTGTATTCGTTTCTTAGTCTCTGTCTTAATATAAAGGCATATAACTTGTATTTTTATACTTTATGTATTCGTTTATTGGTCTTTATCTCAGGTTTCGTCTATAACTTGTATTTTTTTTTATTTTTATACTTTCTGTATTCGTTTCTTAGTCTCTGTCTTAATATAAAGGCGTATAACTTGTATTTTTTATACTTTATGTATTCGTTTATTGGTCTCTATAGGTTTCGTCTATAACTTGTATTTTTTTTATTTTTATACTTTCTGTATTCGTTTCTTAGTCTCTGTCTTAATATAAAGGCATATAACTTGTATTTTATACTTTATGTATTCGTTTATTGGTCTTTATCTTAGGTTTCGTCTATAACTTGTATTTTTTTTTATTTTTATACTTTCTGTATTCGTTTCTTAGTCTCTGTCTTAATATAAAGGCGTATAACTTGTATTTTTTATACTTTATGTATTCGTTTATTGGTCTCTATCATAGGTTTCGTCTATAACTTGTATTTTTTTTATTTTTATACTTTCTGTATTCGTTTCTTAGTCTCTTTCTTAATATAAAGGCGTATAACTTGTATTTTTTTATACTTTATGTATCCGCTTATTGGTCTCTACCTTAGGTTTCGTCTATAACTTGTATTTTTTTATTTTTATTCTTTTTGTATTCGTTTCTTAGTCTCTGTCTTAATGTAAAGGCATATAACTTGTATTTTTATACTTTATGTATTCGTTTATTGGTCTCTATAGGTTTCGACTATAACTTGTATTTTTTTTTATTTTTATACTTTCTGTATTCGCTTCTTAGTCTTAGTCTTAATATAAAGGCATATAACTTGTATTTTTATACTTTATGTATTCGTTTATTGGTCTTTATCTTAGGTTTCGTCTATAACTTGTATTTTTTTTATTTTTATACTTTCTGTATTCGTTTCTTAGTCTCTGTCTTAATATAAAGGCGTATAACTTGTATTTTTTTATACATTATGTATCCGCTTATTGGTCTCTACCTTAGGTTTCGTCTATAACTTGTATTTTTTTATTTTTATTCTTTCTGTATTCGTTTCTTAGTCTCTGTCTTAATGTAAAGGCATATAACTTGTATTTTTATACTTTATGTATTCGTTTATTGGTCTCTATAGGTTTCGTCTATAACTTGTATTTTTTTTATTTTTATACTTTCTGTATTCGCTTCTTAGTCTCTGTCTTAATATAAAGGCGTATAACTTGTATTTTTTTATACATTATGTATCCGCTTATTGGTCTCTACCTTAGGTTTCGTCTATAACTTGTATTTTTTTATTTTTATTCTTTCTGTATTCGTTTCTTAGTCTCTGTCTTAATGTAAAGGCATATAACTTGTATTTTTATACTTTATGTATTCGTTTATTGGTCTTTATCTTAGGTTTCGTCTATAACTTGTATTTTTTTTTATTTTTATACTTTCTGTATTCGTTTCTTAGTCTCTGTCTTAATATAAAGGCATATAACTTGTATTTTTTTTAGTTTTATACTTTCTGTATTCGTTTCTTAGTCTCTGTCTTAATATAAAGGCGTATAACTTGTATTTTTTATACTTTATGTATTCGTTTATTGGTCTCTATCATAGGTTTCGTCTATAACTTGTATTTTTTTTATTTTTATACTTTCTGTATTCGTTTCTTAGTCTCTGTCTTAATATAAAGGCGTATAACTTGTATTTTTTTATACTTTATGTATCCGCTTATTGGTCTCTACCTTAGGTTTCGTCTATAACTTGTATTTTTTTATTTTTATTCTTTTTGTATTCGTTTCTTAGTCTCTGTCTTAATGTAAAGGCATATAACTTGTATTTTTATACTTTATGTATTCGTTTATTGGTCTCTATAGGTTTCGACTATAACTTGTATTTTTTTTATTTTTATACTTTCTGTATTCGTTTCTTAGTCTCTGTCTTAATATAAAGGCGTATAACTTGTATTTTTTATACTTTATGTATTCGTTTATTGGTCTCTATCATAGGTTTCGTCTATAACTTGTATTTTTTTTATTTTTATACTTTCTGTATTCGTTTCTTAGTCTCTGTCTTAATATAAAGGCGTTTAACTTGTATTTTTTATACTTTATGTATCCGCTTATTGGTCTCTACCTTAGGTTTCGTCTATAACTTGTATTTTTTTATTTTTATTCTTTCTGTATTCGTTTCTTAGTCTCTGTCTTAATGTAAAGGCATATAACTTGTATTTTTATACTTTATGTATTCGTTTATTGGTCTCTATAGGTTTCGTCTATAACTTGTATTTTTTTTTATTTTTATACTTTCTGTATTCGCTTCTTAGTCTTAGTCTTAATATAAAGGCATATAACTTGTATTTTTATACTTTATGTATTCGTTTATTGGTCTTTATCTTAGGTTTCGTCTATAACTTGTATTTTTTTTATTTTTATACTTTCTGTATTCGTTTCTTAGTCTCTGTCTTAATCTAAAGGCGTATAACTTGTATTTTTTTATACGTTATGTATCCGCTTATTGGTCCCTACCTTAGGTTTCGTCTATAACTTGTATTTTTTTATTTTTATTCGTTCTGTGTTCGTTTCTTAGTCTCTGTCTTAATGTAAAGGCATATAACTTGTATTTTTATACTTTATGTATTCGTTTATTGGTCTCTATTGGTTTCGTCTATAACTTGTATTTTTTTTATTTTTATACTTTCTGTGTTCGCTTCTTAGTCTCAGTCTTAATATAAAGGCATATAACTTGTATTTTTATACTTTATGTATTCGTTTATTGGTCTTTATCTTAGGTTTCGTCTATAACTTGTATTTTTTTATTTTTATACTTTCTGTATTCGTTTCTTAGTCTCTGTCTTAATATAAAGGCATATAACTTGAATTTTTATACTTTACGTATTCGTTTATTGGTCTTTATGTTAGGTTTCGTCTATAACTTGTATTTTTTTATACTTTATGTATCCGCTTATTGGTCTCTACCTTAGGTTTCGTCTATAACTTGTATTTTTATACTTTATGTATTCGTTTATTGGTCTCTATAGGTTTTGTCTATAACTTGTATTTTTTTTATTTTTATACTTTCTGTATTCGTTTCTTAGTCTCTGTCTTAATATAAAGGCGTATAACTTGTATTTTTTTATACTTTATGTATTCGTTTATTGGTCTCTATCTTAGGTTTCGTCTATAACTTGTATTTTTTTTATTTTTATACTTTCTGTATTCGTTTCTTAGTCTCTGTCTTAATGTAAAGGCATATAACTTGTATTTTTATACTTTATGTATTCGTTTATTGGTCTCTATAGGTTTCGTCTATAACTTGTATTTTTTTTATTTTTATACTTTCTGTATTCGTTTCTTAGTCTCTGTCTTAATATAAAGGCATATAACTTGTATTTTTATACTTTATGTATTCGTTTATTGGTCTTTATCTCAGGTTTCGTCTATAACTTGTATTTTTTTTTATTTTTATACTTTCTGTATTCGTTTCTTAGTCTCTGTCTTAATATAAAGGCGTATAACTTGTATTTTTTATACTTTATGTATTCGTTTATTGGTCTCTATAGGTTTCGTCTATAACTTGTATTTTTTTTATTTTTATACTTTCTGTATTCGTTTCTTAGTCTCTGTCTTAATATAAAGGCATATAACTTGTATTTTTATACTTTATGTATTCGTTTATTGGTCTCTATAGGTTTCGTCTATAACTTGTATTTTTTTTATTTTTATACTTTCTGTATTCGTTTCTTAGTCTCTGTCTTAATATAAAGGCATATAACTTGTATTTTATACTTTATGTATTCGTTTATTGGTCTTTATCTTAGGTTTTGTCTATAACTTGTATTTTTTTTATTTTTATACTTTCTGTATTCGTTTCTTAGTCTCTGTCTTAATATAAATGCATATAACTTGTATTTTTATACTTTATGTATTCGTTTATTGGTCTTTATCTCAGGTTTCGTCTATAACTTGTATTTTTTTTTATTTTTATACTTTCTGTATTCGTTTCTTAGTCTCTGTCTTAATGTAAAGGCATATAACTTGTATTTTTATACTTTATGTATTCGTTTATTGGTCTCTATAGGTTTCGTCTATAACTTGTATTTTTTTTATTTTTATACTTTCTGTATTCGTTTCTTAGTCTCTGTCTTAATATAAAGGCATATAACTTGTATTTTATACTTTATGTATTCGTTTATTGGTCTTTATCTTAGGTTTTGTCTATAACTTGTATTTTTTTTATTTTTATACTTTCTGTATTCGTTTCTTAGTCTCTGTCTTAATATAAATGCATATAACTTGTATTTTTATACTTTATGTATTCGTTTATTGGTCTTTATGTTAGGTTTCGTCTATAACTTGTATTTTTTTTTTATTTTTATACTTTCTGTATTCGTTTCTTAGTCTCTGTCTTAATATAAAGGCGTATAACTTGTATTTTTTATACTTTATGTATCCGCTTATTGGTCTCTACCTTAGGTTTCGTCTATAACTTGTATTTTTTTATTTTTATTCTTTCTGTATTCGTTTCTTAGTCTCTGTCTTAATGTAAAGGCATATAACTTGTATTTTTATACTTTATGTATTCGTTTATTGGTCTCTATAGGTTTCGTCTATAACTTGTATTTTTTTTTTATTTTTATACTTTCTGTATTCGCTTCTTAGTCTTAGTCTTAATATAAAGGCATATACCTTGTATTTTTATACTTTATGTATTCGTTTATTGGTCTTTATCTTAGGTTTCGTCTATAACTTGTATTTTTTTTATTTTTATACTTTCTGTATTCGTTTGTTAGTCTCTGTCTTAATATAAAGGCGTATAACTTGTATTTTTTTATACGTTATGTATCCGCTTATTGGTCTCTACCTTAGGTTTCGTCTATAACTTGTATTTTTTTATTTTTATTCTTTCTGTATTCGTTTCTTAGTCTCTGTCTTAATGTAAAGGCATATAACTTGTATTTTTATACTTTATGTATTCGTTTATTGGTCTCTATAGGTTTCGTCTATAACTTGTATTTTTTTTATTTTTATACTTTCTGTATTCGCTTCTTAGTCTCAGTCTTAATATAAAGGCATATAACTTGTATTTTTATACTTTATGTATTCGTTTATTGGTCTCTATAGGTTTCGTCTATAACTTGTATTTTTTTTTATTTTTATACTTTCTGTATTCGTTTCTTAGTCTCTGTCTTAATATAAAGGCATATAACTTGTATTTCTATACTTTATGTATTCGTTTATTGGTCTCTATCTTAGGTTTCGTCTATAACTTGTATTTTTTTTTATTTTTATACTTTCTGTATTCGTTTCTTAGTCTCTGTCTTAATATAAAGGCGTATAACTTGTATTTTTTTATACTTTATGTATCCGCTTATTGGTCTCTACCTTAGGTTTCGTCTATAACTTGTATTTTTTTATTTTTATACTTTCTGTATTCATTTCTTAGTCTCTGTCTTAATATAAAGGCATATAACTTGTATTTTTATACTTTATGTATTCGCTTATTGGTCTTTATGTTAGGTTTCGTCTATAACTTGTATTTTTTTTTATTTTTATACTTTCTGTATTCGTTTCTTAGTCTCTGTCTTAATATAAAGGCGTATAACTTGTATTTTTTTATACTTTATGTATTCGCTTATTGGTCTTTATCTTAGGTTTCGTCTATAACTTGTATTTTTTTTATTTTTATACTTTCTGTATTCGTTTCTTAGTCTCTGTCTTAATGTAAAGGAATATAACTTGTATTTTTATACTTTATGTATTCGTTTCTTGGTCTCTATCTTAGGTTTCGTCTATAACTTGTATTTTTTTATTTTTATTCTTTCTGTATTCGTTTCTTAGTCTCTGTCTTAATGTAAAGGCATATAACTTGTATTTTTATACTTAATGTATTCGTTTATTGGTCTTTATCTTAGGTTTCGTCTATAACTTTTATTTTTTTTATTTTTATACTTTCTGTATTCGTTTCTTAGTCTTTGTCTTAATATAAAGGCGTATAACTTGTATTTTTTTATACTTTATGTATTCGCTTATTGGTCTCTATCTTAAGTTTCGTCTATAACTTGTATTTTTTTATTTTTATACTTTCTGTATTCGTTTCTTAGTCTCTGTCTTAATGTAAAGGAATATAACTTGTATTTTTATACTTTATGTATCCGCTTATTGGTCTCTACCTTAGGTTTCGTCTATAACTTGTATTTTTATACTTTATGTATTCGTTTATTGGTCTCTATAGGTTTCGTCTATAACTTGTATTTTTTTTATTTTTATACTTTCTGTATTCGTTTCTTAGTCTCTGTCTTAATATAAAGGCGTATAACTTGTATTTTTTTATACTTTATGTATTCGTTTATTGGTCTCTATCTTAGGTTTCGTCTATAACTTGTATTTTTTTTATTTTTATACTTTCTGTATTCGTTTCTTAGTCTCTGTCTTAATATAAAGGCATATAACTTGTATTTTTATACTTTATGTATTCGTTTATTGGTCTTTATGTTAGGTTTCGTCTATAACTTGTATTTTTTTTATTTTTATACTTTCTGTATTCGTTTCTTAGTCTCTGTCTTAATATAAAGGCGTATAACTTGTATTTTTTTATACTTTATGTATCCGCTTATTGGTCTCTACCTTAGGTTTCGTCTATAACTTGTATTTTTTTATTTTTATTCATTCTGTATTCGTTTCTTAGTCTCTGTCTTAATGTAAAGGCATATAACTTGTATTTTTATACTTTATGTATTCGTTTATTGGTCTCTATAGGTTTCGTCTATAACTTGTATTTTTTTTATTTTTATACTTTCTGTATTCGTTTCTTAGTCTCTGTCTTAATATAAAGGCATATAACTTGTATTTTTATACTTTATGTATTCGTTTATTGGTCTTTATCTCAGGTTTCGTCTATAACTTGTATTTTTTTTTATTTTTATACTTTCTGTATTCGTTTCTTAGTCTCTGTCTTAATATAAAGGCGTATAACTTGTATTTTTTATACTTTATGTATTCGTTTATTGGTCTCTATAGGTTTCGTCTATAACTTGTATTTTTTTTATTTTTATACTTTCTGTATTCGTTTCTTAGTCTCTGTCTTAATATAAAGGCATATAACTTGTATTTTATACTTTATGTATTCGTTTATTGGTCTTTATCTTAGGTTTCGTCTATAACTTGTATTTTTTTTTATTTTTATACTTTCTGTATTCGTTTCTTAGTCTCTGTCTTAATATAAAGGCGTATAACTTGTATTTTTTATACTTTATGTATTCGTTTATTGGTCTCTATCATAGGTTTCGTCTATAACTTGTATTTTTTTTATTTTTATACTTTCTGTATTCGTTTCTTAGTCTCTGTCTTAATATAAAGGCGTATAACTTGTATTTTTTTATACTTTATGTATCCGCTTATTGGTCTCTACCTTAGGTTTCGTCTATAACTTGTATTTTTTTATTTTTATTCTTTTTGTATTCGTTTCTTAGTCTCTGTCTTAATGTAAAGGCATATAACTTGTATTTTTATACTTTATGTATTCGTTTATTGGTCTCTATAGGTTTCGACTATAACTTGTATTTTTTTTTATTTTTATACTTTCTGTATTCGCTTCTTAGTCTTAGTCTTAATATAAAGGCATATAACTTGTATTTTTATACTTTATGTATTCGTTTATTGGTCTCTATAGGTTTCGTCTATAACTTGTATTTTTTTTTATTTTTATACTTTCTGTATTCGCTTCTTAGTCTTAGTCTTAATATAAAGGCATATAACTTGTATTTTTATACTTTATGTATTCGTTTATTGGTCTTTATCTTAGGTTTCGTCTATAACTTGTATTTTTTTTATTTTTATACTTTCTGTATTCGTTTCTTAGTCTCTGTCTTAATCTAAAGGCGTATAACTTGTATTTTTTTATACGTTATGTATCCGCTTATTGGTCCTTACCTTAGGTTTCGTCTATAACTTGTATTTTTTTATTTTTATTCGTTCTGTGTTCGTTTCTTAGTCTCTGTCTTAATGTAAAGGCATATAACTTGTATTTTTATACTTTATGTATTCGTTTATTGGTCTCTATTGGTTTCGTCTATAACTTGTATTTTTTTTATTTTTATACTTTCTGTGTTCGCTTCTTAGTCTCAGTCTTAATATAAAGGCATATAACTTGTATTTTTATACTTTATGTATTCGTTTATTGGTCTTTATCTTAGGTTTCGTCTATAACTTGTATTTTTTTATTTTTATACTTTCTGTATTCGTTTCTTAGTCTCTGTCTTAATATAAAGGCATATAACTTGAATTTTTATACTTTACGTATTCGATTATTGGTCTTTATGTTAGGTTTCGTCTATAACTTGTATTTTTTTATACTTTATGTATCCGCTTATTGGTCTCTACCTTAGGTTTCGTCTATAACTTGTATTTTTATACTTTATGTATTCGTTTATTGGTCTCTATAGGTTTTGTCTATAACTTGTATTTTTTTTATTTTTATACTTTCTGTATTCGTTTCTTAGTCTCTGTCTTAATATAAAGGCGTATAACTTGTATTTTTTTATACTTTATGTATTCGTTTATTGGTCTCTATCTTAGGTTTCGTCTATAACTTGTATTTTTTTTATTTTTATACTTTCTGTATTCGTTTCTTAGTCTCTGTCTTAATGTAAAGGCATATAACTTGTATTTTTATACTTTATGTATTCGTTTATTGGTCTCTATAGGTTTCGTCTATAACTTGTATTTTTTTTATTTTTATACTTTCTGTATTCGTTTCTTAGTCTCTGTCTTAATATAAAGGCATATAACTTGTATTTTTATACTTTATGTATTCGTTTATTGGTCTTTATCTCAGGTTTCGTCTATAACTTGTATTTTTTTTTATTTTTATACTTTCTGTATTCGTTTCTTAGTCTCTGTCTTAATATAAAGGCGTATAACTTGTATTTTTTATACTTTATGTATTCGTTTATTGGTCTCTATAGGTTTCGTCTATAACTTGTATTTTTTTTATTTTTATACTTTCTGTATTCGTTTCTTAGTCTCTGTCTTAATATAAAGGCATATAACTTGTATTTTTATACTTTATGTATTCGTTTATTGGTCTCTATAGGTTTCGTCTATAACTTGTATTTTTTTTATTTTTATACTTTCTGTATTCGTTTCTTAGTCTCTGTCTTAATATAAAGGCATATAACTTGTATTTTATACTTTATGTATTCGTTTATTGGTCTTTATCTTAGGTTTTGTCTATAACTTGTATTTTTTTTATTTTTATACTTTCTGTATTCGTTTCTTAGTCTCTGTCTTAATATAAATGCATATAACTTGTATTTTTATACTTTATGTATTCGTTTATTGGTCTTTATCTCAGGTTTCGTCTATAACTTGTATTTTTTTTTATTTTTATACTTTCTGTATTCGTTTCTTAGTCTCTGTCTTAATGTAAAGGCATATAACTTGTATTTTTATACTTTATGTATTCGTTTATTGGTCTCTATAGGTTTCGTCTATAACTTGTATTTTTTTTATTTTTATACTTTCTGTATTCGTTTCTTAGTCTCTGTCTTAATATAAAGGCGTATAACTTGTATTTTTTATACTTTATGTATCCGCTTATTGGTCTCTACCTTAGGTTTCGTCTATAACTTGTATTTTTTTATTTTTATTCTTTCTGTATTCGTTTCTTAGTCTCTGTCTTAATGTAAAGGCATATAACTTGTATTTTTATACTTTATGTATTCGTTTATTGGTCTCTATAGGTTTCGTCTATAACTTGTATTTTTTTTTTATTTTTATACTTTCTGTATTCGCTTCTTAGTCTTAGTCTTAATATAAAGGCATATACCTTGTATTTTTATACTTTATGTATTCGTTTATTGGTCTTTATCTTAGGTTTCGTCTATAACTTGTATTTTTTTTATTTTTATACTTTCTGTATTCGTTTGTTAGTCTCTGTCTTAATATAAAGGCGTATAACTTGTATTTTTTTATACGTTATGTATCCGCTTATTGGTCTCTACCTTAGGTTTCGTCTATAACTTGTATTTTTTTATTTTTATTCTTTCTGTATTCGTTTCTTAGTCTCTGTCTTAATGTAAAGGCATATAACTTGTATTTTTATACTTTATGTATTCGTTTATTGGTCTCTATAGGTTTCGTCTATAACTTGTATTTTTTTTATTTTTATACTTTCTGTATTCGCTTCTTAGTCTCAGTCTTAATATAAAGGCATATAACTTGTATTTTTATACTTTATGTATTCGTTTATTGGTCTCTATAGGTTTCGTCTATAACTTGTATTTTTTTTTATTTTTATACTTTCTGTATTCGTTTCTTAGTCTCTGTCTTAATATAAAGGCATATAACTTGTATTTCTATACTTTATGTATTCGTTTATTGGTCTCTATCTTAGGTTTCGTCTATAACTTGTATTTTTTTTTATTTTTATACTTTCTGTATTCGTTTCTTAGTCTCTGTCTTAATATAAAGGCGTATAACTTGTATTTTTTTATACTTTATGTATCCGCTTATTGGTCTCTACCTTAGGTTTCGTCTATAACTTGTATTTTTTTATTTTTATACTTTCTGTATTCATTTCTTAGTCTCTGTCTTAATATAAAGGCATATAACTTGTATTTTTATACTTTATGTATTCGCTTATTGGTCTTTATGTTAGGTTTCGTCTATAACTTGTATTTTTTTTTATTTTTATACTTTCTGTATTCGTTTCTTAGTCTCTGTCTTAATATAAAGGCGTATAACTTGTATTTTTTTATACTTTATGTATTCGCTTATTGGTCTTTATCTTAGGTTTCGTCTATAACTTGTATTTTTTTTATTTTTATACTTTCTGTATTCGTTTCTTAGTCTCTGTCTTAATGTAAAGGAATATAACTTGTATTTTTATACTTTATGTATTCGTTTCTTGGTCTCTATCTTAGGTTTCGTCTATAACTTGTATTTTTTTATTTTTATTCTTTCTGTATTCGTTTCTTAGTCTCTGTCTTAATGTAAAGGCATATAACTTGTATTTTTATACTTAATGTATTCGTTTATTGGTCTTTATCTTAGGTTTCGTCTATAACTTTTATTTTTTTTATTTTTATACTTTCTGTATTCGTTTCTTAGTCTTTGTCTTAATATAAAGGCGTATAACTTGTATTTTTTTATACTTTATGTATTCGCTTATTGGTCTCTATCTTAAGTTTCGTCTATAACTTGTATTTTTTTATTTTTATACTTTCTGTATTCGTTTCTTAGTCTCTGTCTTAATGTAAAGGAATATAACTTGTATTTTTATACTTTATGTATTCGTTTCTTGGTCTCTATCTTAGGTTTCGTCTATAACTTATATTTTTTTTATTTTTACAGTTTCTGTATTCGTTTCTTAGTCTCTGTCTTAATATAAAGGCATATAACTTGTATTTTTATACTTTACGTATTCGTTTATTGGTCTTTATGTTAGGTTTCGTCTATAACTTGTATTTTTTTATACTTTATGTATCCGCTTATTGGTCTCTACCTTAGGTTTCGTCTATAACTTGTATTTTTATACTTTATGTATTCGTTTATTGGTCTCTATAGGTTTCGTCTATAACTTGTATTTTTTTTATTTTTATACTTTCTGTATTCGTTTCTTAGTCTCTGTCTTAATATAAAGGCGTATAACTTGTATTTTTTTATACTTTATGTATTCGTTTATTGGTCTCTATCTTAGGTTTCGTCTATAACTTGTATTTTTTTTATTTTTATACTTTCTGTATTCGTTTCTTAGTCTCTGTCTTAATATAAAGGCATATAACTTGTATTTTTATACTTTACGTATTCGTTTATTGGTCTTTATGTTAGGTTTCGTCTATAACTTGTATTTTTTTATACTTTATGTATCCGCTTATTGGTCTCTACCTTAGGTTTCGTCTATAACTTGTATTTTTATACTTTATGTATTCGTTTATTGGTCTCTATAGGTTTCGTCTATAACTTGTATTTTTTTTATTTTTATACTTTCTGTATTCGTTTCTTAGTCTCTGTCTTAATATAAAGGCGTATAACTTGTATTTTTTTATACTTTATGTATCCGCTTATTGGTCTCTACCTTAGGTTTCGTCTATAACTTGTATTTTTTTATTTTTATTCATTCTGTATTCGTTTCTTAGTCTCTGTCTTAATGTAAAGGCATATAACTTGTATTTTTATACTTTATGTATTCGTTTATTGGTCTCTATTGGTTTCGTCTATAACTTGTATTTTTTTTATTTTTATACTTTCTGTATTCGTTTCTTAGTCTCTGTCTTAATATAAAGGCATATAACTTGTATTTTTATACTTTATGTATTCGTTTATTGGTCTTTATCTCAGGTTTCGTCTATAACTTGTATTTTTTTTTATTTTTATAATTTCTGTATTCGTTTCTTAGTCTCTGTCTTAATATAAAGGCGTATAACTTGTATTTTTTATACTTTATGTATTCGTTTATTGGTCTCTATAGGTTTCGTCTATAACTTGTATTTTTTTTATTTTTATACTTTCTGTATTCGTTTCTTAGTCTCTGTCTTAATATAAAGGCATATAACTTGTATTTTATACTTTATGTATTCGTTTATTGGTCTTTATCTTAGGTTTCGTCTATAACTTGTATTTTTTTTTATTTTTATACTTTCTGTATTCGTTTCTTAGTCTCTGTCTTAATATAAAGGCGTATAACTTGTATTTTTTATACTTTATGTATTCGTTTATTGGTCTCTATCATAGGTTTCGTCTATAACTTGTATTTTTTTTATTTTTATACTTTCTGTATTCGTTTCTTAGTCTCTGTCTTAATATAAAGGCGTATAACTTGTATTTTTTTATACTTTATGTATCCGCTTATTGGTCTCTACCTTAGGTTTCGTCTATAACTTGTATTTTTTTATTTTTATTCTTTTTGTATTCGTTTCTTAGTCTCTGTCTTAATGTAAAGGCATATAACTTGTATTTTTATACTTTATGTATTCGTTTATTGGTCTCTATAGGTTTCGACTATAACTTGTATTTTTTTTTATTTTTATACTTTCTGTATTCGCTTCTTAGTCTTAGTCTTAATATAAAGGCATATAACTTGTACTTTTATACTTTATGTATTCGTTTATTGGTCTTTATCTTAGGTTTCGTCTATAACTTGTATTTTTTTTATTTTTATACTTTCTGTATTCGTTTCTTAGTCTCTGTCTTAATATAAAGGCGTATAACTTGTATTTTTTTATACATTATGTATCCGCTTATTGGTCTCTACCTTAGGTTTCGTCTATAACTTGTATTTTTTTATTTTTATTCTTTCTGTATTCGTTTCTTAGTCTCTGTCTTAATGTAAAGGCATATAACTTGTATTTTTATACTTTATGTATTCGTTTATTGGTCTCTATAGGTTTCGTCTATAACTTGTATTTTTTTTATTTTTATACTTTCTGTATTCGCTTCTTAGTCTCAGTCTTAATATAAAGGCATATAACTTGTATTTTTATACTTTATGTATTCGTTTATTGGTCTTTATCTTAGGTTTCATCTATAACTTGTATTTTTTTTTATTTTTATACTTTCTGTATTCGTTTCTTAGTCTCTGTCTTAATATAAAGGCATATAACTTGTATTTTTTTTAGTTTTATACTTTCTGTATTCGTTTCTTAGTCTCTGTCTTAATATAAAGGCGTATAACTTGTATTTTTTATACTTTATGTATTCGTTTATTGGTCTCTATCATAGGTTTCGTCTATAACTTGTATTTTTTTTATTTTTATACTTTCTGTATTCGTTTCTTAGTCTCTGTCTTAATATAAAGGCGTATAACTTGTATTTTTTTATACTTTATGTATCCGCTTATTGGTCTCTACCTTAGGTTTCGTCTATAACTTGTATTTTTTTATTTTTATTCTTTTTGTATTCGTTTCTTAGTCTCTGTCTTAATGTAAAGGCATATAACTTGTATTTTTATACTTTATGTATTCGTTTATTGGTCTCTATAGGTTTCGACTATAACTTGTATTTTTTTTATTTTTATACTTTCTGTATTCGTTTCTTAGTCTCTGTCTTAATATAAAGGCGTATAACTTGTATTTTTTATACTTTATGTATTCGTTTATTGGTCTCTATCATAGGTTTCGTCTATAACTTGTATTTTTTTTATTTTTATACTTTCTGTATTCGTTTCTTAGTCTCTGTCTTAATATAAAGGCGTATAACTTGTATTTTTTATACTTTATGTATCCGCTTATTGGTCTCTACCTTAGGTTTCGTCTATAACTTGTATTTTTTTATTTTTATTCTTTCTGTATTCGTTTCTTAGTCTCTGTCTTAATGTAAAGGCATATAACTTGTATTTTTATACTTTATGTATTCGTTTATTGGTCTCTATAGGTTTCGTCTATAACTTGTATTTTTTTTTATTTTTATACTTTCTGTATTCGCTTCTTAGTCTTAGTCTTAATATAAAGGCATATAACTTGTATTTTTATACTTTATGTATTCGTTTATTGGTCTTTATCTTAGGTTTCGTCTATAACTTGTATTTTTTTTATTTTTATACTTTCTGTACTCGTTTCTTAGTCTCTGTCTTAATATAAAGGCGTATAACTTGTATTTTTTTATACGTTATGTATCCGCTTATTGGTCCCTACCTTAGGTTTCGTCTATAACTTGTATTTTTTTATTTTTATTCGTTCTGTGTTCGTTTCTTAGTCTCTGTCTTAATGTAAAGGCATATAACTTGTATTTTTATACTTTATGTATTCGTTTATTGGTCTCTATAGGTTTCGTCTATAACTTGTATTTTTTTTATTTTTATACTTTCTGTATTCGCTTCTTAGTCTCAGTCTTAATATAAAGGCATATAACTTGTATTTTTATACTTTATGTATTCGTTTATTGGTCTTTATCTTAGGTTTCGTCTATAACTTGTATTTTTTTTATTTTTATACTTTCTGTATTCGTTTCTTAGTCTCTGTCTTAATATAAAGGCATATAACTTGTATTTTTTTTAGTTTTATACTTTCTGTATTCGTTTCTTAGTCTCTGTCTTAATATAAAGGCGTATAACTTGTATTTTTTATACTTTATGTATTCGTTTATTGGTCTCTATCATAGGTTTCGTCTATAACTTGTATTTTTTTTATTTTTATACTTTCTGTATTCGTTTCTTAGTCTCTGTCTTAATATAAAGGCGTATAACTTGTATTTTTTTATACTTTATGTATCCGCTTATTGGTCTCTACCTTAGGTTTCGTCTATAACTTGTATTTTTTTATTTTTATTCTTTTTGTATTCGTTTCTTAGTCTCTGTCTTAATGTAAAGGCATATAACTTGTATTTTTATACTTTATGTATTCGTTTATTGGTCTCTATAGGTTTCGACTATAACTTGTATTTTTTTTATTTTTATACTTTCTGTATTCGTTTCTTAGTCTCTGTCTTAATATAAAGGCGTATAACTTGTATTTTTTATACTTTATGTATTCGTTTATTGGTCTCTATCATAGGTTTCGTCTATAACTTGTATTTTTTTTATTTTTATACTTTCTGTATTCGTTTCTTAGTCTCTGTCTTAATATAAAGGCGTATAACTTGTATTTTTTATACTTTATGTATCCGCTTATTGGTCTCTACCTTAGGTTTCGTCTATAACTTGTATTTTTTTATTTTTATTCTTTCTGTATTCGTTTCTTAGTCTCTGTCTTAATGTAAAGGCATATAACTTGTATTTTTATACTTTATGTATTCGTTTATTGGTCTCTATAGGTTTCGTCTATAACTTGTATTTTTTTTTATTTTTATACTTTCTGTATTCGCTTCTTAGTCTTAGTCTTAATATAAAGGCATATAACTTGTATTTTTATACTTTATGTATTCGTTTATTGGTCTTTATCTTAGGTTTCGTCTATAACTTGTATTTTTTTTATTTTTATACTTTCTGTATTCGTTTCTTAGTCTCTGTCTTAATATAAAGGCGTATAACTTGTATTTTTTTATACGTTATGTATCCGCTTATTGGTCCCTACCTTAGGTTTCGTCTATAACTTGTATTTTTTTATTTTTATTCGTTCTGTGTTCGTTTCTTAGTCTCTGTCTTAATGTAAAGGCATATAACTTGTATTTTTATACTTTATGTATTCGTTTATTGGTCTCTATTGGTTTCGTCTATAACTTGTATTTTTTTTATTTTTATACTTTCTGTGTTCGCTTCTTAGTCTCAGTCTTAATATAAAGGCATATAACTTGTATTTTTATACTTTATGTATTCGTTTATTGGTCTTTATCTTAGGTTTCGTCTATAACTTGTATTTTTTTTATTTTTATACTTTCTGTATTCGTTTCTTAGTCTCTGTCTTAATATAAAGGCATATAACTTGAATTTTTATACTTTACGTATTCGTTTATTGGTCTTTATGTTAGGTTTCGTCTATAACTTGTATTTTTTTATACTTTATGTATCCGCTTATTGGTCTCTACCTTAGGTTTCGTCTATAACTTGTATTTTTATACTTTATGTATTCGTTTATTGGTCTCTATAGGTTTTGTCTATAACTTGTATTTTTTTTATTTTTATACTTTCTGTATTTGTTTCTTAGTCTCTGTCTTAATATAAAGGCGTATAACTTGTATTTTTTTATACTTTATGTATTCGTTTATTGGTCTCTATCTTAGGTTTCGTCTATAACTTGTATTTTTTTTATTTTTATACTTTCTGTATTCGTTTCTTAGTCTCTGTCTTAATGTAAAGGCATATAACTTGTATTTTTATACTTTATGTATTCGTTTATTGGTCTCTATAGGTTTCGTCTATAACTTGTATTTTTTTTATTTTTATACTTTCTGTATTCGTTTCTTAGTCTCTGTCTTAATATAAAGGCATATAACTTGTATTTTTATACTTTATGTATTCGTTTATTGGTCTTTATCTCAGGTTTCGTCTATAACTTGTATTTTTTTTTATTTTTATACTTTCTGTATTCGTTTCTTAGTCTCTGTCTTAATATAAAGGCGTATAACTTGTATTTTTTATACTTTATGTATTCGTTTATTGGTCTCTATAGGTTTCGTCTATAACTTGTATTTTTTTTATTTTTATACTTTCTGTATTCGTTTCTTAGTCTCTGTCTTAATCTAAAGGCGTATAACTTGTATTTTTTTATACGTTATGTATCCGCTTATTGGTCCCTACCTTAGGTTTCGTCTATAACTTGTATTTTTTTATTTTTATTCGTTCTGTGTTCGTTTCTTAGTCTCTGTCTTAATGTAAAGGCATATAACTTGTATTTTTATACTTTATGTATTCGTTTATTGGTCTCTATTGGTTTCGTCTATAACTTGTATTTTTTTTATTTTTATACTTTCTGTGTTCGCTTCTTAGTCTCAGTCTTAATATAAAGGCATATAACTTGTATTTTTATACTTTATGTATTCGTTTATTGGTCTTTATCTTAGGTTTCGTCTATAACTTGTATTTTTTTATTTTTATACTTTCTGTATTCGTTTCTTAGTCTCTGTCTTAATATAAAGGCATATAACTTGAATTTTTATACTTTACGTATTCGTTTATTGGTCTTTATGTTAGGTTTCGTCTATAACTTGTATTTTTTTATACTTTATGTATCCGCTTATTGGTCTCTACCTTAGGTTTCGTCTATAACTTGTATTTTTATACTTTATGTATTCGTTTATTGGTCTCTATAGGTTTTGTCTATAACTTGTATTTTTTTTATTTTTATACTTTCTGTATTCGTTTCTTAGTCTCTGTCTTAATATAAAGGCGTATAACTTGTATTTTTTTATACTTTATGTATTCGTTTATTGGTCTCTATCTTAGGTTTCGTCTATAACTTGTATTTTTTTTATTTTTATACTTTCTGTATTCGTTTCTTAGTCTCTGTCTTAATGTAAAGGCATATAACTTGTATTTTTATACTTTATGTATTCGTTTATTGGTCTCTATAGGTTTCGTCTATAACTTGTATTTTTTTTATTTTTATACTTTCTGTATTCGTTTCTTAGTCTCTGTCTTAATATAAAGGCATATAACTTGTATTTTTATACTTTATGTATTCGTTTATTGGTCTTTATCTCAGGTTTCGTCTATAACTTGTATTTTTTTTTATTTTTATACTTTCTGTATTCGTTTCTTAGTCTCTGTCTTAATATAAAGGCGTATAACTTGTATTTTTTATACTTTATGTATTCGTTTATTGGTCTCTATAGGTTTCGTCTATAACTTGTATTTTTTTTATTTTTATACTTTCTGTATTCGTTTCTTAGTCTCTGTCTTAATATAAAGGCATATAACTTGTATTTTTATACTTTATGTATTCGTTTATTGGTCTCTATAGGTTTCGTCTATAACTTGTATTTTTTTTATTTTTATACTTTCTGTATTCGTTTCTTAGTCTCTGTCTTAATATAAAGGCATATAACTTGTATTTTATACTTTATGTATTCGTTTATTGGTCTTTATCTTAGGTTTTGTCTATAACTTGTATTTTTTTTATTTTTATACTTTCTGTATTCGTTTCTTAGTCTCTGTCTTAATATAAATGCATATAACTTGTATTTTTATACTTTATGTATTCGTTTATTGGTCTTTATCTCAGGTTTCGTCTATAACTTGTATTTTTTTTTATTTTTATACTTTCTGTATTCGTTTCTTAGTCTCTGTCTTAATGTAAAGGCATATAACTTGTATTTTTATACTTTATGTATTCGTTTATTGGTCTCTATAGGTTTCGTCTATAACTTGTATTTTTTTTATTTTTATACTTTCTGTATTCGTTTCTTAGTCTCTGTCTTAATATAAAGGCATATAACTTGTATTTTATACTTTATGTATTCGTTTATTGGTCTTTATCTTAGGTTTTGTCTATAACTTGTATTTTTTTTATTTTTATACTTTCTGTATTCGTTTCTTAGTCTCTGTCTTAATATAAATGCATATAACTTGTATTTTTATACTTTATGTATTCGTTTATTGGTCTTTATGTTAGGTTTCGTCTATAACTTGTATTTTTTTTTTATTTTTATACTTTCTGTATTCGTTTCTTAGTCTCTGTCTTAATATAAAGGCGTATAACTTGTATTTTTTATACTTTATGTATCCGCTTATTGGTCTCTACCTTAGGTTTCGTCTATAACTTGTATTTTTTTATTTTTATTCTTTCTGTATTCGTTTCTTAGTCTCTGTCTTAATGTAAAGGCATATAACTTGTATTTTTATACTTTATGTATTCGTTTATTGGTCTCTATAGGTTTCGTCTATAACTTGTATTTTTTTTTTATTTTTATACTTTCTGTATTCGCTTCTTAGTCTTAGTCTTAATATAAAGGCATATACCTTGTATTTTTATACTTTATGTATTCGTTTATTGGTCTTTATCTTAGGTTTCGTCTATAACTTGTATTTTTTTTATTTTTATACTTTCTGTATTCGTTTGTTAGTCTCTGTCTTAATATAAAGGCGTATAACTTGTATTTTTTTATACGTTATGTATCCGCTTATTGGTCTCTACCTTAGGTTTCGTCTATAACTTGTATTTTTTTATTTTTATTCTTTCTGTATTCGTTTCTTAGTCTCTGTCTTAATGTAAAGGCATATAACTTGTATTTTTATACTTTATGTATTCGTTTATTGGTCTCTATAGGTTTCGTCTATAACTTGTATTTTTTTTATTTTTATACTTTCTGTATTCGCTTCTTAGTCTCAGTCTTAATATAAAGGCATATAACTTGTATTTTTATACTTTATGTATTCGTTTATTGGTCTCTATAGGTTTCGTCTATAACTTGTATTTTTTTTTATTTTTATACTTTCTGTATTCGTTTCTTAGTCTCTGTCTTAATATAAAGGCATATAACTTGTATTTCTATACTTTATGTATTCGTTTATTGGTCTCTATCTTAGGTTTCGTCTATAACTTGTATTTTTTTTTATTTTTATACTTTCTGTATTCGTTTCTTAGTCTCTGTCTTAATATAAAGGCGTATAACTTGTATTTTTTTATACTTTATGTATCCGCTTATTGGTCTCTACCTTAGGTTTCGTCTATAACTTGTATTTTTTTATTTTTATACTTTCTGTATTCATTTCTTAGTCTCTGTCTTAATATAAAGGCATATAACTTGTATTTTTATACTTTATGTATTCGCTTATTGGTCTTTATGTTAGGTTTCGTCTATAACTTGTATTTTTTTTTATTTTTATACTTTCTGTATTCGTTTCTTAGTCTCTGTCTTAATATAAAGGCGTATAACTTGTATTTTTTTATACTTTATGTATTCGCTTATTGGTCTTTATCTTAGGTTTCGTCTATAACTTGTATTTTTTTTATTTTTATACTTTCTGTATTCGTTTCTTAGTCTCTGTCTTAATGTAAAGGAATATAACTTGTATTTTTATACTTTATGTATTCGTTTCTTGGTCTCTATCTTAGGTTTCGTCTATAACTTGTATTTTTTTATTTTTATTCTTTCTGTATTCGTTTCTTAGTCTCTGTCTTAATGTAAAGGCATATAACTTGTATTTTTATACTTAATGTATTCGTTTATTGGTCTTTATCTTAGGTTTCGTCTATAACTTTTATTTTTTTTATTTTTATACTTTCTGTATTCGTTTCTTAGTCTTTGTCTTAATATAAAGGCGTATAACTTGTATTTTTTTATACTTTATGTATTCGCTTATTGGTCTCTATCTTAAGTTTCGTCTATAACTTGTATTTTTTTATTTTTATACTTTCTGTATTCGTTTCTTAGTCTCTGTCTTAATGTAAAGGAATATAACTTGTATTTTTATACTTTATGTATCCGCTTATTGGTCTCTACCTTAGGTTTCGTCTATAACTTGTATTTTTATACTTTATGTATTCGTTTATTGGTCTCTATAGGTTTCGTCTATAACTTGTATTTTTTTTATTTTTATACTTTCTGTATTCGTTTCTTAGTCTCTGTCTTAATATAAAGGCGTATAACTTGTATTTTTTTATACTTTATGTATTCGTTTATTGGTCTCTATCTTAGGTTTCGTCTATAACTTGTATTTTTTTTATTTTTATACTTTCTGTATTCGTTTCTTAGTCTCTGTCTTAATATAAAGGCATATAACTTGTATTTTTATACTTTATGTATTCGTTTATTGGTCTTTATGTTAGGTTTCGTCTATAACTTGTATTTTTTTTATTTTTATACTTTCTGTATTCGTTTCTTAGTCTCTGTCTTAATATAAAGGCGTATAACTTGTATTTTTTTATACTTTATGTATCCGCTTATTGGTCTCTACCTTAGGTTTCGTCTATAACTTGTATTTTTTTATTTTTATTCATTCTGTATTCGTTTCTTAGTCTCTGTCTTAATGTAAAGGCATATAACTTGTATTTTTATACTTTATGTATTCGTTTATTGGTCTCTATAGGTTTCGTCTATAACTTGTATTTTTTTTATTTTTATACTTTCTGTATTCGTTTCTTAGTCTCTGTCTTAATATAAAGGCATATAACTTGTATTTTTATACTTTATGTATTCGTTTATTGGTCTTTATCTCAGGTTTCGTCTATAACTTGTATTTTTTTTTATTTTTATACTTTCTGTATTCGTTTCTTAGTCTCTGTCTTAATATAAAGGCGTATAACTTGTATTTTTTATACTTTATGTATTCGTTTATTGGTCTCTATAGGTTTCGTCTATAACTTGTATTTTTTTTATTTTTATACTTTCTGTATTCGTTTCTTAGTCTCTGTCTTAATATAAAGGCATATAACTTGTATTTTATACTTTATGTATTCGTTTATTGGTCTTTATCTTAGGTTTCGTCTATAACTTGTATTTTTTTTTATTTTTATACTTTCTGTATTCGTTTCTTAGTCTCTGTCTTAATATAAAGGCGTATAACTTGTATTTTTTATACTTTATGTATTCGTTTATTGGTCTCTATCATAGGTTTCGTCTATAACTTGTATTTTTTTTATTTTTATACTTTCTGTATTCGTTTCTTAGTCTCTGTCTTAATATAAAGGCGTATAACTTGTATTTTTTTATACTTTATGTATCCGCTTATTGGTCTCTACCTTAGGTTTCGTCTATAACTTGTATTTTTTTATTTTTATTCTTTTTGTATTCGTTTCTTAGTCTCTGTCTTAATGTAAAGGCATATAACTTGTATTTTTATACTTTATGTATTCGTTTATTGGTCTCTATAGGTTTCGACTATAACTTGTATTTTTTTTTATTTTTATACTTTCTGTATTCGCTTCTTAGTCTTAGTCTTAATATAAAGGCATATAACTTGTATTTTTATACTTTATGTATTCGTTTATTGGTCTCTATAGGTTTCGTCTATAACTTGTATTTTTTTTTATTTTTATACTTTCTGTATTCGCTTCTTAGTCTTAGTCTTAATATAAAGGCATATAACTTGTATTTTTATACTTTATGTATTCGTTTATTGGTCTTTATCTTAGGTTTCGTCTATAACTTGTATTTTTTTTATTTTTATACTTTCTGTATTCGTTTCTTAGTCTCTGTCTTAATCTAAAGGCGTATAACTTGTATTTTTTTATACGTTATGTATCCGCTTATTGGTCCTTACCTTAGGTTTCGTCTATAACTTGTATTTTTTTATTTTTATTCGTTCTGTGTTCGTTTCTTAGTCTCTGTCTTAATGTAAAGGCATATAACTTGTATTTTTATACTTTATGTATTCGTTTATTGGTCTCTATTGGTTTCGTCTATAACTTGTATTTTTTTTATTTTTATACTTTCTGTGTTCGCTTCTTAGTCTCAGTCTTAATATAAAGGCATATAACTTGTATTTTTATACTTTATGTATTCGTTTATTGGTCTTTATCTTAGGTTTCGTCTATAACTTGTATTTTTTTATTTTTATACTTTCTGTATTCGTTTCTTAGTCTCTGTCTTAATATAAAGGCATATAACTTGAATTTTTATACTTTACGTATTCGATTATTGGTCTTTATGTTAGGTTTCGTCTATAACTTGTATTTTTTTATACTTTATGTATCCGCTTATTGGTCTCTACCTTAGGTTTCGTCTATAACTTGTATTTTTATACTTTATGTATTCGTTTATTGGTCTCTATAGGTTTTGTCTATAACTTGTATTTTTTTTATTTTTATACTTTCTGTATTCGTTTCTTAGTCTCTGTCTTAATATAAAGGCGTATAACTTGTATTTTTTTATACTTTATGTATTCGTTTATTGGTCTCTATCTTAGGTTTCGTCTATAACTTGTATTTTTTTTATTTTTATACTTTCTGTATTCGTTTCTTAGTCTCTGTCTTAATGTAAAGGCATATAACTTGTATTTTTATACTTTATGTATTCGTTTATTGGTCTCTATAGGTTTCGTCTATAACTTGTATTTTTTTTATTTTTATACTTTCTGTATTCGTTTCTTAGTCTCTGTCTTAATATAAAGGCATATAACTTGTATTTTTATACTTTATGTATTCGTTTATTGGTCTTTATCTCAGGTTTCGTCTATAACTTGTATTTTTTTTTATTTTTATACTTTCTGTATTCGTTTCTTAGTCTCTGTCTTAATATAAAGGCGTATAACTTGTATTTTTTATACTTTATGTATTCGTTTATTGGTCTCTATAGGTTTCGTCTATAACTTGTATTTTTTTTATTTTTATACTTTCTGTATTCGTTTCTTAGTCTCTGTCTTAATATAAAGGCATATAACTTGTATTTTTATACTTTATGTATTCGTTTATTGGTCTCTATAGGTTTCGTCTATAACTTGTATTTTTTTTATTTTTATACTTTCTGTATTCGTTTCTTAGTCTCTGTCTTAATATAAAGGCATATAACTTGTATTTTATACTTTATGTATTCGTTTATTGGTCTTTATCTTAGGTTTTGTCTATAACTTGTATTTTTTTTATTTTTATACTTTCTGTATTCGTTTCTTAGTCTCTGTCTTAATATAAATGCATATAACTTGTATTTTTATACTTTATGTATTCGTTTATTGGTCTTTATCTCAGGTTTCGTCTATAACTTGTATTTTTTTTTATTTTTATACTTTCTGTATTCGTTTCTTAGTCTCTGTCTTAATGTAAAGGCATATAACTTGTATTTTTATACTTTATGTATTCGTTTATTGGTCTCTATAGGTTTCGTCTATAACTTGTATTTTTTTTATTTTTATACTTTCTGTATTCGTTTCTTAGTCTCTGTCTTAATATAAAGGCGTATAACTTGTATTTTTTATACTTTATGTATCCGCTTATTGGTCTCTACCTTAGGTTTCGTCTATAACTTGTATTTTTTTATTTTTATTCTTTCTGTATTCGTTTCTTAGTCTCTGTCTTAATGTAAAGGCATATAACTTGTATTTTTATACTTTATGTATTCGTTTATTGGTCTCTATAGGTTTCGTCTATAACTTGTATTTTTTTTTTATTTTTATACTTTCTGTATTCGCTTCTTAGTCTTAGTCTTAATATAAAGGCATATACCTTGTATTTTTATACTTTATGTATTCGTTTATTGGTCTTTATCTTAGGTTTCGTCTATAACTTGTATTTTTTTTATTTTTATACTTTCTGTATTCGTTTGTTAGTCTCTGTCTTAATATAAAGGCGTATAACTTGTATTTTTTTATACGTTATGTATCCGCTTATTGGTCTCTACCTTAGGTTTCGTCTATAACTTGTATTTTTTTATTTTTATTCTTTCTGTATTCGTTTCTTAGTCTCTGTCTTAATGTAAAGGCATATAACTTGTATTTTTATACTTTATGTATTCGTTTATTGGTCTCTATAGGTTTCGTCTATAACTTGTATTTTTTTTATTTTTATACTTTCTGTATTCGCTTCTTAGTCTCAGTCTTAATATAAAGGCATATAACTTGTATTTTTATACTTTATGTATTCGTTTATTGGTCTCTATAGGTTTCGTCTATAACTTGTATTTTTTTTTATTTTTATACTTTCTGTATTCGTTTCTTAGTCTCTGTCTTAATATAAAGGCATATAACTTGTATTTCTATACTTTATGTATTCGTTTATTGGTCTCTATCTTAGGTTTCGTCTATAACTTGTATTTTTTTTTATTTTTATACTTTCTGTATTCGTTTCTTAGTCTCTGTCTTAATATAAAGGCGTATAACTTGTATTTTTTTATACTTTATGTATCCGCTTATTGGTCTCTACCTTAGGTTTCGTCTATAACTTGTATTTTTTTATTTTTATACTTTCTGTATTCATTTCTTAGTCTCTGTCTTAATATAAAGGCATATAACTTGTATTTTTATACTTTATGTATTCGCTTATTGGTCTTTATGTTAGGTTTCGTCTATAACTTGTATTTTTTTTTATTTTTATACTTTCTGTATTCGTTTCTTAGTCTCTGTCTTAATATAAAGGCGTATAACTTGTATTTTTTTATACTTTATGTATTCGCTTATTGGTCTTTATCTTAGGTTTCGTCTATAACTTGTATTTTTTTTATTTTTATACTTTCTGTATTCGTTTCTTAGTCTCTGTCTTAATGTAAAGGAATATAACTTGTATTTTTATACTTTATGTATTCGTTTCTTGGTCTCTATCTTAGGTTTCGTCTATAACTTGTATTTTTTTATTTTTATTCTTTCTGTATTCGTTTCTTAGTCTCTGTCTTAATGTAAAGGCATATAACTTGTATTTTTATACTTAATGTATTCGTTTATTGGTCTTTATCTTAGGTTTCGTCTATAACTTTTATTTTTTTTATTTTTATACTTTCTGTATTCGTTTCTTAGTCTTTGTCTTAATATAAAGGCGTATAACTTGTATTTTTTTATACTTTATGTATTCGCTTATTGGTCTCTATCTTAAGTTTCGTCTATAACTTGTATTTTTTTATTTTTATACTTTCTGTATTCGTTTCTTAGTCTCTGTCTTAATGTAAAGGAATATAACTTGTATTTTTATACTTTATGTATTCGTTTCTTGGTCTCTATCTTAGGTTTCGTCTATAACTTATATTTTTTTTATTTTTACAGTTTCTGTATTCGTTTCTTAGTCTCTGTCTTAATATAAAGGCATATAACTTGTATTTTTATACTTTACGTATTCGTTTATTGGTCTTTATGTTAGGTTTCGTCTATAACTTGTATTTTTTTATACTTTATGTATCCGCTTATTGGTCTCTACCTTAGGTTTCGTCTATAACTTGTATTTTTATACTTTATGTATTCGTTTATTGGTCTCTATAGGTTTCGTCTATAACTTGTATTTTTTTTATTTTTATACTTTCTGTATTCGTTTCTTAGTCTCTGTCTTAATATAAAGGCGTATAACTTGTATTTTTTTATACTTTATGTATTCGTTTATTGGTCTCTATCTTAGGTTTCGTCTATAACTTGTATTTTTTTTATTTTTATACTTTCTGTATTCGTTTCTTAGTCTCTGTCTTAATATAAAGGCATATAACTTGTATTTTTATACTTTATGTATTCGTTTATTGGTCTTTATGTTAGGTTTCGTCTATAACTTGTATTTTTTTTATTTTTATACTTTCTGTATTCGTTTCTTAGTCTCTGTCTTAATATAAAGGCGTATAACTTGTATTTTTTTATACTTTATGTATCCGCTTATTGGTCTCTACCTTAGGTTTCGTCTATAACTTGTATTTTTTTATTTTTATTCATTCTGTATTCGTTTCTTAGTCTCTGTCTTAATGTAAAGGCATATAACTTGTATTTTTATACTTTATGTATTCGTTTATTGGTCTCTATTGGTTTCGTCTATAACTTGTATTTTTTTTATTTTTATACTTTCTGTATTCGTTTCTTAGTCTCTGTCTTAATATAAAGGCATATAACTTGTATTTTTATACTTTATGTATTCGTTTATTGGTCTTTATCTCAGGTTTCGTCTATAACTTGTATTTTTTTTTATTTTTATAATTTCTGTATTCGTTTCTTAGTCTCTGTCTTAATATAAAGGCGTATAACTTGTATTTTTTATACTTTATGTATTCGTTTATTGGTCTCTATAGGTTTCGTCTATAACTTGTATTTTTTTTATTTTTATACTTTCTGTATTCGTTTCTTAGTCTCTGTCTTAATATAAAGGCATATAACTTGTATTTTATACTTTATGTATTCGTTTATTGGTCTTTATCTTAGGTTTCGTCTATAACTTGTATTTTTTTTTATTTTTATACTTTCTGTATTCGTTTCTTAGTCTCTGTCTTAATATAAAGGCGTATAACTTGTATTTTTTATACTTTATGTATTCGTTTATTGGTCTCTATCATAGGTTTCGTCTATAACTTGTATTTTTTTTATTTTTATACTTTCTGTATTCGTTTCTTAGTCTCTGTCTTAATATAAAGGCGTATAACTTGTATTTTTTTATACTTTATGTATCCGCTTATTGGTCTCTACCTTAGGTTTCGTCTATAACTTGTATTTTTTTATTTTTATTCTTTTTGTATTCGTTTCTTAGTCTCTGTCTTAATGTAAAGGCATATAACTTGTATTTTTATACTTTATGTATTCGTTTATTGGTCTCTATAGGTTTCGACTATAACTTGTATTTTTTTTTATTTTTATACTTTCTGTATTCGCTTCTTAGTCTTAGTCTTAATATAAAGGCATATAACTTGTACTTTTATACTTTATGTATTCGTTTATTGGTCTTTATCTTAGGTTTCGTCTATAACTTGTATTTTTTTTATTTTTATACTTTCTGTATTCGTTTCTTAGTCTCTGTCTTAATATAAAGGCGTATAACTTGTATTTTTTTATACATTATGTATCCGCTTATTGGTCTCTACCTTAGGTTTCGTCTATAACTTGTATTTTTTTATTTTTATTCTTTCTGTATTCGTTTCTTAGTCTCTGTCTTAATGTAAAGGCATATAACTTGTATTTTTATACTTTATGTATTCGTTTATTGGTCTCTATAGGTTTCGTCTATAACTTGTATTTTTTTTATTTTTATACTTTCTGTATTCGCTTCTTAGTCTCAGTCTTAATATAAAGGCATATAACTTGTATTTTTATACTTTATGTATTCGTTTATTGGTCTTTATCTTAGGTTTCATCTATAACTTGTATTTTTTTTTATTTTTATACTTTCTGTATTCGTTTCTTAGTCTCTGTCTTAATATAAAGGCATATAACTTGTATTTTTTTTAGTTTTATACTTTCTGTATTCGTTTCTTAGTCTCTGTCTTAATATAAAGGCGTATAACTTGTATTTTTTATACTTTATGTATTCGTTTATTGGTCTCTATCATAGGTTTCGTCTATAACTTGTATTTTTTTTATTTTTATACTTTCTGTATTCGTTTCTTAGTCTCTGTCTTAATATAAAGGCGTATAACTTGTATTTTTTTATACTTTATGTATCCGCTTATTGGTCTCTACCTTAGGTTTCGTCTATAACTTGTATTTTTTTATTTTTATTCTTTTTGTATTCGTTTCTTAGTCTCTGTCTTAATGTAAAGGCATATAACTTGTATTTTTATACTTTATGTATTCGTTTATTGGTCTCTATAGGTTTCGACTATAACTTGTATTTTTTTTATTTTTATACTTTCTGTATTCGTTTCTTAGTCTCTGTCTTAATATAAAGGCGTATAACTTGTATTTTTTATACTTTATGTATTCGTTTATTGGTCTCTATCATAGGTTTCGTCTATAACTTGTATTTTTTTTATTTTTATACTTTCTGTATTCGTTTCTTAGTCTCTGTCTTAATATAAAGGCGTATAACTTGTATTTTTTATACTTTATGTATCCGCTTATTGGTCTCTACCTTAGGTTTCGTCTATAACTTGTATTTTTTTATTTTTATTCTTTCTGTATTCGTTTCTTAGTCTCTGTCTTAATGTAAAGGCATATAACTTGTATTTTTATACTTTATGTATTCGTTTATTGGTCTCTATAGGTTTCGTCTATAACTTGTATTTTTTTTTATTTTTATACTTTCTGTATTCGCTTCTTAGTCTTAGTCTTAATATAAAGGCATATAACTTGTATTTTTATACTTTATGTATTCGTTTATTGGTCTTTATCTTAGGTTTCGTCTATAACTTGTATTTTTTTTATTTTTATACTTTCTGTATTCGTTTCTTAGTCTCTGTCTTAATATAAAGGCGTATAACTTGTATTTTTTTATACGTTATGTATCCGCTTATTGGTCCCTACCTTAGGTTTCGTCTATAACTTGTATTTTTTTATTTTTATTCGTTCTGTGTTCGTTTCTTAGTCTCTGTCTTAATGTAAAGGCATATAACTTGTATTTTTATACTTTATGTATTCGTTTATTGGTCTCTATAGGTTTCGTCTATAACTTGTATTTTTTTTATTTTTATACTTTCTGTATTCGCTTCTTAGTCTCAGTCTTAATATAAAGGCATATAACTTGTATTTTTATACTTTATGTATTCGTTTATTGGTCTTTATCTTAGGTTTCGTCTATAACTTGTATTTTTTTTATTTTTATACTTTCTGTATTCGTTTCTTAGTCTCTGTCTTAATATAAAGGCATATAACTTGTATTTTTTTTAGTTTTATACTTTCTGTATTCGTTTCTTAGTCTCTGTCTTAATATAAAGGCGTATAACTTGTATTTTTTATACTTTATGTATTCGTTTATTGGTCTCTATCATAGGTTTCGTCTATAACTTGTATTTTTTTTATTTTTATACTTTCTGTATTCGTTTCTTAGTCTCTGTCTTAATATAAAGGCGTATAACTTGTATTTTTTTATACTTTATGTATCCGCTTATTGGTCTCTACCTTAGGTTTCGTCTATAACTTGTATTTTTTTATTTTTATTCTTTTTGTATTCGTTTCTTAGTCTCTGTCTTAATGTAAAGGCATATAACTTGTATTTTTATACTTTATGTATTCGTTTATTGGTCTCTATAGGTTTCGACTATAACTTGTATTTTTTTTATTTTTATACTTTCTGTATTCGTTTCTTAGTCTCTGTCTTAATATAAAGGCGTATAACTTGTATTTTTTATACTTTATGTATTCGTTTATTGGTCTCTATCATAGGTTTCGTCTATAACTTGTATTTTTTTTATTTTTATACTTTCTGTATTCGTTTCTTAGTCTCTGTCTTAATATAAAGGCGTATAACTTGTATTTTTTATACTTTATGTATCCGCTTATTGGTCTCTACCTTAGGTTTCGTCTATAACTTGTATTTTTTTATTTTTATTCTTTCTGTATTCGTTTCTTAGTCTCTGTCTTAATGTAAAGGCATATAACTTGTATTTTTATACTTTATGTATTCGTTTATTGGTCTCTATAGGTTTCGTCTATAACTTGTATTTTTTTTTATTTTTATACTTTCTGTATTCGCTTCTTAGTCTTAGTCTTAATATAAAGGCATATAACTTGTATTTTTATACTTTATGTATTCGTTTATTGGTCTTTATCTTAGGTTTCGTCTATAACTTGTATTTTTTTTATTTTTATACTTTCTGTATTCGTTTCTTAGTCTCTGTCTTAATATAAAGGCGTATAACTTGTATTTTTTTATACGTTATGTATCCGCTTATTGGTCCCTACCTTAGGTTTCGTCTATAACTTGTATTTTTTTATTTTTATTCGTTCTGTGTTCGTTTCTTAGTCTCTGTCTTAATGTAAAGGCATATAACTTGTATTTTTATACTTTATGTATTCGTTTATTGGTCTCTATTGGTTTCGTCTATAACTTGTATTTTTTTTATTTTTATACTTTCTGTGTTCGCTTCTTAGTCTCAGTCTTAATATAAAGGCATATAACTTGTATTTTTATACTTTATGTATTCGTTTATTGGTCTTTATCTTAGGTTTCGTCTATAACTTGTATTTTTTTTATTTTTATACTTTCTGTATTCGTTTCTTAGTCTCTGTCTTAATATAAAGGCATATAACTTGAATTTTTATACTTTACGTATTCGTTTATTGGTCTTTATGTTAGGTTTCGTCTATAACTTGTATTTTTTTATACTTTATGTATCCGCTTATTGGTCTCTACCTTAGGTTTCGTCTATAACTTGTATTTTTATACTTTATGTATTCGTTTATTGGTCTCTATAGGTTTTGTCTATAACTTGTATTTTTTTTATTTTTATACTTTCTGTATTTGTTTCTTAGTCTCTGTCTTAATATAAAGGCGTATAACTTGTATTTTTTTATACTTTATGTATTCGTTTATTGGTCTCTATCTTAGGTTTCGTCTATAACTTGTATTTTTTTTATTTTTATACTTTCTGTATTCGTTTCTTAGTCTCTGTCTTAATGTAAAGGCATATAACTTGTATTTTTATACTTTATGTATTCGTTTATTGGTCTCTATAGGTTTCGTCTATAACTTGTATTTTTTTTATTTTTATACTTTCTGTATTCGTTTCTTAGTCTCTGTCTTAATATAAAGGCATATAACTTGTATTTTTATACTTTATGTATTCGTTTATTGGTCTTTATCTCAGGTTTCGTCTATAACTTGTATTTTTTTTTATTTTTATACTTTCTGTATTCGTTTCTTAGTCTCTGTCTTAATATAAAGGCGTATAACTTGTATTTTTTATACTTTATGTATTCGTTTATTGGTCTCTATAGGTTTCGTCTATAACTTGTATTTTTTTTATTTTTATACTTTCTGTATTCGTTTCTTAGTCTCTGTCTTAATATAAAGGCATATAACTTGTATTTTATACTTTATGTATTCGTTTATTGGTCTCTATAGGTTTCGTCTATAACTTGTATTTTTTTTATTTTTATACTTTCTGTATTTGTTTCTTAGTCTCTGTCTTAATATAAAGGCGTATAACTTGTATTTTTTTATACTTTATGTATTCGTTTATTGGTCTCTATCTTAGGTTTCGTCTATAACTTGTATTTTTATACTTTATGTATTCGTTTATTGGTCTCTATAGGTTTTGTCTATAACTTGTATTTTTTTTATTTTTATACTTTCTGTATTCGTTTCTTAGTCTCTGTCTTAATATAAAGGCATATAACTTGTATTTTATACTTTATGTATTCGTTTATTGGTCTCTATAGGTTTCGTCTATAACTTGTATTTTTTTTATTTTTATACTTTCTGTATTTGTTTCTTAGTCTCTGTCTTAATATAAAGGCGTATAACTTGTATTTTTTTATACTTTATGTATCCGCTTATTGGTCTCTACCTTAGGTTTCGTCTATAACTTGTATTTTTATACTTTATGTATTCGTTTATTGGTCTCTATAGGTTTTGTCTATAACTTGTATTTTTTTTATTTTTATACTTTCTGTATTTGTTTCTTAGTCTCTGTCTTAATATAAAGGCGTATAACTTGTATTTTTTTATACTTTATGTATTCGTTTATTGGTCTCTATCTTAGGTTTCGTCTATAACTTGTATTTTTTTTATTTTTATACTTTCTGTATTCGCTTCTTAGTCTCAGTCTTAATATAAAGGCATATAACTTGAATTTTTATACTTTATGTATTCGTTTATTGGTCTTTATCTTAGGTTTCGTCTATAACTTGTATTTTTTTTATTTTTATACTTTCTGTATTCGTTTCTTAGTCTCTGTCTTAATATAAAGGCATATAACTTGTATTTTATACTTTATGTATTCGTTTATTGGTCTTTATCTTAGGTTTTGTCTATAACTTGTATTTTTTTTATTTTTATACTTTCTGTATTCGTTTCTTAGTCTCTGTCTTAATATAAATGCATATAACTTGTATTTTTATACTTTATGTATTCGTTTATTGGTCTTTATGTTAGGTTTCGTCTATAACTTGTATTTTTTTTTTATTTTTATACTTTCTGTATTCGTTTCTTAGTCTCTGTCTTAATATAAAGGCGTATAACTTGTATTTTTTATACTTTATGTATCCGCTTATTGGTCTCTACCTTAGGTTTCGTCTATAACTTGTATTTTTTTTTTATTTTTATACTTTCTGTATTCGCTTCTTAGTCTTAGTCTTAATATAAAGGCATATAACTTGTATTTTTATACTTTATGTATTCGTTTATTGGTCTTTATCTTAGGTTTCGTCTATAACTTGTATTTTTTTTATTTTTATACTTTCTGTATTCGTTTGTTAGTCTCTGTCTTAATATAAAGGCGTATAACTTGTATTTTTTTATACGTTATGTATCCGCTTATTGGTCTCTACCTTAGGTTTCGTCTATAACTTGTATTTTTTTATTTTTATTCTTTCTGTATTCGTTTCTTAGTCTCTGTCTTAATGTAAAGGCATATAACTTGTATTTTTATACTTTATGTATTCGTTTATTGGTCTCTATAGGTTTCGTCTATAACTTGTATTTTTTTTATTTTTATATTTTATGTATTCGCTTCTTAGTCTCAGTCTTAATATAAAGGCATATAACTTGTATTTTTATACTTTTTGTATTCGTTTATTGGTCTCTATAGGTTTCGTCTATAACTTGTATTTTTTTTTATTTTTATACTTTCTGTATTCGTTTCTTAGTCTCTGTCTTAATATAAAGGCATATAACTTGTATTTCTATACTTTATGTATTCGTTTATTGGTCTCTATCTTAGGTTTCGTCTATAACTTGTATTTTTTTTTATTTTTATACTTTCTGTATTCGTTTCTTAGTCTCTGTCTTAATATAAAGGCGTATAACTTGTATTTTTTTATACTTTATGTATCCGCTTATTGGTCTCTACCTTAGGTTTCGTCTATAACTTGTATTTTTTTATTTTTATACTTTCTGTATTCATTTCTTAGTCTCTGTCTTAATATAAAGGCATATAACTTGTATTTTTATACTTTATGTATTCGCTTATTGGTCTTTATGTTAGGTTTCGTCTATAACTTGTATTTTTTTTTATTTTTATACTTTCTGTATTCGTTTCTTAGTCTCTGTCTTAATATAAAGGCGTATAACTTGTATTTTTTTATACTTTATGTATTCGCTTATTGGTCTTTATCTTAGGTTTCGTCTATAACTTGTATTTTTTTATTTTTATACTTTCTGTATTCGTTTCTTAGTCTCTGTCTTAATGTAAAGGAATATAACTTGTATTTTTATACTTTATGTATTCGTTTCTTGGTCTCTATCTTAGGTTTCGTCTATAACTTGTATTTTTTTATTTTTATTCTTTCTGTATTCGTTTCTTAGTCTCTGTCTTAATATAAAGGCGTATAACTTGTATTTTTTTATACTTTATGTATTCGTTTATTGGTCTCTATCTTAGGTTTCGTCTATAACTTGTATTTTTTTTATTTTTATACTTTCTGTATTCGTTTCTTAGTCTCTGTCTTAATATAAAGGCATATAACTTGTATTTTTATACTTTATGTATTCGTTTATTGGTCTTTATGTTAGGTTTCGTCTATAACTTGTATTTTTTTTATTTTTATACTTTCTGTATTCGTTTCTTAGTCTCTGTCTTAATATAAAGGCGTATAACTTGTATTTTTTTATACTTTATGTATCCGCTTATTGGTCTCTACCTTAGGTTTCGTCTATAACTTGTATTTTTTTATTTTTATTCATTCTGTATTCGTTTCTTAGTCTCTGTCTTAATGTAAAGGCATATAACTTGTATTTTTATACTTTATGTATTCGTTTATTGGTCTCTATAGGTTTCGTCTATAACTTGTATTTTTTTTATTTTTATACTTTCTGTATTCGTTTCTTAGTCTCTGTCTTAATATAAAGGCATATAACTTGTATTTTTATACTTTATGTATTCGTTTATTGGTCTTTATCTCAGGTTTCGTCTATAACTTGTATTTTTTTTTATTTTTATACTTTCTGTATTCGTTTCTTAGTCTCTGTCTTAATATAAAGGCGTATAACTTGTATTTTTTATACTTTATGTATTCGTTTATTGGTCTCTATAGGTTTCGTCTATAACTTGTATTTTTTTTATTTTTATACTTTCTGTATTCGTTTCTTAGTCTCTGTCTTAATATAAAGGCGTATAACTTGTATTTTTTTATACATTATGTATCCGCTTATTGGTCTCTACCTTAGGTTTCGTCTATAACTTGTATTTTTTTATTTTTATTCTTTCTGTATTCGTTTCTTAGTCTCTGTCTTAATGTAAAGGCATATAACTTGTATTTTTATACTTTATGTATTCGTTTATTGGTCTCTATAGGTTTCGTCTATAACTTGTATTTTTTTTATTTTTATACTTTCTGTATTCGCTTCTTAGTCTCAGTCTTAATATAAAGGCATATAACTTGTATTTTTATACTTTATGTATTCGTTTATTGGTCTTTATCTTAGGTTTCGTCTATAACTTGTATTTTTTTTTATTTTTATACTTTCTGTATTCGTTTCTTAGTCTCTGTCTTAATATAAAGGCATATAACTTGTATTTTTTTTAGTTTTATACTTTCTGTATTCGTTTCTTAGTCTCTGTCTTAATATAAAGGCGTATAACTTGTATTTTTTATACTTTATGTATTCGTTTATTGGTCTCTATCATAGGTTTCGTCTATAACTTGTATTTTTTTTATTTTTATACTTTCTGTATTCGTTTCTTAGTCTCTGTCTTAATATAAAGGCGTATAACTTGTATTTTTTTATACTTTATGTATCCGCTTATTGGTCTCTACCTTAGGTTTCGTCTATAACTTGTATTTTTTTATTTTTATTCTTTTTGTATTCGTTTCTTAGTCTCTGTCTTAATGTAAAGGCATATAACTTGTATTTTTATACTTTATGTATTCGTTTATTGGTCTCTATAGGTTTCGACTATAACTTGTATTTTTTTTATTTTTATACTTTCTGTATTCGTTTCTTAGTCTCTGTCTTAATATAAAGGCGTATAACTTGTATTTTTTATACTTTATGTATTCGTTTATTGGTCTCTATCATAGGTTTCGTCTATAACTTGTATTTTTTTTATTTTTATACTTTCTGTATTCGTTTCTTAGTCTCTGTCTTAATATAAAGGCGTATAACTTGTATTTTTTATACTTTATGTATCCGCTTATTGGTCTCTACCTTAGGTTTCGTCTATAACTTGTATTTTTTTATTTTTATTCTTTCTGTATTCGTTTCTTAGTCTCTGTCTTAATGTAAAGGCATATAACTTGTATTTTTATACTTTATGTATCCGCTTATTGGTCCCTACCTTAGGTTTCGTCTATAACTTGTATTTTTTTATTTTTATACTTTCTGTATTCGTTTCTTAGTCTCTGTCTTAATATAAAGGCATATAACTTGTATTTCTATACTTTATGTATTCGTTTATTGGTCTCTATCTTAGGTTTCGTCTATAACTTGTATTTTTTTTTATTTTTATACTTTCTGTATTCGTTTCTTAGTCTCTGTCTTAATATAAAGGCGTATAACTTGTATTTTTTTATACTTTATGTATCCGCTTATTGGTCTCTACCTTAGGTTTCGTCTATAACTTGTATTTTTTTATTTTTATTCTTTCTGTATTCGTTTCTTAGTCTCTGTCTTAATGTAAAGGCATATAACTTGTATTTTTATACTTTATGTATTCGTTTATTGGTCTCTATAGGTTTCGTCTATAACTTGTATTTTTTTTATTTTTATACTTTCTGTATTCGCTTCTTAGTCTCAGTCTTAATATAAAGGCATATAACTTGTATTTTTATACTTTATGTATTCGTTTATTGGTCTTTATCTTAGGTTTCGTCTATAACTTGTATTTTTTTTTATTTTTATACTTTCTGTATTCGTTTCTTAGTCTCTGTCTTAATATAAAGGCATATAACTTGTATTTTTTTTAGTTTTATACTTTCTGTATTCGTTTCTTAGTCTCTGTCTTAATATAAAGGCGTATAACTTGTATTTTTTATACTTTATGTATTCGTTTATTGGTCTCTATCATAGGTTTCGTCTATAACTTGTATTTTTTTTATTTTTATACTTTCTGTATTCGTTTCTTAGTCTCTGTCTTAATATAAAGGCGTATAACTTGTATTTTTTTATACTTTATGTATCCGCTTATTGGTCTCTACCTTAGGTTTCGTCTATAACTTGTATTTTTTTATTTTTATTCTTTTTGTATTCGTTTCTTAGTCTCTGTCTTAATGTAATGGCATATAACTTGTATTTTTATACTTTATGTATTCGTTTATTGGTCTCTATAGGTTTCGACTATAACTTGTATTTTTTTTATTTTTATACTTTCTGTATTCGTTTCTTAGTCTCTGTCTTAATATAAAGGCGTATAACTTGTATTTTTTATACTTTATGTATTCGTTTATTGGTCTCTATCATAGGTTTCGTCTATAACTTGTATTTTTTTTATTTTTATACTTTCTGTATTCGTTTCTTAGTCTCTGTCTTAATATAAAGGCGTATAACTTGTATTTTTTATACTTTATGTATCCGCTTATTGGTCTCTACCTTAGGTTTCGTCTATAACTTGTATTTTTTTATTTTTATTCTTTCTGTATTCGTTTCTTAGTCTCTGTCTTAATGTAAAGGCATATAACTTGTATTTTTATACTTTATGTATTCGTTTATTGGTCTCTATAGGTTTCGTCTATAACTTGTATTTTTTTTTATTTTTATACTTTCTGTATTCGCTTCTTAGTCTTAGTCTTAATATAAAGGCATATAACTTGTATTTTTATACTTTATGTATTCGTTTATTGGTCTTTATCTTAGGTTTCGTCTATAACTTGTATTTTTTTTATTTTTATACTTTCTGTATTCGTTTCTTAGTCTCTGTCTTAATATAAAGGCGTATAACTTGTATTTTTTTATACGTTATGTATCCGCTTATTGGTCCCTACCTTAGGTTTCGTCTATAACTTGTATTTTTTTATTTTTATTCGTTCTGTGTTCGTTTCTTAGTCTCTGTCTTAATGTAAAGGCATATAACTTGTATTTTTATACTTTATGTATTCGTTTATTGGTCTCTATTGGTTTCGTCTATAACTTGTATTTTTTTTATTTTTATACTTTCTGTGTTCGCTTCTTAGTCTCAGTCTTAATATAAAGGCATATAACTTGTATTTTTATACTTTATGTATTCGTTTATTGGTCTTTATCTTAGGTTTCGTCTATAACTTGTATTTTTTTTTATTTTTATACTTTCTGTATTCGTTTCTTAGTCTCTGTCTTAATATAAAGGCATATAACTTGTATTTCTATACTTTATGTATTCGTTTATTGGTCTCTATCTTAGGTTTCGTCTATAACTTGTATTTTTTTTTATTTTTATACTTTCTGTATTCGTTTCTTAGTCTCTGTCTTAATATAAAGGCGTATAACTTGTATTTTTTTATACTTTATGTATCCGCTTATTGGTCTCTACCTTAGGTTTCGTCTATAACTTGTATTTTTTTATTTTTATTCTTTCTGTATTCGTTTCTTAGTCTCTGTCTTAATGTAAAGGCATATAACTTGTATTTTTATACTTTATGTATTCGTTTATTGGTCTCTATAGGTTTCGTCTATAACTTGTATTTTTTTTTATTTTTATACTTTCTGTATTCGCTTCTTAGTCTTAGTCTTAATATAAAGGCATATAACTTGTATTTTTATACTTTATGTATTCGTTTATTGATCTTTATCTTAGGTTTCGTCTATAACTTGTATTTTTTTATTTTTATACTTTCTGTATTCGTTTCTTAGTCTCTGTCTTAATATAAAGGCATATAACTTGTATTTTATACTTTATGTATTCGTTTATTGGTCTTTATCTTAGGTTTTGTCTATAACTTGTATTTTTTTTATTTTTATACTTTCTGTATTCGTTTCTTAGTCTCTGTCTTAATATAAATGCATATAACTTGTATTTTTATACTTTATGTATTCGTTTATTGGTCTTTATGTTAGGTTTCGTCTATAACTTGTATTTTTTTTTTTATTTTTATACTTTCTGTATTCGTTTCTTAGTCTCTGTCTTAATATAAAGGCGTATAACTTGTATTTTTTATACTTTATGTATCCGCTTATTGGTCTCTACCTTAGGTTTCGTCTATAACTTGTATTTTTTTATTTTTATTCTTTCTGTATTCGTTTCTTAGTCTCTGTCTTAATGTAAATGCATATAACTTGTATTTTTATACTTTATGTATTCGTTTATTGGTCTCTATAGGTTTCGTCTATAACTTGTATTTTTTTTTTATTTTTATACTTTCTGTATTCGCTTCTTAGTCTTAGTCTTAATATAAAGGCATATAACTTGTATTTTTATACTTTATGTATTCGTTTATTGGTCTTTATCTTAGGTTTCGTCTATAACTTGTATTTTTTTTATTTTTATACTTTCTGTATTCGTTTGTTAGTCTCTGTCTTAATATAAAGGCGTATAACTTGTATTTTTTTATACGTTATGTATCCGCTTATTGGTCTCTACCTTAGGTTTCGTCTATAACTTGTATTTTTTTATTTTTATTCTTTCTGTATTCGTTTCTTAGTCTCTGTCTTAATGTAAAGGCATATAACTTGTATTTTTATACTTTATGTATTCGTTTATTGGTCTCTATAGGTTTCGTCTATAACTTGTATTTTTTTTATTTTTATATTTTATGTATTCGCTTCTTAGTCTCAGTCTTAATATAAAGGCATATAACTTGTATTTTTATACTTTTTGTATTCGTTTATTGGTCTCTATAGGTTTCGTCTATAACTTGTATTTTTTTTTTATTTTTATACTTTCTGTATTCGTTTCTTAGTCTCTGTCTTAATATAAAGGCATATAACTTGTATTTCTATGCTTTATGTATTCGTTTATTGGTCTCTATCTTAGGTTTCGTCTATAACTTGTATTTTTTTTTATTTTTATACTTTCTGTATTCGTTTCTTAGTCTCTGTCTTAATATAAAGGCGTATAACTTGTATTTTTTTATACTTTATGTATCCGCTTATTGGTCTCTACCTTAGGTTTCGTCTATAACTTGTATTTTTTTATTTTTATACTTTCTGTATTCATTTCTTAGTCTCTGTCTTAATATAAAGGCATATAACTTGTATTTTTATACTTTATGTATTCGCTTATTGGTCTTTATGTTAGGTTTCGTCTATAACTTGTATTTTTTTTTATTTTTATACTTTCTGTATTCGTTTCTTAGTCTCTGTCTTAATATAAAGGCGTATAACTTGTATTTTTTTATACTTTATGTATTCGCTTATTGGTCTTTATCTTAGGTTTCGTCTATAACTTGTATTTTTTTATTTTTATACTTTCTGTATTCGTTTCTTAGTCTCTGTCTTAATGTAAAGGAATATAACTTGTATTTTTATACTTTATGTATTCGTTTCTTGGTCTCTATCTTAGGTTTCGTCTATAACTTGTATTTTTTTATTTTTATTCTTTCTGTATTCGTTTCTTAGTCTCTGTCTTAATATAAAGGCGTATAACTTGTATTTTTTTATACTTTATGTATTCGTTTATTGGTCTCTATCTTAGGTTTCGTCTATAACTTGTATTTTTTTTATTTTTATACTTTCTGTATTCGTTTCTTAGTCTCTGTCTTAATATAAAGGCATATAACTTGTATTTTTATACTTTATGTATTCGTTTATTGGTCTTTATGTTAGGTTTCGTCTATAACTTGTATTTTTTTTATTTTTATACTTTCTGTATTCGTTTCTTAGTCTCTGTCTTAATATAAAGGCGTATAACTTGTATTTTTTTATACTTTATGTATCCGCTTATTGGTCTCTACCTTAGGTTTCGTCTATAACTTGTATTTTTTTATTTTTATTCATTCTGTATTCGTTTCTTAGTCTCTGTCTTAATGTAAAGGCATATAACTTGTATTTTTATACTTTATGTATTCGTTTATTGGTCTCTATAGGTTTCGTCTATAACTTGTATTTTTTTTATTTTTATACTTTCTGTATTCGTTTCTTAGTCTCTGTCTTAATATAAAGGCGTATAACTTGTATTTTTTTATACATTATGTATCCGCTTATTGGTCTCTACCTTAGGTTTCGTCTATAACTTGTATTTTTTTATTTTTATTCTTTCTGTATTCGTTTCTTAGTCTCTGTCTTAATGTAAAGGCATATAACTTGTATTTTTATACTTTATGTATTCGTTTATTGGTCTCTATAGGTTTCGTCTATAACTTGTATTTTTTTTATTTTTATACTTTCTGTATTCGCTTCTTAGTCTCAGTCTTAATATAAAGGCATATAACTTGTATTTTTATACTTTATGTATTCGTTTATTGGTCTTTATCTTAGGTTTCGTCTATAACTTGTATTTTTTTTTATTTTTATACTTTCTGTATTCGTTTCTTAGTCTCTGTCTTAATATAAAGGCATATAACTTGTATTTTTTTTAGTTTTATACTTTCTGTATTCGTTTCTTAGTCTCTGTCTTAATATAAAGGCGTATAACTTGTATTTTTTATACTTTATGTATTCGTTTATTGGTCTCTATCATAGGTTTCGTCTATAACTTGTATTTTTTTTATTTTTATACTTTCTGTATTCGTTTCTTAGTCTCTGTCTTAATATAAAGGCGTATAACTTGTATTTTTATACTTTATGTATTCGTTTATTGGTCTCTATAGGTTTCGACTATAACTTGTATTTTTTTTATTTTTATACTTTCTGTATTCGTTTCTTAGTCTCTGTCTTAATATAAAGGCGTATAACTTGTATTTTTTATACTTTATGTATTCGTTTATTGGTCTCTATCATAGGTTTCGTCTATAACTTGTATTTTTTTTATTTTTATACTTTCTGTATTCGTTTCTTAGTCTCTGTCTTAATATAAAGGCGTATAACTTGTATTTTTTATACTTTATGTATCCGCTTATTGGTCTCTACCTTAGGTTTCGTCTATAACTTGTATTTTTTTATTTTTATTCTTTCTGTATTCGTTTCTTAGTCTCTGTCTTAATGTAAAGGCATATAACTTGTATTTTTATACTTTATGTATCCGCTTATTGGTCTCTACCTTAGGTTTCGTCTATAACTTGTATTTTTTTATTTTTATTCTTTCTGTATTCGTTTCTTAGTCTCTGTCTTAATGTAAAGGCATATAACTTGTATTTTTATACTTTATGTATCCGCTTATTGGTCTCTACCTTAGGTTTCGTCTATAACTTGTATTTTTTTATTTTTATTCTTTCTGTATTCGTTTCTTAGTCTCTGTCTTAATGTAAAGGCATATAACTTGTATTTTTATACTTTATGTATCCGCTTATTGGTCTCTACCTTAGGTTTCGTCTATAACTTGTATTTTTTTATTTTTATTCTTTCTGTATTCGTTTCTTAGTCTCTGTCTTAATATAAAGGCGTATAACTTGTATTTTTATACTTTATGTATTCGTTTATTGGTCTCTATAGGTTTCGACTATAACTTGTATTTTTTTTATTTTTATACTTTCTGTATTCGTTTCTTAGTCTCTGTCTTAATATAAAGGCGTATAACTTGTATTTTTTATACTTTATGTATTCGTTTATTGGTCTCTATCATAGGTTTCGTCTATAACTTGTATTTTTTTTATTTTTATACTTTCTGTATTCGTTTCTTAGTCTCTGTCTTAATATAAAGGCGTATAACTTGTATTTTTTATACTTTATGTATCCGCTTATTGGTCTCTACCTTAGGTTTCGTCTATAACTTGTATTTTTTTATTTTTATTCTTTCTGTATTCGTTTCTTAGTCTCTGTCTTAATGTAAAGGCATATAACTTGTATTTTTATACTTTATGTATCCGCTTATTGGTCCCTACCTTAGGTTTCGTCTATAACTTGTATTTTTTTATTTTTATACTTTCTGTATTCGTTTCTTAGTCTCTGTCTTAATATAAAGGCATATAACTTGTATTTCTATACTTTATGTATTCGTTTATTGGTCTCTATCTTAGGTTTCGTCTATAACTTGTATTTTTTTTTATTTTTATACTTTCTGTATTCGTTTCTTAGTCTCTGTCTTAATATAAAGGCGTATAACTTGTATTTTTTTATACTTTATGTATCCGCTTATTGGTCTCTACCTTAGGTTTCGTCTATAACTTGTATTTTTTTATTTTTATTCTTTCTGTATTCGTTTCTTAGTCTCTGTCTTAATGTAAAGGCATATAACTTGTATTTTTATACTTTATGTATTCGTTTATTGGTCTCTATAGGTTTCGTCTATAACTTGTATTTTTTTTATTTTTATACTTTCTGTATTCGCTTCTTAGTCTCAGTCTTAATATAAAGGCATATAACTTGTATTTTTATACTTTATGTATTCGTTTATTGGTCTTTATCTTAGGTTTCGTCTATAACTTGTATTTTTTTTTATTTTTATACTTTCTGTATTCGTTTCTTAGTCTCTGTCTTAATATAAAGGCATATAACTTGTATTTTTTTTAGTTTTATACTTTCTGTATTCGTTTCTTAGTCTCTGTCTTAATATAAAGGCGTATAACTTGTATTTTTTATACTTTATGTATTCGTTTATTGGTCTCTATCATAGGTTTCGTCTATAACTTGTATTTTTTTTATTTTTATACTTTCTGTATTCGTTTCTTAGTCTCTGTCTTAATATAAAGGCGTATAACTTGTATTTTTTTATACTTTATGTATCCGCTTATTGGTCTCTACCTTAGGTTTCGTCTATAACTTGTATTTTTTTATTTTTATTCTTTTTGTATTCGTTTCTTAGTCTCTGTCTTAATGTAATGGCATATAACTTGTATTTTTATACTTTATGTATTCGTTTATTGGTCTCTATAGGTTTCGACTATAACTTGTATTTTTTTTATTTTTATACTTTCTGTATTCGTTTCTTAGTCTCTGTCTTAATATAAAGGCGTATAACTTGTATTTTTTATACTTTATGTATTCGTTTATTGGTCTCTATCATAGGTTTCGTCTATAACTTGTATTTTTTTTATTTTTATACTTTCTGTATTCGTTTCTTAGTCTCTGTCTTAATATAAAGGCGTATAACTTGTATTTTTTATACTTTATGTATCCGCTTATTGGTCTCTACCTTAGGTTTCGTCTATAACTTGTATTTTTTTATTTTTATTCTTTCTGTATTCGTTTCTTAGTCTCTGTCTTAATGTAAAGGCATATAACTTGTATTTTTATACTTTATGTATTCGTTTATTGGTCTCTATAGGTTTCGTCTATAACTTGTATTTTTTTTTATTTTTATACTTTCTGTATTCGCTTCTTAGTCTTAGTCTTAATATAAAGGCATATAACTTGTATTTTTATACTTTATGTATTCGTTTATTGGTCTTTATCTTAGGTTTCGTCTATAACTTGTATTTTTTTTATTTTTATACTTTCTGTATTCGTTTCTTAGTCTCTGTCTTAATATAAAGGCGTATAACTTGTATTTTTTTATACGTTATGTATCCGCTTATTGGTCCCTACCTTAGGTTTCGTCTATAACTTGTATTTTTTTATTTTTATTCGTTCTGTGTTCGTTTCTTAGTCTCTGTCTTAATGTAAAGGCATATAACTTGTATTTTTATACTTTATGTATTCGTTTATTGGTCTCTATTGGTTTCGTCTATAACTTGTATTTTTTTTATTTTTATACTTTCTGTGTTCGCTTCTTAGTCTCAGTCTTAATATAAAGGCATATAACTTGTATTTTTATACTTTATGTATTCGTTTATTGGTCTTTATCTTAGGTTTCGTCTATAACTTGTATTTTTTTTTATTTTTATACTTTCTGTATTCGTTTCTTAGTCTCTGTCTTAATATAAAGGCATATAACTTGTATTTCTATACTTTATGTATTCGTTTATTGGTCTCTATCTTAGGTTTCGTCTATAACTTGTATTTTTTTTTATTTTTATACTTTCTGTATTCGTTTCTTAGTCTCTGTCTTAATATAAAGGCGTATAACTTGTATTTTTTTATACTTTATGTATCCGCTTATTGGTCTCTACCTTAGGTTTCGTCTATAACTTGTATTTTTTTATTTTTATTCTTTCTGTATTCGTTTCTTAGTCTCTGTCTTAATGTAAAGGCATATAACTTGTATTTTTATACTTTATGTATTCGTTTATTGGTCTCTATAGGTTTCGTCTATAACTTGTATTTTTTTTTATTTTTATACTTTCTGTATTCGCTTCTTAGTCTTAGTCTTAATATAAAGGCATATAACTTGTATTTTTATACTTTATGTATTCGTTTATTGATCTTTATCTTAGGTTTCGTCTATAACTTGTATTTTTTTATTTTTATACTTTCTGTATTCGTTTCTTAGTCTCTGTCTTAATATAAAGGCATATAACTTGTATTTTTATACTTTATGTATTCGTTTATTGGTCTCTATCTTAGGTTTCGTCTATAACTTGTATTTTTTTTATTTTTATACTTTCTGTATTCGTTTCTTAGTCTCTGTCTTAATATAAATGCATATAACTTGTATTTTTATACTTTATGTATTCGTTTATTGGTCTTTATGTTAGGTTTCGTCTATAACTTGTATTTTTTTTTTATTTTTATACTTTCTGTATTCGTTTCTTAGTCTCTGTCTTAATATAAAGGCGTATAACTTGTATTTTTTTATACTTTATGTATCCGCTTATTGGTCTCTACCTAAGGTTTCGTCTATAACTTGTATTTTTTTATTTTTATTCTTTCTGTATTCGTTTCTTAGTCTCTGTCTTAATGTAAAGGCATATAACTTGTATTTTTATACTTTATGTATTCGTTTATTGGTCTCTATAGGTTTCGTCTATAACTTGTATTTTTTTTTATTTTTATACTTTCTGTATTCGTTTCTTAGTCTCTGTCTTAATATAAAGGCGTATAACTTGTATTTTTTTATACTTTATGTATTCGCTTATTGGTCTCTATCTTAGGTTTCGTCTATAACTTGTATTTTTTTTTATTTTTATACTTTATGTATTCGTTTATTGGTCTGTATCTTAGGTTTCGTCTATAACTTGTATTTTTTTTATTTTTATACTTTCTGTATTCGTTTCTTAGTCTCTGTCTTAATATAAATGCATATAACTTGTATTTTTATACTTTATGTATTCGTTTATTGGTCTTTATGTTAGGTTTCGTCTATAACTTGTATTTTTTTTTTATTTTTATACTTTCTGTATTCGTTTCTTAGTCTCTGTCTTAATATAAAGGCGTATAACTTGTATTTTTTATACTTTATGTATCCGCTTATTGGTCTCTACCTTAGGTTTCGTCTATAACTTGTATTTTTTTTTTATTTTTATACTTTCTGTATTCGCTTCTTAGTCTTAGTCTTAATATAAAGGCATATAACTTGTATTTTTATACTTTATGTATTCGTTTATTGGTCTTTATCTTAGGTTTCGTCTATAACTTGTATTTTTTTTATTTTTATACTTTCTGTATTCGTTTGTTAGTCTCTGTCTTAATATAAAGGCGTATAACTTGTATTTTTTTATACGTTATGTATCCGCTTATTGGTCTCTACCTTAGGTTTCGTCTATAACTTGTATTTTTTTATTTTTATTCTTTCTGTATTCGTTTCTTAGTCTCTGTCTTAATGTAAAGGCATATAACTTGTATTTTTATACTTTATGTATTCGTTTATTGGTCTCTATAGGTTTCGTCTATAACTTGTATTTTTTTTATTTTTATATTTTATGTATTCGCTTCTTAGTCTCAGTCTTAATATAAAGGCATATAACTTGTATTTTTATACTTTTTGTATTCGTTTATTGGTCTCTATAGGTTTCGTCTATAACTTGTATTTTTTTTTATTTTTATACTTTCTGTATTCGTTTCTTAGTCTCTGTCTTAATATAAAGGCATATAACTTGTATTTCTATACTTTATGTATTCGTTTATTGGTCTCTATCTTAGGTTTCGTCTATAACTTGTATTTTTTTTTATTTTTATACTTTCTGTATTCGTTTCTTAGTCTCTGTCTTAATATAAAGGCGTATAACTTGTATTTTTTTATACTTTATGTATCCGCTTATTGGTCTCTACCTTAGGTTTCGTCTATAACTTGTATTTTTTTATTTTTATACTTTCTGTATTCATTTCTTAGTCTCTGTCTTAATATAAAGGCATATAACTTGTATTTTTATACTTTATGTATTCGCTTATTGGTCTTTATGTTAGGTTTCGTCTATAACTTGTATTTTTTTTTATTTTTATACTTTCTGTATTCGTTTCTTAGTCTCTGTCTTAATATAAAGGCGTATAACTTGTATTTTTTTATACTTTATGTATTCGCTTATTGGTCTTTATCTTAGGTTTCGTCTATAACTTGTATTTTTTTATTTTTATACTTTCTGTATTCGTTTCTTAGTCTCTGTCTTAATGTAAAGGAATATAACTTGTATTTTTATACTTTATGTATTCGTTTCTTGGTCTCTATCTTAGGTTTCGTCTATAACTTGTATTTTTTTATTTTTATTCTTTCTGTATTCGTTTCTTAGTCTCTGTCTTAATATAAAGGCGTATAACTTGTATTTTTTTATACTTTATGTATTCGTTTATTGGTCTCTATCTTAGGTTTCGTCTATAACTTGTATTTTTTTTATTTTTATACTTTCTGTATTCGTTTCTTAGTCTCTGTCTTAATATAAAGGCATATAACTTGTATTTTTATACTTTATGTATTCGTTTATTGGTCTTTATGTTAGGTTTCGTCTATAACTTGTATTTTTTTTATTTTTATACTTTCTGTATTCGTTTCTTAGTCTCTGTCTTAATATAAAGGCGTATAACTTGTATTTTTTTATACTTTATGTATCCGCTTATTGGTCTCTACCTTAGGTTTCGTCTATAACTTGTATTTTTTTATTTTTATTCATTCTGTATTCGTTTCTTAGTCTCTGTCTTAATGTAAAGGCATATAACTTGTATTTTTATACTTTATGTATTCGTTTATTGGTCTCTATAGGTTTCGTCTATAACTTGTATTTTTTTTATTTTTATACTTTCTGTATTCGTTTCTTAGTCTCTGTCTTAATATAAAGGCATATAACTTGTATTTTTATACTTTATGTATTCGTTTATTGGTCTTTATCTCAGGTTTCGTCTATAACTTGTATTTTTTTTTATTTTTATACTTTCTGTATTCGTTTCTTAGTCTCTGTCTTAATATAAAGGCGTATAACTTGTATTTTTTATACTTTATGTATTCGTTTATTGGTCTCTATAGGTTTCGTCTATAACTTGTATTTTTTTTATTTTTATACTTTCTGTATTCGTTTCTTAGTCTCTGTCTTAATATAAAGGCGTATAACTTGTATTTTTTTATACATTATGTATCCGCTTATTGGTCTCTACCTTAGGTTTCGTCTATAACTTGTATTTTTTTATTTTTATTCTTTCTGTATTCGTTTCTTAGTCTCTGTCTTAATGTAAAGGCATATAACTTGTATTTTTATACTTTATGTATTCGTTTATTGGTCTCTATAGGTTTCGTCTATAACTTGTATTTTTTTTATTTTTATACTTTCTGTATTCGCTTCTTAGTCTCAGTCTTAATATAAAGGCATATAACTTGTATTTTTATACTTTATGTATTCGTTTATTGGTCTTTATCTTAGGTTTCGTCTATAACTTGTATTTTTTTTTATTTTTATACTTTCTGTATTCGTTTCTTAGTCTCTGTCTTAATATAAAGGCATATAACTTGTATTTTTTTTAGTTTTATACTTTCTGTATTCGTTTCTTAGTCTCTGTCTTAATATAAAGGCGTATAACTTGTATTTTTTATACTTTATGTATTCGTTTATTGGTCTCTATCATAGGTTTCGTCTATAACTTGTATTTTTTTTATTTTTATACTTTCTGTATTCGTTTCTTAGTCTCTGTCTTAATATAAAGGCGTATAACTTGTATTTTTTTATACTTTATGTATCCGCTTATTGGTCTCTACCTTAGGTTTCGTCTATAACTTGTATTTTTTTATTTTTATTCTTTTTGTATTCGTTTCTTAGTCTCTGTCTTAATGTAAAGGCATATAACTTGTATTTTTATACTTTATGTATTCGTTTATTGGTCTCTATAGGTTTCGACTATAACTTGTATTTTTTTTATTTTTATACTTTCTGTATTCGTTTCTTAGTCTCTGTCTTAATATAAAGGCGTATAACTTGTATTTTTTATACTTTATGTATTCGTTTATTGGTCTCTATCATAGGTTTCGTCTATAACTTGTATTTTTTTTATTTTTATACTTTCTGTATTCGTTTCTTAGTCTCTGTCTTAATATAAAGGCGTATAACTTGTATTTTTTATACTTTATGTATCCGCTTATTGGTCTCTACCTTAGGTTTCGTCTATAACTTGTATTTTTTTATTTTTATTCTTTCTGTATTCGTTTCTTAGTCTCTGTCTTAATGTAAAGGCATATAACTTGTATTTTTATACTTTATGTATCCGCTTATTGGTCCCTACCTTAGGTTTCGTCTATAACTTGTATTTTTTTATTTTTATACTTTCTGTATTCGTTTCTTAGTCTCTGTCTTAATATAAAGGCATATAACTTGTATTTCTATACTTTATGTATTCGTTTATTGGTCTCTATCTTAGGTTTCGTCTATAACTTGTATTTTTTTTTATTTTTATACTTTCTGTATTCGTTTCTTAGTCTCTGTCTTAATATAAAGGCGTATAACTTGTATTTTTTTATACTTTATGTATCCGCTTATTGGTCTCTACCTTAGGTTTCGTCTATAACTTGTATTTTTTTATTTTTATTCTTTCTGTATTCGTTTCTTAGTCTCTGTCTTAATGTAAAGGCATATAACTTGTATTTTTATACTTTATGTATTCGTTTATTGGTCTCTATAGGTTTCGTCTATAACTTGTATTTTTTTTATTTTTATACTTTCTGTATTCGCTTCTTAGTCTCAGTCTTAATATAAAGGCATATAACTTGTATTTTTATACTTTATGTATTCGTTTATTGGTCTTTATCTTAGGTTTCGTCTATAACTTGTATTTTTTTTTATTTTTATACTTTCTGTATTCGTTTCTTAGTCTCTGTCTTAATATAAAGGCATATAACTTGTATTTTTTTTAGTTTTATACTTTCTGTATTCGTTTCTTAGTCTCTGTCTTAATATAAAGGCGTATAACTTGTATTTTTTATACTTTATGTATTCGTTTATTGGTCTCTATCATAGGTTTCGTCTATAACTTGTATTTTTTTTATTTTTATACTTTCTGTATTCGTTTCTTAGTCTCTGTCTTAATATAAAGGCGTATAACTTGTATTTTTTTATACTTTATGTATCCGCTTATTGGTCTCTACCTTAGGTTTCGTCTATAACTTGTATTTTTTTATTTTTATTCTTTTTGTATTCGTTTCTTAGTCTCTGTCTTAATGTAATGGCATATAACTTGTATTTTTATACTTTATGTATTCGTTTATTGGTCTCTATAGGTTTCGACTATAACTTGTATTTTTTTTATTTTTATACTTTCTGTATTCGTTTCTTAGTCTCTGTCTTAATATAAAGGCGTATAACTTGTATTTTTTATACTTTATGTATTCGTTTATTGGTCTCTATCATAGGTTTCGTCTATAACTTGTATTTTTTTTATTTTTATACTTTCTGTATTCGTTTCTTAGTCTCTGTCTTAATATAAAGGCGTATAACTTGTATTTTTTATACTTTATGTATCCGCTTATTGGTCTCTACCTTAGGTTTCGTCTATAACTTGTATTTTTTTATTTTTATTCTTTCTGTATTCGTTTCTTAGTCTCTGTCTTAATGTAAAGGCATATAACTTGTATTTTTATACTTTATGTATTCGTTTATTGGTCTCTATAGGTTTCGTCTATAACTTGTATTTTTTTTTATTTTTATACTTTCTGTATTCGCTTCTTAGTCTTAGTCTTAATATAAAGGCATATAACTTGTATTTTTATACTTTATGTATTCGTTTATTGGTCTTTATCTTAGGTTTCGTCTATAACTTGTATTTTTTTTATTTTTATACTTTCTGTATTCGTTTCTTAGTCTCTGTCTTAATATAAAGGCGTATAACTTGTATTTTTTTATACGTTATGTATCCGCTTATTGGTCCCTACCTTAGGTTTCGTCTATAACTTGTATTTTTTTATTTTTATTCGTTCTGTGTTCGTTTCTTAGTCTCTGTCTTAATGTAAAGGCATATAACTTGTATTTTTATACTTTATGTATTCGTTTATTGGTCTCTATTGGTTTCGTCTATAACTTGTATTTTTTTTATTTTTATACTTTCTGTGTTCGCTTCTTAGTCTCAGTCTTAATATAAAGGCATATAACTTGTATTTTTATACTTTATGTATTCGTTTATTGGTCTTTATCTTAGGTTTCGTCTATAACTTGTATTTTTTTTTATTTTTATACTTTCTGTATTCGTTTCTTAGTCTCTGTCTTAATATAAAGGCATATAACTTGTATTTCTATACTTTATGTATTCGTTTATTGGTCTCTATCTTAGGTTTCGTCTATAACTTGTATTTTTTTTTATTTTTATACTTTCTGTATTCGTTTCTTAGTCTCTGTCTTAATATAAAGGCGTATAACTTGTATTTTTTTATACTTTATGTATCCGCTTATTGGTCTCTACCTTAGGTTTCGTCTATAACTTGTATTTTTTTATTTTTATTCTTTCTGTATTCGTTTCTTAGTCTCTGTCTTAATGTAAAGGCATATAACTTGTATTTTTATACTTTATGTATTCGTTTATTGGTCTCTATAGGTTTCGTCTATAACTTGTATTTTTTTTTATTTTTATACTTTCTGTATTCGCTTCTTAGTCTTAGTCTTAATATAAAGGCATATAACTTGTATTTTTATACTTTATGTATTCGTTTATTGATCTTTATCTTAGGTTTCGTCTATAACTTGTATTTTTTTATTTTTATACTTTCTGTATTCGTTTCTTAGTCTCTGTCTTAATATAAAGGCATATAACTTGTATTTTATACTTTATGTATTCGTTTATTGGTCTTTATCTTAGGTTTTGTCTATAACTTGTATTTTTTTTATTTTTATACTTTCTGTATTCGTTTCTTAGTCTCTGTCTTAATATAAATGCATATAACTTGTATTTTTATACTTTATGTATTCGTTTATTGGTCTTTATGTTAGGTTTCGTCTATAACTTGTATTTTTTTTTTTATTTTTATACTTTCTGTATTCGTTTCTTAGTCTCTGTCTTAATATAAAGGCGTATAACTTGTATTTTTTATACTTTATGTATCCGCTTATTGGTCTCTACCTTAGGTTTCGTCTATAACTTGTATTTTTTTATTTTTATTCTTTCTGTATTCGTTTCTTAGTCTCTGTCTTAATGTAAATGCATATAACTTGTATTTTTATACTTTATGTATTCGTTTATTGGTCTCTATAGGTTTCGTCTATAACTTGTATTTTTTTTTTATTTTTATACTTTCTGTATTCGCTTCTTAGTCTTAGTCTTAATATAAAGGCATATAACTTGTATTTTTATACTTTATGTATTCGTTTATTGGTCTTTATCTTAGGTTTCGTCTATAACTTGTATTTTTTTTATTTTTATACTTTCTGTATTCGTTTGTTAGTCTCTGTCTTAATATAAAGGCGTATAACTTGTATTTTTTTATACGTTATGTATCCGCTTATTGGTCTCTACCTTAGGTTTCGTCTATAACTTGTATTTTTTTATTTTTATTCTTTCTGTATTCGTTTCTTAGTCTCTGTCTTAATGTAAAGGCATATAACTTGTATTTTTATACTTTATGTATTCGTTTATTGGTCTCTATAGGTTTCGTCTATAACTTGTATTTTTTTTATTTTTATATTTTATGTATTCGCTTCTTAGTCTCAGTCTTAATATAAAGGCATATAACTTGTATTTTTATACTTTTTGTATTCGTTTATTGGTCTCTATAGGTTTCGTCTATAACTTGTATTTTTTTTTTATTTTTATACTTTCTGTATTCGTTTCTTAGTCTCTGTCTTAATATAAAGGCGTATAACTTGTATTTTTTTATACTTTATGTATCCGCTTATTGGTCTCTACCTTAGGTTTCGTCTATAACTTGTATTTTTTTATTTTTATACTTTCTGTATTCATTTCTTAGTCTCTGTCTTAATATAAAGGCATATAACTTGTATTTTTATACTTTATGTATTCGCTTATTGGTCTTTATGTTAGGTTTCGTCTATAACTTGTATTTTTTTTTATTTTTATACTTTCTGTATTCGTTTCTTAGTCTCTGTCTTAATATAAAGGCGTATAACTTGTATTTTTTTATACTTTATGTATTCGCTTATTGGTCTTTATCTTAGGTTTCGTCTATAACTTGTATTTTTTTATTTTTATACTTTCTGTATTCGTTTCTTAGTCTCTGTCTTAATGTAAAGGAATATAACTTGTATTTTTATACTTTATGTATTCGTTTCTTGGTCTCTATCTTAGGTTTCGTCTATAACTTGTATTTTTTTATTTTTATTCTTTCTGTATTCGTTTCTTAGTCTCTGTCTTAATATAAAGGCGTATAACTTGTATTTTTTTATACTTTATGTATTCGTTTATTGGTCTCTATCTTAGGTTTCGTCTATAACTTGTATTTTTTTTATTTTTATACTTTCTGTATTCGTTTCTTAGTCTCTGTCTTAATATAAAGGCATATAACTTGTATTTTTATACTTTATGTATTCGTTTATTGGTCTTTATGTTAGGTTTCGTCTATAACTTGTATTTTTTTTATTTTTATACTTTCTGTATTCGTTTCTTAGTCTCTGTCTTAATATAAAGGCGTATAACTTGTATTTTTTTATACTTTATGTATCCGCTTATTGGTCTCTACCTTAGGTTTCGTCTATAACTTGTATTTTTTTATTTTTATTCATTCTGTATTCGTTTCTTAGTCTCTGTCTTAATGTAAAGGCATATAACTTGTATTTTTATACTTTATGTATTCGTTTATTGGTCTCTATAGGTTTCGTCTATAACTTGTATTTTTTTTATTTTTATACTTTCTGTATTCGTTTCTTAGTCTCTGTCTTAATATAAAGGCGTATAACTTGTATTTTTTTATACATTATGTATCCGCTTATTGGTCTCTACCTTAGGTTTCGTCTATAACTTGTATTTTTTTATTTTTATTCTTTCTGTATTCGTTTCTTAGTCTCTGTCTTAATGTAAAGGCATATAACTTGTATTTTTATACTTTATGTATTCGTTTATTGGTCTCTATAGGTTTCGTCTATAACTTGTATTTTTTTTATTTTTATACTTTCTGTATTCGCTTCTTAGTCTCAGTCTTAATATAAAGGCATATAACTTGTATTTTTATACTTTATGTATTCGTTTATTGGTCTTTATCTTAGGTTTCGTCTATAACTTGTATTTTTTTTTATTTTTATACTTTCTGTATTCGTTTCTTAGTCTCTGTCTTAATATAAAGGCATATAACTTGTATTTTTTTTAGTTTTATACTTTCTGTATTCGTTTCTTAGTCTCTGTCTTAATATAAAGGCGTATAACTTGTATTTTTTATACTTTATGTATTCGTTTATTGGTCTCTATCATAGGTTTCGTCTATAACTTGTATTTTTTTTATTTTTATACTTTCTGTATTCGTTTCTTAGTCTCTGTCTTAATATAAAGGCGTATAACTTGTATTTTTATACTTTATGTATTCGTTTATTGGTCTCTATAGGTTTCGACTATAACTTGTATTTTTTTTATTTTTATACTTTCTGTATTCGTTTCTTAGTCTCTGTCTTAATATAAAGGCGTATAACTTGTATTTTTTATACTTTATGTATTCGTTTATTGGTCTCTATCATAGGTTTCGTCTATAACTTGTATTTTTTTTATTTTTATACTTTCTGTATTCGTTTCTTAGTCTCTGTCTTAATATAAAGGCGTATAACTTGTATTTTTTATACTTTATGTATCCGCTTATTGGTCTCTACCTTAGGTTTCGTCTATAACTTGTATTTTTTTATTTTTATTCTTTCTGTATTCGTTTCTTAGTCTCTGTCTTAATGTAAAGGCATATAACTTGTATTTTTATACTTTATGTATCCGCTTATTGGTCTCTACCTTAGGTTTCGTCTATAACTTGTATTTTTTTATTTTTATTCTTTCTGTATTCGTTTCTTAGTCTCTGTCTTAATGTAAAGGCATATAACTTGTATTTTTATACTTTATGTATCCGCTTATTGGTCTCTACCTTAGGTTTCGTCTATAACTTGTATTTTTTTATTTTTATTCTTTCTGTATTCGTTTCTTAGTCTCTGTCTTAATGTAAAGGCATATAACTTGTATTTTTATACTTTATGTATCCGCTTATTGGTCTCTACCTTAGGTTTCGTCTATAACTTGTATTTTTTTATTTTTATTCTTTCTGTATTCGTTTCTTAGTCTCTGTCTTAATATAAAGGCGTATAACTTGTATTTTTATACTTTATGTATTCGTTTATTGGTCTCTATAGGTTTCGACTATAACTTGTATTTTTTTTATTTTTATACTTTCTGTATTCGTTTCTTAGTCTCTGTCTTAATATAAAGGCGTATAACTTGTATTTTTTATACTTTATGTATTCGTTTATTGGTCTCTATCATAGGTTTCGTCTATAACTTGTATTTTTTTTATTTTTATACTTTCTGTATTCGTTTCTTAGTCTCTGTCTTAATATAAAGGCGTATAACTTGTATTTTTTATACTTTATGTATCCGCTTATTGGTCTCTACCTTAGGTTTCGTCTATAACTTGTATTTTTTTATTTTTATTCTTTCTGTATTCGTTTCTTAGTCTCTGTCTTAATGTAAAGGCATATAACTTGTATTTTTATACTTTATGTATCCGCTTATTGGTCCCTACCTTAGGTTTCGTCTATAACTTGTATTTTTTTATTTTTATACTTTCTGTATTCGTTTCTTAGTCTCTGTCTTAATATAAAGGCATATAACTTGTATTTCTATACTTTATGTATTCGTTTATTGGTCTCTATCTTAGGTTTCGTCTATAACTTGTATTTTTTTTTATTTTTATACTTTCTGTATTCGTTTCTTAGTCTCTGTCTTAATATAAAGGCGTATAACTTGTATTTTTTTATACTTTATGTATCCGCTTATTGGTCTCTACCTTAGGTTTCGTCTATAACTTGTATTTTTTTATTTTTATTCTTTCTGTATTCGTTTCTTAGTCTCTGTCTTAATGTAAAGGCATATAACTTGTATTTTTATACTTTATGTATTCGTTTATTGGTCTCTATAGGTTTCGTCTATAACTTGTATTTTTTTTATTTTTATACTTTCTGTATTCGCTTCTTAGTCTCAGTCTTAATATAAAGGCATATAACTTGTATTTTTATACTTTATGTATTCGTTTATTGGTCTTTATCTTAGGTTTCGTCTATAACTTGTATTTTTTTTTATTTTTATACTTTCTGTATTCGTTTCTTAGTCTCTGTCTTAATATAAAGGCATATAACTTGTATTTTTTTTAGTTTTATACTTTCTGTATTCGTTTCTTAGTCTCTGTCTTAATATAAAGGCGTATAACTTGTATTTTTTATACTTTATGTATTCGTTTATTGGTCTCTATCATAGGTTTCGTCTATAACTTGTATTTTTTTTATTTTTATACTTTCTGTATTCGTTTCTTAGTCTCTGTCTTAATATAAAGGCGTATAACTTGTATTTTTTTATACTTTATGTATCCGCTTATTGGTCTCTACCTTAGGTTTCGTCTATAACTTGTATTTTTTTATTTTTATTCTTTTTGTATTCGTTTCTTAGTCTCTGTCTTAATGTAATGGCATATAACTTGTATTTTTATACTTTATGTATTCGTTTATTGGTCTCTATAGGTTTCGACTATAACTTGTATTTTTTTTATTTTTATACTTTCTGTATTCGTTTCTTAGTCTCTGTCTTAATATAAAGGCGTATAACTTGTATTTTTTATACTTTATGTATTCGTTTATTGGTCTCTATCATAGGTTTCGTCTATAACTTGTATTTTTTTTATTTTTATACTTTCTGTATTCGTTTCTTAGTCTCTGTCTTAATATAAAGGCGTATAACTTGTATTTTTTATACTTTATGTATCCGCTTATTGGTCTCTACCTTAGGTTTCGTCTATAACTTGTATTTTTTTATTTTTATTCTTTCTGTATTCGTTTCTTAGTCTCTGTCTTAATGTAAAGGCATATAACTTGTATTTTTATACTTTATGTATTCGTTTATTGGTCTCTATAGGTTTCGTCTATAACTTGTATTTTTTTTTATTTTTATACTTTCTGTATTCGCTTCTTAGTCTTAGTCTTAATATAAAGGCATATAACTTGTATTTTTATACTTTATGTATTCGTTTATTGGTCTTTATCTTAGGTTTCGTCTATAACTTGTATTTTTTTTATTTTTATACTTTCTGTATTCGTTTCTTAGTCTCTGTCTTAATATAAAGGCGTATAACTTGTATTTTTTTATACGTTATGTATCCGCTTATTGGTCCCTACCTTAGGTTTCGTCTATAACTTGTATTTTTTTATTTTTATTCGTTCTGTGTTCGTTTCTTAGTCTCTGTCTTAATGTAAAGGCATATAACTTGTATTTTTATACTTTATGTATTCGTTTATTGGTCTCTATTGGTTTCGTCTATAACTTGTATTTTTTTTATTTTTATACTTTCTGTGTTCGCTTCTTAGTCTCAGTCTTAATATAAAGGCATATAACTTGTATTTTTATACTTTATGTATTCGTTTATTGGTCTTTATCTTAGGTTTCGTCTATAACTTGTATTTTTTTTTATTTTTATACTTTCTGTATTCGTTTCTTAGTCTCTGTCTTAATATAAAGGCATATAACTTGTATTTCTATACTTTATGTATTCGTTTATTGGTCTCTATCTTAGGTTTCGTCTATAACTTGTATTTTTTTTTATTTTTATACTTTCTGTATTCGTTTCTTAGTCTCTGTCTTAATATAAAGGCGTATAACTTGTATTTTTTTATACTTTATGTATCCGCTTATTGGTCTCTACCTTAGGTTTCGTCTATAACTTGTATTTTTTTATTTTTATTCTTTCTGTATTCGTTTCTTAGTCTCTGTCTTAATGTAAAGGCATATAACTTGTATTTTTATACTTTATGTATTCGTTTATTGGTCTCTATAGGTTTCGTCTATAACTTGTATTTTTTTTTATTTTTATACTTTCTGTATTCGCTTCTTAGTCTTAGTCTTAATATAAAGGCATATAACTTGTATTTTTATACTTTATGTATTCGTTTATTGATCTTTATCTTAGGTTTCGTCTATAACTTGTATTTTTTTATTTTTATACTTTCTGTATTCGTTTCTTAGTCTCTGTCTTAATATAAAGGCATATAACTTGTATTTTTATACTTTATGTATTCGTTTATTGGTCTCTATCTTAGGTTTCGTCTATAACTTGTATTTTTTTTATTTTTATACTTTCTGTATTCGTTTCTTAGTCTCTGTCTTAATATAAATGCATATAACTTGTATTTTTATACTTTATGTATTCGTTTATTGGTCTTTATGTTAGGTTTCGTCTATAACTTGTATTTTTTTTTTATTTTTATACTTTCTGTATTCGTTTCTTAGTCTCTGTCTTAATATAAAGGCGTATAACTTGTATTTTTTTATACTTTATGTATCCGCTTATTGGTCTCTACCTAAGGTTTCGTCTATAACTTGTATTTTTTTATTTTTATTCTTTCTGTATTCGTTTCTTAGTCTCTGTCTTAATGTAAAGGCATATAACTTGTATTTTTATACTTTATGTATTCGTTTATTGGTCTCTATAGGTTTCGTCTATAACTTGTATTTTTTTTTATTTTTATACTTTCTGTATTCGTTTCTTAGTCTCTGTCTTAATATAAAGGCGTATAACTTGTATTTTTTTATACTTTATGTATTCGCTTATTGGTCTCTATCTTAGGTTTCGTCTATAACTTGTATTTTTTTTTATTTTTATACTTTATGTATTCGTTTATTGGTCTGTATCTTAGGTTTCGTCTATAACTTGTATTTTTTTTATTTTTATACTTTCTGTATTCGTTTCTTAGTCTCTGTCTTAATATAAATGCATATAACTTGTATTTTTATACTTTATGTATTCGTTTATTGGTCTTTATGTTAGGTTTCGTCTATAACTTGTATTTTTTTTTTATTTTTATACTTTCTGTATTCGTTTCTTAGTCTCTGTCTTAATATAAAGGCGTATAACTTGTATTTTTTTATACTTTATGTATCCGCTTATTGGTCTCTACCTTAGGTTTTGTCTATAACTTGTATTTTTTTATTTTTATTCTTTCTGTATTCGTTTCTTAGTCTCTGTCTTAATGTAAAGGCATATAACTTGTATTTTTATACTTTATGTATTCGTTTATTGGTCTCTATAGGTTTCGTCTATAACTTGTATTTTTCTTTATTTTTATACTTTCTGTATTCGCTTCTTAGTCTTAGTCTTAATATAAAGGCATATAACTTGTATTTTTATACTTTATGTATTCGTTTATTGGTCTTTATCTTAGATTTCGTCTATAACTTGTATTTTTTTAATTTTTATACTTTCTGTATTCGTTTCTTAGTCTCTGTCTTAATATAAAGGCGTATAACTTGTATTTTTTTATACGTTATGTATCCGCTTATTGGTCTCTACCTTAGGTTTCGTCTATAACTTGTATTTTTTTATTTTTATTCTTTCTGTATTCGTTTCTTAGTCTCTGTCTTAATATAAAGGCGTATAACTTGTATTTTTTTATACTTTATGTATTCGTTTATTGGTCTCTATCTTAGGTTTCGTCTATAACTTGTATTTTTTTTATTTTTATACTTTCTGTATTCGTTTCTTAGTCTCTGTCTTAATATAAAGGCATATAACTTGTATTTTTATACTTTATGTATTCGTTTATTGGTCTTTATGTTAGGTTTCGTCTATAACTTGTATTTTTTTTATTTTTATACTTTCTGTATTCGTTTCTTAGTCTCTGTCTTAATATAAAGGCGTATAACTTGTATTTTTTTATACTTTATGTATCCGCTTATTGGTCTCTACCTTAGGTTTCGTCTATAACTTGTATTTTTTTATTTTTATTCATTCTGTATTCGTTTCTTAGTCTCTGTCTTAATGTAAAGGCATATAACTTGTATTTTTATACTTTATGTATTCGTTTATTGGTCTCTATAGGTTTCGTCTATAACTTGTATTTTTTTTATTTTTATACTTTCTGTATTCGTTTCTTAGTCTCTGTCTTAATATAAAGGCGTATAACTTGTATTTTTTTATACATTATGTATCCGCTTATTGGTCTCTACCTTAGGTTTCGTCTATAACTTGTATTTTTTTATTTTTATTCTTTCTGTATTCGTTTCTTAGTCTCTGTCTTAATGTAAAGGCATATAACTTGTATTTTTATACTTTATGTATTCGTTTATTGGTCTCTATAGGTTTCGTCTATAACTTGTATTTTTTTTATTTTTATACTTTCTGTATTCGCTTCTTAGTCTCAGTCTTAATATAAAGGCATATAACTTGTATTTTTATACTTTATGTATTCGTTTATTGGTCTTTATCTTAGGTTTCGTCTATAACTTGTATTTTTTTTTATTTTTATACTTTCTGTATTCGTTTCTTAGTCTCTGTCTTAATATAAAGGCATATAACTTGTATTTTTTTTAGTTTTATACTTTCTGTATTCGTTTCTTAGTCTCTGTCTTAATATAAAGGCGTATAACTTGTATTTTTTATACTTTATGTATTCGTTTATTGGTCTCTATCATAGGTTTCGTCTATAACTTGTATTTTTTTTATTTTTATACTTTCTGTATTCGTTTCTTAGTCTCTGTCTTAATATAAAGGCGTATAACTTGTATTTTTTTATACTTTATGTATCCGCTTATTGGTCTCTACCTTAGGTTTCGTCTATAACTTGTATTTTTTTATTTTTATTCTTTTTGTATTCGTTTCTTAGTCTCTGTCTTAATGTAAAGGCATATAACTTGTATTTTTATACTTTATGTATTCGTTTATTGGTCTCTATAGGTTTCGACTATAACTTGTATTTTTTTTATTTTTATACTTTCTGTATTCGTTTCTTAGTCTCTGTCTTAATATAAAGGCGTATAACTTGTATTTTTTATACTTTATGTATTCGTTTATTGGTCTCTATCATAGGTTTCGTCTATAACTTGTATTTTTTTTATTTTTATACTTTCTGTATTCGTTTCTTAGTCTCTGTCTTAATATAAAGGCGTATAACTTGTATTTTTTATACTTTATGTATCCGCTTATTGGTCTCTACCTTAGGTTTCGTCTATAACTTGTATTTTTTTATTTTTATTCTTTCTGTATTCGTTTCTTAGTCTCTGTCTTAATGTAAAGGCATATAACTTGTATTTTTATACTTTATGTATCCGCTTATTGGTCCCTACCTTAGGTTTCGTCTATAACTTGTATTTTTTTATTTTTATACTTTCTGTATTCGTTTCTTAGTCTCTGTCTTAATATAAAGGCATATAACTTGTATTTCTATACTTTATGTATTCGTTTATTGGTCTCTATCTTAGGTTTCGTCTATAACTTGTATTTTTTTTTATTTTTATACTTTCTGTATTCGTTTCTTAGTCTCTGTCTTAATATAAAGGCGTGTAACTTGTATTTTTTTATACTTTATTTATCCGCTTATTGGTCTCTACCTTAGGTTTCGTCTATAACTTGTATTTTTTTATTTTTATTCTTTCTGTATTCGTTTCTTAGTCTCTGTCTTAATGTAAAGGCATATAACTTGTATTTTTATACTTTATGTATTCGTTTATTGGTCTCTATAGGTTTCGTCTATAACTTGTATTTTTTTTATTTTTATACTTTCTGTATTCGCTTCTTAGTCTCAGTCTTAATATAAAGGCATATAACTTGTATTTTTATACTTTATGTATTCGTTTATTGGTCTTTATCTTAGGTTTCGTCTATAACTTGTATTTTTTTTTATTTTTATACTTTCTGTATTCGTTTCTTAGTCTCTGTCTTAATATAAAGGCATATAACTTGTATTTTTTTTAGTTTTATACTTTCTGTATTCGTTTCTTAGTCTCTGTCTTAATATAAAGGCGTATAACTTGTATTTTTTATACTTTATGTATTCGTTTATTGGTCTCTATCATAGGTTTCGTCTATAACTTGTATTTTTTTTATTTTTATACTTTCTGTATTCGTTTCTTAGTCTCTGTCTTAATATAAAGGCGTATAACTTGTATTTTTTTATACTTTATGTATCCGCTTATTGGTCTCTACCTTAGGTTTCGTCTATAACTTGTATTTTTTTATTTTTATTCTTTTTGTATTCGTTTCTTAGTCTCTGTCTTAATGTAATGGCATATAACTTGTATTTTTATACTTTATGTATTCGTTTATTGGTCTCTATAGGTTTCGACTATAACTTGTATTTTTTTTATTTTTATACTTTCTGTATTCGTTTCTTAGTCTCTGTCTTAATATAAAGGCGTATAACTTGTATTTTTTATACTTTATGTATTCGTTTATTGGTCTCTATCATAGGTTTCGTCTATAACTTGTATTTTTTTTATTTTTATACTTTCTGTATTCGTTTCTTAGTCTCTGTCTTAATATAAAGGCGTATAACTTGTATTTTTTATACTTTATGTATCCGCTTATTGGTCTCTACCTTAGGTTTCGTCTATAACTTGTATTTTTTTATTTTTATTCTTTCTGTATTCGTTTCTTAGTCTCTGTCTTAATGTAAAGGCATATAACTTGTATTTTTATACTTTATGTATTCGTTTATTGGTCTCTATAGGTTTCGTCTATAACTTGTATTTTTTTTTATTTTTATACTTTCTGTATTCGCTTCTTAGTCTTAGTCTTAATATAAAGGCATATAACTTGTATTTTTATACTTTATGTATTCGTTTATTGGTCTTTATCTTAGGTTTCGTCTATAACTTGTATTTTTTTTATTTTTATACTTTCTGTATTCGTTTCTTAGTCTCTGTCTTAATATAAAGGCGTATAACTTGTATTTTTTTATACGTTATGTATCCGCTTATTGGTCCCTACCTTAGGTTTCGTCTATAACTTGTATTTTTTTATTTTTATTCGTTCTGTGTTCGTTTCTTAGTCTCTGTCTTAATGTAAAGGCATATAACTTGTATTTTTATACTTTATGTATTCGTTTATTGGTCTCTATTGGTTTCGTCTATAACTTGTATTTTTTTTATTTTTATACTTTCTGTGTTCGCTTCTTAGTCTCAGTCTTAATATAAAGGCATATAACTTGTATTTTTATACTTTATGTATTCGTTTATTGGTCTTTATCTTAGGTTTCGTCTATAACTTGTATTTTTTTTTATTTTTATACTTTCTGTATTCGTTTCTTAGTCTCTGTCTTAATATAAAGGCATATAACTTGTATTTCTATACTTTATGTATTCGTTTATTGGTCTCTATCTTAGGTTTCGTCTATAACTTGTATTTTTTTTTATTTTTATACTTTCTGTATTCGTTTCTTAGTCTCTGTCTTAATATAAAGGCGTATAACTTGTATTTTTTTATACTTTATGTATCCGCTTATTGGTCTCTACCTTAGGTTTCGTCTATAACTTGTATTTTTTTATTTTTATTCTTTCTGTATTCGTTTCTTAGTCTCTGTCTTAATGTAAAGGCATATAACTTGTATTTTTATACTTTATGTATTCGTTTATTGGTCTCTATAGGTTTCGTCTATAACTTGTATTTTTTTTTATTTTTATACTTTCTGTATTCGCTTCTTAGTCTTAGTCTTAATATAAAGGCATATAACTTGTATTTTTATACTTTATGTATTCGTTTATTGATCTTTATCTTAGGTTTCGTCTATAACTTGTATTTTTTTATTTTTATACTTTCTGTATTCGTTTCTTAGTCTCTGTCTTAATATAAAGGCATATAACTTGTATTTTTATACTTTATGTATTCGTTTATTGGTCTCTATCTTAGGTTTCGTCTATAACTTGTATTTTTTTTATTTTTATACTTTCTGTATTCGTTTCTTAGTCTCTGTCTTAATATAAATGCATATAACTTGTATTTTTATACTTTATGTATTCGTTTATTGGTCTTTATGTTAGGTTTCGTCTATAACTTGTATTTTTTTTTTATTTTTATACTTTCTGTATTCGTTTCTTAGTCTCTGTCTTAATATAAAGGCGTATAACTTGTATTTTTTTATACTTTATGTATCCGCTTATTGGTCTCTACCTAAGGTTTCGTCTATAACTTGTATTTTTTTATTTTTATTCTTTCTGTATTCGTTTCTTAGTCTCTGTCTTAATGTAAAGGCATATAACTTGTATTTTTATACTTTATGTATTCGTTTATTGGTCTCTATAGGTTTCGTCTATAACTTGTATTTTTTTTATTTTTATACTTTCTGTATTCGTTTCTTAGTCTCTGTCTTAATATAAAGGCGTATAACTTGTATTTTTTTATACTTTATGTATTCGCTTATTGGTCTCTATCTTTGGTTTCGTCTATAACTTGTATTTTTTTATTTTTATACTTTCTGTATTCGTTTCTTAGTCTCTGTCTTAATATAAAGGCATATAACTTGTATTTTTATACTTTATGTATTCGTTTATTGGTCTCTATCTTAGGTTTTGTCTATAACTTGTATTTTTTTTATTTTTATACTTTCTGTATTCGTTTCTTAGTCTCTGTCTTAATATAAAGGCATATAACTTGTATTTCTATACTTTATGTATTCGTTTATTGGTCTCTATCTTAGGTTTCGTCTATAACTTGTATTTTTTTTTATTTTTATACTTTATGTATTCGTTTATTGGTCTGTATCTTAGGTTTCGTCTATAACTTGTATTTTTTTTATTTTTATACTTTCTGTATTCGTTTCTTAGTCTCTGTCTTAATATAAATGCATATAGCTTGTATTTTTATACTTTATGTATTCGTTTATTGGTCTTTATGTTAGGTTTCGTCTATAACTTGTATTTTTTTTTTATTTTTATACTTTCTGTATTCGTTTCTTAGTCTCTGTCTTAATATAAAGGCGTATAACTTGTATTTTTTTATACTTTATGTATCCGCTTATTGGTCTCTACCTTAGGTTTTGTCTATAACTTGTATTTTTTTATTTTTATTCTTTCTGTATTCGTTTCTTAGTCTCTGTCTTAATGTAAAGGCATATAACTTGTATTTTTATACTTTATGTATTCGTTTATTGGTCTCTATAGGTTTCGTCTATAACTTGTATTTTTCTTTATTTTTATACTTTCTGTATTCGCTTCTTAGTCTTAGTCTTAATATAAAGGCATATAACTTGTATTTTTATACTTTATGTATTCGTTTATTGGTCTTTATCTTAGATTTCGTCTATAACTTGTATTTTTTTAATTTTTATACTTTCTGTATTCGTTTCTTAGTCTCTGTCTTAATATAAAGGCGTATAACTTGTATTTTTTTATACGTTATGTATCCGCTTATTGGTCTCTACCTTAGGTTTCGTCTATAACTTGTATTTTTTTATTTTTATTCTTTCTGTATTCGTTTCTTAGTCTCTGTCTTAATGTAAAGGCATATAACTTGTATTTTTATACTTTATGTATTCGTTTATTGGTCTCTATAGGTTTCGTCTATAACTTGTATTTTTTTTATTTTTATACTTTCTGTATTCGCTTCTTAGTCTCAGTCTTAATATAAAGGCATATAACTTGTATTTTTATACTTTATGTATTCGTTTATTGGTCTCTATAGGTTTCGTCTATAACTTGTATTTTTTTTTATTTTTATACTTTCTGTATTCGTTTCTTAGTCTCTGTCTTAATATAAAGGCATATAACTTGTATTTCTATACTTTATGTATTCGTTTATTGGTCTCTATCTTAGGTTTCGTCCATAACTTGTATTTTTTTTTATTTTTATACTTTCTGTATTCGTTTCTTAGTCTCTGTCTTAATATAAAGGCGTATAACTTGTATTTTTTTATACTTTATGTATCCGCTTATTGGTCTCTACCTTAGGTTTCGTCTATAACTTGTATTTTTTTATTTTTATACTTTCTGTATTCGTTTCTTAGTCTCTGTCTTAATATAAAGGCATATAACTTGTATTTTTATACTTTATGTATTCGCTTATTGGTCTTTATGTTAGGTTTCGTCTATAACTTGTATTTTTTTTTATTTTTATACTTTCTGTATTCGTTTCTTAGTCTCTGTCTTAATATAAAGGCGTATAACTTGTATTTTTTTATACTTTATGTAATCGCTTATTGGTCTTTATCTTAGGTTTCGTCTATAACTTGTATTTTTTTTATTTTTATACTTTCTGTATTCGTTTCTTAGTCTCTGTCTTAATGTAAAGGAATATAACTTGTATTTTTATACTTTATGTATTCGTTTCTTGGTCTCTATCTTAGGTTTCGTCTATAACTTGTATTTTTTTATTTTTATTCTTTCTGTATTCGTTTCTTAGTCTCTGTCTTAATGTAAAGGCATATAACTTGTATTTTTATACTTAATGTATTCGTTTATTGGTCTTTATCTTAGGTTTCGTCTATAACTTTTATTTTTTTTATTTTTATACTTTCTGTATTCGTTTCTTAGTCTCTGTCTTAATATAAAGGCGTATAACTTGTATTTTTTTATACTTTATGTATTCGCTTATTGGTCTCTATCTTAAGTTTCGTCTATAACTTGTATTTTTTTATTTTTATACTTTCTGTATTCGTTTCTTAGTCTCTGTCTTAATGTAAAGGAATATAACTTGTATTTTTATACTTAATGTATTCGTTTATTGGTCTTTATCTTAGGTTTCGTCTATAACTTTTATTTTTTTTATTTTTATACTTTCTGTATTCGTTTCTTAGTCTCTGTCTTAATATAAAGGCGTATAACTTGTATTTTTTATACTTTATGTATTCGCTTATTGGTCTCTATCTTAAGTTTCGTCTATAACTTGTATTTTTTTTATTTTTATACTTTCTGTATTCGTTTCTTAGTCTCTGTCTTAATATAAAGGCATATAACTTGTATTTTTATACTTTACGTATTCGTTTATTGGTCTTTATGTTAGGTTTCGTCTATAACTTGTATTTTTTTATACTTTATGTATCCGCTTATTGGTCTCTACCTTAGGTTTCGTCTATAACTTGTATTTTTATACTTTATGTATTCGTTTATTGGTCTCTATAGGTTTTGTCTATAACTTGTATTTTTTTTATTTTTATACTTTCTGTATTCGTTTCTTAGTCTCTGTCTTAATATAAAGGCGTATAACTTGTATTTTTTTATACTTTATGTATTCGTTTATTGGTCTCTATCTTAGGTTTCGTCTATAACTTGTATTTTTTTTATTTTTATACTTTCTGTATTCGTTTCTTAGTCTCTGTCTTAATATAATTTTTATACTTTATGTATTCGTTTATTGGTCTTTATGTTAGGTTTCGTCTATAACTTGTATTTTTTTTATTTTTATACTTTCTGTATTCGTTTCTTAGTCTCTGTCTTAATATAAAGGCGTATAACTTGTATTTTTTTATACTTTATGTATCCGCTTATTGGTCTCTACCTTAGGTTTCGTCTATAACTTGTATTTTTTTATTTTTATTCATTCTGTATTCGTTTCTTAGTCTCTGTCTTAATGTAAAGGCATATAACTTGTATTTTTATACTTTATGTATTCGTTTATTGGTCTCTATAGGTTTCGTCTATAACTTGTATTTTTTTTATTTTTATACTTTCTGTATTCGTTTCTTAGTCTCTGTCTTAATATAAAGGCATATAACTTGTATTTTTATACTTTATGTATTCGTTTATTGGTCTTTATCTCAGGTTTCGTCTATAACTTGTATTTTTTTTTTATTTTTATACTTTCTGTATTCGTTTCTTAGTCTCTGTCTTAATATAAAGGCGTATAACTTGTATTTTTTATACTTTATGTATTCGTTTATTGGTCTCTATAGGTTTCGTCTATAACTTGTATTTTTTTTATTTTTATACTTTCTGTATTCGTTTCTTAGTCTCTGTCTTAATATAAAGGCATATAACTTGTATTTTATACTTTATGTATTCGTTTATTGGTCTTTATCTTAGGTTTCGTCTATAACTTGTATTTTTTTTATTTTTATACTTTCTGTATTCGTTTCTTAGTCTCTGTCTTAATATAAATGCATATAACTTGTATTTTTATACTTTATGTATTCGTTTATTGGTCTTTATGTTAGGTTTCGTCTATAACTTGTATTTTTTTTTTATTTTTATACTTTCTGTATTCGTTTCTTAGTCTCTGTCTTAATATAAAGGCGTATAACTTGTATTTTTTATACTTTATGTATCCGCTTATTGGTCTCTACCTTAGGTTTCGTCTATAACTTGTATTTTTTTATTTTTATTCTTTCTGTATTCGTTTCTTAGTCTCTGTCTTAATGTAAAGGCATATAACTTGTATTTTTATACTTTATGTATTCGTTTATTGGTCTCTATAGGTTTCGTCTATAACTTGTATTTTTTTTTTATTTTTATACTTTCTGTATTCGCTTCTTAGTCTTAGTCTTAATATAAAGGCATATAACTTGTATTTTTATACTTTATGTATTCGTTTATTGGTCTTTATCTTAGGTTTCGTCTATAACTTGTATTTTTTTTATTTTTATACTTTCTGTATTCGTTTCTTAGTCTCTGTCTTAATATAAAGGCGTATAACTTGTATTTTTTTATACTTTATGTATTCGTTTATTGGTCTCTACCTTAGGTTTCGTCTATAACTTGTATTTTTTTATTTTTATTCTTTCTGTATTCGTTTCTTAGTCTCTGTCTTAATGTAAAGGCATATAACTTGTATTTTTATACTTTATGTATTCGTTTATTGGTCTCTATAGGTTTCGTCTATAACTTGTATTTTTTTTATTTTTATACTTTCTGTATTCGCTTCTTAGTCTCAGTCTTAATATAAAGGCATATAACTTGTATTTTTATACTTTATGTATTCGTTTATTGGTCTCTATAGGTTTCGTCTATAACTTGTATTTTTTTTTATTTTTATACTTTCTGTATTCGTTTCTTAGTCTCTGTCTTAATATAAAGGCATATAACTTGTATTTCTATACTTTATGTATTCGTTTATTGGTCTCTATCTTAGGTTTCGTCTATAACTTGTATTTTTTTTTATTTTTATACTTTCTGTATTCGTTTCTTAGTCTCTGTCTTAATATAAAGGCGTATAACTTGTATTTTTTTATACTTTATGTATCCGCTTATTGGTCTCTACCTTAGGTTTCGTCTATAACTTGTATTTTTTTATTTTTATACTTTCTGTATTCATTTCTTAGTCTCTGTCTTAATATAAAGGCATATAACTTGTATTTTTATACTTTATGTATTCGCTTATTGGTCTTTATGTTAGGTTTCGTCTATAACTTGTATTTTTTTTTATTTTTATACTTTCTGTATTCGTTTCTTAGTCTCTGTCTTAATATAAAGGCGTATAACTTGTATTTTTTTATACTTTATGTATTCGCTTATTGGTCTTTATCTTAGGTTTCGTCTATAACTTGTATTTTTTTTATTTTTATACTTTCTGTATTCGTTTCTTAGTCTCTGTCTTAATGTAAAGGAATATAACTTGTATTTTTATACTTTATGTATTCGTTTCTTGGTCTCTATCTTAGGTTTCGTCTATAACTTGTATTTTTTTATTTTTATTCTTTCTGTATTCGTTTCTTAGTCTCTGTCTTAATGTAAAGGCATATAACTTGTATTTTTATACTTAATGTATTCGTTTATTGGTCTTTATCTTAGGTTTCGTCTATAACTTTTATTTTTTTTATTTTTATACTTTCTGTATTCGTTTCTTAGTCTCTGTCTTAATATAAAGGCATATAACTTGTATTTTTATACTTTATGTATTCGTTTATTGGTCTTTATGTTAGGTTTCGTCTATAACTTGTATTTTTTTATACTTTATGTATCCGCTTATTGGTCTCTACCTTAGGTTTCGTCTATAACTTGTATTTTTTTTATTTTTATACTTTCTGTATTCGTTTCTTAGTCTCTGTCTTAATATAAAGGCGTATAACTTGTATTTTTTTATACTTTATGTATTCGTTTATTGGTCTCTATCTTAGGTTTCGTCTATAACTTGTATTTTTTTTATTTTTATACTTTCTGTATTCGTTTCTTAGTCTCTGTCTTAATATAAAGGCATATAACTTGTATTTTTATATATTATGTATTCGTTTATTGGTCTTTATGTTAGGTTTCGTCTATAACTTGTATTTTTTTTATTTTTATACTTTCTGTATTCGTTTCTTAGTCTCTGTCTTAATATAAAGGCGTATAACTTGTATTTTTTTATACTTTATGTATCCGCTTATTGGTCTCTACCTTAGGTTTCGTCTATAACTTGTATTTTTTTATTTTTATTCATTCTGTATTCGTTTCTTAGTCTCTGTCTTAATGTAAAGGCATATAACTTGTATTTTTATACTTTATGTATTCGTTTATTGGTCTCTATAGGTTTCGTCTATAACTTGTATTTTTTTTATTTTTATACTTTCTGTATTCGTTTCTTAGTCTCTGTCTTAATATAAAGGCATATAACTTGTATTTTTATACTTTATGTATTCGTTTATTGGTCTTTATCTCAGGTTTCGTCTATAACTTGTATTTTTTTTTATTTTTATACTTTCTGTATTCGTTTCTTAGTCTCTGTCAAAATATAAAGGCGTATAACTTGTATTTTTTATACTTTATGTATTCGTTTATTGGTCTCTATAGGTTTCGTCTATAACTTGTATTTTTTTTATTTTTATACTTTCTGTATTCGCTTCTTAGTCTCTGTCTTAATATAAAGGCATATAACTTGTATTTTATACTTTATGTATTCGTTTATTGGTCTTTATCTTAGGTTTCGTCTATAACTTGTATTTTTTTTATTTTTATACTTTCTGTATTCGTTTCTTAGTCTCTGTCTTAATGTAAAGGAATATAACTTGTATTTTTATACTTTATGTATTCGTTTCTTGGTCTCTATCTTAGGTTTCGTCTATAACTTGTATTTTTTTATTTTTATTCTTTCTGTATTCGTTTCTTAGTCTCTGTCTTAATGTAAAGGCATATAACTTGTATTTTTATACTTAATGTATTCGTTTCTTGGTCTCTATCTTAGGTTTCGTCTATAACTTGTATTTTTTTATTTTTATTCTTTCTGTATTCGTTTCTTAGTCTCTGTCTTAATGTAAAGGCATATAACTTGTATTTTTATACTTAATGTATTCGTTTATTGGTCTTTATCTTAGGTTTCGTCTATAACTTTTATTTTTTTTATTTTTATACTTTCTGTATTCGTTTCTTAGTCTCTGTCTTAATATAAAGGCGTATAACTTGTATTTTTTTATACTTTATGTATTCGCTTATTGGTCTCTATCTTAAGTTTCGTCTATAACTTGTATTTTTTTATTTTTATACTTTCTGTATTCGTTTCTTAGTCTCTGTCTTAATGTAAAGGAATATAACTTGTATTTTTATACTTTATGTATTCGTTTCTTGGTCTCTATCTTAGGTTTCGTCTATAACTTGTATTTTTTTTATTTTTACAGTTTCTGTATTCGTTTCTTAGTCTCTGTCTTAATATAAAGGCGTATAACTTGTATTTTTTTATACTTTATGTATTCGTTTATTGGTCTCTATCTTAGGTTTCGTCTATAACTTGTATTTTTTTTATTTTTATACTTTCTGTATTCGTTTCTTAGTCTCTGTCTTAATATAAAGGCATATAACTTGTATTTTTATACTTTATGTATTCGTTTATTGGTCTTTATGTTAGGTTTCGTCTATAACTTGTATTTTTTTATACTTTATGTATCCGCTTATTGGTCTCTACCTTAGGTTTCGTCTATAACTTGTATTTTTTTTATTTTTATACTTTCTGTATTCGTTTCTTAGTCTCTGTCTTAATATAAAGGCGTATAACTTGTATTTTTTTATACTTTATGTATTCGTTTATTGGTCTCTATCTTAGGTTTCGTCTATAACTTGTATTTTTTTTATTTTTATACTTTCTGTATTCGTTTCTTAGTCTCTGTCTTAATATAAAGGCATATAACTTGTATTTTTATACTTTATGTATTCGTTTATTGGTCTTTATGTTAGGTTTCGTCTATAACTTGTATTTTTTTTATTTTTATACTTTCTGTATTCGTTTCTTAGTCTCTGTCTTAATATAAAGGCGTATAACTTGTATTTTTTTATACTTTATGTATCCGCTTATTGGTCTCTACCTTAGGTTTCGTCTATAACTTGTATTTTTTTATTTTTATTCATTCTGTATTCGTTTCTTAGTCTCTGTCTTAATGTAAAGGCATATAACTTGTATTTTTATACTTTATGTATTCGTTTATTGGTCTCTATAGGTTTCGTCTATAACTTGTATTTTTTTTATTTTTATACTTTCTGTATTCGTTTCTTAGTCTCTGTCTTAATATAAAGGCATATAACTTGTATTTTTATACTTTATGTATTCGTTTATTGGTCTTTATCTCAGGTTTCGTCTATAACTTGTATTTTTTTTTATTTTTATACTTTCTGTATTCGTTTCTTAGTCTCTGTCAAAATATAAAGGCGTATAACTTGTATTTTTTATACTTTATGTATTCGTTTATTGGTCTCTATAGGTTTCGTCTATAACTTGTATTTTTTTTATTTTTATACTTTCTGTATTCGTTTCTTAGTCTCTGTCTTAATATAAAGGCATATAACTTGTATTTTATACTTTATGTATTCGTTTATTGGTCTTTATCTTAGGTTTCGTCTATAACTTGTATTTTTTTTTATTTTTATACTTTCTGTATTCGTTTCTTAGTCTCTGTCTTAATATAAAGGCGTATAACTTGTATTTTTTATACTTTATGTATTCGTTTATTGGTCTCTATCATAGGTTTCGTCTATAACTTGTATTTTTTTTATTTTTATACTTTCTGTATTCGTTTCTTAGTCTCTGTCTTAATATAAAGGCGTATAACTTGTATTTTTTTATACTTTATGTATCCGCTTATTGGTCTCTACCTTAGGTTTCGTCTATAACTTGTATTTTTTTATTTTTATTCTTTTTGTATTCGTTTCTTAGTCTCTGTCTTAATGTAAAGGCATATAACTTGTATTTTTATACTTTATGTATTCGTTTATTGGTCTCTATAGGTTTCGACTATAACTTGTATTTTTTTTTATTTTTATACTTTCTGTATTCGGTTCTTAGTCTTAGTCTTAATATAAAGGCATATAACTTGTATTTTTATACTTTATGTATTCGTTTATTGGTCTTTATCTTAGGTTTCGTCTATAACTTGTATTTTTTTTATTTTTATACTTTCTGTATTCGTTTCTTAGTCTCTGTCTTAATATAAAGGCGTATAACTTGTATTTTTTTATACATTATGTATCCGCTTATTGGTCTCTACCTTAGGTTTCGTCTATAACTTGTATTTTTTATTTTTATTCTTTCTGTATTCGTTTCTTAGTCTCTGTCTTAATGTAAAGGCATATAACTTGTATTTTTATACTTTATGTATTCGTTTATTGGTCTCTATAGGTTTCGTCTATAACTTGTATTTTTTTTATTTTTATACTTTCTGTATTCGCTTCTTAGTCTCAGTCTTAATATAAAGGCATATAACTTGTATTTTTATACTTTATGTATTCGTTTATTGGTCTTTATCTTAGGTTTCGTCTATAACTTGTATTTTTTTTTATTTTTATACTTTCTGTATTCGTTTCTTAGTCTCTGTCTTAATATAAAGGCATATAACTTGTATTTTTTTTAGTTTTATACTTTCTGTATTCGTTTCTTAGTCTCTGTCTTAATATAAAGGCGTATAACTTGTATTTTTTATACTTTATGTATTCGTTTATTGGTCTCTATCATAGGTTTCGTCTATAACTTGTATTTTTTTTATTTTTATACTTTCTGTATTCGTTTCTTAGTCTCTGTCTTAATATAAAGGCGTATAACTTGTATTTTTTTATACTTTATGTATCCGCTTATTGGTCTCTACCTTAGGTTTCGTCTATAACTTGTATTTTTTTATTTTTATTCTTTTTGTATTCGTTTCTTAGTCTCTGTCTTAATGTAAAGGTATATAACTTGTATTTTTATACTTTATGTATTCGTTTATTGGTCTCTATAGGATTCGACTATAACTTGTATTTTTTTTATTTTTATACTTTCTGTATTCGTTTCTTAGTCTCTGTCTTAATATAAAGGCGTATAACTTGTATTTTTTATACTTTATGTATTCGTTTATTGGTCTCTATCATAGGTTTCGTCTATAACTTGTATTTTTTTTATTTTTATACTTTCTGTATTCGTTTCTTAGTCTCTGTCTTAATATAAAGGCGTATAACTTGTATTTTTTATACTTTATGTATCCGCTTATTGGTCTCTACCTTAGGTTTCGTCTATAACTTGTATTTTTTTATTTTTATTCTTTCTGTATTCGTTTCTTAGTCTCTGTCTTAATGTAAAGGCATATAACTTGTATTTTTATACTTTATGTATTCGTTTATTGGTCTCTATAGGTTTCGTCTATAACTTGTATTTTTTTTTATTTTTATACTTTCTGTATTCGCTTCTTAGTCTTAGTCTTAATATAAAGGCATATAACTTGTATTTTTATACTTTATGTATTCGTTTATTGGTCTTTATCTTAGGTTTCGTCTATAACTTGTATTTTTTTTATTTTTATACTTTCTGTATTCGTTTCTTAGTCTCTGTCTTAATATAAAGGCGTATAACTTGTATTTTTTTATACGTTATGTATCCGCTTATTGGTCTCTACCTTAGGTTTCGTCTATAACTTGTATTTTTTTATTTTTATTCGTTCTGTGTTCGTTTCTTAGTCTCTGTCTTAATGTAAAGGCATATAACTTGTATTTTTATACTTTATGTATTCGTTTATTGGTCTCTATTGGTTTCGTCTATAACTTGTATTTTTTTTATTTTTATACTTTCTGTATTCGTTTCTTAGTCTCTGTCTTAATATAAAGGCATATAACTTGTATTTTATACTTTATGTATTCGTTTATTGGTCTTTATCTTAGGTTTCGTCTATAACTTGTATTTTTTTTTATTTTTATACTTTCTGTATTCGTTTCTTAGTCTCTGTCTTAATATAAAGGCGTATAACTTGTATTTTTTATACTTTATGTATTCGTTTATTGGTCTCTATCATAGGTTTCGTCTATAACTTGTATTTTTTTTATTTTTATACTTTCTGTATTCGTTTCTTAGTCTCTGTCTTAATATAAAGGCGTATAACTTGTATTTTTTTATACTTTATGTATCCGCTTATTGGTCTCTACCTTAGGTTTCGTCTATAACTTGTATTTTTTTATTTTTATTCTTTTTGTATTCGTTTCTTAGTCTCTGTCTTAATGTAAAGGCATATAACTTGTATTTTTATACTTTATGTATTCGTTTATTGGTCTCTATAGGTTTCGACTATAACTTGTATTTTTTTTTATTTTTATACTTTCTGTATTCGGTTCTTAGTCTTAGTCTTAATATAAAGGCATATAACTTGTATTTTTATACTTTATGTATTCGTTTATTGGTCTTTATCTTAGGTTTCGTCTATAACTTGTATTTTTTTTATTTTTATACTTTCTGTATTCGTTTCTTAGTCTCTGTCTTAATATAAAGGCGTATAACTTGTATTTTTTTATACATTATGTATCCGCTTATTGGTCTCTACCTTAGGTTTCGTCTATAACTTGTATTTTTTATTTTTATTCTTTCTGTATTCGTTTCTTAGTCTCTGTCTTAATGTAAAGGCATATAACTTGTATTTTTATACTTTATGTATTCGTTTATTGGTCTCTATAGGTTTCGTCTATAACTTGTATTTTTTTTATTTTTATACTTTCTGTATTCGCTTCTTAGTCTCAGTCTTAATATAAAGGCATATAACTTGTATTTTTATACTTTATGTATTCGTTTATTGGTCTTTATCTTAGGTTTCGTCTATAACTTGTATTTTTTTTTATTTTTATACTTTCTGTATTCGTTTCTTAGTCTCTGTCTTAATATAAAGGCATATAACTTGTATTTTTTTTAGTTTTATACTTTCTGTATTCGTTTCTTAGTCTCTGTCTTAATATAAAGGCGTATAACTTGTATTTTTTATACTTTATGTATTCGTTTATTGGTCTCTATCATAGGTTTCGTCTATAACTTGTATTTTTTTTATTTTTATACTTTCTGTATTCGTTTCTTAGTCTCTGTCTTAATATAAAGGCGTATAACTTGTATTTTTTTATACTTTATGTATCCGCTTATTGGTCTCTACCTTAGGTTTCGTCTATAACTTGTATTTTTTTATTTTTATTCTTTTTGTATTCGTTTCTTAGTCTCTGTCTTAATGTAAAGGTATATAACTTGTATTTTTATACTTTATGTATTCGTTTATTGGTCTCTATAGGTTTCGACTATAACTTGTATTTTTTTTATTTTTATACTTTCTGTATTCGTTTCTTAGTCTCTGTCTTAATATAAAGGCGTATAACTTGTATTTTTTATACTTTATGTATTCGTTTATTGGTCTCTATCATAGGTTTCGTCTATAACTTGTATTTTTTTTATTTTTATACTTTCTGTATTCGTTTCTTAGTCTCTGTCTTAATATAAAGGCGTATAACTTGTATTTTTTATACTTTATGTATCCGCTTATTGGTCTCTACCTTAGGTTTCGTCTATAACTTGTATTTTTTTATTTTTATTCTTTCTGTATTCGTTTCTTAGTCTCTGTCTTAATGTAAAGGCATATAACTTGTATTTTTATACTTTATGTATTCGTTTATTGGTCTCTATAGGTTTCGTCTATAACTTGTATTTTTTTTTATTTTTATACTTTCTGTATTCGCTTCTTAGTCTTAGTCTTAATATAAAGGCATATAACTTGTATTTTTATACTTTATGTATTCGTTTATTGGTCTTTATCTTAGGTTTCGTCTATAACTTGTATTTTTTTTATTTTTATACTTTCTGTATTCGTTTCTTAGTCTCTGTCTTAATATAAAGGCGTATAACTTGTATTTTTTTATACGTTATGTATCCGCTTATTGGTCTCTACCTTAGGTTTCGTCTATAACTTGTATTTTTTTATTTTTATTCGTTCTGTGTTCGTTTCTTAGTCTCTGTCTTAATGTAAAGGCATATAACTTGTATTTTTATACTTTATGTATTCGTTTATTGGTCTCTATTGGTTTCGTCTATAACTTGTATTTTTTTTATTTTTATACTTTCTGTGTTCGCTTCTTAGTCTCAGTCTTAATATAAAGGCATATAACTTGTATTTTTATACTTTATGTATTCGTTTATGGGTCTTTATCTTAGGTTTCGTCTATAACTTGTATTTTTTTTTATTTTTATACTTTCTGTATTCGTTTCTTAGTCTCTGTCTTAATATAAAGGCATATAACTTGTATTTCTATACTTTATGTATTCGTTTATTGGTCTCTATCTTAGGTTTCGTCTATAACTTGTATTTTTTTTATTTTTATACTTTCTGTATTCGTTTCTTAGTCTCTGTCTTAATATAAAGGCGTATAACTTGTATTTTTTTATACTTTATGTATCCGCTTATTGGTCTCTACCTTAGGTTTCGTCTATAACTTGTATTTTTTTATTTTTATACTTTCTGTATTCGTTTCTTAGTCTCTGTCTTAATATAAAGGCATATAACTTGTATTTTTATACTTTATGTATTCGCTTATTGGTCTTTATGTTAGGTTTCGTCTATAACTTGTATTTTTTTTTATTTTTATACTTTCTGTATTCGTTTCTTAGTCTCTGTCTTAATATAAAGGCGTATAAATTGTATTTTTTTATACTTTATGTATTCGCTTATTGGTCTTTATCTTAGGTTTCGTCTATAACTTGTATTTTTTTTATTTTTATACTTTCTGTATTCGTTTCTTAGTCTCTGTCTTAATGTAAAGGAATATAACTTGTATTTTTATACTTTATGTATTCGTTTCTTGGTCTCTATCTTAGGTTTCGTCTATAACTTGTATTTTTATACTTAATGTATTCGTTTATTAATCTTTATCTTAGGTTTCGTCTATAACTTTTATTTTTTTTATTTTTATACTTTCTGTATTCGTTTCTTAGTCTCTGTCTTAATATAAAGGCGTATAACTTGTATTTTTTTATACTTTATGTATTCGTTTATTGGTCTCTATCTTAGGTTTCGTCTATAACTTGTATTTTTTTATTTTTATACTTTCTGTATTCGTTTCTTAGTCTCTGTCTTAATATAAAGGCGTATAACTTGTATTTTTTTATACTTTATGTATTCGCTTATTGGTCTCTATCTTAGGTTTCGTCTATAACTTGTATTTTTTTATTTTTATACTTTCTGTATTCGTTTCTTAATCTCTGTCGTAATATAAAGGCATATAACTTGTATTTTTATACTTTATGTATTCGTTTATTGGTTTTTATCTTAGGTTTCGTCTATAACTTGTATTTTTTTATTTTTATACTTTCTGTATTCGTTTCTTAGTCTCTGTCTTAATATAAAGGCGTATAACTTGTATTTTTTTATACTTTATGTATTCGTTTATTGGTCTCTATCTTAGGTTTCGTCTATAACTTGTATTTTTTTTATTTTTATACTTTCTGTATTCGTTTCTTAGTCTCTGTCTTAATATAAAGGCATATAACTTGTATTTTTATACTTTATGTATTCGTTTATTGGTCTCTATCTTAGGTTTCGTCTATAACTTGTATTTTTTTTATTTTTATACTTTCTGTATTCGTTTCTTAGTCTCTGTCTTAATATAAAGGCGTATAACTTGTATTTTTTTATACTTTATGTATTCGCTTATTGGTCTCTATCTTAGGTTTCGTCTATAACTTGTATTTTTTTATTTTTATACTTTCTGTATTCGTTTCTTAATCTCTGTCGTAATATAAAGGTATATAACTTGTATTTTTATACTTTATGTATTCGTTTATTGGTCTCTAACTTAGGTTTCGTCTATAACTTGTATTTTTTTATTTTTATACTTTCTGTATTCGTTTCTTAGTCTCTGTCTTAATATAAAGGCATGTAACTTGTATTTTTATACTTTATGTATTCGTTTATTGGTCTCTATCTTAGGTTTCGTCTATAACTTGTATTTTTTTATTTTTATACTTTCTGTATTCGTTTCTTAGTCTCTGTCTTAATATAAAGGCGTATAACTTGTATTTTTTTATACTTTATGTATTCGCTTATTGGTCTCTATCTTAGGTTTCGTCTATAACTTGTATTTTTTTATTTTTATACTTTCTGTATTCGTTTCTTAATCTCTGTCGTAATATAAAGGCATATAACTTGTATTTTTATACTTTATGTATTCGTTTATTGGTCTCTATCTTAGGTTTCGTCTATACCTAACTTGTATTTTTTTATTTTTATACTTTCTGTATTCGTTTCTTAGTCTCTGTCTTAATATAAAGGCGTATAACTTGTATTTTTTTATACTTTATGTATTCGTTTATTGGTCTCTATCTTAGGTTTCGTCTATAACTTGTATTTTTTTATTTTTATACTTTCTGTATTCGTTTCTTAGTCTCTGTCTTAATAAAAAGGCATGTAACTTGTATTTTTATACTTTATGTATTCGTTTATTGGTCTCTATCTTAGGTTTCGTCTATAACTTGTATTTTTTTATTTTTATACTTTCTGTATTCGTTTCTTAGTCTCTGTCTTAATATAAAGGCATATAACTTGTATTTTTATACTTTATGTATTCGTTTATTGGTCTCTATCTTAGGTTTCGTCTATAACTTGTATTTTTTTATTTTTATACTTTCTGTATTCGTTTCTTAGTCTCTGTCTTAATATAAAGGCGTATAACTTGTATTTTTATACTTTATGTATTCGTTTATTGGTCTCTATCTTAGGTTTCGTCTATAACTTGTATTTTTTTTATTTTTATACTTTCTGTATTCGTTTCTTAGTCTCCGTCTTAATATAAAGGCATATAACTTGTATTTCTATACTTTATGTATTCGTTTATTGGTCTCTATCTTAGGTTTCGTCTATAACTTGTATTTTTTTTTATTTTTATACATTCTGTATTCGTTTCTTAGTCTCTGTCTTAATATAAAGGCGTATAACTTGTATTTTTTTATACTTTATGTATTCGCTTATTGGTCTCTATCTTAGTTTTCGTCTATAACTTGTATTTTTTTATTTTTATAATTTCTGTATTCGTTTCTTAATCTCTGTCGTCATATAAAGGCATATAACTTGTATTTTTATACTTTATGTATTCGTTTATTGGTCTCTATCTTAGGTTTCGTCTATAACTTGTATTTTTTTATTTTTATACTTTCTGTATTCATTTCTTAGTCTCTGTCTTAATATAAAGGCGTATAACTTGTATTTTTTTATACTTTATGTATTCGCTTATTAATCTCTATCTTAGGTTTCGTCTATAACTTGTATTTTTTTATTTTTATACTTTCTGTATTCGTTTCTTAATCTCTGTCGTAATATAAAGGCATATAACTTGTATTTTATACTTTATGTATTCGTTTATCGGTCTTTATCTTAGGTTTCGTCTATAACTTGTATTTTTTTATTTTTATACTTTCTGTATTCGTTTCTTAGTCTCTGTCGTAATATAAAGGCATATAACTTGTATTTTATACTTTATGTATTCGTTTATTGGTCTCTATCTTAGGTTTCGTCTATAACTTGTATTTTTTTATTTTTATACTTTCTGTATTCGTTTCTTAGTCTCCGTCTTAATATAAAGGCATATAACTTGTATTTTTATACTTTATGTATTCGTTTATTGGTCTCTATCTTAGGTTTCGTCTATAACTTGTATTTTTTTTATTTTTATACTTTCTGTATTCGTTTCTTAGTCTCTATCGTAATATAAAGGCATATAACTTGTATTTTATACTTTATGTATTCGTTTATTGGTCTTTATCTTAGGTTTCGTCTATAACTTGTATTTTTTTTTATTTTTATACTTTCTGTATTCGTTTCTTAGTCTCTGTCTTAATATAAAGGCATATAACTTGTATTTCTATACTTTATGTATTCGTTTATTGGTCTCTATCTTAGGTTTCGTCTATAACTTGTACTTTTTTTTATTTTTATACATTCTGTATTCGTTTCTTAGTCTCTGTCTTAATATAAAGGCGTATAACTTGTATTTTTTTATAGTTTATGTATTCGTTTATTGGTCTCTATCTTAGGTTTCGTCTATAACTTGTATTTTTTTATTTTTATACTTTCTGTATGCGTTTCTTAGTCTCTGTCTTAATATAAAGGCGTATAGCTTGTATTTTTTTATACTTTATGTATTCGCTTATTGGTCTCTATTTTAGGTTTCGTCTATAACTTGTATTTTTTTTATTTTTATACTTTCTGTATTCGTTTCTTAGCTCTGTCTTAATATAAAGGCATATAACTTGTATTTCTATACTTTATGTATCCGTTTATTGGTCTCTATTTTAGGTTTCGTCTATAACTTGTATTTTTTTATTTTTATACTTTCTGTATTCGTTTCTTAGTCTCTGTCTTAATATAAAGGCATATAACTTGTATTTTATACTTTATGTATTCGTTTATTGGTCTTTATCTCAGGTTTCGTCTATAACTTGTATTTTTTTTTATTTTTATACTTTCTGTATTCGTTTCTTAGTCTCTGTCTTAATATAAAGGCGTATAGCTTGTATTTTTTTATACTTTATGTATTCGCTTATTGGTCTCTATTTTAGGTTTCGTCTATAACTTGTATTTTTTTTATTTTTATACTTTCTGTATTCGTTTCTTAGTCTCTGTCTTAATATAAAGGCATATAACTTGTATTTCTATACTTTATGTATCCGTTTATTGGTCTCTATTTTAGGTTTCGTCTATAACTTGTATTTTTTTTATTTTTATACTTTCTGTATTCGTTTCTTAGTCTCTGTCTTAATATAAAGGCATATAACTTGTATTTCTATACTTTATGTATTCGTTTATTGGTCTCTATCTTAGGTTTCATCTATAACTTGTATTTTTTTATTTTTATACTTTCTGTATTCGTTTCTTAGTCTCTGTCTTAATATAAAGGCATATAACTTGTATTTTTATACTTTATGTATTCGTTTATTGGTCTCTATCTTAGGTTTCGTCTATAACTTGTATTTTTTCATTTTTATACTTTCTGTATTCGTTTCTTAGTCTCTGTCTTAATATAAAGGCGTATAAGTTGTATTTTTTTATACTTTATGTATTCGCTTATTAATCTCTATCTTAGGTTTCGTCTATAACTTGTATTTTTTTATTTTTATACTTTCTGTATTCGTTTCTTAATCTCTGTCGTAATATAAAGGCATATAACTTGTATTTTATACTTTATGTATTCGTTTATTGGTCTTTATCTTAGGTTTCGTCTCTAACTTGTATTTTTTTATTTTTATACTTTCTGTAATCGTTTCTTAGTCTCTGTCTTAATATAAAGGCATATAACTTGTATTTTTATACTTTATGTATTCGTTTATTGGTCTCTATCTTAGGTTTCGTCCATAACTTGTATTTTTTCATTTTTATACTTTCTGTATTCGTTTCTTAGTCTCTGTCTTAATATAAAGGCGTATAACTTGTATTTTTTTTACTTTATGTATTCGCTTATTAATCTCTATCTTAGGTTTCGTCTATAACTTGTATTTTTTTATTTTTATACTTTCTGTATTCGTTTCTTAATCTCTGTCGTAATATAAAGGCATATAACTTGTATTTTATACTTTATGTATTCGTTTATCGGTCTTTATCTTAGGTTTCGTCTATAACTTGTATTTTTTTATTTTTATACTTTCTGTATTCGTTTCTTAGTCTCTGTCTTTATGTAAAGGCATATAACTTGTATTTTTATACTTTATGTATTCGTTTCTTGGTTTCTATCTTAGGTTTCGTCTATAACTTGTATTTTTTTTATTTTTATACTTTCTGTATTCGTTTTTTAGTCTCTGTCTTAATATAAAGGCATACACCTTGTATTTTTATACTTTATGTATTTGTTTATTGGTCTCTATCTTAGGTTTCGTCTATAACTTGTATTTTTTCATTTTTATACTTTCTGTATTCGTTTCTTAGTCTCTGTCTTAATATAAAGGCGTATAACTTGTATTTTTTTATACTTTATGTATTCGCTTATTGGTCTCTATCTTAGGTTTCGTCTATAACTTGTATTTTTTTATTTTTATACTTTCTGTATTCGTTTCTTAATCTCTGTCGTAATATAAAGGCATATAACTTGTATTTTTTTATACTTTATGTATTCGCTTATTGGTCTTTATCTTAGGTTTCGTCTATAACTTGTATTTTTTTTTATTTTTATACTTTCTGTATTCGTTTCTTAATCTCTGTCGTAATATAAAGGCATATAACTTGTATTTTTTTATACTTTATGTATTCGTTTATTGGTCTTTATCTTAGGTTTCGTCTATAACTTGTATTTTTTTTTATTTTTATACTTTCTGTATTCGTTTCTTAATCTCTGTCGTAATATAAAGGCATATAACTTGTATTTTTTTATACTTTATGTATTCGCTTATTGGTCTCTATCTTAGGTTTCGTCTATAACTTGTATTTTTTTATTTTTATACTTTCTGTATTCGTTTATTAGTCTCTGTCTTAATGTAAAGGCATATAACTTGTATTTCTATACTTTATGTATTCGTTTATTGGTCTCTATCTTAGGTTTCGTCTATAACTTGTATTTTTTTTTATTTTTATACATTCTGTATTCGTTTCTTAGTCTCTGTCTTAATATAAAGGCGTATAGCTTGTATTTTTTTATACTTTATGTATTCGCTTATTGGTCTCTATCTTAGGTTTCGTCAATAACTTGTATTTTTTTATTTTTATACTTTCTGTATTCGTTTCTTAGTCTCTGTCTTTATGTAAAGGCATATAACTTGTATTTTTATACTTTATGTATTCGTTTCTTGGTTTCTATCTTAGGTTTCGTCTATAACTTGTATTTTTTTTATTTTTATACTTTCTGTATTCGTTTCTTAGTCTCTGTCTTAATATAAAGGCATACACCTTGTATTTTTATACTTTATGTATTTGTTTATTGGTCTCTATCTTAGGTTTCGTCTATAACTTGTATTTTTTCATTTTTATACTTTCTGTATTCGTTTCTTAGTCTCTGTCTTAATATAAAGGCGTATAACTTGTATTTTTTTATACTTTATGTAATCGCTTATTGGTCTCTATCTTAGGTTTCGTCTATAACTTGTATTTTTTTATTTTTATACTTTCTGTATTCGTTTCTTAATCTCTGTCGTAATATAAAGGCATATAACTTGTATTTTTTTATACTTTATGTATTCGTTTATTGGTCTTTATCTTAGGTTTCGTCTATAACTTGTATTTTTTTTTATTTTTATACTTTCTGTATTCGTTTCTTAGTCTCTGTCTTAATATAAAGGCGTATAACTTGTATTTTTTTATACTTTATGTATTCGCTTATTGGTCTCTATCTTAGGTTTCGTCTATAACTTGTATTTTTTTATTTTTATACTTTCTGTATTCGTTTATTAGTCTCTGTCTTAATGTAAAGGCATATAACTTGTATTTTTATACTTTATGTATTCGCTTATTGGTCTCTATCTTAGGTTTCGTCTATAACTTGTATTTTTTTTATTTTTATACTTTCTGTATTGGTTTCTTAGTCTCTGTCTTAATATAAAGGCATATAACTTGTATTTTTATACTTTATGTATTCGTTTATTGGTCTTTATCTTAGGTTTCGTCTATAACTTGTATTTTTTTATTTTTATACTTTCTGTAATCGTTTCTTAGTCTCTGTCTTAATGTAAAGGTATATAACTTGTATTTTTATACTTTATGTATTCGTTTATTGGTCTTTATCTTAGGTTTCGTCTATAACTTGTATTTTTTTATTTTTATACTTTCTGTATTCGTTTCTTAGTCTCTGTCGTAATGTAAAGGCATATAACTTGTATTTTTATACTTTATGTATTCGTTTCTTTGTCTCTATCTTAGGTTTCGTCTATAACTTGTATTTTTTTATTTTTATACTTTCTGTATTCGTTTCTCAGTCTCTGTCTTAATATAAAGGCATATAACTTGTATTTCTATACTTTATGTATTCGTTTATTGGTCTCTATCTTAGGTTTCGTCTATAACTTGTATTTTTTTATTTTTATACTTTCTGTATTCGTTTCTTAGTCTCTGTTTTAATATAAAGGCGTATAACTTGTATTTTTTTATACTTTATGTATTCGCTTATTGGTCTCTATCTTAGGTTTCGTCTATAACTTGTATTTTTTTATTTTTATACATTCTGTATTCGTTTCTTAGTCTCTGTCTTAATATAAAGGCGTATAACTTGTATTTTTTTATACTTTATGTATTCGCTTATTAATCTCTATCTTAGGTTTCGTCTATAACTTGTATTTTTTTATTTTTATACTTTCTGTATTCGTTTCTTAATCTCTGTCGTAATATAAAGGCATATAACTTGTATTTTATACTTTATGTATTCGTTTATCGGTCTTTATCTTAGGTTTCGTCTATAACTTGTATTTTTTTATTTTTATACTTTCTGTATTCGTTTCTTAGTCTCTGTCGTAATATAAAGGCATATAACTTGTATTTTATACTTTATGTATTCGTTTATTGGTCTCTATCTTAGGTTTCGTCTATAACTTGTATTTTTTTATTTTTATACTTTCTGTATTCGTTTCTTAGTCTCCGTCTTAATATAAAGGCATATAACTTGTATTTTTATACTTTATGTATTCGTTTATTGGTCTCTATCTTAGGTTTCGTCTATAACTTGTATTTTTTCATTTTTATACTTTCTGTATTTGTTTCTTAGTCTCTGTCTTAATATAAAGGCGTATAACTTGTATTTTTTTATACTTTATGTATTCGCTTATTGGTCTCTATCTTAGGTTTCGTCAATAACTTATATTTTTTTATTTTTATACTTTCTGTATTCGTTTCTTAGTCTCTGTCTTTATGTAAAGGCATATAACTTGTATTTTTATACTTTATGTATTCGTTTATTGGTCTCTATCTTAGGTTTCGTCTATAACTTGTATTTTTTTTATTTTTATACTTTCTGTATTCGTTTCTTAGTCTCTATCGTAATATAAAGGCATATAACTTGTATTTTATACTTTATGTATTCGTTTATTGGTCTTTATCTTAGGTTTCGTCTATAACTTGTATTTTTTTTTATTTTTATACTTTCTGTATTCGTTTCTTAGTCTCTGTCTTAATATAAAGGCATGTAACTTGTATTTTTATACTTTATGTATTCGTTTATTGGTCTCTATCTTAGGTTTCGTCTATAACTTGTATTTTTTTATTTTTATACTTTCTGTATTCGTTTCTTAGTCTATGTTTTAATATAAAGGCGTATAACTTGTATTTTTTTATACTTTATGTATTCGCTTATTGGTCTCTATCTTAGGTTTCGTCTATAACTTGTATTTTTTTATTTTTATACTTTCTGTATTCGTTTCTTAGTCTCTGTCTTAATATAAAGGCGTATAACTTGTATTTTTTTATACTTTATGTATCCGCTTATTGGTCTCTACCTTAGGTTTCGTCTATAACTTGTATTTTTTTATTTTTATACTTTCTGTATTCGTTTCTTAGTCTCTGTCTTAATATAAAGGCATATAACTTGTATTTTTATACTTTATGTATTCGCTTATTGGTCTTTATGTTAGGTTTCGTCTATAACTTGTATTTTTTTTTATTTTTATACTTTCTGTATTCGTTTCTTAGTCTCTGTCTTAATATAAAGGCGTATAAATTGTATTTTTTTATACTTTATGTATTCGCTTATTGGTCTTTATCTTAGGTTTCGTCTATAACTTGTATTTTTTTTATTTTTATACTTTCTGTATTCGTTTCTTAGTCTCTGTCTTAATGTAAAGCAATATAACTTGTATTTTTATACTTTATGTATTCGTTTCTTGGTCTCTATCTTAGGTTTCGTCTATAACTTGTATTTTTATACTTAATGTATTCGTTTATTAATCTTTATCTTAGGTTTCGTCTATAACTTTTATTTTTTTTATTTTTATACTTTCTGTATTCGTTTCTTAGTCTCTGTCTTAATATAAAGGCGTATAACTTGTATTTTTTTATACTTTATGTATTCGTTTATTGGTCTCTATCTTAGGTTTCGTCTATAACTTGTATTTTTTTATTTTTATACTTTCTGTATTCGTTTCTTAGTCTCTGTCTTAATATAAAGGCGTATAACTTGTATTTTTTTATACTTTATGTATTCGCTTATTGGTCTCTATCTTAGGTTTCGTCTATAACTTGTATTTTTTTATTTTTATACTTTCTGTATTCGTTTCTTAATCTCTGTCGTAATATAAAGGCATATAACTTGTATTTTTATACTTTATGTATTCGTTTATTGGTTTTTATCTTAGGTTTCGTCTATAACTTGTATTTTTTTATTTTTATACTTTCTGTATTCGTTTCTTAGTCTCTGTCTTAATATAAAGGCGTATAACTTGTATTTTTTTATACTTTATGTATTCGTTTATTGGTCTCTATCTTAGGTTTCGTCTATAACTTGTATTTTTTTTATTTTTATACTTTCTGTATTCGTTTCTTAGTCTCTGTCTTAATATAAAGGCATATAACTTGTATTTTTATACTTTATGTATTCGTTTATTGGTCTCTATCTTAGGTTTCGTCTATAACTTGTATTTTTTTTATTTTTATACTTTCTGTATTCGTTTCTTAGTCTCTGTCTTAATATAAAGGCGTATAACTTGTATTTTTTTATACTTTATGTATTCGCTTATTGGTCTCTATCTTAGGTTTCGTCTATAACTTGTATTTTTTTATTTTTATACTTTCTGTATTCGTTTCTTAATCTCTGTCGTAATATAAAGGCATATAACTTGTATTTTTATACTTTATGTATTCGTTTATTGGTCTCTAACTTAGGTTTCGTCTATAACTTGTATTTTTTTATTTTTATACTTTCTGTATTCGTTTCTTAGTCTCTGTCTTAATATAAAGGCATGTAACTTGTATTTTTATACTTTATGTATTCGTTTATTGGTCTCTATCTTAGGTTTCGTCTATAACTTGTATTTTTTTATTTTTATACTTTCTGTATTCGTTTCTTAGTCTCTGTCTTAATATAAAGGCGTATAACTTGTATTTTTTTATACTTTATGTATTCGCTTATTGGTCTCTATCTTAGGTTTCGTCTATAACTTGTATTTTTTTATTTTTATACTTTCTGTATTCGTTTCTTAATCTCTGTCGTAATATAAAGGCATATAACTTGTATTTTTATACTTTATGTATTCGTTTATTGGTCTCTATCTTAGGTTTCGTCTATACATAACTTGTATTTTTTTATTTTTATACTTTCTGTATTCGTTTCTTAGTCTCTGTCTTAATATAAAGGCGTATAACTTGTATTTTTTTATACTTTATGTATTCGTTTATTGGTCTCTATCTTAGGTTTCGTCTATAACTTGTATTTTTTTATTTTTATACTTTCTGTATTCGTTTCTTAGTCTCTGTCTTAATAAAAAGGCATGTAACTTGTATTTTTATACTTTATGTATTCGTTTATTGGTCTCTATCTTAGGTTTCGTCTATAACTTGTATTTTTTTATTTTTATACTTTCTGTATTCGTTTCTTAGTCTCTGTCTTAATATAAAGGCATATAACTTGTATTTTTATACTTTATGTATTCGTTTATTGGTCTCTATCTTAGGTTTCGTCTATAACTTGTATTTTTTTATTTTTATACTTTCTGTATTCGTTTCTTAGTCTCTGTCTTAATATAAAGGCGTATAACTTGTATTTTTATACTTTATGTATTCGTTTATTGGTCTCTATCTTAGGTTTCGTCTATAACTTGTATTTTTTTTATTTTTATACTTTCTGTATTCGTTTCTTAGTCTCCGTCTTAATATAAAGGCATATAACTTGTATTTCTATACTTTATGTATTCGTTTATTGGTCTCTATCTTAGGTTTCGTCTATAACTTGTATTTTTTTTTATTTTTATACATTCTGTATTCGTTTCTTAGTCTCTGTCTTAATATAAAGGCGTATAACTTGTATTTTTTTATACTTTATGTATTCGCTTATTGGTCTCTATCTTAGTTTTCGTCTATAACTTGTATTTTTTTATTTTTATAATTTCTGTATTCGTTTCTTAATCTCTGTCGTCATATAAAGGCATATAACTTGTATTTTTATACTTTATGTATTCGTTTATTGGTCTCTATCTTAGGTTTCGTCTATAACTTGTATTTTTTTATTTTTATACTTTCTGTATTCATTTCTTAGTCTCTGTCTTAATATAAAGGCGTATAACTTGTATTTTTTTATACTTTATGTATTCGCTTATTGGTCTCTATCTTAGGTTTCGTCTATAACTTGTATTTTTTTATTTTTATACTTTCTGTATTCGTTTCTTAATCTCTGTCGTAATATAAAGTCATATAACTTGTATTTTATACTTTATGTATTCGGTTATTGGTCTTTATCTTAGGTTTCGTCTATAACTTGTATTTTTTTTTATTTTTATACTTTCTGTATTCGTTTCTTAGTCTGTGTCTTAATATAAAGGCGTATAACTTGTATTTTTTTATACTTTATGTATTCGCTTATTGGTCTCTATCTTAGGTTTCGTCTATAACTTGTATTTTTTTATTTTCATACATTCTGTATTCGTTTCTTAGTCTCTGTCGTAATGTAAAGGCACATAACTTGTATTTTTATACTTTATGTATTCGTTTCTTTGTCTCTATCTTAGGTTTCGTCTATAACTTTTACTTTTTTAATTTTTATACTTTCTGTATTCGTTTCTTAGTCTCTGTCTTAATATAAAGGCATATAACTTGTATTTTTATACTTTATGTATTCGTTTATTGGTCTCTATCTTAGGTTTCGTCTATAACTTGTATTTTTTTTATTTTTATACTTTCTGTATTCGTTTCTTAGTCTCTGTCTTAATATAAAGGCATATAACTTGTATTTTTATACTTTATGTATTCGTTTATTGGTCTCTATCTTAGGTTTCGTCTATAACTTGTATTTTTTTTATTTTTATACTTTCTGTATTCGTTTCTTAGTCTCTGTCTTAATATAAAGGCGTATAACTTGTATTTTTTTATACTTTATGTATTCGCTTATTGGTCTCTATCTTAGGTTTCGTCTATAACTTGTATTTTTTTATTTTTATACTTTCTGTATTCGTTTCTTAATCTCTGTCGTAATATAAAGGCATATAACTTGTATTTTTATACTTTATGTATTCGTTTATTGGTCTCTAACTTAGGTTTCGTCTATAACTTGTATTTTTTTATTTTTATACTTTCTGTATTCGTTTCTTAGTCTCTGTCTTAATATAAAGGCATGTAACTTGTATTTTTATACTTTATGTATTCGTTTATTGGTCTCTATCTTAGGTTTCGTCTATAACTTGTATTTTTTTATTTTTATACTTTCTGTATTCGTTTCTTAGTCTCTGTCTTAATATAAAGGCGTATAACTTGTATTTTTTTATACTTTATGTATTCGCTTATTGGTCTCTATCTTAGGTTTCGTCTATAACTTGTATTTTTTTATTTTTATACTTTCTGTATTCGTTTCTTAATCTCTGTCGTAATATAAAGGCATATAACTTGTATTTTTATACTTTATGTATTCGTTTATTGGTCTCTATCTTAGGTTTCGTCTATACATAACTTGTATTTTTTTATTTTTATACTTTCTGTATTCGTTTCTTAGTCTCTGTCTTAATATAAAGGCGTATAACTTGTATTTTTTTATACTTTATGTATTCGTTTATTGGTCTCTATCTTAGGTTTCGTCTATAACTTGTATTTTTTTATTTTTATACTTTCTGTATTCGTTTCTTAGTCTCTGTCTTAATAAAAAGGCATGTAACTTGTATTTTTATACTTTATGTATTCGTTTATTGGTCTCTATCTTAGGTTTCGTCTATAACTTGTATTTTTTTATTTTTATACTTTCTGTATTCGTTTCTTAGTCTCTGTCTTAATATAAAGGCATATAACTTGTATTTTTATACTTTATGTATTCGTTTATTGGTCTCTATCTTAGGTTTCGTCTATAACTTGTATTTTTTTATTTTTATACTTTCTGTATTCGTTTCTTAGTCTCTGTCTTAATATAAAGGCGTATAACTTGTATTTTTATACTTTATGTATTCGTTTATTGGTCTCTATCTTAGGTTTCGTCTATAACTTGTATTTTTTTTATTTTTATACTTTCTGTATTCGTTTCTTAGTCTCCGTCTTAATATAAAGGCATATAACTTGTATTTCTATACTTTATGTATTCGTTTATTGGTCTCTATCTTAGGTTTCGTCTATAACTTGTATTTTTTTTTATTTTTATACATTCTGTATTCGTTTCTTAGTCTCTGTCTTAATATAAAGGCGTAGAACTTGTATTTTTTTATACTTTATGTATTCGCTTATTGGTCTCTATCTTAGTTTTCGTCTATAACTTGTATTTTTTTATTTTTATAATTTCTGTATTCGTTTCTTAATCTCTGTCGTCATATAAAGGCATATAACTTGTATTTTTATACTTTATGTATTCGTTTATTGGTCTCTATCTTAGGTTTCGTCTATAACTTGTATTTTTTTATTTTTATACTTTCTGTATTCATTTCTTAGTCTCTGTCTTAATATAAAGGCGTATAACTTGTATTTTTTTATACTTTATGTATTCGCTTATTGGTCTCTATCTTAGGTTTCGTCTATAACTTGTATTTTTTTATTTTTATACTTTCTGTATTCGTTTCTTAATCTCTGTCGTAATATAAAGTCATATAACTTGTATTTTATACTTTATGTATTCGGTTATTGGTCTTTATCTTAGGTTTCGTCTATAACTTGTATTTTTTTTTATTTTTATACTTTCTGTATTCGTTTCTTAGTCTGTGTCTTAATATAAAGGCGTATAACTTGTATTTTTTTATACTTTATGTATTCGCTTATTGGTCTCTATCTTAGGTTTCGTCTATAACTTGTATTTTTTTATTTTCATACATTCTGTATTCGTTTCTTAGTCTCTGTCGTAATGTAAAGGCACATAACTTGTATTTTTATACTTTATGTATTCGTTTCTTTGTCTCTATCTTAGGTTTCGTCTATAACTTTTACTTTTTTAATTTTTATACTTTCTGTATTCGTTTCTTAGTCTCTGTCTTAATATAAAGGCATATAACTTGTATTTTTATACTTTATGTATTCGTTTATTGGTCTCTATCTTAGGTTTCGTCTATAACTTGTATTTTTTTTATTTTTATACTTTCTGTATTCGTTTCTCAGTCTCTGTCTTAATATAAAGGCATATAACTTGTATTTCTATACTTTATGTATTCGTTTATTGGTCTCTATCTTAGGTTTCGTCTATAACTTGTACTTTTTTTTATTTTTATACATTCTGTATTCGTTTCTTAGTCTCTGTCTTAATATAAAGGCGTATAACTTGTATTTTTTTATAGTTTATGTATTCGTTTATTGGTCTCTATCTTAGGTTTCGTCTATAACTTGTATTTTTTTATTTTTATACTTTCTGTATTCGTTTCTTAGTCTCTGTCTTAATATAAAGGCGTATAACTTGTATTTTTTTATACTTTATGTATTCGCTTATTGGTCTCTATCTTAGGTTTCGTCTATAACTTGTATTTTTTTATTTTTATACATTCTGTATTCGTTTCTTAGTCTCTGTCTTAATATAAAGGCGTATAACTTGTATTTTTTTATACTTTATGTATTCGCTTATTAATCTCTATCTTAGGTTTCGTCTATAACTTGTATTTTTTTATTTTTATACTTTCTGTATTCGTTTCTTAATCTCTGTCGTAATATAAAGGCATATAACTTGTATTTTATACTTTATGTATTCGTTTATCGGTCTTTATCTTAGGTTTCGTCTATAACTTGTATTTTTTTATTTTTATACTTTCTGTATTCGTTTCTTAGTCTCTGTCGTAATATAAAGGCATATAACTTGTATTTTTTTACTTTATGTATTCGTTTATTGGTCTCTATCTTAGGTTTCGTCTATAACTTGTATTTTTTTATTTTTATACTTTCTGTATTCGTTTCTTAGTCTCCGTCTTAATATAAAGGCATATAACTTGTATTTTTATACTTTATGTATTCGTTTATTGGTCTCTATCTTAGGTTTCGTCTATAACTTGTATTTTTTTTATTTTTATACTTTCTGTATTCGTTTCTTAGTCTCTATCGTAATATAAAGGCATATAACTTGTATTTTATACTTTATGTATTCGTTTATTGGTCTTTATCTTAGGTTTCGTCTATAACTTGTATTTTTTTTTATTTTTATACTTTCTGTATTCGTTTCTTAGTCTCTGTCTTAATATAAAGGCATATAACTTGTATTTCTATACTTTATGTATTCGTTTATTGGTCTCTATCTTAGGTTTCGTCTATAACTTGTACTTTTTTTTATTTTTATACATTCTGTATTCGTTTCTTAGTCTCTGTCTTAATATAAAGGCGTATAACTTGTATTTTTTTATAGTTTATGTATTCGTTTATTGGTCTCTATCTTAGGTTTCGTCTATAACTTGTATTTTTTTATTTTTATACTTTCTGTATTCGTTTCTTAGTCTCTGTCTTAATATAAAGGCGTATAGCTATATTTTTTTATACTTTATGTATTCGCTTATTGGTCTCTATTTTAGGTTTCGTCTATAACTTGTATTTTTTTTATTTTTATACTTTCTGTATTCGTTTCTTAGCTCTGTCTTAATATAAAGGCATATAACTTGTATTTCTATACTTTATGTATCCGTTTATTGGTCTCTATTTTAGGTTTCGTCTATAACTTGTATTTTTTTATTTTTATACTTTCTGTATTCGTTTCTTAGTCTCTGTCTTAATATAAAGGCATATAACTTGTATTTTATACTTTATGTATTCGTTTATTGGTCTTTATCTCAGGTTTCGTCTATAACTTGTATTTTTTTTTATTTTTATACTTTCTGTATTCGTTTCTTAGTCTCTGTCTTAATATAAAGGCGTATAGCTTGTATTTTTTTATACTTTATGTATTCGCTTATTGGTCTCTATTTTAGGTTTCGTCTATAACTTGTATTTTTTTTATTTTTATACTTTCTGTATTCGTTTCTTAGTCTCTGTCTTAATATAAAGGCATATAACTTGTATTTCTATACTTTATGTATCCGTTTATTGGTCTCTATTTTAGGTTTCGTCTATAACTTGTATTTTTTTTATTTTTATACTTTCTGTATTCGTTTCTTAGTCTCTGTCTTAATATAAAGGCATATAACTTGTATTTCTATACTTTATGTATTCGTTTATTGGTCTCTATCTTAGGTTTCATCTATAACTTGTATTTTTTTATTTTTATACTTTCTGTATTCGTTTCTTAGTCTCTGTCTTAATATAAAGGCATATAACTTGTATTTTTATACTTTATGTATTCGTTTATTGGTCTCTATCTTAGGTTTCGTCTATAACTTGTATTTTTTCATTTTTATACTTTCTGTATTCGTTTCTTAGTCTCTGTCTTAATATAAAGGCGTATAAGTTGTATTTTTTTATACTTTATGTATTCGCTTATTAATCTCTATCTTAGGTTTCGTCTATAACTTGTATTTTTTCATTTTTATACTTTCTGTATTCGTTTCTTAGTCTCTGTCTTAATATAAAGGCGTATAAGTTGTATTTTTTTATACTTTATGTATTCGCTTATTAATCTCTATCTTAGGTTTCGTCTATAACTTGTATTTTTTTATTTTTATACTTTCTGTATTCGTTTCTTAATCTCTGTCGTAATATAAAGGCATATAACTTGTATTTTATACTTTATGTATTCGTTTATTGGTCTTTATCTTAGGTTTCGTCTCTAACTTGTATTTTTTTATTTTTATACTTTCTGTAATAGTTTCTTAGTCTCTGTCTTAATATAAAGGCATATAACTTGTATTTTTATACTTTATGTATTCGTTTATTGGTCTCTATCTTAGGTTTCGTCCATAACTTGTATTTTTTCATTTTTATACTTTCTGTATTCGTTTCTTAGTCTCTGTCTTAATATAAAGGCGTATAACTTGTATTTTTTTATACTTTATGTATTCGCTTATTAATCTCTATCTTAGGTTTCGTCTATAACTTGTATTTTTTTATTTTTATACTTTCTGTTTTCGTTTCTTAATCTCTGTCGTAATATAAAGGCATATAACTTGTATTTTATACTTTATGTATTCGTTTATCGGTCTTTATCTTAGGTTTCGTCTATAACTTGTATTTTTTTATTTTTATACTTTCTGTATTCGTTTCTTAATCTCTGTCGTAATATAAAGGCATATAACTTGTATTTTTTTATACTTTATGTATTCGTTTATTGGTCTTTATCTTAGGTTTCGTCTATAACTTGTATTTTTTTTTATTTTTATACTTTCTGTATTCGTTTCTTAATCTCTGTCGTAATATAAAGGCATATAACTTGTATTTTTTTATACTTTATGTATTCGCTTATTGGTCTCTATCTTAGGTTTCGTCTATAACTTGTATTTTTTTATTTTTATACTTTCTGTATTCGTTTATTAGTCTCTGTCTTAATGTAAAGGCATATAACTTGTATTTCTATACTTTATGTATTCGTTTATTGGTCTCTATCTTAGGTTTCGTCTATAACTTGTATTTTTTTTTATTTTTATACATTCTGTATTCGTTTCTTAGTCTCTGTCTTAATATAAAGGCGTATAGCTTGTATTTTTTTATACTTTATGTATTCGCTTATTGGTCTCTATCTTAGGTTTCGTCAATAACTTGTATTTTTTTATTTTTATACTTTCTGTATTCGTTTCTTAGTCTCTGTCTTTATGTAAAGGCATATAACTTGTATTTTTATACTTTATGTATTCGTTTCTTGGTTTCTATCTTAGGTTTCGTCTATAACTTGTATTTTTTTTATTTTTATACTTTCTGTATTCGTTTCTTAGTCTCTGTCTTAATATAAAGGCATACACCTTGTATTTTTATACTTTATGTATTTGTTTATTGGTCTCTATCTTAGGTTTCGTCTATAACTTGTATTTTTTCATTTTTATACTTTCTGTATTCGTTTCTTAGTCTCTGTCTTAATATAAAGGCGTATAACTTGTATTTTTTTATACTTTATGTAATCGCTTATTGGTCTCTATCTTAGGTTTCGTCTATAACTTGTATTTTTTTATTTTTATACTTTCTGTATTCGTTTCTTAATCTCTGTCGTAATATAAAGGCATATAACTTGTATTTTTTTATACTTTATGTATTCGTTTATTGGTCTTTATCTTAGGTTTCGTCTATAACTTGTATTTTTTTTTATTTTTATACTTTCTGTATTCGTTTCTTAGTCTCTGTCTTAATATAAAGGCGTATAACTTGTATTTTTTTATACTTTATGTATTCGCTTATTGGTCTCTATCTTAGGTTTCGTCTATAACTTGTATTTTTTTATTTTTATACTTTCTGTATTCGTTTATTAGTCTCTGTCTTAATGTAAAGGCATATAACTTGTATTTTTATACTTTATGTATTCGCTTATTGGTCTCTATCTTAGGTTTTGTCTATAACTTGTATTTTTTTATTTTTATTCTTTCTGTATTCGTTTCTTAGTCTCTGTCTTAATGTAAAGGCATATAACTTGTATTTTTATACTTTATGTATTCGTTTATTGGTCTCTATAGGTTTCGTCTATAACTTGTATTTTTTTTATTTTTATACTTTCTGTATTGGTTTCTTAGTCTCTGTCTTAATATAAAGGCATATAACTTGTATTTTTATACTTTATGTATTCGTTTATTGGTCTTTATCTTAGGTTTCGTCTATAACTTGTATTTTTTTATTTTTATACTTTCTGTAATCGTTTCTTAGTCTCTGTCTTAATGTAAAGGTATATAACTTGTATTTTTATACTTTATGTATTCGTTTATTGGTCTTTATCTTAGGTTTCGTCTATAACTTGTATTTTTTTATTTTTATACTTTCTGTATTCGTTTCTTAGTCTCTGTCGTAATGTAAAGGCATATAACTTGTATTTTTATACTTTATGTATTCGTTTCTTTGTCTCTATCTTAGGTTTCGTCTATAACTTGTATTTTTTTTATTTTTATACTTTCTGTATTCGTGTCTCAGTCTCTGTCTTAATATAAAGGCATATAACTTGTATTTCTATACTTTATGTATTCGTTTATTGGTCTCTATCTTAGGTTTCGTCTATAACTTGTACTTTTTTTTATTTTTATACATTCTGTATTCGTTTCTTAGTCTCTGTCTTAATATAAAGGCGTATAACTTGTATTTTTTTATAGTTTATGTATTCGTTTATTGGTCTCTATCTTAGGTTTCGTCTATAACTTGTATTTTTTTATTTTTATACTTTCTGTATTCGTTTCTTAGTCTCTGTTTTAATATAAAGGCGTATAACTTGTATTTTTTTATACTTTATGTATTCGCTTATTGGTCTCTATCTTAGGTTTCGTCTATAACTTGTATTTTTTTATTTTTATACATTCTGTATTCGTTTCTTAGTCTCTGTCTTAATATAAAGGCGTATAACTTGTATTTTTTTATACTTTATGTATTCGCTTATTAATCTCTATCTTAGGTTTCGTCTATAACTTGTATTTTTTTATTTTTATACTTTCTGTATTCGTTTCTTAATCTCTGTCGTAATATAAAGGCATATAACTTGTATTTTATACTTTATGTATTCGTTTATCGGTCTTTATCTTAGGTTTCGTCTATAACTTGTATTTTTTTATTTTTATACTTTCTGTATTCGTTTCTTAGTCTCTGTCGTAATATAAAGGCATATAACTTGTATTTTATACTTTATGTATTCGTTTATTGGTCTCTATCTTAGGTTTCGTCTATAACTTGTATTTTTTTATTTTTATACTTTCTGTATTCGTTTCTTAGTCTCCGTCTTAATATAAAGGCATATAACTTGTATTTTTATACTTTATGTATTCGTTTATTGGTCTCTATCTTAGGTTTCGTCTATAACTTGTATTTTTTCATTTTTATACTTTCTGTATTTGTTTCTTAGTCTCTGTCTTAATATAAAGGCGTATAACTTGTATTTTTTTATACTTTATGTATTCGCTTATTGGTCTCTATCTTAGGTTTCGTCAATAACTTATATTTTTTTATTTTTATACTTTCTGTATTCGTTTCTTAGTCTCTGTCTTTATGTAAAGGCATATAACTTGTATTTTTATACTTTATGTATTCGTTTATTGGTCTCTATCTTAGGTTTCGTCTATAACTTGTATTTTTTTTATTTTTATACTTTCTGTATTCGTTTCTTAGTCTCTATCGTAATATAAAGGCATATAACTTGTATTTTATACTTTATGTATTCGTTTATTGGTCTTTATCTTAGGTTTCGTCTATAACTTGTATTTTTTTTTATTTTTATACTTTCTGTATTCGTTTCTTAGTCTCTGTCTTAATATAAAGGCATGTAACTTGTATTTTTATACTTTATGTATTCGTTTATTGGTCTCTATCTTAGGTTTCGTCTATAACTTGTATTTTTTTATTTTTATACTTTCTGTATTCGTTTCTTAGTCTATGTTTTAATATAAAGGCGTATAACTTGTATTTTTTTATACTTTATGTATTCGCTTATTGGTCTCTATCTTAGGTTTCGTCTATAACTTGTATTTTTTTATTTTTATACTTTCTGTATTCGTTTCTTAGTCTCTGTCTTAATATAAAGGCGTATAACTTGTATTTTTTTATACTTTATGTATCCGCTTATTGGTCTCTACCTTAGGTTTCGTCTATAACTTGTATTTTTTTATTTTTATACTTTCTGTATTCGTTTCTTAGTCTCTGTCTTAATATAAAGGCATATAACTTGTATTTTTATACTTTATGTATTCGCTTATTGGTCTTTATGTTAGGTTTCGTCTATAACTTGTATTTTTTTTTATTTTTATACTTTCTGTATTCGTTTCTTAGTCTCTGTCTTAATATAAAGGCGTATAAATTGTATTTTTTTATACTTTATGTATTCGCTTATTGGTCTTTATCTTAGGTTTCGTCTATAACTTGTATTTTTTTTATTTTTATACTTTCTGTATTCGTTTCTTAGTCTCTGTCTTAATGTAAAGCAATATAACTTGTATTTTTATACTTTATGTATTCGTTTCTTGGTCTCTATCTTAGGTTTCGTCTATAACTTGTATTTTTATACTTAATGTATTCGTTTATTAATCTTTATCTTAGGTTTCGTCTATAACTTTTATTTTTTTTATTTTTATACTTTCTGTATTCGTTTCTTAGTCTCTGTCTTAATATAAAGGCGTATAACTTGTATTTTTTTATACTTTATGTATTCGTTTATTGGTCTCTATCTTAGGTTTCGTCTATAACTTGTATTTTTTTATTTTTATACTTTCTGTATTCGTTTCTTAGTCTCTGTCTTAATATAAAGGCGTATAACTTGTATTTTTTTATACTTTATGTATTCGCTTATTGGTCTCTATCTTAGGTTTCGTCTATAACTTGTATTTTTTTATTTTTATACTTTCTGTATTCGTTTCTTAATCTCTGTCGTAATATAAAGGCATATAACTTGTATTTTTATACTTTATGTATTCGTTTATTGGTTTTTATCTTAGGTTTCGTCTATAACTTGTATTTTTTTATTTTTATACTTTCTGTATTCGTTTCTTAGTCTCTGTCTTAATATAAAGGCGTATAACTTGTATTTTTTTATACTTTATGTATTCGTTTATTGGTCTCTATCTTAGGTTTCGTCTATAACTTGTATTTTTTTTATTTTTATACTTTCTGTATTCGTTTCTTAGTCTCTGTCTTAATATAAAGGCATATAACTTGTATTTTTATACTTTATGTATTCGTTTATTGGTCTCTATCTTAGGTTTCGTCTATAACTTGTATTTTTTTTATTTTTATACTTTCTGTATTCGTTTCTTAGTCTCTGTCTTAATATAAAGGCGTATAACTTGTATTTTTTTATACTTTATGTATTCGCTTATTGGTCTCTATCTTAGGTTTCGTCTATAACTTGTATTTTTTTATTTTTATACTTTCTGTATTCGTTTCTTAATCTCTGTCGTAATATAAAGGCATATAACTTGTATTTTTATACTTTATGTATTCGTTTATTGGTCTCTAACTTAGGTTTCGTCTATAACTTGTATTTTTTTATTTTTATACTTTCTGTATTCGTTTCTTAGTCTCTGTCTTAATATAAAGGCATGTAACTTGTATTTTTATACTTTATGTATTCGTTTATTGGTCTCTATCTTAGGTTTCGTCTATAACTTGTATTTTTTTATTTTTATACGTTCTGTATTCGTTTCTTAGTCTCTGTCTTAATATAAAGGCGTATAACTTGTATTTTTTTATACTTTATGTATTCGCTTATTGGTCTCTATCTTAGGTTTCGTCTATAACTTGTATTTTTTTATTTTTATACTTTCTGTATTCGTTTCTTAATCTCTGTCGTAATATAAAGGCATATAACTTGTATTTTTATACTTTATGTATTCGTTTATTGGTCTCTATCTTAGGTTTCGTCTATACATAACTTGTATTTTTTTATTTTTATACTTTCTGTATTCGTTTCTTAGTCTCTGTCTTAATATAAAGGCGTATAACTTGTATTTTTTTATACTTTATGTATTCGTTTATTGGTCTCTATCTTAGGTTTCGTCTATAACTTGTATTTTTTTATTTTTATACTTTCTGTATTCGTTTCTTAGTCTCTGTCTTAATAAAAAGGCATGTAACTTGTATTTTTATACTTTATGTATTCGTTTATTGGTCTCTATCTTAGGTTTCGTCTATAACTTGTATTTTTTTATTTTTATACTTTCTGTATTCGTTTCTTAGTCTCTGTCTTAATATAAAGGCATATAACTTGTATTTTTATACTTTATGTATTCGTTTATTGGTCTCTATCTTAGGTTTCGTCTATAACTTGTATTTTTTTATTTTTATACTTTCTGTATTCGTTTCTTAGTCTCTGTCTTAATATAAAGGCGTATAACTTGTATTTTTATACTTTATGTATTCGTTTATTGGTCTCTATCTTAGGTTTCGTCTATAACTTGTATTTTTTTTATTTTTATACTTTCTGTATTCGTTTCTTAGTCTCCGTCTTAATATAAAGGCATATAACTTGTATTTCTATACTTTATGTATTCGTTTATTGGTCTCTATCTTAGGTTTCGTCTATAACTTGTATTTTTTTTTATTTTTATACATTCTGTATTCGTTTCTTAGTCTCTGTCTTAATATAAAGGCGTATAACTTGTATTTTTTTAAACTTTATGTATTCGCTTATTGGTCTCTATCTTAGTTTTCGTCTATAACTTGTATTTTTTTATTTTTATAATTTCTGTATTCGTTTCTTAATCTCTGTCGTCATATAAAGGCATATAACTTGTATTTTTATACTTTATGTATTCGTTTATTGGTCTCTATCTTAGGTTTCGTCTATAACTTGTATTTTTTTATTTTTATACTTTCTGTATTCATTTCTTAGTCTCTGTCTTAATATAAAGGCGTATAACTTGTATTTTTTTATACTTTATGTATTCGCTTATTGGTCTCTATCTTAGGTTTCGTCTATAACTTGTATTTTTTTATTTTTATACTTTCTGTATTCGTTTCTTAATCTCTGTCGTAATATAAAGTCATATAACTTGTATTTTATACTTTATGTATTCGGTTATTGGTCTTTATCTTAGGTTTCGTCTATAACTTGTATTTTTTTTTATTTTTATACTTTCTGTATTCGTTTCTTAGTCTGTGTCTTAATATAAAGGCGTATAACTTGTATTTTTTTATACTTTATGTATTCGCTTATTGGTCTCTATCTTAGGTTTCGTCTATAACTTGTATTTTTTTATTTTCATACATTCTGTATTCGTTTCTTAGTCTCTGTCGTAATGTAAAGGCACATAACTTGTATTTTTATACTTTATGTATTCGTTTCTTTGTCTCTATCTTAGGTTTCGTCTATAACTTTTACTTTTTTAATTTTTATACTTTCTGTATTCGTTTCTTAGTCTCTGTCTTAATATAAAGGCATATAACTTGTATTTTTATACTTTATGTATTCGTTTATTGGTCTCTATCTTAGGTTTCGTCTATAACTTGTATTTTTTTTATTTTTATACTTTCTGTATTCGTTTCTTAGTCTCTGTCTTAATATAAAGGCATATAACTTGTATTTTTATACTTTATGTATTCGTTTATTGGTCTCTATCTTAGGTTTCGTCTATAACTTGTATTTTTTTTATTTTTATACTTTCTGTATTCGTTTCTTAGTCTCTGTCTTAATATAAAGGCGTATAACTTGTATTTTTTTATACTTTATGTATTCGCTTATTGGTCTCTATCTTAGGTTTCGTCTATAACTTGTATTTTTTTATTTTTATACTTTCTGTATTCGTTTCTTAATCTCTGTCGTAATATAAAGGCATATAACTTGTATTTTTATACTTTATGTATTCGTTTATTGGTCTCTAACTTAGGTTTCGTCTATAACTTGTATTTTTTTATTTTTATACTTTCTGTATTCGTTTCTTAGTCTCTGTCTTAATATAAAGGCATGTAACTTGTATTTTTATACTTTATGTATTCGTTTATTGGTCTCTATCTTAGGTTTCGTCTATAACTTGTATTTTTTTATTTTTATACTTTCTGTATTCGTTTCTTAGTCTCTGTCTTAATATAAAGGCGTATAACTTGTATTTTTTTATACTTTATGTATTCGCTTATTGGTCTCTATCTTAGGTTTCGTCTATAACTTGTATTTTTTTATTTTTATACTTTCTGTATTCGTTTCTTAATCTCTGTCGTAATATAAAGGCATATAACTTGTATTTTTATACTTTATGTATTCGTTTATTGGTCTCTATCTTAGGTTTCGTCTATACATAACTTGTATTTTTTTATTTTTATACTTTCTGTATTCGTTTCTTAGTCTCTGTCTTAATATAAAGGCGTATAACTTGTATTTTTTTATACTTTATGTATTCGTTTATTGGTCTCTATCTTAGGTTTCGTCTATAACTTGTATTTTTTTATTTTTATACTTTCTGTATTCGTTTCTTAGTCTCTGTCTTAATAAAAAGGCATGTAACTTGTATTTTTATACTTTATGTATTCGTTTATTGGTCTCTATCTTAGGTTTCGTCTATAACTTGTATTTTTTTATTTTTATACTTTCTGTATTCGTTTCTTAGTCTCTGTCTTAATATAAAGGCATATAACTTGTATTTTTATACTTTATGTATTCGTTTATTGGTCTCTATCTTAGGTTTCGTCTATAACTTGTATTTTTTTATTTTTATACTTTCTGTATTCGTTTCTTAGTCTCTGTCTTAATATAAAGGCGTATAACTTGTATTTTTATACTTTATGTATTCGTTTATTGGTCTCTATCTTAGGTTTCGTCTATAACTTGTATTTTTTTTATTTTTATACTTTCTGTATTCGTTTCTTAGTCTCCGTCTTAATATAAAGGCATATAACTTGTATTTCTATACTTTATGTATTCGTTTATTGGTCTCTATCTTAGGTTTCGTCTATAACTTGTATTTTTTTTTATTTTTATACATTCTGTATTCGTTTCTTAGTCTCTGTCTTAATATAAAGGCGTAGAACTTGTATTTTTTTATACTTTATGTATTCGCTTATTGGTCTCTATCTTAGTTTTCGTCTATAACTTGTATTTTTTTATTTTTATAATTTCTGTATTCGTTTCTTAATCTCTGTCGTCATATAAAGGCATATAACTTGTATTTTTATACTTTATGTATTCGTTTATTGGTCTCTATCTTAGGTTTCGTCTATAACTTGTATTTTTTTATTTTTATACTTTCTGTATTCATTTCTTAGTCTCTGTCTTAATATAAAGGCGTATAACTTGTATTTTTTTATACTTTATGTATTCGCTTATTGGTCTCTATCTTAGGTTTCGTCTATAACTTGTATTTTTTTATTTTTATACTTTCTGTATTCGTTTCTTAATCTCTGTCGTAATATAAAGTCATATAACTTGTATTTTATACTTTATGTATTCGGTTATTGGTCTTTATCTTAGGTTTCGTCTATAACTTGTATTTTTTTTTATTTTTATACTTTCTGTATTCGTTTCTTAGTCTGTGTCTTAATATAAAGGCGTATAACTTGTATTTTTTTATACTTTATGTATTCGCTTATTGGTCTCTATCTTAGGTTTCGTCTATAACTTGTATTTTTTTATTTTCATACATTCTGTATTCGTTTCTTAGTCTCTGTCGTAATGTAAAGGCACATAACTTGTATTTTTATACTTTATGTATTCGTTTCTTTGTCTCTATCTTAGGTTTCGTCTATAACTTTTACTTTTTTAATTTTTATACTTTCTGTATTCGTTTCTTAGTCTCTGTCTTAATATAAAGGCATATAACTTGTATTTTTATACTTTATGTATTCGTTTATTGGTCTCTATCTTAGGTTTCGTCTATAACTTGTATTTTTTTTATTTTTATACTTTCTGTATTCGTTTCTCAGTCTCTGTCTTAATATAAAGGCATATAACTTGTATTTCTATACTTTATGTATTCGTTTATTGGTCTCTATCTTAGGTTTCGTCTATAACTTGTACTTTTTTTTATTTTTATACATTCTGTATTCGTTTCTTAGTCTCTGTCTTAATATAAAGGCGTATAACTTGTATTTTTTTATAGTTTATGTATTCGTTTATTGGTCTCTATCTTAGGTTTCGTCTATAACTTGTATTTTTTATTTTTATACTTTCTGTATTCGTTTCTTAGTCTCTGTCTTAATATAAAGGCGTATAACTTGTATTTTTTTATACTTTATGTATTCGCTTATTGGTCTCTATCTTAGGTTTCGTCTATAACTTGTATTTTTTTATTTTTATACATTCTGTATTCGTTTCGTAGTCTCTGTCTTAATATAAAGGCGTATAACTTGTATTTTTTTATACTTTATGTATTCGCTTATTAATCTCTATCTTAGGTTTCGTCTATAACTTGTATTTTTTTATTTTTATACTTTCTGTATTCGTTTCTTAATCTCTGTCGTAATATAAAGGCATATAACTTGTATTTTATACTTTATGTATTCGTTTATCGGTCTTTATCTTAGGTTTCGTCTATAACTTGTATTTTTTTATTTTTATACTTTCTGTATTCGTTTCTTAGTCTCTGTCGTAATATAAAGGCATATAACTTGTATTTTTTTACTTTATGTCTTCGTTTATTGGTCTCTATCTTAGGTTTCGTCTATAACTTGTATTTTTTTATTTTTATACTTTCTGTATTCGTTTCTTAGTCTCCGTCTTAATATAAAGGCATATAACTTGTATTTTTATACTTTATGTATTCGTTTATTGGTCTCTATCTTAGGTTTCGTCTATAACTTGTATTTTTTTTATTTTTATACTTTCTGTATTCGTTTCTTAGTCTCTATCGTAATATAAAGGCATATAACTTGTATTTTATACTTTATGTATTCGTTTATTGGTCTTTATCTTAGGTTTCGTCTATAACTTGTATTTTTTTTTATTTTTATACTTTCTGTATTCGTTTCTTAGTCTCTGTCTTAATATAAAGGCATATAACTTGTATTTCTATACTTTATGTATTCGTTTATTGGTCTCTATCTTAGGTTTCGTCTATAACTTGTACTTTTTTTTATTTTTATACATTCTGTATTCGTTTCTTAGTCTCTGTCTTAATATAAAGGCGTATAACTTGTATTTTTTTATAGTTTATGTATTCGTTTATTGGTCTCTATCTTAGGTTTCGTCTATAACTTGTATTTTTTTATTTTTATACTTTCTGTATTCGTTTCTTAGTCTCTGTCTTAATATAAAGGCGTATAGCTATATTTTTTTATACTTTATGTATTCGCTTATTGGTCTCTATTTTAGGTTTCGTCTATAACTTGTATTTTTTTTATTTTTATACTTTCTGTATTCGTTTCTTAGCTCTGTCTTAATATAAAGGCATATAACTTGTATTTCTATACTTTATGTATCCGTTTATTGGTCTCTATTTTAGGTTTCGTCTATAACTTGTATTTTTTTATTTTTATACTTTCTGTATTCGTTTCTTAGTCTCTGTCTTAATATAAAGGCATATAACTTGTATTTTATACTTTATGTATTCGTTTATTGGTCTTTATCTCAGGTTTCGTCTATAACTTGTATTTTTTTTTATTTTTATACTTTCTGTATTCGTTTCTTAGTCTCTGTCTTAATATAAAGGCGTATAGCTTGTATTTTTTTATACTTTATGTATTCGCTTATTGGTCTCTATTTTAGGTTTCGTCTATAACTTGTATTTTTTTTATTTTTATACTTTCTGTATTCGTTTCTTAGTCTCTGTCTTAATATAAAGGCATATAACTTGTATTTCTATACTTTATGTATTCGTTTATTGGTCTCTATCTTAGGTTTCATCTATAACTTGTATTTTTTTATTTTTATACTTTCTGTATTCGTTTCTTAGTCTCTGTCTTAATATAAAGGCATATAACTTGTATTTCTATACTTTATGTATTCGTTTATTGGTCTCTATCTTAGGTTTCATCTATAACTTGTATTTTTTTATTTTTATACATTCTGTATTCGTTTCTTAGTCTCTGTCTTAATATAAAGGCGTATAACTTGTATTTTTTTATACTTTATGTATTCGCTTATTAATCTCTATCTTAGGTTTCGTCTATAACTTGTATTTTTTTATTTTTATACTTTCTGTATTCGTTTCTTAATCTCTGTCGTAATATAAAGGCATATAACTTGTATTTTATACTTTATGTATTCGTTTATCGGTCTTTATCTTAGGTTTCGTCTATAACTTGTATTTTTTTATTTTTATACTTTCTGTATTCGTTTCTTAGTCTCTGTCGTAATATAAAGGCATATAACTTGTATTTTTTTACTTTATGTCTTCGTTTATTGGTCTCTATCTTAGGTTTCGTCTATAACTTGTATTTTTTTATTTTTATACTTTCTGTATTCGTTTCTTAGTCTCCGTCTTAATATAAAGGCATATAACTTGTATTTTTATACTTTATGTATTCGTTTATTGGTCTCTATCTTAGGTTTCGTCTATAACTTGTATTTTTTTTATTTTTATACTTTCTGTATTCGTTTCTTAGTCTCTATCGTAATATAAAGGCATATAACTTGTATTTTATACTTTATGTATTCGTTTATTGGTCTTTATCTTAGGTTTCGTCTATAACTTGTATTTTTTTTTATTTTTATACTTTCTGTATTCGTTTCTTAGTCTCTGTCTTAATATAAAGGCATATAACTTGTATTTCTATACTTTATGTATTCGTTTATTGGTCTCTATCTTAGGTTTCGTCTATAACTTGTACTTTTTTTTATTTTTATACATTCTGTATTCGTTTCTTAGTCTCTGTCTTAATATAAAGGCGTATAACTTGTATTTTTTTATAGTTTATGTATTCGTTTATTGGTCTCTATCTTAGGTTTCGTCTATAACTTGTATTTTTTTATTTTTATACTTTCTGTATTCGTTTCTTAGTCTCTGTCTTAATATAAAGGCGTATAGCTATATTTTTTTATACTTTATGTATTCGCTTATTGGTCTCTATTTTAGGTTTCGTCTATAACTTGTATTTTTTTTATTTTTATACTTTCTGTATTCGTTTCTTAGCTCTGTCTTAATATAAAGGCATATAACTTGTATTTCTATACTTTATGTATCCGTTTATTGGTCTCTATTTTAGGTTTCGTCTATAACTTGTATTTTTTTATTTTTATACTTTCTGTATTCGTTTCTTAGTCTCTGTCTTAATATAAAGGCATATAACTTGTATTTTATACTTTATGTATTCGTTTATTGGTCTTTATCTCAGGTTTCGTCTATAACTTGTATTTTTTTTTATTTTTATACTTTCTGTATTCGTTTCTTAGTCTCTGTCTTAATATAAAGGCGTATAGCTTGTATTTTTTTATACTTTATGTATTCGCTTATTGGTCTCTATTTTAGGTTTCGTCTATAACTTGTATTTTTTTTATTTTTATACTTTCTGTATTCGTTTCTTAGTCTCTGTCTTAATATAAAGGCATATAACTTGTATTTCTATACTTTATGTATTCGTTTATTGGTCTCTATCTTAGGTTTCATCTATAACTTGTATTTTTTTATTTTTATACTTTCTGTATTCGTTTCTTAGTCTCTGTCTTAATATAAAGGCATATAACTTGTATTTTTATACTTTATGTATTCGTTTATTGGTCTCTATCTTAGGTTTCGTCTATAACTTGTATTTTTTCATTTTTATACTTTCTGTATTCGTTTCTTAGTCTCTGTCTTAATATAAAGGCGTATAAGTTGTATTTTTTTATACTTTATGTATTCGCTTATTAATCTCTATCTTAGGTTTCGTCTATAACTTGTATTTTTTTATTTTTATACTTTCTGTATTCGTTTCTTAATCTCTGTCGTAATATAAAGGCATATAACTTGTATTTTATACTTTATGTATTCGTTTATTGGTCTTTATCTTAGGTTTCGTCTCTAACTTGTATTTTTTTATTTTTATACTTTCTGTAATAGTTTCTTAGTCTCTGTCTTAATATAAAGGCATATAACTTGTATTTTTATACTTTATGTATTCGTTTATTGGTCTCTATCTTAGGTTTCGTCCATAACTTGTATTTTTTCATTTTTATACTTTCTGTATTCGTTTCTTAGTCTCTGTCTTAATATAAAGGCGTATAACTTGTATTTTTTTATACTTTATGTATTCGCTTATTAATCTCTATCTTAGGTTTCGTCTATAACTTGTATTTTTTTATTTTTATACTTTCTGTATTCGTTTCTTAATCTCTGTCGTAATATAAAGGCATATAACTTGTATTTTATACTTTATGTATTCGTTTATCGGTCTTTATCTTAGGTTTCGTCTATAACTTGTATTTTTTTATTTTTATACTTTCTGTATTCGTTTCTTAGTCTCTGTCGTAATATAAAGGCACATAACTTGTATTTTATACTTTATGTATTCGTTTATTGGTCTCTATCTTAGGTTTCGTCTATAACTTGTATTTTTTTATTTTTATACTTTCTGTATTCGTTTCTTAGTCTCCGTCTTAATATAAAGGCATATAACTTGTATTTTTATACTTTATGTATTCGTTTATTGGTCTCTATCTTAGGTTTCGTCTATAACTTGTATTTTTTTTTATTTTTATACATTCTGTATTCGTTTCTTAGTCTCTGTCTTAATATAAAGGCGTATAGCTTGTATTTTTTTATACTTTATGTATTCGCTTATTGGTCTCTATCTTAGGTTTCGTCAATAACTTGTATTTTTTTATTTTTATACTTTCTGTATTCGTTTCTTAGTCTCTGTCTTTATGTAAAGGCATATAACTTGTATTTTTATACTTTATGTATTCGTTTCTTGGTTTCTATCTTAGGTTTCGTCTATAACTTGTATTTTTTTTATTTTTATACTTTCTGTATTCGTTTTTTAGTCTCTGTCTTAATATAAAGGCATACACCTTGTATTTTTATACTTTATGTATTTGTTTATTGGTCTCTATCTTAGGTTTCGTCTATAACTTGTATTTTTTCATTTTTATACTTTCTGTATTCGTTTCTTAGTCTCTGTCTTAATATAAAGGCGTATAACTTGTATTTTTTTATACTTTATGTATTCGCTTATTGGTCTCTATCTTAGGTTTCGTCTATAACTTGTATTTTTTTATTTTTATACTTTCTGTATTCGTTTCTTAATCTCTGTCGTAATATAAAGGCATATAACTTGTATTTTTTTATACTTTATGTATTCGCTTATTGGTCTTTATCTTAGGTTTCGTCTATAACTCGTATTTTTTTTTATTTTTATACTTTCTGTATTCGTTTCTTAATCTCTGTCGTAATATAAAGGCATATAACTTGTATTTTTTTATACTTTATGTATTCGTTTATTGGTCTTTATCTTAGGTTTCGTCTATAACTTGTATTTTTTTATTTTTATACTTTCTGTATTCGTTTCTTAGTCTCCGTCTTAATATAAAGGCATATAACTTGTATTTTTATACTTTATGTATTCGTTTATTGGTCTCTATCTTAGGTTTCGTCTATAACTTGTATTTTTTTTTATTTTTATACATTCTGTATTCGTTTCTTAGTCTCTGTCTTAATATAAAGGCGTATAGCTTGTATTTTTTTATACTTTATGTATTCGCTTATTGGTCTCTATCTTAGGTTTCGTCAATAACTTGTATTTTTTTATTTTTATACTTTCTGTATTCGTTTCTTAGTCTCTGTCTTTATGTAAAGGCATATAACTTGTATTTTTATACTTTATGTATTCGTTTCTTGGTTTCTATCTTAGGTTTCGTCTATAACTTGTATTTTTTTTATTTTTATACTTTCTGTATTCGTTTTTTAGTCTCTGTCTTAATATAAAGGCATACACCTTGTATTTTTATACTTTATGTATTTGTTTATTGGTCTCTATCTTAGGTTTCGTCTATAACTTGTATTTTTTCATTTTTATACTTTCTGTATTCGTTTCTTAGTCTCTGTCTTAATATAAAGGCGTATAACTTGTATTTTTTTATACTTTATGTATTCGCTTATTGGTCTCTATCTTAGGTTTCGTCTATAACTTGTATTTTTTTATTTTTATACTTTCTGTATTCGTTTCTTAATCTCTGTCGTAATATAAAGGCATATAACTTGTATTTTTTTATACTTTATGTATTCGCTTATTGGTCTTTATCTTAGGTTTCGTCTATAACTCGTATTTTTTTTTATTTTTATACTTTCTGTATTCGTTTCTTAATCTCTGTCGTAATATAAAGGCATATAACTTGTATTTTTTTATACTTTATGTATTCGTTTATTGGTCTTTATCTTAGGTTTCGTCTATAACTTGTATTTTTTTTTATTTTTATACTTTCTGTATTCGTTTCTTAATCTCTGTC